>NW_022900913.1:69203361-69292763 GCF_012274545.1 Fukomys damarensis
ATATATATATATATATATGAATGACATAGATATGACATCTATATGACAAGTTTCTTCAATTTATATGCCCAAGATCTATAACTTTCACCATGTGTAATTCCCCTCTCAATTTTAAAATATGCTTTTAAATGATGATTTGTCATTTCAGATGTCATGAGAATGAATGCAGACCCTTCTACGGCAGACCAAATAGAGGTGACCACAGAAAAACACATTCATTTATCATGTGCCCTTCCAGACTTCAGAAATTCAGTGGGTCACAAATGGTGTATTTTTACAATCCTCTATTTACTCTCCTCTGGGAAGAGTGTTTGAGATGTTTAGCCAAACCTCTAAGACTTGGTTAGGGATCTGAAAACAGCCAACCACAGCTTCTTTGCTTAAAGTCTCGTCTAGTTCTCAAAAAGGAGAAAGACAGCCGGCCCTGTTTGCTACCTCCAAGGCCTTTGAGAACATGAAAACTTCAGCTGACATCAAGGTTGGAGCTGAGGACCATTAACCAGAACCAATCTTCTGCCTCAGGATGCAACAATTCTAACAGGGGTCACATGGGTTTTTGGACGACTAATATACCTCTTACAAAACAGTGTTTTGACAAATTGAGTATAAGTGAATCAGAAACAGACAGCTTGCATTTCTCTTAAAATAGACCAGGATTTAAAAGTTAAGAGAGGCCTTGCCTGGCCAAGTACCTTTGAAGTTTTCCAGATCTAAAATATTTACAAAAGTAGTTCCACCTACTCTCAAAATCCAGAGTGCATGTACATTGTCATCTTTGGAAATTGAATCTGCTGGGGGTGAATCATTTTTATCTTAATTCCTTCATTCTTCTTGGATGGGAGACAATGGATGTGTCTATTATTCAGAGCAAAGTGATCTCCTTTCAGCGGCGGAAAAGATACCCATGTTCCAAGACTACGCTAGGCATGGAGAAACAAATTGGGCAGCTCTCCTATGGCCCAAGAATTATTTAGACAAAGGAAGAAGTGCGAACCCTCTCCCCAAAGACCTACTTGACTGAACGTGACATCAGTTCCCATGGAGGCCTTGAGAACTTTCCTTTGTGATGGGACTTTGGCAAGAGTGGCTTCAAGCACTGGTCTCCATCAACCAAAGGCCCTAGGAACTTACAGCATCAATATAAAATATTTCTGAGGTTACTAAGCCCAGAAGGTCATCTATCAGGGAAGAACTGTGGAAAGGCTTAAGTGTGTGTGTATTAAGTATTCAGCTGGCTCCATTCTCTCCCTCTGAAGCTGTGGAGACAGACGGCTCCTGACTGTGATGAAAATGCAAAGCACAGTATGCTTTTGGAAAATCACATCCAATAACAGTGTAAAACAGTCCTGGGGCTGCTTGAAATCCACAGAACTTTGGGGCTGGAAGAGAGAGGTCTCTCTGGAACTCTGAAATAGTGGAGAAAACTGCAAGAACCAGATCAGTTCCCTGTCCACCCACAGCCTGGCTTCCAGCATCCTCTAAGGACTCTTTGGTCCAGCAACTGTAGCACATATGGGGCAGTCTGGAGGCAATAAAGCACTAACCAGACTGTTCTCAATACTCCATGCCCTACAAACATTCACATCCACATAGAAAAATGAGAGGAATCAATATTTTTTCAGGCTTAAAATTTTGTTAAGTTGTTCATCTTATGTTTTTATTATCTTATTGAATTTATTAGTGCTTTTGAAGTATATAGTACAGTTACATTCATCACTGGGATCTTGTACCTTTACATGACAGATCTTAGTTCTCATTTTTCCCCATAATCCTTCCCTCCCTTCACTCCTCCCCTATTTACAAAGACTTTGTTTCCATTTTTCCGTTTCTCATATTTTTCCTTGTCCCTTATTTCCTTTCCCCTACCCTTCCCACTTCCCCTACACCTTTAACCCTTTTCTTCCTATTACACATTATCAGTTATACAATTTTGATCTTATTTACACTTTTAGTTTTTCACACCAGAGAAACTATTCGATATTTACACATGTATGTCTTATTTATTTCACTTAAGAGTATGGCCTCAATATGCATCCATTTTCCTATGAATGACTCTAGTTTCTCATTCTTTATGGCTGAGTAGTGTTCCACTTTACAGAAAAACCACATCTTCTTTATCCAGTTTCCAACTGATAGGCAAATAGGGTGTTTCCAAGTTTTAGCTATTACAAACTGTGCTGCTATAAACATGGGTGCGCATACTTCTCTGTGATATGATTCTTTTAGTTCTTTTGGAAAGATACCCAGCAGAGGGATGGCTGGGTCAAATGGAACCTCCAGTCCAAGCAAGCTCTTTGAGGTATCTCCATATTGATTTCCATAGTGGTTTCACCAGTCTGCACTCCCACCAACAATGGAGAAGGGTTCCTTTCTCCCCACAACCCTGCCAATATTTGTTATTGGTTGATTTCTTGATAGCAGCCATTCTTTCTGGAGTGAGGTGGAATCTCAGTGTTGTTTTCATGTGCATGTCTCGAAAGCCCAGTGATGTGGAACATTTTTTCATATATTTATTTGCTGCTTTTACTTCTTTGTCTGAGAAATGTCTGTTCATTTCAGATGCCCATTTTTGAACCGGGTCTTTATATTGGGGGGGCTGATTTTTTTGAGTTCTTTATATGTTCTAGATAATAGTCCTCTGTCTGAGAAGCAGCTGGTAAACATTTTTCCCCACATTGTAGGTTGTTTCTTAGCTCTGTTGGTGGTTTCTTTTGCAGTGCAGAAGATTTTTAATAGATGAGATTCCAGTTGTTGATTCTTTGTGCTAGTTCCTGAGCTCCTGAGGATTTGTTCATAAAGTCTTTTCCTATGCCATTATCTTCAGGAGTTCTGCCTAACTTATCTTCCAGCAAGTTTAGAGTTTCTGTTTTAATATTTAGATATTTAATTCACTTGAATTTTAGTCTAGTGCATGGTGGAAGATAAGGGTCTAGTTTTAATCTGTGGTAGATTGAGATCCCATTTTTTCAACACAATTTATTAAAGAGGCTTTCTTTCCTCAAGTGAGGATGGTTGGCTCCTTTGTCAAAGATGAGGTAGCTGTTAACATCTGGAGTTGTTTCTGTATCTTCCAATCTGTTCCACTGACAGAGAGGCATCAATCTTTAATTGATCCTAGACTGGAGGGGTGCACTGATTTCTGCAGCCTTTTAAAGAACTTGGGATTACATCACAGTGCAGCAAGGAAAAACATGGGCTTTGGACCACTCTCCAGTGAATCTCCTTAAACATGATTTTTTTCTCTCAGCCTCAGATAGTGGACCTTCAAGGGGTAGAAGAGAGTAGACATCACAAGATTGGAAATGGCCCTATTGTGCAACTCTAGGGTGCACGATCAACATCCTATCCCATGGAAATGGCAGCGTTAGGATTGTGCAACTTGGTGCTTCTAACTGCCACTCACAGGCTCATGGACTAAGACTAAAAGTTCCCAGTGGGTGAGGGCTGGAGACCTTTTATTAGACTCTATCCTGTGATGTAGACCACAGGGAGCCTGGAAGAATCTGGAAAACCACCTTACAATAACAAAGGAATTTGCAAAGAAAATGTTTAAAATAACAACCACAAAAATAAAATCTGCAGCAAAATGAGGGCAAAAACCAAAAGTATGAGACAAACACAACTCCAGTAAAAGGGAGAATTCATCCCCCAAGAAAATGGAAATAATAATCTGAAAAGACTATAAAATTGGTAATTTAAAAATTCCCTAGAGGAATAAGACACAAAAATATATCCAGAAAATAAGAATATGAGATGGGAAATCAAGTAACAGAGATTATGAGCTGTACTAAAAGCATGTGAAAGGTTAATGACCGGGAAGTGAAAAGTACGATCATTTCGAACAAGAACAAGCAAAAATGGCACAGAGCTAAACAAGAGTCAAGGGAAGCCATGAAGTGAACAGAAAATTTCCTATGGCCTTGTTAGTAAAGAGATCAAAAAAGAGAAGAAGAACATGAAAAAGAAGTTAATGCAGAGGGATGGTAGGTTAAGAAACTTCAACATACACCTAGCAGGAGTACTGGGAAGCTATTGAAGGGAGAGAGAAATGATTATCTAAAGAAATAGTAGAGGATGGCTTCCCAGAATGGAAGAAAGCAAGTGTCCTAAGTCTGGAAAAGCTCACTAAATGCCAAGTTAGAGAACTTTTATCCATTGTGCTTGCTTCCACACAAGCACCTCCATCCTTATGGGGAGGCACCACCCTCATTCTTCCAGCCCTCACACACCACACACCCACTGATATAGTGAAACCCTACTTGGGCACACACGCCATGAGAATGTGTCCTGCTGCCCCCCACCCACCCACCCCCATGGGCTGTCTCTTCCCATGTCACCTTCTATTTATCCTCACATTCTCCAACCCCCTGTAACTGACACCATCTCTCCTGCCATTCTTTAAGGTCACACTGTGAGGTTTAGGCAGCAACAGAAAACATTTCCTCAGAGTCCCTCTCCAGCTGTCATCTTCCCACCTGCCTAGGTGATCCACTCTCCATGCATTTCACCAAATGTTTATCCAGTCCCTGCTGGAACATTCCAGTAACAGAGGACCATCGAGTTCCTCTAACTAGTAAGGGGACAATCCCTAACATGCAGGCAGACTGGTGGTCTATAACCCCAATTCTATTTAATTTCCATGTGAAAGTCTCATGCTATTAAAGTTAAGAAAAATTTAAACTCAATCCATTGGTGCCAAGGGTATGACTTTGCTCTCGAGGGGGTTCTTTTACCCACACTGTCTGTTAAGACAAGCAGATTCCTGTGGTCCTTAACTTGCATCTGCAGGGTTTCCCTCTAAGATCCTGCAGCTCCTGAGCAGGAATCAGTATACCTGTGCCATCCCTGGGGGTGGGGGGGTCACAGGAGCCTGGCTTTGTCTCTTCAAGCTAGCAGGACTCTTAATGGTATACCAGGAGTCAGATTCTCCCTTGCTCACTGCCTCCTGGAGAGCCACCACACCCTGCCCAGGGAGTGCGTATCTGCATTCTCCCCATGCAGTCCATGCCTCTGCACATGACCCCCTCCACACCCACCATAATACCCCAATTTTTGCTAATCTCCAGTAGAAGATCTTCAATGATGACAATCTTCTTCTCAAACATATAAGATGTGATCAAAATATACAGTGAGTGTTTAAATTTTAAAAACTATTGCACTAAATAACACATTGACATTCTTCTTCAAAATACTCTCCTCAGTTCCAACACACTTATCCCGTTGTTCTTGCTATTTTCCTAATCAGTTCTGGAAGCCTTCTATCATGAGTGCCTTCTTGGGCCTACTTGATGCTATGAATGAATTCAAAATGTTTACAAGAATTTCTGTCAATTAAAAACATTACAGACTTCCTCCAAGAGGAAGATCTTGTCCTGTTGATTTTCTAGGAGAAGCTTGCTGTGGATGGTTTTTCTGATGCAAACTAGGCTGTTCTCGTCGGAGGAGCTCAGGACCTCATTGTCACTGGGAATGGCTGCTGCTTTTGTCAGGGGAGCTCTGATCTTTACTGCGATCATCACTTCCTGGCACCAATGTGGGTCCTTCAGCTTGGTGGTGCAGAGCCTTTATCGCACGAGCATAGATTTTCTGGCTTCCACCACTGGCCTTTGGGCCTTCCAGGTACAGATCCTCAATATGGACAAACATGAGACATTGCCTTGGGCTCTAGGTCACTGGCTGGACTCAAGAAGGACATTGTATTGGACTCTAAGCCTTCAACTGGGCTTGTGTAGGAAACTGCTGGGATCTAGGCCCTCAGGTGAATGTTTTGAGATTCTAGTGTGTGGTTTAATCTCTTACACTCCTCTGCATTTGACTCTTTGCATAATTATCATAAAATAATCTTATAAGTTATGTGTCCTGTATTTAATGTATTCCCTTGTCCAATCCTTCTGACTGCAACAAGAATTTTATGTATTTGGAAAAAGAATAAAGAAATATGTTTAAAAAATTACAGTGTGTCCTCATCCATTGCATTCACAAGATCCAGCATTCTGAGACTTCTGGATCTGTCTCAAAGTTAGAATGACCATGAAAGGGAAATGTTTTGAATCTATTGAGGACATCCATGAGAGCACAACTAAAGACACTCAGGAAAGAGGAATTTCAGACCTGCTTCAGAAAGCGGCAAGAATAATGAGATAAGCATGTTCCAAGAGAGAAGGAGCATTATGAGAGGGATTCATGGCAATGTGTCTTTCACTGTAATAATTCTTTAATTTAAATATTCACTAGAGTTTTCAATCACCCCCTGTATAGGAAGTTGTCTCAATGGTCTAATGTTTCTAGAAACACCAAAGTTAGGCAGGAACTCCTGTTTAGCTTGTTTCCTATTGCTATCACAGAAGCAGGGTAATTTATAAAGAAAAAAGTTTATTGAGCTCAGGTTCTCCATCAGTTCAGAAAAGCTTGCCAAGCAAGTTGAGTGACCTTGCACAATCTTTTTCACCTTTCTGTGATCTGGTTTCTTTCTCTGTACAACTAGGTTTGGAACAGCCCAGACTTTCTGGGCTGCTGTGAGCTCTCCTAATTAGTACTACATGACTCACTGAGTCCCTACAATGTTCCCTTAAGTGACCCGTATTAATTCATTCAAACCTTGCACTTGTTACAGGTCTCCTCATTTTACAGGGGGAAACGCATGCAATAAGAAGTTAAATAAGTCAGGGAAATAGAATTTGGGGAAATGGAGTGAAACCAAAGGTACCCAAGTGAGACTTGTACCCAGGAGTCTGCCTCCAGTGTTATCTTAATTTTCTTGGCCTCAAAGTCTCAAATTATTCTAAGTGTTTCATCAGCCTTTTTTCATTTCTAAATTTGTAAGTTTCTACTCTCAATCTCCTTTTTTCCTATTAAAAACGCTTTCTGTAGCTTGTCAAGTTGATAAAGATGTTTTTCAAGGCATTAATTACTACAAATTTCTTGCCTTGTTCCTAGTTTATTTCTCTGTGTTATGTACATTTATTTCTTCCACCCTTGTTCTTGAAGAAACATCTTTGCTAATTTTTTATTTTTTTGAAAACTCCATAACAATTTTATTAAACTTGCCACTTGAAGAAATCACTTTTCCTTAGAGAATGGTCTGGCCTAAGTCCACACACTTTGTTACAGAATCTGTGTTTTAATTGTGGGCTTAAATCCCTTCATTTTCTTTGAATTCCCTCCCTATATCATTGATGCTTAGGAGACTATTTTTAGATTCTGTGTGGTTAGGTAATTTTAGGTCTTGCTTTTTCTCTGGATATTTCCAATTTTATTGTTGCAGGCACAAAATGGAGGATTTATTTTTTTTCTTGGCACACTCTGAGCCCTCCTTGGCTGCCTGAAAGTTTCTGTTGAGCACACTTAGTCTTTTGCAGAGCTCCTTGCTTTGACATTTTTGGCCTTCACCCTACTTGGAGCCTGCTCCCAATGGGTCTCCCCTAACTGCACTGAATTCTTTGATGAAGTCTGTATGGCAACCTTGGGCACAAAGGGCAGTCGCAGTGGGGGAGGCAGGGCTGGACACCAAGGAGCCAGGATACCCATGGGGACACTGAAGATGCTGAGATGCAGGCCCAATCATGCAACCAATTCTTCTAGTTAGGTAGAAGCACCCAGGGCAACTGCAACATGGGAAGCCATTTGTCTTGGTGTGTTGTCTACTTAGTATAATAGAATACCCCAACTGGATAACTTATAAGCAGTAGAATGTATTTGCCCACAATTCTGGAGGCTATGAAGTCTAAGAGCATGGTACTAGCATCTGGTACGTACCTTCAGGCTGCACCAACCCATAGTAGAAGCAGAAGCTCAAGAGAGGGTGAAGGAAGTGAGCCAGAGAGGACTGGACCTATTTTTACAGCAGATCCACTCTTGTGAAAACTGACACACTCAAGAGATAGCAACATTACCCATTCATAAGGGTGAAGGTCTCATGACTCAGTCATCTTACTAGGTTTCATCTCCCAACACTGTGAAATTTTGAATTAAGTTTGCAACACACAACTCTGAGGGACACATTAAAACCACAGTGTGAACATTTTAGTGGCAGACAGGAAAGGACCCAGATAACAAAGGCTTCCCATCAAGAATGTTGCTTGTCACTCTCTGAATCAATAGAGGGAAATGAGGACACACAATTTTTCACCAGTTACATTCCTGCCATTTACTAATTCATGCATTTGCCTATGTATTTACTCAACTGATGGCCACAGAGGGCCAACTCTGTCCCTCCCTGTCCAGCCCCTGCTCAGACACTGCCCCTGATCTACTCGGCAGTAGACTTCACATATCTCAGGACCTCGTGAGGTGTTACTCAGTCCTCTAACAAGAAATAATTTTTTACTTCTAATTCCAAACCTCAAGCTTGAGGAGCTTTGGTAGCATAGTATAAAGAAGACTTGGCCCACCTTATTCACTCTGTCATCCTATGCAAATCACCTAACCTCCTGGAATCTCTGTCTTCCCATTCAAAAGTGAGGGATAATGTTCTGCCTTTCAGAGCTCTCCCAAGCACCAAGTGGAAGAGGCCAAGGATAGAGCAGGGTGTTGAGCATCTATCACCATGGTGACAGTGTGTGGTGGTGGGAAGAGTGGATGTTGTCACTGCAGTAGCAATGCACCATCAGAATAACCATGCATTACAGGTACCCCAGATTCAGAAATACCAGACAGCCATCTGTGAAGTTGCTCAAAAGTGCTCTGTCTCCTAAAAGGACTTGATCTACAAGGATGAAGGCTGGTCTTTCTCCTGCTGAGCTCAGATTTGTGTCCACGTGGACAGGGATGTTAACTAACAGTCTGTCCAGTGAGAAGAGACTAGGGTGTCCTAACCATGGCAGCCTTCCTCTGTGTGGTGGATTAACTAATGGTCAACTTGGAACGCCCAGATGAACTGAGTCAGCACAGTTGTGGGCCTGGAAGATCCACCTGAGGATTGTTGCCAACCACATAAAGAGAACTGGAATAGTTTCCCTGGTGTGAATATTCTGCAACAATGCATAAGATTCTAATAAGATTACTGACATTTAGAAATTTGAAGAAAGGAGCTATAGGTGTAGGGAAGGTGTGATGCATAGGGGAAGAACAAAAAGGGAAAAGAAAAAAAATGTGAGAGAATGAAAAGATGAAAATAAAGTGTTTGTAGATGGGGAGGGGAGGAGGGGGTGAAGGGAGGGCAGAGGTAAGGGGAAAAAATGAGAATCAAGACTTGCCATGTAGAGGTACATGATCCCAACAATGAATGTAACTGTACTGTATCCCTAAAATGTACCAATAAACTCAATAAAATTGAAAAAAAAAAGAACTGGAGGGAAATATTGTTTGCTGTCAATTTTCTTGGAGAATCTTGTCATGGCTGGTTTTCCTGATGTGAACTTGGCTGTTGACATTGAGGAGCTTGGGTCCTTGCTATCATTGGAAATGGCTGCTGGTCTCCTCAAGGGAGCTCTGATTTTTGTCTTGAGGATCACTTCCTGACTCTGGTGCAGATTTCTCATCCTGATGGCATAGATCCTTCATCCTGCTGGTGCAGGCTTTCTAGCTTCTACCACTGGCCTTGTGAGAAGGTGCAGATCCTCAATACAGATTTGCATAAGACATTGCTGTGGGCTCTAGGCCTTCAGCTGGACTTCTGCCAGACACTGCTGTGAGATCCAGGCCCTTGGCCAGATTCTTCAGGTCTCTAGTGTGTGGGCATATCTCTTGTACTCCTCTGCATTTGACTTTTTGGGTGAATATTATAATATAATCCTATAAATTATGTGTCCTGTATTAAATCTATTCATTTGTAAACTTCGACTACCACACTGCCTCTCTCCACACCTTAGTCCCCATGCAGGATAGGGACAGTCAGATAGCCTCAACTCAGGTAATCCCAACTGGGCTCAGTTCTGGTTCATATCTACAGCTAGTCCTGTGCTGCATTTCTAGTAACTAGACTTTTGCTCTGTTCCTAAAGGTGAATTCTCAGCTCCTTCTTCTGTTATGGAAGGAATTAGTAAGTGACACACAGAGAGGCAGGAGAATGGAAGTAAAATAACAAATTCACTCATCGATAAGGGTCGATCACACATAAGCCATGCCTGGATCGACGACGCACTGGGTTACAACTCCTCCTTTTATAGGGTTTCACAGCCTTGACTATGACGCACTGGGTTACAACTCCTCCTTTTATAGGGTTTCACAGCCTTGACTTCATTTGGGTGGTTACACTTCATTTTCACAGTTCAAATCACAGTCACAGAATAGTTAATGTGTTCAACCTAGACGTAACAGTTCTTTGCTGTTGGGGAGTTTACCTTTAAGATTCACCTACTTATCTATTTTAGTCCATAGGAAGGGGGGTGTTCAGGGTCAAGGGATCAAATGTTAGCAATGGGTTCTTTCATCTAGACATTCTTACAATCATGTTGTTCCAGTCTCTTCAGAGCTCAAGGTCTTGATGTGCCCTGTTATCTCAGGGTAAGATGAAATGTCTCATTCAGCAATTAGTACCTTTGGTGCCTATTAGTTCCGAGCTAAACAAAGCAAACTTCTATAGAGACAGCAGAAGCCATTTTACATTGTAATACTTTATAAGTTTTGCTATTTATAAAAGTTTTCCCTATCACTTCTTCCTCTATACTGGAGCTATATTTGCTCCAAAAAGGAACCTTTTTAAGTCTAGAGACCTAGCCATGCATCTTCCAACAACCCAGGGACAAACTACCACATACCGGCTGCCCTGAAAGTATGACCTCTCTCCATGGTTACCATCTAGTGTGTAGCCATATTGTATAAACTCAACTCCCTGGTGTTAAACAGTAGCAGAACTGTCCCAAATGAATACTTGCTCTGCCCATGCCAGCTGGGCTAGGCCACCTGTACACATTGCTTTTTCCATTAGACCAAATGAAATGGATTCCCCATTGCCTCATTGTCCCCCATCAATGTTTGCAAGTTGAACTACAAATCTAAGACCTTCCTGTTTTAGCTGACTCGTCCATGCCCAGCCAATAAAGGAATTTCCTCCTCCTATTTCAAGGGAAACCTAGAAGTAACCATTAAAATTTCTGCAGGCTATTTTAAAATGACAAATGGTTTACAGTGGTCTGAAGGTTAAACAAGGAAATTCTGTGACCACACTAAAAAGGAAAAGCCAAAGGGTGCGCATAAGAACAAATTCCACAGGAGAAACACTGAGTGTCAACCACATTCCAGGCTTTGTAGAAAACAACTCAAACAGGACCCTCAGAGCCCCCTGGATCTTGTAGATAAAGTAGTTTTAACCTCTCATGAGGACTGGAAGGAAGACTGGCCATGAAACATGCCAAGGCCAGGCACCAAACCCAATTCCTAGGCACCAGCCACCAACTTCAAAACACTCACCAAGTCCTCTGCTGTGCTCACCTGACCTTCTCCATGTCCAGACACTAGTCCATTTCTAGGGTGAGCTCCTTTTAGTCATTTGATAACTGTACTTTCACTCAACAAGAATCATCTCTCCAACCATCTTTCCAATACCAAGACATCTGCTGCACCAGGAGCTACAGAGTCAAAGGCATTGCCTAGCCCTCTCCTCACTTCTAGTCCACTTCTAGATCCACTTGGAAAGGAAACCAGGGGTGGTCTGTCAGGCACAGGTGTCACTGAGAAATATCTTTGTGCTTCTATTAAATTGTGTTGCTAGTTTTACTTTGAAAATAGCTTTCTGGGCCAAGAAATCAACAACTTTCACTGAATTGTTTCTTCTGAGAAATGTGGAATGAAAAAGAACTAGAATGCAAGTCCTAGCAGGCACTCCCTGACCATACCTTGTGTCTCTGAAGCCCCACTGAACTCAGAGTTCTGTCCCATCCTCTGATGCTGAGAAATTAGAATTTATATAAGTTCAGTGAGATTTCTTGTCCTAAGTAAAAAGCCATCAGAATGTGCAGTTATTCTTGCAGAGCAACTTCAGTAACTCAAGAGCAAATGTATTAGAAATTCAAGGATTGTATTTTCTTTGACATACGAAAGGATTTGAAAATTAAGAAAACAGTTGTAGGGAAATGTTCTGCTGAATTTAACACAGGTTTAAAACCAGACTAATGGAAAAAAGTGTTTGTAAATGGGGCGGGTAGGAAGAGGTGAAGGGAGGGCAGGGACAAGGGGAAAAAATGGAAACCAAGACGTGTCATGTAAAGGTACAAGATCCCAATGATGAATGTAACTGTACTATATACCTAAAATGTACCAATAAACTTAACGAGAGAAAAAAAAAAATAAAAACAGTCTAAAAAGAGTCATAGGCCCAGAGTCAGCAGAGCTCCAGCATTTTTTAAAATTTCATTTTAACCAGATCAGGCTTGTAGGTTACACTAGGTGTACAATTTGCCATGATCTTCATTATGAAATAATCCCATGGAATCAATAGGACAGGAAGAGAAAGCATTGCTTTATGGCTAATCCATAGAAAGATTTTGGAAGCATTTGGCTTCTTGTGCCCACCCTGGGCAAAAAGGAGCCCAGTGCGCTCCATGGGCTGGGACATAGGAGAGAATTCATTACCTGGAGACTGCCGAGCTGCACACACCGTCTCCTTAAACTGTACAGGAACCTTTTCCTCCTCTTCTTAGTGCCACTGAAACAGAGTGACTCAGGCTAGGGAAAGAATGGGGAGCTATTTCCTACCATTCTGAAATCTAAAACAAGGGTCTGGCATGTGGAAAGTTCTTTCTTGCTGTGTCATACATGGCAGATGGTGGAAGGGCAAGAGAAGAAGGAGATAAAGGGAGCTAACATCACTTTAAAAACAAACCCACTCTTGTGGTAATAAACCCACCCCCAGGGTCACCATGTTAATCCAGGAGGGAGGGCAGAACCTAATCACATCTTAAAGTTCCCTGTTCTCAACTCTGTGGCCATAAGGATAAATTCTGAGGAACATATTCACACCTTAGCAAACCCTTTGCAGCAAGAGCACTGTCCCATTACCCAGTGAGGAGACCCAGACTCTGGAAGGGAGGGATTCCTCACTGTGAGAGGCTGTAAGTCTCAGAGATGGACTTCCATCTTCCATGGCCAGGAGAGAGCAGCAATTGAGAGCACAAGCATCTATCATGCCACAGCTGCAACTGGTCCTGGGAACAGGCTCAGGGCACCAGGTTCAATTCCCAGCCTCCCTAACTTCTAACTCCATGACTTTGGGCATCTCATTAATCTCTCTGATCCTGTTCCTTATAGTAGAATAAAGACCCACATATAAAATTTATGTAAAGATTAAAAGAGATAAAAGACACAATGCAGATACACCCAGGTGACCAGTAGAGTGGTGATCAGTCTCAGTAAAGACCATCAACCTCCTAAAGTCTCTATCCCAACAGGGAAGCTCCATTTCTGGCTTCCCCGCCTGATCCAAATGGCTAAATCCCTTTACTCTGTTTTTAATAAAGCCTGAAAAGTAAAATCTCTGCCTGTTTTCTAGCTTCCTTGAAGCAATAGCCTTCCAATTAAATATATAGGAAACCACACAGATTTGACCACAAACAAGTTCCATAAGCTGGTCCACAGATCCTGAACAAACTCTCTTTCAAATGACAGGGGGATGATTGAAAGCTTACTGAGGATAACCACACTTCATAAAACATAGAATGCATGACTCAAAAGGAGAGGGGTACAGAGTGGAGATCAGAGGCCATGGAGTGATCAAACCCCTCGTCCTTCCAGGGAGGCAAAGCCCCAGGAACCTAGGTCTGGACAAAGAACCCATTAAAGGCCAGGGAGTTGGAGAAGGGACTGTCACAGTGGAAAGGGGCTCAGAGGCTTGGCCTGGGACACTGCCAGAGAAGGCCAAAGATCCTGCTGGAAGCTGGTCACTGGAAGTGTCAGAGAACGTGACATATGATCCAAGGCTTGCAGATGTCCTGCTGAGGTGCTGGGGAATTGTGGCAGCAGGAGAAGGACACCAAAATTCTCTTTATAATGCCAATTTCAAGGGCAAGCAGAGTTCATAAAACATGGGAGGCCTCTGGTTTTTGTGTTGTACATACAAGAGTGAAATAGAGCAGTGTTTGTGCTAGAGGAGGAAGGGTAGGGTGGGGGGTTCGACCTACATCCAAAGCCCCTAATGCCATCATGGGGACCTACATTTTTGACCTTCTCTAATCCTCATTACCTCCCCAATGCTCACCTCCAAATACCATTGATGCATGAGTTAAAACATCAGTTTTTAGGAGATGCATTGAAACCCTAGCAGAGACTGTGCACTCCTATTTTGAAAGCTTGTTTAAATGAGGTACATATGCTCTGGATTCCCAAGTAGTAGGACCCTAATTCCTTCCCAAGTCAGGTGTAGATTTTATCAATTCTGTTAAGTAATCTTGCTGTACTTCCATCATCCCAGAGACCTTTCAGGGGGTAGCACCATGGTTTTTCAAAGAGGGAAATCCAGTCCATGGGGCGAGGTTGCTGAGGTTGAGAGCTAGTAAGGGTTGGGAGTAGAACTATTGGCTTGCATGCTTGGCTCCTCCTGCCAACAATTCAGATAGGGCTTCTGGGTGGCCGGGAGACTGGGTCTGTCCCTGACACGCTTCCTGGGTTAGTCCCAGAGTACAGGGACAGCCATGCTGAATCGGGTCAGGGGTCAAGGGCAGAGTCCTACTCTAGTTTAAATTCATGAATATATCCAACCTCCCCCCTGGGCAATCTTAGGGTAGAAAGGGTACCCAAGTGCTAACAGTCATCGATCCCATGCTTTATCTGACACACTGCTGTTCAGCCTATAGAATATACACAGGAAACCAAAGAAACACCAGAAGGTTGCCAAAGAGCCAAATGTTCCTACATGCTTGCCTGAATTTCTCTCTTCCCCAGCAACCTGATGACTGTCTCCAGTGGCCAGCATCCTATCATCTGTTCCTCCCAGAGAACAGCACCCTGGGCATCATCTGAGGTTCCTTAGACATTAGACCCCAGGTCCCCCACAGGCACTGTCTGAGACCGACAGCAGCTGTGTAAGCACAGTGACGTTTGGGGGTCATTGCACAAGCTGGAAGCACAGGGCTGACTTTGTCACATGGGCTTCCTCCCTACACCTCCCTGGCTGGACTTCTCCGCTGCAGCTGGAAACAGAGATTCCAGCTCTAGGAGGTGTTGGGGAGATCCAGAGAAGCTGCCTGGTCTCATGGTACACCTGTTCCCTCCTCCATGAATGGAAACAACAGTGCCTGTGCTCTAGAGTCCTTGCAGGGAGGAATTAGGACACAGTTACATAGGACCTACCTGTGCCAGCTCTAGAAAGGCAAAGTCAGTGAAGACATGGCCTTGACCTTCACCAGCTAATGAGTGATGGAAAGGGATGCTGGTAGGATGGAGGGAGCTCTGGGCTTCTTAGGGATGAGGAAGCACCTCATTCAACCTGACTGAAGGTCCACCATCAAAGCTATACTGGGTAATGAACGTCAGAGCTGAAGACAGAGGCAAAACTACTGGGAACACTGTGGGTGGTCATGTTCCTTTCCCTACCTCTGTTCCTAGCTAAGAGAAACCCATGTGTGCAGGCCAAGCAGAGCAGAGCATTAACTCTGGAGTGTGGGAGGTTTTAGACTTAGAAGATGGCAAGGTGGTGCATCTGGTCACATAGAGGTTTCTTGACAAAGGTAGGAATTCACACGTGCTCTGCCACAGATGGAGCTAGAGGACACTGTGCTAGGTGGAAGAAGCTGGTCACATGTTCTCACCTTGTAGGAGGTATTTGGGAAGTCAAATTTATGGAGACAGAAATAATAGTGGTTGCCAGGGACTGGGAAGGAGGGAAAGGGAAATCAGTGTGTGGTGAGTGCATAGTTCACAGATGGAAACTGAAATGAGCTGGAGACAGAGGGTGGCACTCAATGGAAGACAGTGTGGGTGTACTTAATGCCACCAAGCTGTCACTTGAAGGAGGCTGAGATAGTCAATTTCATGTTACATGCATTTTCTAATTTTAAAGTGAGGAAAATGAAGTGGTTTTCCATAATATGCTAAAGTGAGTGGGGCAGCTAAAGATGTGTGTTCTTATTCTGATCTCTGAATCAAGTGAAAAGAAGTAAGTCCCCAGTCTAAAGTCAAAGCTCCTTCTTGGTCTGTGAAGGGATTTCACAGACAGACAGATGTCACTTCTTGTCTTGTTTTCCTAGACTGTCTTGGCCTCTGGGACCTTCAGTGTATTTATCTGTAACACTAGGCAAAACAATACACAGGTTCCTGTCAACCCTCGGAGAGCTCTCATGGAATATTCTCTGTAGCTGCTGTGTCCTGAAAACTGTATAGAAAGAGGTTCCTAAACCCAGTGACCTAAAGACCTCTTACTGGGCCCTACATCCCCAAGTAGTCCCACCGTGGGGACCAAGCCTTTACCTAGGGGAAACTCCAAGTCCAGACCAGTTCCAGCTTCCTCACAGCATAGGGGTTGGATTCCAGAAGCCAGTATCCCAGAGGACCTATCAGAAGCACATGACCTTGCTGTGACCCCTAGCCTTGGACATCATATAGTGTTACTTCCTCTGTGTTCTGTTGGTCAAGGCCTGGCTCTAGGACAGGCCAGATGGCCCAGATGGCCCTTCTTGATGAGAGATGTGATGGACTGATTGGACAAAACATATACAGATGACAAGTGGCACAGTGGCAACTCTGAGGTGAGTGAAGTATGCTGGGGGAAGGAGGAGAGCTTCCCATTGCAGGTGGCCTCACTGTGCCACAGAAGATCCCTATACCCCCTCCAGAGGGCCCTGAGCAGCTTTCCTGTGCTCCCCACAGTTTGCTAAGAATCGGGTGTATCCTGCTGTTGGAATCACTTCACACTGCCTCCCCTGTGCCGCCTTCTCACTTGAAGATCACCTTTCCAGCTGTGACACTGCTGAGATCCTCCAGGAACTTCTCTGAGTGCATTCCGTTCTGCTTCATAGGGCCCAAAGTCCCTGTTCCCTTGATTGCTTGCTCCCTGGCCTTGGACAAACCCCATCCATCAGAGACCCCACAGGACCAGAGCGAACAGAAGGCTCGTCCACAAGCCAAGCTCAACACATGCAGTACAGGTCAGGGGATCTCAGTCCTTGAACAAACACTGTTGAACACAACCCTGGAGACACTCTTGTCTGCGGGAGAGGATATTAAGGCCCAGGAAGGATTAGTGGCATGGCTACTGAGTGGTGACACAGCTACAACATGTCAACCAAAACCATGACGATCACATCCAGAATCTGTCTTCTAAAGTATACTTGGACTTTCCAGAGTGATGCAATTGGTGTATTTCTACAGCATTGATCTCATGTGCCAAAATATGATATGAAATCAATAAGAAAAGAATGAGCACTTCATGCACACAGTACAAATGAACCTTAAATGACCATGTTGAAAGAAGCCACACAAAAGGGAATACATAATCTTCCACTTATAGGACACTGTAAAAAATGCAAGTCAGTGTACAGTGACAGAAAGCAGGTCAACAGTTGCCTGGGCTGGGGTAGAGGTTGTATGGAAAGGATTCCTAAGGGGTGAAGAAAGGTTTTGGAAGTGTGTCATCTTTGTCTCGATGTCAAGACCATTCCACGGGTGTTCGTATGCATCAAAATGTTTCAAACTGCACACTGCAAACATACACTTTCTTATATGTCTATAATTCTTTAGAAAAGCTACTCTATAGGAGTAAAAATTATCATGGGGGGGCAGTGCTAATGTTGTATAGCCAGGAGCAAAACAGGATTCTTTTGCATACAATTTTTTAAAACAATTTTAATTGACCAAAGTTCTATACCAATTTCTTAGAGCAACAAAAGCACAAATAATGCTGAAAATGTAAGTAAATCACTTTTGCTGAAAGGAGAAATTCACATGCCAAGAGTGTGGCTGTCCCTCACCCAAAGAAAGGAATAGTCAGGATGCGTTTGTTCCAATGTGAACTGAAAATGTCCTTTCATTGCACCCTGAGACTCAGAGAGAGGCTTTTGCTGTTCTGACTTTTACCTATTTTGAGTCCCCAAAAGTCCCAAGCTACCTCTGCGGCACCAGCAGGATTGGCCCAGGTCCACAGGCCTGGTTGAGAACTCACTAACTCATCCATGACGCATCAACTCCCTTCATGTGAAGAGAAGCGGGTGGAGCCAGTGGGTGCAGGGTAATCTCTTTCCTCCAGCTACCTAGGAAGAAGCAGGGAGCCCCCTGAAGTGCCATCCTGGAAATCAGGATGCACAGGGGCCTCAACATCCAGTCTATCAGGTTGCTGTTGGGACACACCTACCCCTTCCTCTGGCCCCCATGAGTCCTCATGTGCATGCACTCTCTCAGCCTCCTCCCTCACCTCAGGAATATTTAGGTGTCAAGAACAGGAAAGAATGTCACCCTGAGGCTATTTGTCTGAGAAGTGAATCCCAAAGATCAAGAAATCAGCCAATGGCATCCCAAAGACTTTCACCGGGAGAGATGGGAATCTTAGCAGCAGACTTAAGGCCAGAGCCAAGTCAGACTGTGGTAACAAAATAGAAGAACAACGTTTATTTCTTATGATTCTAGACAGTGGGAAGTCCAAGATAGAGGCTGTGAGATTCAATGTCTGGTGAGGGCCAGTTCCACATAGACGATGATTTATTTCTGTGTCCTCATGTGGCAGAAGAGCAAAATGGACTCCCTGGGGCCTCTTTTATAAGGGTACTAATCCCATTTCCAATGGCTCCAACCTCATGACCACATCCGCTCCCAAAGTGCCCACCTCCTAAAACTATCACAGTGGGGATACATTCAATGCATGAATTCGTTGGGCTGTAAACATACAGCCCACAGCAGGAGCAGATGAGCAGCCCACAGGAAGATGAGAGGCCCAGGCAGAACTCTGTAAGGATGAGGAGGCCGCCAGTGTCATAGGGACCTTGGGTGTGTGACAACAAGGAACACGCCAGCAGCAAAGTCCACCTGAGATTCAGCCTCTGTGTCTCTGGCAGTGGGTTTGCCTGTTCTCAGGGTATGAGTTTCAGATCCAACTGCCCACGGGTACAAGACTGTCTGTACGCTCTGGCCATCAAAGGGTTCAGAAGTGAAGCTTTGAGTAGGAGGAGCTGAGTCTTCAAAAACAGCACCCAGGGACCAGGGTGGCCTCTGATGTACCCACAGACCACCTTCCTCAGAGCTCTGCTCTGCCAAGCTGTGAGAAGCTGCCAAAAAGCAAAGGCTGGGAGTTATAATGGTGCTTAGTGCAGAATGTTCTGGAAAAGCTGCTGGAGTAAGGAATGAATAAACCCGTGGGCAGCTTTAAAGGGAAGCTGGGGTGTGGGTCAAAGAAAGTGCATCTCTGCTCAGGAAAGCATCATGGCTGGAGAAATATCTTATCTAGCAGCAACCAGCTCTCACATCCATGAAAGGCCAATCCTGTCGGGGGGCAGAGATGAAATGTTCCCTCCTACAACCTAAGACCCAGGGTGACAGCCTTGTACACTGCGGGCACCCCAGAGGGTATGGGAAGAACTGACTTCTGAGCTGCCAAAGAGCAAGGATGTTAGATACCAGGTAGTGGCTTTGCAAGGACCAAACTTTTTCCCTGTCTATTCTGTAGCCTGTCCAGTGGGCTCCCAGACAGAGCCTAAGCACATCCAAGCAAGACCCAGGGGAGAGGGTGCACAGAGGACAGGTAGAGGGAGCCTGAGGACTGGGGATGAGGGATGTGTCCTGAGAAAGCTCGTCTCACTTCACTTGGATTTGTGTGAGGTCAGTGCCACCTTGGCCCAAAAGGAGGGTATTCAGGTGCCTCTCTGTGGCAGGAGGAAAGAGAAGGACTCCTGGTCTACCTTCCACTACGAAAGCATCACCCATACTGTGTCTCTTTATCACTCCAGTGAAGAGGACTGTAATACTGATTATGCCCAAAGCAGGCTGTGAAGAGTCAACCCCACAATTGGCTGTTTACAGCAGTGAGTCTGGCTGAAGCCTACATGCAGAGGTCAGAGTAACTCACACCCAAATTCTGTTCCCACAACTAAAACCTTCAGACTAGAAGGACAATGTTCTAATTACAATCACATAATTTGTCTATTCTGTTCCTAATTTAAGAATGTTTTGTCCTTTATGAGCCTTGTTTACATTAATTTCTATAGAAACCATACATTGCCTTTACCCCAATCGACTGCCAATAAAAGTCAGTGCCTGGCACTGTCCAGAGCCTTTATCAGTTGCACCAGCATTGGTCATCCTGGCACTCTGCTTTCTCTTTCAGTTCTGTTTCTTAGTGTATCTTTTTTCTCAGGCCTGTGTCGTACACTGTGCAGGTGGATAGTGGTACCTGATTACAGTTTTCCTAACACTCCAGTGTGCACAGGAGGTGAGAAAATGCAGTCTCTGCTGCCCCAAATAAAATGAGGTGCTGCTAGGAATGAAAGAGCAATGGTTCCTGGCCAGGCCACCCAGAGCAGCCTCTGCCTCTTCAATCCACATTTCAGCTGTGCAGCTGCACAGCATTCACACATGGTCTTTCCAGCCACAGGATGTCTCCCCTCCTGAAGGGATGTGAACCCCAAGGGCCACCACTCATCACAGTCAGCCCAAAGTCCTGATCTCCACAATGCACAGTCCACTCCTTCTGGTATCTCTATGGCCCCATAGCCTGGTGAGCTTAAGCCTGAAGACAAGTCACCTTCTCTAGCACCCTAACATAAGGCAGAGACACAACAACCCCAATCAGGAAAACCTCTGATCTGCTGCTGCTCAAGGCCAAAGCCAAATTCTACTTGTTGTAAATAAGACTCCCTTCCCTTGACGGAGTGAGTTCCAGGTTCATGATAGGATGGCCCTTGGTGCTCCCCTTCTATAGTCTTTTGTGAGATGGAGAGTCCCTTTCCCCCTCCAGGAAACCTTGCACTTCCTACTGGTATAGTCAAGGCCCTGGAACCATTTTCAAGAGGTGAGGATCCCAAAGCCCTGTGTTCATTTAGTAACTGATGCTCTTGCTTTGCAGGTTGGGCTCAAACTCTCCACTGCCTCTGATACTGAATCTCTCCCAGGTTCCTTGGGCCCCTGAGCACCAGCACAGCTGGCACTGACCATGCCAGGTAATCTCAGATTGAAACATGTGAAAGTGCTATTTTGTAGGACAAAAGTGACTGAGGGGTAGCAATGTCACAAGATCTGACCTATTACAAATGTTAGTTATCATGGAGGCCAGCTTCCTTTGAACGAGTTTTGACACGAGGAGTATAAATACATGTAAAATGGTTAAATGGTGGCTAACATATTGCAGATATTCAATAATAATATGATTAATATCATCATCAAATATGTAATATTAACAAATCTTATCTACTATGGGAACCTTAACTAGAATCAGTGAAAGATATTTCGAACCCTATATTAGTCACTTTCCCACTTTATAGCAGCCAGGAAACAGAGAGAGAAGGAAGGAACTGCGGACAAGAAAACATTCCTCCAAGTGACACACCAATGGCCCACCTTCTCTAACCTCACGTCCTAACAGCACTTTTAGCTTTAAACTCATCAATGGATGAATCTGTTAACTAGAACCATGGTCTAATCACCTTCTGAAAGCTCCACTTCTTTAACACATGAACTTCTGGGGGACCTTCTAGATCTAAACCATAAGTGATTCCAAGGCTTTCTGGTGAATATTTCCTCTCCACTGCTCTAGCATGACACTGTGTCATATTCTGTTTGTATGTTGAGACTGGACAAACCCAATTCTGTTCATCTCAGACTGTCACTTTTGTAATTCAGTCTTTCTACACCCTAACTTATTTGGGGGCAGTTCTGTAAGCTGAATTAGAGTCTTGAGTCCTAGGGATAAGGCTTGAGCATTGGTGTGGTTCTACTAAGAGAAGGAACTTAAGGAACACAAGCTTAGTTGGTATGGATGTATAATTCATAACATTTTTTTGGTTTGATCTGCCCTTGCTGGTGGAGAACATAGATCTACTTGCCAAGGTGTCCAGGACAGGTCAGCAGGAGAAGAGGGAACAAACCCTGGTGGCCAGGGTATTGGCAGGGACTCCTCCAGGGTATTGGTGCTGAGAAAAGCTACCATAGGAGGGGACTGTGGACTACTGCAGGGTGAAAGCAATGCTACAAGTGCTCATTATGTGACTATGCTGCATTTATCCATTTTGTTGATAATGGCATTGGAGTTATTTCTGGTTTGGGACAATATATATATATATATCCTCTATCCTCTCTCATATTACCATAACATATATTCAGTGTTACAGTTTTTGACACTTAAGTTGTTCAAAATAGGGTCAGTGGGACCCCAGGAAGTTGGCTCCAGTGTACTTCTGATAGAATCCCATTATTCTCCAAACACCTCCTTATCTTCTGATATAACCAGGTGCTCCAGGAGCATCTGATGATTTCCCTGCCCCAGATCTGGCATCAGCCATTTCTCCAATAACATCTGGTTCATGCAGAGGAGAACAGTATTTAGAAACCAAGGTCTGGGTCCCTACATTGGTAGGTCTGTTGACAGAGTTAGAATGAATGTGTGATGGATGGATGAGTCATGAATTTATAGGATATATCAAACTCAAATTTAATAGACGAGTTTTCTTTAGTTTGTACTCATGCCTCCTTTTCCTTATAGTGGAAATCCCATCTCAATATTCGTATATTTACGTTTGTTTTATCTTATACTATCCTATATTTTTCTTGATTTATAAAATATAATCAGTATCCTATAATAAATATCAAATTCCTCTCATGTCAGTAACTTTGTGGCCCTAAATTTTCTCAGTCTTTCACCTCTTAAAAATACCAGGACTTTTTCAAAGTTTTTTACTGTTTATTGTTGCTTGTCAACTACAATTTTGTCTTCCAGTTTTTTGTTTATATGTTGATTCTGAAATCGAAAACCAACACATTGGATTTTTTATAATGTGATTATTACTTATATGAACCATATGAATTTCCTTATATTCAACCTTCTTTTACCTACAAAAATTATGGCAATTTCCTCTGGGTCAGTCACATATTTCTCTTATGGCTCTGTAAATATGAGAGTATTTTACATAGTCACTGAATATCTGATGCTCTACTAAGAATTTCCAAGGTTTAAAGTGAAATAGATTCCCCTCCTTAAATGACATTAATCTCTTAAGATTATGCCAAGTTTTAGCTTATTTATATTTGCACCATAACTTTCCTTTAGAGAGTTTTGTTTTGTCTAGATAATCTGATTGCCTTTAATTTTTTTAATGGCAGAAAGATTGTTTGCCTTCTAGACCATATTCATAAGCTATTTGAGCTTTTAATCATATTTGTGTCAAGTACATTAGTTTTGAGGGCCACTATCCAGCTGTCATTTAATGTTTTGTATGCATTATACTGCTGGCTTTATTTCCTTTCTTCTTAGAAGGCATGGTTATATATTCTTGACTGTTTTTCTGCTGCACTCATAAATTTGATGTTCACTTTTTCAGGTAGGGAACATGGGTGATAAATTTACTGGGCTCCCATAAGACTGAAAATAGCTTCCACTTACTCTCAGATCGAAGGGACATATTTATAAGTAGATGGTGACTTTCCCTTAGAACCACAGATGCCTTCTTCATTTCATTCTGGCTCATATCCATGCTTGCAGGAATCTGAAACCAGTTCGATCTGTTGTCTTACCTGTTCTTTCTATGTGTATCAGAGTTTCCCCCACACTCTTCACCCCCCTTTCCCTCAGCTCCTCTTGGTATAAATAATTGCGTTTTACTTTGGGCTGGAGAGCATGACTCCCTTATTTCCTTAATTCCTTCCACTTCTCCCTCTTCCTTGTTCTCCATTTTGGGACTTCTCTCAGTGAATATTGGTTCTTCCATGTTTCTGTCTCGGTCCCGCATACCTCCGTTTGCATCTACCCTGATTAATCATGTGCTAGGAGGTTTTCTCTACATTTTCTCCTAGGATTTATGCTGGATTTTGAAA
Source organism: Fukomys damarensis (assembly GCF_012274545.1). NCBI lineage: Eukaryota > Metazoa > Chordata > Mammalia > Rodentia > Bathyergidae > Fukomys > Fukomys damarensis. Next base: position 69,227,239 of record NW_022900913.1, read on the forward strand.
TTGAGGGCGGAATTTTAACTTTTGTTATGTTTTCCAGTTCTCTGATAACATGCTGAGATATGTCAGAGGTTTGCATTGTGTTTTGTGCACACAGCATCATAGTATCGTTTTCGAGGGTTTGTGAGAGTAGTAATCAGAATTTCACAGGCATTCTCCTAAAACGAAACTATTAATACTTAAAAAAGACTTGCATGGAAGTTGCTGAAAGTATTAGGGAGGAAGTGGATAGAGACAATGTAACATAGGAGTTTATATCTCAAAGAATCAAAAAATAAAAACAGATATACAAATACCTGAATATTTACAATAAGAAAAACATTTGTGAAATTAAAAATCTTAATCGGCATGTTTTAAAAAACATATCACGTGCAAGACAAAAATATTTGCAAATATAGACAGAACTTGGATAAGAAAGTAGATAAAGGATAAATACAGAATACTTCAGGCCAAGAAACAAAGAAGAAAAACCCTGTACCTACATTTCCACAGTCACACCAATTGCTGAAGACAATGGGGTGTTTTCCACAAAGTGCTGGGGGAATTGGATATATTGCCAAACTCACTTAGCCAGCTTTGTTGTCATTAAATTATAAAGGCAATATTTAAAAGGAAGATATTCTTAAATGCAAGGAAACTCAGGAAATTAGAACATAGGATTGCTTACAAAATAAGAATAACATCTACAAAGCTTAATGATGGAATTAATTCATAGAACCATAGCGACACACAACTGAGTGATAAAATCACAAACAAGCATTTAAAGCTCTTCAGAGTTTGCATCATCAGCCTCATCTAATACGACTTTAGGGGAGTAGGAAACCTCTTAGCACACAAGTTTTTTCCCCTAGAAACTAAACAGAACACAAACTTGGCATTTTCTTTAATCTAATACCCACATAATGAAAACTGTACATCATTATCCATCCTTTTAAAATGCCAAGTAATCATGATGGTATAAAAGTATATCTAGTGCCTTTTGCCTTTTGGATGATGAGCATGTTCTCTGGATATGAGACTCAGCCCCACTGACTCTGAACAGTTAAGAAGGGGGGCCACCTGTCCCCATGACTGGCACCAGGACTGTCAGGTCCCCTTTGTACGCATCCTTGGTGCTCTTCCCAGTATGCTAGTACTCCATCCACCTCTTCCTTCTCCACCAGGCTCATGTGTGAGGTCAGTGCAACCCACATCAGAACCATCATGAGCACTCTTTGTGGTACTGGTCACACCCCAAGGAGCCACGATGTGATCAGGATCCCTGTGTCTGACTTCTGGTGTCAGTCTGGGCCACAGGAAAAGCTCAATAAGCATTAAATTGAAGATGTGTTTGAAGGAAATTTCTTTTTTCTACAATTGCATTTTCTTTCAGAATATCCTTACCATCTATCTTTTGCAAACTACTTTCCCTCTTTTCTTTCTTTTCTTCCAGCCATCCATTTTTATCCCTTTCACCAGAGCATATTTTCATAGATAATGTAGTAACATTTTGATGCTGTGATAAAATATCTGATGCCCACAACTTAATGAAGGACAGATATCTTAGTTACTTTTCTCATTGCTGAGATACCCAGCACCCAAAGTTAAAGAGGAAAGGTTAATTTAGCCCACAATTTGTAGAGGTTTCAGTCCATCATTGCTGTCTTTAAGACAAGGTGGCCTGGCAGAAGGACATCACACAGGAGAAACAGTTCATGGCAGACAGAAGATAGCAAAAGTGACAAAGTAGCAAAGAAGCAAGTCCAAGTGGACTTAGCAGCTTCTTTTTGCCTTTTTCATACTCTATCTACGTTACCTGGTTTTAGGGCAGCCAAACCAATTAGTAGACTGATGTAGTAGTCGCAGATCCTTAATCCTAGCTTTGCACCGTGAATCAATCACATACTCTAGATCTTGCTACCTCTGAAAAAGCCCCACCCATAACCATGTGAGGCTTGCGGGGAGGGTCAGAGCATCTAAACACAAGCCATAACAAGAAATTTAGTTTGGCTCATAATTTCAGAGGGCTCAATCCATGGCTGGTTGGCACTAAGGAAGGAACATCAGGGCAGAAGGTTGTGGCAAAGCAAAACTGCTCACTTCGGGGTGGTCAAGAAGCAGAGCACAAGAGAAGGGCACTAGTGACAGATAGTTTCTTCAAAGGCCCACACCCAGGGACCACCTGCAACTAGCCCCACCTCCTAACCTCACATTCAACTGTGGACATCAGTGGGTTAATCCAGGCCATCTGACAATTAAGATTAACTGGCACAGGACTGGGGATTTAGCTCAAGTGCAAGGACCCTAGTTCAATCCCTGGTACCAAAACACACACACAAAGATTAACTGGCACAGCCGGGCATGGTGGTGCACACCTGTAATCCCAGCACTTGGGAGGTTGAGGCAGCAGGATCACTGTGAGTTTGAGACCAACCTGGGCTATGTAGTGAGTTCCAGGTCAGTCTCAACTACATAGTATGACCCTGTCTCCAAAAAAACAATCAATCAATCAATCAATCAATCAATAACTGGCACAGATGCCTTGCTATGTTTGAATCCTGCATGTGCAGATAGGGACAGTTATTTTTATGTGTTGTCATACATTTTAGATATGCTCTCCCTGAGGCTTTTTCCTGCACAGTTTGGAGTCTATTTTCATCTCCTCTGAGCTACAATCTGGGGCTGGCTTTTCTGTAGAGTTATAAAGTGAGGTGCAGCTGGTCTCTTGTGTATAACTTTCTCACACATGAGGGTCTTGGGCCTGGGTTCACCCCAGCTGGGGAGACCATTGAGCTCCAAATGTCTTTGACAATTTGGGGAGAACTTAGATGACATCCAGCTCTGCTTCTCTTCTGAGCATTTCCTTGTGCTTTGACAGAGTCTGCCCTTCTTGGTTTGAGACACTAAGCACTGACACCTACATGCCCAGGTCAGGTCTCATTGCCCACCTTCACCAGGAAGAAGCTGCAGCACTGGTGAGAAGAGTGGCAGAGGCCAGAATCAAAGAGGATAGTGCGTCTCCACACATGTTCTGTGTCCCCTCTGCCAGATCTCTGTTGGGGTCTCTTGCAGCCTGGCAGCATCTCTTATGTCCCTGGATAAGGGCTGCCCTGGAATGGGTAGAGGCTAACTGCCTGTGTCACCACAACCTGTCCCAGGGGCTGACTGGCAGCCCTATTTAGGATGAGGTTAGATGGGGCCCAGAGACCTTGGCGCCTTCAAGGTAGGTAGGAGAGAGCATCCCTGGCAGAATGACAAGGGCAGGTGAGAAAAGGCAGCAGACACAAGTCACTGCATGCTCTCCATCTTCCTAGAAACCTCAGCCCCATATCACAGGGTTCCCTGACATGGCAGCCAGGAACTGGACAGCCATTCTGGGCTTGGATCAGTCAAATTCTGTTTTACATTAGAAATCCATTTCTCTTCATCTGGGAGACTGGGCTGCATCCTCAGAAGAGGAGATGCAGGGAATGAGGCCATGCTGCTTCCTAGGGAGGGTGAGATGAGCAGGAGAGGTCTAGCCTGCCACCTGTGTCCTCATCTTCAGAAGTAGGCACTAGGATGGCCCATGTGGGACCATGACAAGGGACTTCCCCTCCCTGGGTGGGTGCTGATCCAACCGTAGAGCTATTCTTACCCAGGCCCCACCCCAGGAGCAGAAGGTCCTACCTGCTTTAGTATATTCTTATTGCAAACAAACCGTGTCCACTCAGCCTTCTTCCATGGGTCACCCAGAACAGATTACTAGAGAGTAACCTAATCGCACTGTGGAGAAACTCCCAAATTCCGTTTGCTGGGCAGTGAAGTTCGGAGAAACAACGAAGTAGGAAAGAAATTTCCAGTGTGTGTTATTTTGATTCCCAACCCCTACATGCCCACCCTACACCTCTGGTATGTACTTCACAGCCTCTACCTGCACTCACAGGGACCAGTGTAGGGACCAGAAGTCCCCACAGAGAGGTGGGGTGAGACCAGGCACCCAGGGAGGGGTGTAGAGTCTCTGGTCAGAGCTTGTGGTCTTCTGTTATGGTTCAGTCCTTGCTCTTCTGCTGCCATCCTTCCCGCATCCCAGCCATGTCCACATGTGCTCTCCCTCTTTGCTGAAAATTCTACCCCTGGGCTTGGGTAGAGGCCACCAAACTCCTCCATGCTGGAGCCTTCTTCTCTCTGCCTCTGCTGGAAGGTCACATTTATCAAATGTCCAGTGTCCCAGGAGCTTCTTTTACATGATTCCACATCATGTCCTTTAATTTCCATGGCAATCCTACGGGGCAAATGTCATGCTGGCTCACTAGATAAGAACAGAGACTCCAACCTGCCACAGATTAAAACTAGACCCTTATCTTTCACCATGCACTAAATTAAAATCCAAATGGATTAAAGATCTAAATATTAAAACAAAAACATTAAACTTGCTGGAAGGTAAGTTAGGCAGAACTCTGGAAGACATTGGCATAGGAAAACACTTTATGAACAAATCCTCAGTAGCACGGGAACTAGCAGATAGAATCAACAACTGGGATCTCATCTTATTAAAAAGCTTCTGTACTTCAAAAGAAACCATCAGCAGAACTAAGAGACAACCTACAATATGGGAAAAAATTTTTACCAACTGTTCCTCAGACAAAGGACTATTATCAAGAATATATAAAGAACTCAAAATAATCAGCCCCCCCCAAATATAAAGACCCGATTCAAAAATGGGCATCCGAAATGAACAGAAATTTATCAGACAAAGAAGTCAAAGCAGCAAGTAAATATATGAAAAAATGTTCCACATCACTGGTCATTCGAGACATGCACATGAAAACAACACTGAGATTCCACCTCACCCCACAAAGAATGGCTGCTATCAAGAAATCACACACTAACATATGTTGGCGGGGTTGTGGGGAAAAGGAATCCTTCTCCATTGTTGGTGGGAGTGCAGACTGGTACAACCACTATGGAAATCAATATGGAGATACCTGAAAGAGCTTGGACTGGAGGTTCCATTTGACTCAGCCATCCCTCTGCTGGGTATCTTTCCAAAAGAACTAAAAGAATCATATCACAGAGAAGTATGTGCACCCATGTTTATAGCGGCACAGTTTGTAATAGCTAAAACTTGGAAACAGCCTATTTGCCCATTAGTTGGAAACTGGATAAAGAAGATGTGGTTTTTCTATAAAATGGAATACTACTCAGCCATAAAGAATGAGAAAATAGATTCGTTCATAGGAAAATGGATACATATTGAAAATATATTCCTAAGTGAAATAAATAAGGCACACATGTGTAAATACCAAATAGTTTCTCTGGTGTGAATAATCTGCAATAATACAGAAGATCCTAATAAGATTATTGACATTGAGAAATGGGAAGAAAGGAGCTAAAGGTGTAGGGAAGGTGGGATGGGTAGGGGAAGGGTAATAAGGGAAAAGAATAAAATGTGAGATAATGAAAAGATGGAAATTAAGTGATTGTAGATGGGAAGGGGAAGAGGGGGTGAAGGGAGGGCAGGGACAAGGGGAAAAAATGAGAATCAAGACCTGTCATGTAAAGGTACAAGATCCCAACAATGAATGTAACTGTACTGTATCCCTAAAATGTACCAATAAAGTCAATTAAAGTTGAAAAAAAAAAAGAAGAGAGGCTCAGGGACACACCCAGTGGCAGGTAGTGGTCAGCTTTCTGTCACTGGGGCAAATCCCTGAGAAAATCAACTTAGAAAAGAAAAGGTCTCTTTCAGCTCTCAGTTTCAGAGATTTCATCCAAAGTTGTTTGGCATAATGCCTGAAAGGCCTGTTGGAAGGTGGCACAAGAAATGTGTGGTGGGACAAAGCTGCTCACCTCACAGAAGCCAGGAAGCCAAGAGTGAGACAGGAAGGAGTCAGAGTCCCCTTCAAGGACACAAGCCTATGGCCTAACTTCCTCTGGGTCCTACCTCCTGGAGTTTCCAGCCCCTCCCAATAGTGTTCGTGCCTGCGGACCAAGCCTTTGCCATATGGATATTTGGGGGACTTCCTAGATCCAAACTAGAACACAATGCTAGAACGGATGGTACATCAGCCAAGGTGGTGAACACTGAGGCTCCCAAGCCACCCATCTCTCTCTGCCTCATGTGGCTGCAGAACCCACTGCACTTGTGAACATGTTCATGTGCCTTCTGAAGGGCTGGATCTGCTGGTGGGAGCAGTTATTTATTCCGCATTTAGGAATGTACCATCCATAGGTCCCAGAATTGGGCTTCCTCCCTGGGTGACAGTAGAGAGCCCAAGACCTGCATAATCCTTTTCTTCTAGGCCTTATTTAGCCTTTTATCCACCTGAGGAAATTCGAATTTCTCTACCACTTTCTTCTAACACCTCACTGGCAAGATCAAGATGACAAATACAGTAAGACAGCCATGGAAGTTCCTGGATCTTAGCCACCTCTATAGAGCTAATGACAAGACCACGAGCATCCATCCTACTGGGAAAAGGTCCGAGAACCTTATATGGTGACAATTTTGGAAATAGCTTTGGCTCCTTCAACAATCCCACTTGGAAGTATAAGGTGGTCCCAGTTGGAGGCAGGCAGCCACACTGGCCTCTTTGAATCCTCCACTCAGAGGGAAGATGAATTCCCCATAAAGATGTTGAGGAGGCATTGGGAAGGGAAAAATAAGTAAACATAATATATGTTAGGGACATAGACAGAGGTCCCAACCTGGAGCCATCGGCCACAGCATATGCCAAGCAGAGAATCCAGTGGGGTGTATATGGGAAACGAGGTGGGTACCAAGGCCACTGGCACATTTTGAATACCTCGCTTTGTTTCATTCAGAAGCTTCAGTCCACTCAAATTTCTCTATGAGGTCTCATTCCCATCTCATGGGAAAAGAAACTCAAGACTCGCCAAGGTAAAGGTATGTACACAGATACATGTTCCATTTATGAATGCAAATGGATCAGAAAGTTATTGAGCAAGAAGAAACTTCACATTACATGAAATACATGGAAACAGGCTCTATTTAAGATATCTGACGTGTGCCAATATCAGCAGGCACATGATGTGACTGGTTGTGTAAGTGGAGGTAATCTTTTGATCTAGTTAGTATGTTCCGGTTGTCAGAGGGGGATTAAACTGACCAGGAGGCCATGGAATTTGGCACAGAGCTCGTAACTTCCAGGAGCTGTGCTGCATGAGCTACTTTGAAAATCACTGCCCAGCAGGACCCAGCCCAGACTCCCTCAATGGAGAGCCAACTTCCTCCCCACACACAGCCATCATCCAAAGCAGGAGAGCAGATGAATACTATTCCAGCAAGACAGATGGAACAGCTTGCACAAAGCACCAACAAAAGTCATGGAAGCACATGATGTGTCGCCAGAGTGGAGAGAAGTGAGGTGCTGCTGGGTGCCTGAGCTGTATGGTCACTCCCACTCCTGGAAGAGCTCAACCAGAGCTGGGTGGCAGAGGTGGGAACAGCAGGGGGCGCTCTTGAGAGGGGAAGTGTGAAGTAAATTCAGGGAGAGACTGGGAGGAGGGCCACCAAGAATAACTGGAGAGTCACTCACCCGATGCCAAGTTGGCACGTGTGTGGGCAGGTAGGCCTGGGAAGAGCCCGGGCTGCTGTTACAGGATGCCACTGTGGTGAGGAAGGATGGAGAGGAAGGGAGGGCCTCACTGCCCTTAGAGTAACCATGATTCTCTCCTACACGGCTGTATCACGGCCCTCCAGAGACTTCCCATATGCACAGGAGTATGTGACTGTCCACAGGGAAGGGGAAGCTCCCCCTCCATGCTATGAAGTTTCTGTCCCCTCACCTGCTCTGGCTCCTGAAGGACCCTCTGCTCCTAACCTCATTTCCCCCAGCACAGTGGCAAAGCTGAGGGTCATGATGAGACAGAAGTTGTCATATCTCAGTACCCCAGCCCTTTTCTGGCCCACCCCACCCTAACCTGGATGCCACATTCCCTCCTGATCATCTGACCCCTTCTCTCCCTGCCCTCTGCCCTTCATGGGACATTCATGACAGGTCTTTTCTTCCCTCGGCACAGCCGGCTCCACGGTTTAATAGAACTTCAAGGACTGATTTGTGTGCAGCAGCCGGGCAGGAGCGGCAGCCTTTGAGGACATCCAGGGCCTGCTGGGCCTTTATTCTGTGCCAACGCCAGCAGGCATAGTGCTTGACAGCACAGTCGGTTGTGCTGGAAGCAGGAGCCCAGCACCCTGCCAGCACCTGCCTGTCATCAGAGCCTCAGCTAAGAAAGCTTTCTAGGGGTAGCAGCCTGGGTGTGGGCATTCACTCCTGCCTCTCCCAAGGCCCGGCCCACCCGATCTCTCAGGCTGGCATGGGCCCTCCCCTCTTCTCCAGTTCAGCCCTTTGCCAGGGATGTGCTGTTCCTATGTGCTCCTCTTGGCCACTAGACATCTGGCCCTCTGCACAGGGCTCAGGAAGATGATCCTATCCCCATCCCTGACCCCAGTCAGTAACTCCCATCAGTACCTGCAGCAGTCCGAGCCATGGCCTGAGTCTTCCCAGGTGTAGGTTTCTTACCATTCCCCACCATCTTCATCCCACCTCAGGGATGCCAGGTCTTTTCTGAAAGACCACTCAGGAAATCTTATTTGTCATTTATATCTCAGTATAAATTAGAGGACTGGTCTTGTTCGCAGAACATTTATTCATTTGATAAACACCAACCTATCTTCTGCATTGAACACAGTACTGAAACCCCAGGGTACAGAAGGATAAAGAGGAAGAAGCTGCACACTGGTCCCACCAAGGCTCCTGGAGGGTGGAGTTCCCACTAATGCAGTTCCACATGTGCTCAGGTGGGGCACAGACGCCTGAAAGGAGCCTGGAAAGGCCAGAAGGAGGCAAGTTGGAGTTGACCAGGGAGCACAGAACTCTCTTCTGCTGATGGAGGAAGACCAGGGAGATAGAGAGAGTGTGGCCTGGAAGGAGTAGACCAAGCTGGACTCCTTGAGGAATAGCTGATGCCTACCAGCTGGACACAGAGCAGGTACATACAGGAGGGAGGGGACCCTGAGCCCAGGGTGCAGGTGACCTAGATGCCACACCGAGCTGGGGCTCCTCCGGAGGAGGCACTTGGGGTATACTTCTGGAAGGGCCCAGAGCAGCTGCACCAAGGGTGGTGTGGCAGGGGCCACACCTGGAAAGCAGCCAGGCAGCAGATCCTCTTGGCACAAAGACAGACAGGGCAGGGACAAGCCTGGGCAGGCAGGTAGGGCTCTGGGCAACCCTCCCCTTTGATCCACCACCTGTGTTTTACATCCATTCCGCCGAATTGCAATGACCTCTGTTCAAAAAGAAGTGAGGGGTCTCACTGAGTTGGCTGTGCCATCTCCACCTGCCTGGGAAGGGACGCTCACTACCGACCCTTCCTGAATGGTGGTCTCTGAGCCCTGGCCCACTGCCCACAATATTTGCGCTGCCTCATGAATATCCAGGTCAGACAGGCCTCTGGCCAGACTCGCCCAGTGCAGCAGCCCTCTGAGCCCACTGTTTTCCATGCTCTGATGACATTTCTCAATTGATTGTAACTTCCTTCTCAGAAATACTATTTGGTTGGCTTCAAAGCAACAGAAGTTTGTTCTTCTCAGGGGCAGCAGAGATGTTCAAAGTCTGCCTCCCAGGGCCAACATGAGGATGTTGGCAGCTTTACACACACACACACACACACACACACACAGCAGCAGCAGCAGCATCACAATGCCACTATTGTCCTTGAGCCTCAAACACAAAAATTAAAAGTCCTCAGGCATAAAATGCTCCTGTGGTCTCTTTGGGGCTGAGATCAAAAACTGAAAATGTCCTCTCCAAGAGGTCACTGGTCAGCTTGGAAGGAGAAACTGGAAAGCAAAGATTTCAGGAGATTTTCAAGGTTTTCAGGCCACCCAGAATCTGTTGGTCCCAAATTCTGGACTCACAGGTCTTAGTGTGGGAAAGCCTGGAGACACATGACCACAGGCTGTCGTGTCACTGTGGATGGAGGGGCCCTTCAGACAGGCAGGGACAAGTGCTATGGTGAGGATCAAGGAGGCCCTTGGAAGTGTTGCTGGAGAACAAAGTGGAAGGACGGAAAGAAATGAGCTGTGCTAGAAAGCTGAGGAAGAGGATCCAAAGATGTGGGTGAAGAGGAGAGATAGGAGGGGCAATAGTTAGCGCTGTCTCTGTAAAGGACCAGCTGGCAGATGCTTCTTGTCTTGTTGCTGTTGTATCTACTCAGCTCTGCCATTGTAGCACAAAAGCAACATGATAATTAATGTGTAAATGAACAAGTAAGGCCTTGTTCCAATAAAACTTTATTGACAAATATAGGCTGGCTTGATCTGGAGCCTTGCAGGTTTGGGTGAGGATTTTCACTTTTATTGTTAATTGAATGGAGGACATTTTAGGATGTTAAGTCTACAAGTGAAGGGCACTGATTTATGTTTTAGAAGATTATTCTGGTTTTCACTGGAGAAGGGATTACAGGACAAGAGGGAAGGGACACGGGGATACAAGCCTGAGCTGTTGAAGTACTGTGGGAGAGAGAATGGAGATGGATCTATAGTGGCTGTGGCGGTAGCTCATGCTGCTCACCTGTGTCCTCAGCGAGGCTACCTGAGCCCATGACTATTGCACTTCCAACTGCTGTTAAAGATAGGGATGACCTTGGGACCAACATTAGCCAAGATAGGAGGATAGAAGGCATGGAAAACTGTGGGAGTGCTCTTTCCCCTGGCATGGTGACAGCACGTATTCAGGTCATAGCTAGAGTGGGTCTTTGTGCCAGGGCTACTCAGAAAGGCAGGCCTCTGATCCGCAGTGCACACATGGCATGAGAAGGAATGATCTTGTCATTTTAAGCCCGAAGGAGAATGGCATCATCTGTGACAGGACTGGCCTAGCTCATTGTGACTGGTGTAGGGGCAGCTGGATATGATAGTTAGTAGCATGCTGAGGGTCCATTCTCAGGCAGAGCTTATAGGATTTGCTGATTAATCTGATGAAGGATGTCTGAGAATTAAATAGAGGATGACACCCTGTGAACTTGGCCTGAGCAACTGGGTGGTGATGGCTGCAACGAATGAGAAGCAGGAGGCCTGGGGGGGAGCTCAGGGCCTGACAAGATGCCACGGGTCTCAATGACCACTCCCCCTTACACACTGTGTAACCTGAGTGACTAGCTTCCTTTCTGGTGGGAAGTTTCTTCATCTCTACAATGAGGATAAAAATAGGACCAGCTTGATGGAGCTGTCAGGAGAACTGATAGAGTAAATCCATGCAAAGTGGTTGGTCTGGTCCTGACACAATGAAACTCCAAAATGATAGTGCTACTATCATTACAATCAGCACCACCATGAGGATGATAATATGATGATGATTCTCAATATCTTAAGAGCTTCTTCAGTCTGAGTCAATCCCTTGTGCTCAGCTGGTTCCACGTACCCTGAAAAGTTCAGTTCTGTTCCCACAGAGCTGCCATAGGATTCTTGTCCAGCAGGGCCTCCCCTGGTCCTTCTGGTAGACTTTTGCTGACCCAGCCACTTACTAAGCTCCATGTGGCTGGGGCTTACTGACCCAAAGGAAACCCAGGCTGCCTCAGCCTGCTTTGCCCAACTCCAAGTGGCCTGTGTAAGCTAGTGAGGGGGCCCTTATCTCCACAGGAATCCAGAGAGAGACTTCCCTGCCTGGCATGACTCTGGCTCTGTCTTATTTCTACATGTGTCCTTGCCAGGGAACAAGTGAGATCACAGCAGCCATTCTAGAAATTTCTAGAACAGTAGATCCAACTGATCATTAAAGGACAGACCTTACCTTTGACAAAGAAGCCAAACACCTTCACTGGAAGAAAGCCTCTTTAATAAACTGTGCTGGAAAAACTGGCTTTTCATATACCAAAAATTAAAACTAGACCTATATTTCTCACCATGCACTAAACTAAAATTAAAGCAGATCAAAGATCTAATTATTAAAACAGAAACACTAAACCCACTGGAAGATAGGTTAGATAGAACTCTTAAAACACATTGGCATAGGAAAATCCTTTATGAACAAAATCTTGGTTGCATGGGAACTATCACCCCAAGGGATCTGGAAGCCATTGCAGAAGTAAGTTTGGGGCCTTGGGTCCAGAGAGCAAGGCCCCTGCCCCCAGCATATCCATCCCATGACCACCATATAGTGAAAGCACTTGGCCTGGATGCTTTTAAAAAACATCAGTGTCACAGAAAAGGAAAACAGTGAGAAGCTGAGGGAGGAAAGACCCAGACTAAGAGACCAAAGAGGCATACGACTCAGTGCAATGCAGCACCTCCTGGATTAAAAGATACTGTAAAGACCACTTTGGAAAATTGCACATTACCCACTAGGGAAATTTGCAATGGGCTGAATATGAAACAATATTGTGATGCTATTTTTTAGGTGTGCTTACATTGTGGCAATTATACTGGGAAAATATTTTAAGAAAATGCAAGCTGAGGCATTTAGGGATAAAGGGGCTTGATTCACACAGCTTTCAAACAGTTCAACAAAAATAAATAAATAGCCACTGAGATGGACGAGTGAATATAGGCAAATGTAAATAATCCTTGCATCTGGGTGGAGAGCACATATGCTGCCATTGCACCATGCTTTTCACTCTGCATGTGCTTGAAGTACTGATTGATAAACATGTGAGGAGAGACAGAAACACACCTCAGCATGATGGATAACATGTCACCTTGGAGAAGGTCTCCCATTATCCAGCCTGGCTCAGGATAGAAAGAAGAAAGCAGAAGAAATAAAAGTTGACCCTCTGAAGGTCCAAGGCAGAAGTATTTTGAGTGGTTTATGTGTGTGACCTTGTGTAATATCTGTGAGTATGTATGTGTGTGTAATTGTGTGATTACGGATCTGAGTGCATGTGTATGATTATGTGTTTGAGTGTGAGTGTGTACATGTGTGAATCAGAGGTAAACAGGAGTAGCTGGCAAAAGCTGGTGAAAGTCAAAGCTCCCTGTACATTATTACCCCAAATATCGGAGCCCTTCTCCTCCCTAACCCATGCTTCAGAAGCCCTCTCCTCCTTCCCTACCCATCTGTAAGACTATCCCCACATACCTTTATTCCTGTAGAGTTTGACACATTGCAGTTAATGAGCTGTCTTTGAATGTTATTCATAGCTGCTGTGAGTCAGTCATTAACATTTGCCCACAGCCATTTCCAGTGATTTAAAATTTTCATGAACATGGGCTGCATATGACACTTGGGACCTGGAAATATGCACCCAGTGAGGCTGCGTGTCCACAGTTGTCAGTCAGCAGCTTTATTAATAAGAGAAATCAGGAAGATGGCCAAGAGATTGAAGGACTCAGATCTGTGAGGCTGTGTGCAGCACACTGGAAGGGCAGGAGTGACACATAAGTACCTGTGCTGTATCACCAGGAATCTGTAAGCTGGAGTACAGACCTTTTCACCTGAGGTTCAAGGGAGATGAACACTCTCACCCCAGAATCCTATTAGAAGATTAAGTGGGAAAGACATACAGCTCTCTCCATCATGGAGCTAAGGGATACATAGTAGTGAATTTGACTTAGAGCAGAGTCCTATAGTTCTGCTGAAGATCTGTTAGTGTGATAGGACCAAGTCATGATCACAAAGCCTCTTGTACCTGAAGATTCTATTTTTCAAGTAAATACGCCTTTGTGGGGAATCCAGGGACTTTTTTTCCCTCTTTTTCCCTCCCCTTCTCCCTTGACTTCCATTGGAGAGCAGGGTGCTCGGGGTCATGTCCCATGCAGTGGGGCAAGTCACCTCCTTCCTGTCTCTTAGATGCCCCTTGATAAGGAGGTCTATGGGGCTTGAGAAGGTGGGATTGGGAGTATCTGGTAGTGACCTTGGTTGGGGGGTTCCTCTCCCCAATAGGTGGCACTTTATCTCTGTGGCAGTTCATCTTGAATCCTCAACTTCATTGGATTAAGAGAGGCTCAGTACATTAGTAAAGCATGCTCCTGGGTATGTCTGGGTGGATCATGGGCATGTGACCTTGGGGTCTGTATCTAGTCCTTCACCCATCTTCTCTGGCTCTGTTCCTTTGCCTGCTGTTCATCCACCAAGAACTAAGTAGCTTTGTTCCATCACACCCTTCCACCATAATTCTCCTGCCTCAGAACCAGCTGACCATGGACTGGCACCCTGAAACCACAAGTCAAATTAAACCTCTTCTCCTTTAAGTTGTGGATGTCTAGTATTTTGTCCAAGCAATGGGAAAGTGACTAAGACAATCCCTATCTTCCAACAAATTCCCCAGCACTGGCCTCACAGCGGGTAACCAGAGCAGAGGTGCCCACACTTGGGGTCATGCTCTGTGACTGAAGCTTTGTCATCTTCAAACTCTTCAAAGCCCTTCAACCTGTGTTCCATAAGTGAAGTAGGGGACCCTGGAGAGTGAACAGGACTCAGAGACTCAACTCACATGGAGTCTTATCCCATGCCTCCTCTCCTTCCCCTTGCCTTGCAACATAGTCAGGGTCAGGTGCAGGTGGCCTGTGCATTCCAGGTGGGACTGGCAGCACCATTGCATGCCCAATAGGTGACCCAAAGGGTACAAGCATTGCTGACCCCAGAGCTTCAAGATTACAGTGCCCCAGGTTTCTTATCCACTGTGGGCTGGACAGCAGTCCAGGGAACAGTGTGTTGATCTGGTGACTGGGGAGGGGACCCAACCCAGGAGGCTTTGGGTTTACCCTGAGTATCCTTGGGCCCTAAGAAGGAGAATACTAGAGAATAAATAGAAAGCACTGAAAGGAAAAGGAGGGGTGAAGAGGAGGAGGAGGAGGAGGAAAAAGGAGAAGGAAGAGAAAGCATGGAAGAATGGAATGATATCTACGCTTCTGTTTCTGTAGTGGCTCTTTTTCTGCCTTTTGAACCTGAGTTTTCACTTCTCCCTGGGCCTCCAAAATAATGTAGATGGTCAGCCCCATGACACACCACTTCCTACTTCTTTCAGATGTATGGGGAGTTTGGACAGGGGATGTGTACCACCCTTCCTGGATGACACCCTCTGGCCGCTATTGCCCCTGCCCAATTCAGCAGCATCAGATGCTTCTAGAACCCTGCCCTGCTCCAAACTCCTCAGATAGGAGCTACCTCAGGCCCACTTTGCCTCTGGGATTCCTTAAGTTATAAAGAAATTATATCTCCTGCTTAGCATTTTTGCAGTTATATTTTTTTGATACAGTAGGACAAAACTCTGACAAGTCTGTTTGATCTAAACCCTAAAACGGAGCTTTGGTTTCGAGAAAGTGTAGACTATAAGGTGTAATAAGGCTCATGTGATGTCCCCAGTATTGGTCTGCCACACTTAGTCCATCATTTAACATGTTGTCTCACCCTTGAGACATTATGCTCTATTGCTACTGTTGTTATTATCATAGAAGAGTAAATAAAGGAACACATAGAAATGCAAATTTGTAATCAATATATCCATAAAAATTATGAATTTGTCACTGAGCAAATAACATGAGGGTCATTCCTTCCAAATATCTCATTGTTGTAAAACCTTTGTGGTTTATAAATAACAAAACCATGGGAGCCTAATAAAAGAGCTAAAACCATTGAGTTCTTGGAAGAAAACACACATAAATCTTCATGAACTTGTTTCACAAAAGACTCACCTCTAGGACACCAGAGCACAAGCAACAGAGAAAACATTCACTAAACTTAGAAACTTCTGTGTTTCAAAGAACACTGTCAAAAAATGAAAAATAAATGCACCGAATGAGAGAAAATATTTCCAAGTCACATATCTAATAAGGGACTAGTATCTAGAATATATAAAGAATTATTATAACTTAATAATAAAAATACAAATAACCAAATTAAAAATGGGCAAAAGATCTAAATCCTTTTTCTCCTAAGAAGATACACAAATGTACAATAAACATGTGAAAAGATGTCAGAGTCAATTAGCCATAAGGAATATGCAAGTTAAAACCATAATGAAATATCAGTTCCACAGCTGTCATTGGAAAGTCAGATAGTTACAATGTTGGCCATATTAGAACACTAACTACTGCTGGCAGGAAGGTCTTATGGTGTGGCTACTTTGGAAAACATCATGGTCATTTATCAAAAGGTGAAACAGAGTCAAAATATGGCCCAGCAATTCCACTCCAGGGAAATACACCCAAGGGAAATAAAAAACACAGCCACGAAATATGTGCATGAATGTCAGCATTATGCACAATAATGAAAAGACAGAAATGTCTTTCAAAAGATGAATGAATAAACCACATGTGGCCTATCCATACCATAGAATGTTATTCAGCCATAGAAAGGAATGAAGTCCTAGTACACACTACAACAGGAGTGAACCTTGAAAACACTGATAAGTAAAAGAAGTACCCAAAGCCTGTATATTTTATGGTTTCACTTACACAAAATGTCCAGAGTAGGCCAATCTACAGAAACATGGGGTAGATTAGTGATCTCCTACAACTGGGGGGGGGCTGGGATAATTATAGCTGAGGGGTACATGATTTTTCTAGGGGTGATGAAGACATTCTAAAATTGACCAAGCTGATGGCTACATAACTCTGGAATTTTCCAAAACCCACTGAGCTGTGTCCTTTAAAGGGGAAAATTATATGGTATGTGAATTATATCTTTAAAAACTGTCTTTTAAAAAAGGATACTTGGGACCCACCTGGACCCAGCCCATGGGTCTGGGTAGCCGCAGCCTTTGTCGCAGGTGCCGCCATCACCACCCAGCGTCAGCCAACAAGGTGAGATGTGGAGAAAGCTGCTCAGCGGGGACAGTGCAACACCCGCCGCCCACCTGCACCCAGACCACGGGTCCGGGTAGCCACGGCATTTGTCAAGGCATCGCCATCGCCACCCCAGCGCCAGAAGGGTAGCCACGTGGGGGTAGCTGCTGAGCCAGGAGGGTAGCTGCTGAGCCAGACCATCACCCTGCTGCTCTCAGATCCCCTGAATGGGCCAGTCCATGGACCTACTCTGCAGACATATGGCTGGTTATAAAGGGTGATTTTTCTGAGCTCCCAAATTAGAACATCTTCAAAGTCATTTTTTTCTCCTCTTCTTTCTTTTCCTCATTCCACTCCATAAATTCTTTTTTCTGTCCTGTTTCACCAACCTAGTCTCTTGCTCCACCATATTGGCCCTCATCTCCTTTTCTGTTCCTGCTCCTGCCCTAATTGAGATTTCTTCTTTTATCATTTTTTCTTTTTTATCAATGTTCATTTTTTTTCCATCATTGAGCCTCACTCAAAGGTCAGTAGTTTCAAGGGAAAGTGAGCCCCTATAGCTGTTAAGGGGATATATTCTTGTCGTTACACTTGCACTCTGTCTATCCCTTTGAGTTTTACAGTTTCCTAAAGATTGTGTGGTCATTCTGTGTCCTCTGGCTTCACCTGAAACCTTCTTCAGTTCTTTTACTTGTTGACTCTTCTCATCCTAATTAGGCCAAGGCCCCCATTCCAAATATTAAATATACCATATTGAGGAGTTTTTCCACTGCAAACATATTTTGGGCTACTTCCTGATTTTAATTTAATTCGCATGATTGGGGGGTGGATTGATGACTACCACAAGAGGTCAATTTGTAAGAGGTGATTGATCCTGTTGTGTTGCTGATTATATTGATTGGGACAAGTGTTAGGGATTGATTGGATAAGTTGTTTTCTCTGATATTGTGAAAGTGAGAATGTCTATGAGTCATCAGAGAGTTGGGGGCTGAAGCACAATGATATCAGGAATATTTAATAACCCAGAGATTGAATCAAAGAAAACCCAATAGCAAAAATAAAAATTAGAGTTCTCCCACCCCAGCCGCCAATGCTTCAGCACCCGGGAGGTAGCCTGGGCCCCTATCCACCGCGGGAAGGAGAGCCATGCCTTCTCCCGCCCCAGCCGCCATCACTCCAGCACCTGGAAGGTAGCCTCACAGGTGCCCCTGAACCCCCATAACTCCACTTACCCCCCCAGAACACTCTCAGACCTCCTGATTGTGCCAGTCTTGGACCCACTCTGCAGAGGCAGAGGTGGTCATAAGGGGTATTTTTCTGAGTTCCCAACTTTGAACATCTTTAAAGAAAGGGCGTGGGAAACCTGTAGTAGAATGGTGTGCAGTTCAACTGTTCAGAAGGTTGGGGAACTCAATCTGGGCCTTGCAGCCCGAGGTCAGTCTGCATCATAGGGTTCAGCCATCAGCTAAATGAGATCAGGGGTCTTGTGTCCTTGCTCTGTCTGAGCCATTAAATAGTAAATATACTATACTGAAATTTTGTTCACTGCAGACATGTTCTGGACTGCTTCTTGATTTCAATTTAATTCAAATGATTTAAGGGTGATAGACTAGTGACAACCACAGGTGGTCAGTTTCCAAGTTGTGCTTGATCTTAATGCGTTGCTGATTGTATCAGTTGGGGTAAAGCATTTCCATTGATTTGATGAGCTGTTTTCTCTGATGCTATGAAGATGAGAATGTCTGTGGGTCGTTAGAGACACAGAAGCTAGGGCGCAACCATATCAGGAAAATTTGGGTGATAATCCAGAGATTAAACCAAGGACAGCCCAACAACAAAAATAAAAATGAGAAAGCACTTAAACAAGACACAAAGACAGACTTCCAATACACCAATGGCAAACAGTAGGGAAAATGAGGATGAAAAGGCTGATAGTGAACCACCAGGACACCCTGAACTCAAAGCATAGGAAGTAACAAAACAGATCAATCAGGCTTTAGAAAAATTCAAAACAGAAATAATTTCCCAGATAACCATAGAGATAGTGAGAAAAATGGAAGTCGTGATTTGAGACTCTACAGCCAAAACTGACAAAAAAAAAAAAAAAATAGATGAGCTCAGGACCATAATAGAAGCCATGAAGGCCCAGCATAAGAAAGAAATGGGAACAATGAATGCCCAATAGAAGAAAGAAATGGAATCCATAAAACCTATTCAAACAGATATCCAGGAGATTAAAAACTCTATTGACAGTGTATGAAACAGAATAAAAGATTGCAAAGATAGAATCTCAGATATAGAAGATAGGATCGCAGCCAGTGACTGACAAAAGAGAGGTCTCTTAAAAACAGTAAGGGATCATGAAAATTCATCCAACAACTCCTCCATGATGCAAAGAAGAATAACATAAGACTGATAGGAATCCATGAAGTAGCAGGAGAAAATGCAAATGACTTAAAAAAGCTGTTCACAGAATTAATGACAGAAACCATCCCAAACAGAGGGGAAGAATTTGACATTCAGATAACTGAGGCATATAGGACCCCAACTAGCCATGATCAAAAAAATCCACACCTAGACATAATAATCACGATTCCAGAAACCCAACAGAAGAACAAAATACTACAAGCAGTAAGAGAAAAGAAAGAAATCACATGCAAAGGAAAGCCCATCAGAATCACAGCAGACTTTTCAACACAAACCCTCAGGTCAAGGAGATCCTGGAGTGAGGTATTTAAAGTCCTAAAAGAAAACAACCTCCAACCTAGACTGATGTATCCTGCAAAACTCTCTCTCAGAATGGATGGTAAGATACTTCCATGACAAAGAACACCTGAGAAACTTCATGAATACCAAACCAGCACTACAATGAATTCTAAACAATATCTTAGAAAAAGACAATGAAGATTACAACACCATGAGGCCCAGCAGAGCAAACCAAACAGCCAAGGCAAGAAACTAAAAGGAGAGGGCAAAAAATTAAAAAGAGTCAACAAAAAGACAATAAAAATAACAATAAGAAGTCAGTACATATCAGTTATAACCATCAATGTCAATGGCCTCAACTCACCAATCAAGAGAAATAGACTGGCAAAATGGAATAAGAAGCAAAATTGAACAATATGTTGTATACAAGAAACACACCTAACGCAAAAAGAAGCCCATAGACTGAAAGTGAAAGGGTGGAAAACAATTCTCCACACGACAGAGAAGAACTATTGCCACTACTGTTTAAACTTTTCAATGAAATTGAAAGGGAAACAATACTTCCAAATTCATTCCTGGAGGCAAGTATCATTTTGATTCCCAAACCAGGGAAAGATGCAACTAAAAAAGAGAACTACAGGCCAATATCCTTAATGAACATAGATGCAAAAATCCTTAACAAGATATTAGCAAACAGAATACAGAGGATCATCGAGAAGATCATACATCCTGACCAAGTTGGATTCATTCCAGGGATGCAAATATGGTTCAACATACATAAATCAATAAATGTAATACACTATATTAACAAAGCAAAGAACAAAAACCACATTATCCTCTCGATAGATGCAGAAAAAGCATTTGAGAAAATTCAACACCCACTCATGATAAAAACCCTGCAAAAAATTGGAATAGATGGTCTATATCTCAACTTAATAAAGGCTATCTATGAAAAACCAACAGCCAACATCATATTAAATATTCCAAAACTGAAAATGTTCATGTTAAAATCAGGACCAAGACAAGGATGCCCACTATCACCACTCCTCTTCAATATCGTTCTGGAAACATTGACCATAGCAATTAGACAAGAAAAATAAATTAAAGTAATAAAGATAGGAAAGGAAGAAGTTAAACTGTCATTATTTGCTGATGATATGATACTCTACATTGAAGACCCAAAAAACTCCACCAAAAGACTTCTAGACTTAATTGACACTTTTAGTAGAGTAGCAGGATATAAGGTCAACACCCAAAAATCAATAGCCTTCTTGTACACAAACAACAGACTCACTGAGAGAGAAATTAGGGAAAAATTCCTTTCACAATAGCATCAAAAAAAATGAAGTATCTAGGAATCAACCTAACAAAAGAAGCAAAAGACCTCTACACTGAAAACTACAGCACTCTGAAAAAAGAGATTGAAGAGGTTATAAGAAAATGGAAAGAAATCCCCTGCTCCTGGGTAGAAGAATCAACATAGTGAAAATGGCCGTACTACCAAAACTGCTATACAATTCAATGCAATGCCATTTGAAATTCCAACACGGTACTTCATAGAACTAGAAAGAAGAATCCAAAAATTCATTTGGAACCATAAGAGACATAGAATAACAAAAGCCATCCTAGGCAACAGATACATGGTAGTGGGTATAACAATTCCCAATTTGAAACTATACTACAAAGCCACTGTGATAAAGACAGCATGGTACTGGCAAAGAAGCAGACCTGAGGATCAGTGAAACAGATTGGAAGACACAAAAACAAATGCAGATGTACTCAGCTACTTCATCCTTGACAAAGGAGCTGACCATCCTCAGTGGAGGAAAGATAGCCGCTTCAATAAATGGTGTTGGAAAAACTGGATCTCAACCTGCAAAAGATTAAAACTAGATCCTTATCTCTCACCATACATTAATTAAAATCCAAGTGGATTAAAGATCTAATTATAAAAACAGAAACACTAAACTTGCTGGAAGATTAGTTAGGCAGAACTCTGGAAGACATTGGCATAGGAAAAGACTTTATGAATAAATCCTTAGCATGGGAATTAGCACAAAGAATCAACAAGTGGGATCTCATCTTATTAAAAAGCTTCTGCACTGCAAAAGAAACAATCAACAGAACTAAAAGACAACCTATAATGTGGGAAAAACTTTTTATCAGCTACTTCTCAGACAAAGGACTATTATCTAGAATGTATAAAGAATTCAAAACAACCAGCCCCCCAAATATAAAGACCCAATTCTAAAACGGGCAGCAAGTAAATATATGAAAAATGTTCCACATCACTCATCATTCGAGAGATGCAGATGAAAACAACACTGAGATTCCACCTCACCCCACAAAGAATGGCTGCTATCAAGAAATCGTACAATAACAAATGTTGGCGGGGCTGTGGGGAGAAAGGAACCCTTCTCCATTGTTGGTGGGAGTGCAGACTTGTGCAACCACTATGGAAATCAATATGGAGATACCTCAAAGAGCTTGGACTGGAGGTTCCATTTGACCCAGCCATCCCTCTGTTCCAAGAGAACTAAAAGAATCATATCACAGAGAAGTATGTGCACCCATGTTTATAGCGGCACAGTTTGTAATAGCTAAATCTTGGATACAGCCCATTTGCCCATCAGTTGGAAACTGGATAAAGAAAATGTGGTTTTTCTATTAAATGGAATACTACTCAGACATAAAGAATGAGAAAGTAGATTCATTCATAGGTAAATGGGTACTTTTTGAGGATATACTCCTGAGTGAAATAAATAAGTAACACATGTGTAAATACAGAATAGTTTCTCTGGTGTGAAAAACTAAAATAGTACTCAAGATCCTAATGGGTTAATTAGGAATGTGAAACAGGAAGAAAAGGACTAAAGGTGTAGGGACAGTTAGAAGGGTAGGTGAAGGGAAATAAGGGAAAGGGAAAAAATATGAGAAAATGTAAAAATGGAATTAAAGTGTTAGAAGGTGGGAAAGGGAGGAGGGGGTAAAGGGAGGGTGGGGACAAGGGGAAAAAATGAGAAGCAAGACCTGTCATGTAAAGGTACAAGATCCCAGTAATAAGTGTAACTGTACTGTCTACATAGAATATACCAATAAATTCAATTTAAATTTTTTAAAAAAGGATACTTGGGGTTTCGATTAGCAAGCTTAGTCTTTCTATCTCTCTGGGCACCGGCTACAGGTTTCCAGTGTTTGCCACCCAGTGGTAAGACAGGAAGGTAAGGTGTGGCTAAAACTGGCTGGGAAAGGAGGTATGACAAGATCCCAGAACACATGTGCAGAACCATTCCCAAATCTCTGCACATGGACTTCTTGTGAGAACCCGGGGTTATTTAATAGTATGGCCTAAACTTGATGTCAGCCTGAGGAGTGGGTGATACAAAAAAGAACAGTTCACACTTAGTTTGTGCCACTGCATTCTCTCTTGCATGGTAGTCTGCTCTCCTCTTGTGAGGTGTACTTCACTTCCTGCTTTTACAAGACCCAAACTCACTCCCCAGAGCCTGTTTCTTTTCCTGTCTTTTATAAAACTTTGCTACCAGTTGTGCTTGTCTTGACCAATTCTTTGCTCAGGACAGAAAGAACCTAGAAACCACCTCCAGAAGGAGACTCCAGCCCCTCCAAACCGGGTATCTATGGGACTCAGTTCTGACTCCTCAGATCACCCTTCAGTCCTTCAGTGCTCAGTGTTGATTCTCTCCGATTCCTGGACACCAGCTGCTCTGCTCTCTGACAATAGCACAGCATGGTGGAGATAAGTGTCTGTCAGGTGTTGGGTGTCACCAGGAAGCTCAGCTCCTCTCTTCGTGATCTTCAATTCTTTGAGTTCTTGATGAAAGAATCCAGGCAAGTCCCATAGGGCATGCAGAAGTCTAGGTAGAATTTCTTGTAAAGTAGATATAGAGAGTTACACCTTCCAGAGAGAAGGTGGGCAATGCTATGAAGGCATCTGCACTGAGGGTGAGTTTGGATACAGTGGACCCTTGAGTTCCAACTGGCCGGTATACAAACAACTTGGGGTACAACCAGAATTTTAGTTTTAACTTAAAAAGCCTTGAGTTATGATTCAAATGCTGGCTGCTTATGCATCCAGATGGTCTCAGTACAATTTAACCCTTAAAGTGTTCTGGAAGGAACATTACAACAACCTTTCCTAGTGGGGTTAACTGAGAAATCCTGGGCCATTGTCTCTTTAAGGACACAGAAATCTGCCTGTGTACAGAAGACAGATTTTGAAGGCTGTGTAGAAGAGCCCGTGCCTTCAATTGATCAACTTGTTCCAGCCCTCAGGAAGAACTGAGTTCGTAAGTCAAAGGTCCACTGTAACTTTTTATGTACCGAAGAGCTCTTCTGGAGTTCAGAGAATTGGGGTAATTATGAATAATTTTACTTAGAAGTTACTTTGGAATCATAAATATCTTACTGTCTTTTTAGATGGTCAGTGTTTCTTCAAGGGCTTTAGTTATGTCAGAAACTTACAAAGATAAATTCTTAATTTAAACCAGGTCCCAGCCCAAGGCAGGGGAATCTTTAAAGAAAGTTTCCCTTCCTAATATCACTGGGAGGTAGGCTACGGCAGCCAGGAATGCTGTGTGCCTTGCTCTGGAGTTAAACAGCCAGGTGGCCAGGAATCAAAACTTGGCACCATGTGTAACTATAAGCTGTTAATTGTGGTCTGTCGAGTCACCTTAGGTCTGACACCTAAGAAATTATTATAAACATATGATACATTAAAGTCTTCATTTCTTTACTTAACTGGCAGCGCATACTATTTTGGATTCATCCCTATTGTCTCTCAGTCTTGCTAATGTCTAGTTCTCTGACTGACATTTGCTCCAGGACGTATCTGACCTGACTGAGGCCAATAGGCCTTCTCTGACCCATGTGTTCTGCCCAAGGTCATACATCGCACCAAGGTCACCTACTCATGCAGATGAGCTGTTGTGCAAACCTCATGATTCATGAAGGACCAGAGGAGCAGTGCAGACCCATGGTGGAGATGGCCCATGGTGGTCCCAAAGACCTCAAGGCTACCCCAAGGCTCAGGGGCCATGCATCTGTGTAGATGCAACCATGTCTCAAAGCTGATGTGGAAGAAATAAGAGGTTGGTTTTTTTTAACTTTTAGGGAATTTGAACCCCAGCCCTTCCATCTGGACAGCCAGTGCAGGTCTGGGTCCCTGTATGGGGTGTTCAGCCCCTCTGTAAGCACCTACAAGTTTCTACCACAGATCAATCATAAGGCATAGGGTGGGAGCACCAAATGCAGCAGCAGAGTCATGCAAAAGACATTACCTAGGTGACCACAAACAGAAGCGAGAAAGGGCAATTTATCAGGTTTCTTGGGTCAGATGTTCCCAGAAATCCACATTCTTCCTGGGGCCTCGGGATGAGATTTTATCTACCAACATCGCTGTTGTAGGTGTAATTCTAGGACCTGTAATTCCAGGTCAGGCTGCAGCAGGGTGGGCACTTATCCAATAAGGCCAGTATCCTTGTAAGAATGAGAGAGGGGACAAAGGCAACACAGGGAGCACAACAGGTCATGGCACAGCTATGGTATGTCAAGGACATTCAGTGATACCAGGAGCTAAGAGAGAGGCAGGAAGATGTCTTCCTGGAGCCACAGAGGGAGTATGGTCCTGTTACACCAGCAATGTAGACTTCTGGCCTCCAGGACCAGGAAGAACAAATGCATCACCGGCCAATGTCCATGGGTGCAGTGGTCAGAGAAACTGCCCAGGATTACCTGAGACCTAGAGGCATGAAACAGCATGGCAGATGCACCAAGCAAGGCATGCAGGTTTGCAGTGTGCTTAGACTTTTCAGCCATGACCTAGCACTAGATGCAGAGAGACATGAGCTGGATCAGATATCAGGAAAAGCACTGTAGACAGAGAGATCTGCATGTGTGACTTTCCTGGGGAGACAGGGGTGAAGAGGGTAATAGCACGGCCCACAGCAGAGGGGATAGAACTGGTGGGGGGCAGTAGGTTTAACTGGGCAGGTGACCCTACTTTCCAAAGTCTCCCTGACACCCTGTAGTAATAAGTCCTACATGAATACAGCCACACCTGGTGAGTGTAAGGCCTATGGGCCTGGCAGTGAACTGCTGCCTGGCTCTACCCACAGCCATGGGGATTAAAAGCTTGTGCTCTGCTTAACTCCACCACATCAATATGCCCTAGTGATATAGGGCCTCCAAATGGTATAGGGGAAATAATATAACTCCCAACCTGCTAGATGTCAGATACACCGCATTTGTTCCCCAAAACTGAAGAATGAATGCTAAGGAAGAATGAAGGTTAAAAGTGGGAGATAATAATTGAGGGGGCAGGGAGATATAGCTTCTGAGAGACAGAAGGGGGCCCAAGCAGTTGCCACAGACCCCATTTTACAGAGGAAGTTTTATAGAGCAAAACCATGAGGTGGGTACAAAATCACAAGGTGAGTACACTATTGAACAAAATGATGACCAACCAATAGGATTGCAAGTATAGCTGCTTAGGTAATATTGAACCAATGAGGAAGCAGGTCACTTAGAAAGTGCACATGAAAGAACAAGGACCTTTTTTTGGAAGGGATGAGTCAGGAGGTCCTGGTCACCCACCGGGGTGACTCATGCCTATCTAGGCTTTATTGGACTAGGTAATACTGATTATAGTATATTTTTCCCCTCAGGGAGGTACGTAGACCTAGTCATTCCATCTTTATCTTGAGGACTGGCCTTCAATAAATGTGCCTCCAGCTACAGTTGTAATGTGTCATTTATTTATTTATTTACGATACTGGGGATCAAACTCAAGTCCTTGAGCTTGCAAGGCAGACAGCGGCACCACTGAGCCAAATCCCCAGCCCTGTAATGTGTTCTTATCTTCTGCATTGACTCCTTATGGGCCTGACCTGTCTGACTGCCTATAGTATTTCCCTAACATAGCTATCTATAATGCTAGATGCACTGACAGACTTTTCATATTGCGTCTGAAAATGCTGATGGAGCCTTCTCCTTTAACCTGCATCTTCAGGTGATAATAACTTGGTAAGTGCTGTTGTCTTTGAAGTTGTTGAGTTCCCCACTGATGACTGCCAAGATGTCTCTGTGGCTGTCATCATCTCCAGCCCACCTACAGAGATGCAGACTGGATCCAGTGACAACTGTGTCCTTGCTTAGTGCCCAGTGTGCCAAAAGCACAGCCCTCCCCATCTCACACTGCTTCAATAGGCAGCAGACTTGGGCATTTTCCCTTATTTCTGGTTAAGCAGCATCCACCCAGTTGTCCCCTTAGAAGGGAGCACAGGCAGGTCTAGCACATAGTGACTTGACTTACTGTGCTGAAGTTCCAGAGAAGCACAGCTGAAATTTACTTTCCATTATAAAATGCTCTCCAGCCACCTAGAAATAGTAGCTCATCTCCTTCCTGTCTTCCAAGAAGCCATGCACATGCAAATCCTACTACATCCTGTTGTAAGGCTCCTCCTTAGAGGCAGAGGATTTTGCCCAAAGTCATCTTATAGTTAAACTACCCAGAACCAACCCTTGTCTATTGAGACCATGGGCAGCAGAATGGATTTACTGAAATAAACAATGAGTTTCCACACTCCAGACATAAATGTCCTACATCAGTCTTCCTACTAATCCCCTCAGGCTCTAGGATGTGGGAAGGAGCTCTCTGAGGAAACAGTGTCCTTGCCCTTTGCCTTCTTGTGGAAAATCAAAACCAAAGCAGTGCTCCGATTACCAGCTCTTTGCAGAAAAGAAACAATGGGCCCCAGTGCCAGCATGGACTCCACATGTACAGGATACCAAGCTTCATCTCCATGACTTCTCCTCCACACCCCTCCTGATGCCAATCCCAATACAGTATTCTACACTGTGTTCCAATTATATAACATTTCATGATGATAAAATTGGAGAACTAGAGATCAGGTTAGTAGCTGCCAGAGGCTAGGGATGCAAATAAGGTGGACAAAGATATGGATGAGGGAGGAGAGGAGAAGATGGATGTGATTGTGAAAGGTCAATGTGGTGCACACAGTAGACTATACATGTGACAAAACTGTGCTGAGACACACACAGGAGTTGATGAAAACTGGTGCTAAGTTCACCGGGTTGTATCAGTGCTTCTGTCCTAGATATGGTATTTCGCTACAGCTTGCAAGAAGTTACTGTTGGAGGAAACCAGGTAAAAGTTACACAGGATCTGTAAGCATTGCTATTTATTTATTTATTTATTTTTTGCATCCACAAGACAGTTATCTCAATAAAATTTCATGTAAAAAACATTTTAACAATATTCTAATAAAATATGTCATAAGGTAAAGTAGTTTCAGAGGTTTTCAAATATGATGTTGCTACTTGGTAACCTGAAACAAAACTGACTCTTGTATATTTGAAATCATATTTGGAGGAGCAGAAAGGAAAAGAGCTGGCTTCAGGGGAAAGACAACACCATTAGCTTAGTCACATATTCTGTGTTGACTTTTGCTACACTAGGGTGCATTTTCATAATAAAAATTAAAATATAAGGGAGATAAAAACAAAACCATAAAAGCTTTAGGAGATAAAAAGGTATTATTTGTATAACTTTAGGGTGTGGATTCCCTTCCCAGGAAGGAAGATTCAACACTACAAAGCCAGACAGGAAACAACAGACAGACTCAATCTCATAAAAATGGCTCACTTCTGTGGATCAAAACACATCATGAAGTTAAAAAACAAATAATGTGTGACAATCCTAAACAGGCAAGGGACTACAAGCCTAAAATGGTGCTTATAAATCACAAGAAGAAAACAATGCCATGGAAGCCCAGGGAGGGATCAGGGCACTGACCAGGGCTGAAGCAAGAGCCCTAGGGCTGGGATCACACTGTGCCTGCCAAGGAGCCACCCTGTCTGCAGACTCTCCTACAGGACCTGTGACAGGGTCATGGGTCTCCAGTCCCCTCCCAACACACAGGGGACATGGGTGCTTTGGGAGAGTTGGCTGAGTCTCTTCCGACACATGGGTGCACACACCCCCACACACACACACCCACCCCCACACACACACACAGACACAGACACACGCACAGATATGCACAGAAACACAGCCTATAGATACAGAGACACACAGCTACACACTAACACAAATAAACACAGACCCACCCACACAGACACATATACACACACACAGAGCTGGGGCCTCCCTGAGTCCAAGCTAAACTACAGTGACAATATAAGGAACTCCAAGAAGGTACAGGAGGACAGGACATATATCCCTGAGCAGACTGGGGGGAAAAGGATATAGCTCTGTCTGCCAGCAGGTCACAAGCAGAAGCAGGTTACTATGATGAGGGGGGTCCCAAAGCTCAGAGGCCCCAAAATTAAGGATGAAGAGGGCACTACAAGTGACTCTTAGAAAAGGACTTCTCTGCCCAGAGAGCAGCAGAGCCCATAGTAGAAACGGGCCCTGTGAATCCCCAAAGCATCATTCCTGAGGGTACATCAGACAAGATACCCAGAGCCTGGCAAGCACCAGGGCTACCTGTGCCCCAGCCTACCCCTCAAGAGTCCAGCTGGGGTGACATGCAGCTTCCTCTCGAGTCTGAGGAGGGGCAAGAGGGTGGCACCTAACTTGTCCAGGCTGCTCTCCAAGAGCTGCATCACATGGCTGGTGAGGGATGCCTCCAGCCCAAACATCTATTGTCCTGCTGCTCCTGGCTGATGTCCAGGTAGAACCACCTGCCCAGGACTTCTACCTGAAGACACGTAGAGTGTGGACCTCAGAGAGGAGATGGGGAAAAGACGCTGTCCTCTGCCTAGTCCTTCATGCACTGCACCAGACCCTTCTCCTCACTGGTAACCCCCAAAACATGAGTTAAGATGAAAAATATCTTTCTGCAAGGGGGCGGGGGCAGGAGGGTGACATGTAGATGGGTCAGGAAGTGAGTAAACAGCTTGAGCACCACCACAGAGCCCACAGGAGAACAAATTGCAGATCTAGATGACTTGCAGTGAACATGAACTTTCTAGCACTGCACTGCTGCACGTTTTCCTAAAATCTCCCACATAGGTGTCAGGATGAAATTGTCTACATCAGCTCACTAGAAAAGTAATATTCAGTGGTGGCAAACCAATGGCACAGTCAGCTGTTTATTATCACTGAAAGCTCTAAAAGGTTCGCCATCACTGTAGCACACCATAAATCCACATGGTAAGGAGACTTTAGACACAGCGTGGCTGGTAGTGAGTGTTGTCACTTAGAGTGACCAAGCCTGTAAGGGGAGCACTTGAAGTCACAGGGTGACAGAGAGTCCACCAGCAGTGGATGGGAAGCAGCATCACTGGAGAGAAGTAAAGAAACTGACTGTCCACAAGGGAAAGACCCTGGTCAAAAGTGAGCTGGCAGTGTCTGGTGGATCTAGCTTCATTCCCCTGTCTAGACCCAGTTCCTCTTTTCACATGAACCAAAGTTCTGGGCTTTGGTTTGCTCAGTCTAACGGTCTCCCTGGGAGGTTGTTCGATCCCATTAAGGAGGTGTGGTGGAACACAGTTGGAGTGCACCTATAGGTAGAATAGTACACAGCTGGCAAAAAGAGTGTCTGTATCTGCGGATATGAAAAAATACCCAAGATGTAATAATAAAAAAGCAAACCACAGAGTTATATCTAATGTATAATACAATTTACATTAGAGTCAACTGTATATGTACAGCTGTATGTATATATTATTTACATTTATAAATAAAACATAGAAAATTAGTTAGAGAACTATCGAATTGCTGCCTATGGTGACCACTGTGAGGATGGATATATGTAAGGAGCAGCTGCCTGAAGAGAAATGTTCATGTGCTTTCAGCAAACCTTAGTGCTGTTTGAATCTTTACGACTGTATTTTTGTATCTGCATAAGAAACACGAATAAAGCATAGGGAAATTAGAAAATCAGAAGGAGTAGTATGGATTGGAGGGTGGGCAACACCAGCAGGAGCCACACAATGCAGTGCTTTAGAGATTATTCAGGGAGACTGTGGCAGTGGCTTGGTGCCCAGGGGAGGGTGCAGAGGAGGAGGCCACTGGCTTTATGGACAGAGGGGCAGGGAGCAAATGCAGTTTAGCCCAAAAGCAATAAGGCAGTGTGATGGGCATTCTCTTGCCCAGGGCTGTCTTTCCTGAGTGTTGGTGGAGTCCAGGGCAGGTTGATCTACCTGGACTTCAATCTGCAACCACATAGCACCATCAGGGGCACTAGGCAAGGAGCAGGCACGGATGAAACCAGAAATGAGTATGGCACAGGGTACATACCCACCTGTCCTGCCTGAAGTAGTATCCAAGAATGGAAACCTGGAAGGAACCCAGAGAAGATGGGTGGGGGGTAGGAGACAGTGAGGACCCTCACGACTGAGAACCACCAAGCCAAGGGATGGCCGGGACATTGTGCTTACAGATTTGTACACTTCGTGATGCAGTGGTTCTTAGAAAATGAAGAAATTTCTATCATGATTCCCATTTTCTCAAAAGCCCAAGGTTAAAATCTGACTGGCCAAATAAACTTCCCACCCTCACAGAGAAAGAGCTGACAAATCCCATAGTCAAACCAGCTCCCAACCTGCTGTTACCTCGGAGTCTACACCAGGTGTGAACATTCTGTGGTGGTGAGTGAGTCACCTGCTAATTCCCATGATTCCCCTCCTCTCTAGCCCTGTCCTTGTTTAAGGACTCTTCTTCCTCCTTTCAGACTAACATGCTAGATTTCTAACACAGAGCCTTTCTGGCAGTCTAGTCCCTCTTCTATTCATCCTTCAAGCATGGACATGGTTACCTTCTAGGATCACAGCTGCTACTGCCTTGATCTTCTATTTGGATTCTTCAAGAAGCATTTCTACTACCACTCAAGATATAGAAGCAAGGGCCTGACAGGCTACTGACAAAATAACTAATAGCATAATAATAACAAAGCACATGAACCAGACAGAGAAGTGGGCAATAAGGACAGTGATCCCCAGGAGACAGGAAACCGGTGGGTGGAAAAGCATTCCCTCAAGGTGCCCACATCCCTATCCCCAGAATCTGTGCATGTGCTACACCCCATGGCCAAGGAAACTTCACAGATGTGATTGGGTTAGAACATGTGAGATAGATGGATTATCCTGGATTATCCACTGATCCATTCCAGAAACAGGCCTCTTTATTCAGCCTCTGTTTCTTTTGCAGGGCCAGATGTGTCCCTGGGTTGGGAACAGTGGGGATTCGTGAGATGCATCCTCAAGAGGACAATGCCACACTTTGAGTTACTGTCACAGGATGTATTAGTATAGCTCTGCACAGGTGTGACTGTCAGGACAAGGGAAGTCCACAATCTGCAATCCTTGTCTCCTGGAGGAACCAAAGGAGAGCTCTGCAGGAGACATGCAAGCTTCTTGTGCAGCCTCAGGAAGCCAATGAGCAGGGAAATGAGTCCTGCCCAAGCCAGGCTGGGGGAGAGGCTCAGAGAGAAGGAGCAGGAGGCCAGGGCCCAGGAGGCAGAGAAGCAGCGGGGTCCCCAGGGATTTGGATGGGAGGATCCTCCAGATGGGGATCAAACAAAGCAAGGCCTTGGTGTTTCCAGCACTGCCCCCCACCCCCGTGTTTATCTCCTGCCTGCTTACAGGGCAGTAAGGGAGAGGGAAGTGGGAGAACTTGATGGGCAAAGGGAATGGAGAGGAAAGAGCAGTAGCAAAACTTCCAGTCCAAGCAGCTGGTGAGTAGACAAGATGGGGCACATCTGAGAAGTCTGACAGCTAACCAGGTGGCTAAGAGCCTAGAAGCAAATCAGAGTGTGCAGGGGGCCCCAAGAGGGGTTAGGAGCAACAGGTATCTGCATATAGTGGCATGGATGGGGCTGGAAATAGAGGACTGGCTGGAGATGAGCCTGGGGATAGCTGGACTTTTGGCCCCAATCTGCACCATAGAGAAGGGACTTCTCCATAAACCTGGCGGGAAGCAGAGCTCTGCTCATCAGGGGGAGAAAACCAGGGGACTCTGGACTCCTGAGTCAGGGCCACTGATGCAGGCAAGGATCCTGAGCTGAAAACCAGAATATGTCATGGTTAAGTCCTGGCCTTCCTCATCCTGAGCCAATCCCACAGTCATTAAGCAAGATTCTGGCCATTGCTTCTTGAGGGACCCTGACCAGCCCAGTGGAATTTGTACGGACCCAGCTCACCCAGGAGAAGGGTCCAGCTCAGTCATCCAGAGCAAAGCCTCCCCAGCTTCCAAGGTACAAGTGTCCAAGAGCCTCCCTCACTACGTGAGATCAGAGATGGAAACTACAAGAGTGAAGAAAAGAATCTGGAGGAAGCAGAAAATCAGAGCAAGGAAAAAATGCTAAAATAAATTGCAAGAAATATCTCCAGGAAATAAGAAGATGTTACATCCATGAAATAAAAAAGTTACTTTTAAAATAGCAATAAATAAATGCTAAAAGGATCCCCCTGAATCTCAAAAATGCCCTTGGAAATTAAAATGGCAGATATCCAAAACAACAGCATGAAAAAAAAATTCAACAGCAAGGTTGAGGGCAAGCTTCCAAAAGACAGAACCCAAACAAAGAGATGGAAAACAGGAAAGAAAGGCTACAAAAAGGAGAGGATCTGCCCAGGAGGTCCATAATTGCAAAACAAAGTTTTAAGAAAGAGAACATATATAGACAGGGGTCCATATTAAAATAATAAAAGAATATTTAACAGATTGTCATGATCATGAATCTCCAGTTTGAAAAGACCCCTTAGAACGCCCATGTAAAATGACATCTCAAGGACAGAAAGAAAATTCTACAAGATTTCAGAGGGTTTCTGGTATGAAAGAGGAGGGACCAGAATGCTATCAACCTCTGGGAGCCAGAAGGTGGTGTGAAGTCAGTCTGAGGGTCAAAAATCTCCAAGCCAGCAACTGACAGGATGTAAAGAAATCACTCACAGGTCCACCCTGCTCTTGAAACAGTTTCCTCACACCCAGCACATCTCAGGAAGTTGTAGGAGATGAGGGGCCAAAGTCAGGGAGAAAACCAAGATGGGACCCAGGGGTCTAAAGATGACCCAATGCAGGGAAGGCCCAAGCACCTCCCACGGGCCCAAGACAGAAGTGGCACACCAAGCCAACAGCAGCTGGTATGCACAGGAGTGGAGGGCCTTGGAGAGATGTTCCCAGGAGGGACAGCCCCAGCCAACAGCCATTGCATTGTGTAGGCTATGAGGAGAGCCCCCTGTAGCCCAGGGCCCAGGAATGAATAGTTAATGGAGCACTAAACAAAGGGGAAACTTGGCAACCATTTATTCCAAGTAAAACAAAAAGTTGTACAAAATAGGAAATGTGCACTACATGGCTTAGTGTGAATAATACGGACACAGTCATAACTATGTAAATACCGAATATTGATTTGGCCAAAAATTACACTCTAACTACCATGACCGGGCTGAGGCAGGAGACAGGAACGCACATATGCACCAGGGGAGGCAGGAGGCTTAAGGAGCTCAATCCTCCGCTTCCATTGTAGGAATTCATTAAATTACATTTAAACCGAGAAATCAGGAAACGGCAACATAAACGTGTTGTCTTAGAGCAAAGAGGAGAGGAGCCTGAAGAAAGAGCAATAATTCCTAGTACTTGCCTCAGGGGACTGGGCTCAGGATGGGAAGGGGCCCACTGGTTTTCATTATAAGTCTGACAGAACTGTGTATGTTTCTAAACTGCAAACATGTATGACTCTGATAAACATACATTTTTTTAAAAATTACCAAAGAAACAACAAGGAAAAGACTAAGTGGGTGAAGTGATCATGTTTCTGATTGTTTAACTAATTTATCTCCCACAAGGGGATAAGGAACGTGGGCTCTGAGGGCATGGACCAAAAGGATTACCATCCAGAAATGCCTTTGGTGGCTTACTTATCTATAAGCTTCATGCACATGTTTTTGGCTCTCCTGCATACTATACCTCTACTATGTGGCATAAGGTGAGAATTTTGTTTTGTTTTGTTTTTCTTTTTTTCTCTTCTTTCCCCTTCTTCAGACACAACGAGTCTGCAACAACAGCATGATTCTTTTAGAATAAATAAGGTCAGAAGCACTCACAGGATTGCTGGGAAGGTGAGTAGAATATCCGGTCATCTTTCAACTGAAAGGTGCTCAGGAGAAGCACCGCTGAGGTCCCTCTCCCACCTCCCACCCACTCACCCTGAGGCCAAGCCTTGGACCTCCCAGTGGAAACTGGGAATCTGAAGGCCCAAACTCCAGCCCCAGGCCAGCATGGGGACTACAGGTAGGAAGCAGAGGCAGAACAAGAGGGGAGATGGAAGGAGTTCAGCAAGGGAGAAACCTGTCAGTCTCAGCATCAGGGAGGCCCGGGTACTTCAAAATCCACCCAAAAGCTACAACTAAACCCCCCTGGTGGCAAGAGGAGCTGAAGAAGAGAACTTGGAAGAACCAGTTGAGACCCCAGCCCTAGGCTCCTAGAATTGGTGCAGGTCTTATACACAAAACAAAGAACTTTCAGGGAGTTTCTCTGCATGAGTAGACTATGTTCTCCATTGCAGCAGGTACCTTGGTGGGTCCTTGTTATAGAAAGTTATCTGGAAGCTCAAGATTCTCAGGGTCTCCCCAAGCCCCTGGGACCCAGTTTATGAAGCATTGAGATGACACAGGGTAAGCAAGGGAATCAAGTGTGGGCCACACAAGTGTCAATGGGTAGGGTCCCTGACCACGATATGCTCTTGGGGGATCCCTGGCCCTACCCTGCTCTAGGTGTGAAGTCGCCCACTGTC
Source organism: Fukomys damarensis (assembly GCF_012274545.1). Classification (NCBI taxonomy): domain Eukaryota; kingdom Metazoa; phylum Chordata; class Mammalia; order Rodentia; family Bathyergidae; genus Fukomys; species Fukomys damarensis. The sequence goes on from NW_022900913.1 coordinate 69,262,426, forward strand.
GCTCCTCCTCAGGGTACAGCAGGGCAGGCAGAAGCTGCCCAGAGATGAATATCACTCTGGCTTTTGTTCCTCAAAATTCTGGTGTTGTGACGGCAGTGAGAAAGGAGGAGGCTACAGAAGCTGTGATGGAAAGAGACTGTCTGTTCTGGAAGGAGGCTAAGTCCATCATACTCAAGGACAGCAGAACCTGCCTGGCTTGCTGTCTATGCATAAGGAGGTGATGGGACCTCTGTGCAAGGCTTGGGTGGAGCCCCCAGGGTCAGGTTCACTGAACCCCTGGCCCTGCAGAGCCTCCGCACCTTGGGCCCACTGTATGCCCATCTTATCAGAGCTGCAAGGCTGGCCTGCTGCTCTTGAGAGACCTGGAGCATTCATAAGCTGGTGCAAAACATCTTCAAGGGTACCACATGGCCACCTCCTCCAGCTGGGTCACGCACATGGACTGGGTGGAGTTTGGGCCCAGTGTGCTGCCCACTGTCCAAGCTACTTAGATCACTGTTTTGCATGGCCAGCATAGTACCACCTATAGTCATGCCAGGCTGCCAGTTACCTCCCTGGCCTCCTTTCTCAGCAGGATGTGAGTAGAGAAGGGTAACGGGGTGTTATTTATGAGTCCCTCACAGCCAACAGTCATGTGTCAGGAGCTGTGCCTGTTGCTGTGTAAATGAGCTGTGACATATGATCACCATGGTTCCCTGGGGTCGGGATTATCAACCAGGACCCAAGTTCTAGCCTCTGCAGTTCCCACGCTGGTCCCTGTCTGAGATGAGGGGATGGGATGGGAAGCCCTGGGGACTCTGTTGGGTGGGAGGACCTGGCAGGTGGAGACTTAGCTCCTCATCTATCCCAGAGAAATGTCCTGCTCCGTCCTCCCCGCCCACAGGCAGAGTGGTCATGGCCCTGATCCCCTCACCTTTCACATTCCTCTGAGATGATTTCATCTACCCCATGGCTCTGATTTCCATCCCTTGCCTTGGGTTTATGCCTCCTGCCCAGGCAGTGTGCAGGCTATAGATGTAGGCAAAGCCCACTGCACCTCTCTCAACCCCCAGTCTGAGAAGATCCACGTTAACCTGCCTTCATCTGCCTCCCACACCTACTCCACCTTCTACTGTCCCCAGACGCTGTCCTCCACTCAGTCCCACATCTAATAACCAGGCACCGCGTCCCCTAGATCAGCCTGCAGAAGCCTCCCAGCTCCATCCCCAGCTCACCCCTGCACAGGCCCACATGAAACCCCGTGAGTTACTGTAGCAGCCCATAGCCAGTCACCAGGCCCACTTGTGTCCCTACTGTGTCCATTTTGTCTTCTAGGAGAGACAAGGCATTAAACACACCAATGACCATTTTGTTCTTCTGCTTAAAGCAATATGCATCTCAGGGTGCATTTGGAGAAGTGCCCAGCTTTTGGGGGCCCCCAGCCTTTCAGTCCTGGTCCCTTATTTGTTTTGCAATGACATCAGCTCCAGCCCTGGAATTCTCTTGCCCTTGCTCACGGTGTGTCTTCCTCTACCCAATCCCCACCTGCCTCCTCTGCCCTGGCTTCTTTTGTCACTCTGCCTGACCACCCAGCATCCACTGCTTCAAGGAATGTTTCTCAGGAAGCCCCTCACCCTGCACTCTAGCTTGAGGCCCTGCTCCTGGCTCTGTGGCACACGGACTGCTGAGAAGCCCCTTACCTGGACTTACTGTGTAATGATAGGAACCTTGTCCACCTGTCTCTGCACTGTGTCCTCGAGGTCCAGGGAAGGTATAGCTTCTGGCAGGGGGGTGGGGTAAACAGCCATCCAGTGGATCCCAAGGAAGTGGCTACTGACCGGAGTGACAAATGTACTGAATATATTATTTTAAGACTTTAATAAAACAGCTTTACATTCACAGGAAACTTAAGCAGAAAGTACAGCATTCCAGAAGCCCCCTGTCCTCTCTTACCACTGTATCACATTTGTGAAAACTGATGAAATTCACAGTGACTCATCACAGTCACCCGGAACCACAGTTCACATGTGGTTCACATTGCTGTATGCTCGGTGGCTCTGGGAAAATCCAGGAGGACCCAAGTCCCCACACAGTGCTGTGCTTACTAACCCCTTCCCTGTGCCTGGAAACTGTTGACCTTGTTACTACCCACATGAGGTGTCTCTTCCAGAATGTCAAATCACTGCAATCATACAATATGTAGACTTAGCTGACTTTTTGCTCATTTCTAATCAGGTTGTTTGTTCTCCTCCTGCTGAGTTTTAAAAGTTCTTTGCCTATTTCAGAGAATGATCCTTTATCAAATGTATCTTTTGCAAATATTTTCTCCCACTCTGTGGCTTGGCTGCCTGTGCCTCTGAATTCTGTGTTATTGCCACTGCCACTCTCACAAAATACGTGCACTAATTCACTTACAAAGAGGAGTGGTTTACTCTGGCTCACTGCTTTGGAGGTTCCGGTTCAGGATGGGTGGCCCATTGTTTTGGCTAGGATAAAACTTCATAGTGGAAAGGTCTCCACCTCATATACTGTCCATATCCCTGTCACCTAATACGGGAGTGGCCTCAGGCATTTAGAGACCAAGCTAAGAAGCTGAATTTGGAATATGTTATTTTATCTGTAAGTTAGGAAGGTCTTTTGAATTGTTGCAATAAAAAGAAATAAAAATCTATAGACTTCCACTTTGATGGGAATATGATCTCATCATACTTATATTTTTTTATTAAGGAACTAAAAGAAAATTCAAATAAAAGGTTAATAGATATATGTTATAAAGACCAACCATGAAATCAACAGAAATGATGTTAAAATTTCTTGCTAACAATAACTAACAATAAAAAATTTATAAACGCCATTACAATATGGATATAAATGTGAATAATGTCATTTAGAGAACATTTGAGGTAAAATGACATGCAGAAAATCCAAAATGCCCCATAACTATATGTCTCAGATGTAATAGAAATATATAAATGCTTCCAAATCTGTCAGTAATAAACTGAAAAATATAATTTAGATGCAATCACCAATTCTTCAGGAAATTGAAAGAAACTTGTCTAAACTGCAAATTAAAAAAAAAAAACTGTTTGACCATCCAGCCTGCTGGAGGAGACACAAAGTCATCATCTTATTATGACTCTAGAGAATCACTGTCATATGGAGAGGAAAACAAGGTGCCCAGCCAATATGTAGGAAGGGAGGTGTGTGTAGACCCTGGTGAAAGGGTGGCTGTGAGGAGTGTGGTGATGTTTACATTAGCAGCTTTTTAATTTTTGCCATTTATCCTGATTCTTATTTCATTCTGAATAAATATTAACCAACCTCTGGGTCATTCCAGCCCCAATACCCTCTGAAAGCCTGACTGTGGATACCCCCTTATCCCAGAGAGTGGACTAAGCAAAGACAGGTTGGCAACGCACCCTCCTACCCTTTGGCCCAGTGAGTCCTCCTCCAGGAATCTGTGGACAGAAATGATCTCAGAGCCAATGGATGGGTAAGAAAAGCACCACTTCCACCAGGTTGCAAGCTGGCAGGATAGTAATGATGTTAACATATAAGTCTTTGCGTGTGTCTCCTCGCTGATGGGGATCTACAGCTAGAACAAACCCACCGGGATATTTACTAAAATCTTCCTGAGTGGTACAATTTGGGAGGATGGTTGCTTTCTTTTTAATGCATTTGTGTGTGTGTGTGTGTGTGTGTGTGTGTGTGTGTGTGTGTGTATATACAGACAACTGTCACACTCAGAAGAAAATGTACTTTTGAAATGAACCAGCAGAAAGAAACCAAGAAGACCCTAGCTCTGCATCACCCCCACCAATGTCATCAAACTTGTCTGTCTCTCTTTAAAATGAATGGCTTCAGCAGACTAAAATACAAGCCCTGCCCACCTCCCTAAGACGGGGAGGGTTCAACTTGGGTTCAGTTCACAAGGGTTCAATTTGGTGGCTGTCCCTGCTCAGAAATGTGCTGCCACCCTTTGACACAGAGCTCTAGTGTTGATATGAGGTAGTCACGGTCTCTTGGTCTTCACTTCCACCAAAGCCTGTGAGATGCATGGACTAAGATATCAGAGAACCAGAAATGCCAGTCTTCCAGCACAGCCCATTCACCATCTGGCTTTCCTTGGTGATCTCTTCTGCACTGTGGGAGACTCCCTGAGTACTCTTCTAGGGTCTTTTTGGGCCGCCAGGTGAGAATGTGCTTCCTGTGAGCGACATCATGAGGAGGACAATCGCCCTTGCTCCATCATAACACAGGCGGGTCAATATTATCTGTCCTGAAATCCAACCACTGCTATTCTCCAGGCTTCCCTCTCAACACAGGCTGGTTAGGTGAAGGCACTGACTACATGTACTTTGAGGCATAATTATTTAAATAGAGATAAGGGAGGGAAAAGACACCAAAAAGACAGCATGCACCTCTGCAGACCTGTAGCTCCTCCACGGAGGCCAGCAGCTTATGCACATGTAGGGCAGGCCTGTGAATGTGGCCACCACCTCGGAGCTCCCTGAGTGGCAAACAGTGAGGCAGACCATGCCACAGCCCTGCACAGCCTGCCTTCCCAGCGCTGCCTGCCTCCACTTGGGAACCTCACTGCCATAAGGGATTCTACACTGTCCAGGGAGCCATGCGCCCAGTCGCAGGAAGGGCAAGGAACGCAAGGCCAGAGGAAGGCCAGGAGGGATCAGGTGAGAGATCTGATCTACATGTAGCACAAACATCAGCCTAGGGGCAGGCCAGGAGGGTTGTGATGCAGTGCAGGCTCAGGGTGCCTCAGAGGCCACCAGCACAGGAGGAAGACCCTGAATTATATACAGAACGATGAGGGAGGCTGCAGACCCCACCTCCTCAAGGCTGTGCACCACTCTCCATGCCCCTCATCCTGTAGGCCTTTGCCATGGGATTGATACAAAAGCACACAGCCAGGCAGCTTCAGGTATAGGCTTCCAGCTTACTTCACAGGACCAAAAAGCCAGGATTTATGATCAGTGCCTGAGGTCCACAGCTAGGGTGGGATAACCCATGCTGAGCCCCATCTGGCAAAGGCAGATCTGGAAGCCACCAGAAAAGTACACTGTGACTAAGGGGAGGCTTGGCTCTAGCCCTGTGTGGCCTGCCTGAACAGGGGCTTCCAAAGCATCACCAGCCCCTGGAAAATGCAGTTAGACTTTCTGACTCAGTTTCCTCTGTCTTCGAGGCTGCAACAGCCGCCGGTCCAGCCACATGAGCTTGGGGACTTGCCACCCTGGCTGTGTGAAGCCATCCTCGGTAAGATGCCTGGAAACTACGTCCAAAGCTCTGATACTTTTTACTTTCCAAATTTATCACAGCTCTGCCTTCCAACATGGAAAAATGTGGTTTTCATTTTACCCTCCATGCATCCCACAGTCCCATGTATGGCTTGCTGGGGCCCTGAGGCCTGGAGGATGAAGGGCTGGCTCCCAGGCAGGACTGAGGCTGGAGTGGCTCAGAGAGGCTACAGAGGACAAGGCACCGAGAAATCTTATCTCTGTCACTGTGCCTCGCAGGAGCCCAACCCACACAGACATTGTCCCAGGCCCTCGAGCCCTGCATCGGCCAACCTGGTTTGCATAGGGCCAGTCCCTGGCCTCACAGCACTATGGGGCCCACAGCCATGGTTGGGGATAGAGGAGGGCAGGAGGTAGAACATTCCATGCCAGGTGAAAATCCACAGCCTGGGGACCAGCTGCCTCTGAGCACCTATTCCTACTCTCTCCAACTCTGTCTTTTTCTGTTTCTCTCTGGCTCTCTGCCTGCTTTTTCCTTTCTTCCATCTGTCTCTCTCTGTCTCTCCTCCCCCAATCCCCTATATTCTTTGTTCATACCCCTCCCTCTGGAGCTGTACAGCCCACAGTCAGGATCAGTCCAGCCCCAGCCAGGAGCAACCCGCAGCTTGGAATAGGGAACAGTTGGCTGCTGACTGTCCTGGGGTATAGGGTCTCTCCAGGCAGGCTAGCTTTCCTTGGTGTTGGAGTGAGCCTGCTTTCTCCCCACATGCATGCAAAGGATACCCCAAGCCCTCAGGCCCAACACAGGGCTGTCCCAGGCAGCGTATGCTCAAGCCCTTGGGGTTGCTGACCCTGGGGACAGGGAAGCCCTCTTTCCCTGGTGTCCACACTCATCCCAGGCCATTAAGACCAATAACTTTGAGGACAAGAGGTCAGAGTGGGGGACAGCAGCCAGGCGGAGGTTAAAGGCCTGGGCATTGGCACCACGGCTAGAGGCTGACTGGAGGCTCAGAGCTGGAGCAGCTCCTGGGCAGGAGCAGAGCGGCAAAGGGAGGCACTGAGCACAGTGAGGTCCCTGGCAATGCTTCCATCAACCACAGATCTGGACTTTTCAATGAAAATGTCAAGACATAATTCAAATTTTTGAGACGCACTCTGCAGGCCAAATAAAACACAGCACCAGGATGAATTCATCCCTGCCACCATGATTGTGACATAGATTTGGTGCCTCCAACACCTACCTACAGCCCCCATCACCCTGAGACCACTCCCTCTTCTCCCTTGTCCCCCACAGCCATAGCTCTGCCTTCCCCAGGGCTGCACAGTCTGCTGTAACAAGTTGGTCAGTGTTCCCTGCACACCATCACTTGCACAGAGGGTCACAAAGGAGCCAGGGCCACCAGATGGGCCATCTGGGGCCAGTGACTGCATGCTTGGGTTTTTGTGTGTGTGTGTGTTGCTATTGAGGGACAGGGCCACAGAACTGCTCTGCTCCCACTGGCAGCTGGGTCATGCTGCTATGGCCTCCAGGGAAACCCCATGCCCTTCCTGTATGGATATAGGTCCAGGTGGTGAGGTGAGACCCCTCCCTGTCTCCTACTTCCTTTCACATCTGCTTAGGCACCTTCTACCTGGACTGCACAACCTTTCTCCTTTCTCAGACCAAGAATCGCAGCCACCCTGTGTGACATCCCGTGGATAATCAGCACCGAGGCCACTAGGGGAGGGTGACTGCCAGCTAGGACCAGGAATAGATAACCCACCGAGCTGTGCCAGAGAGAGACAGGCACCTACAAAAACCACAAGTACTCTTTCCCACAGTTGGAAGGTCATTCCTGCCACTGGGGACACAGAGCCCCCTGCTGGTCACCTTGCTGGGGTGCATACCATTCCAGGTCCTTTTTCTCTCTTGGTCTTTTGCTGGAGTCTTCCTATCCCAACCCCACTGTTCCCTGCCCTGTTTTTAGCCCTCTTCTCTTTGGGTCCTCCTGCCCCTCACCACCACATGTGGGAGCCCTAACTCTAACTCTACCCATAGACAGACATACCCAGTTCCTGTCTGCTATTGGGCCTCGGCCATCCCTGCCTCAACTTCCCATGGGAGACCCCTGCCCAACCACCCTTGGTCACGGCTCAGGGTGCCAAGTGGAGAGGAGGCATGGGGCAGCAGGAGGACTGGCCCCAGCTGTTTCCCAGGAGGAGCCTTCCAAGCATCCATTCTCACACTCCTGGAGGGCAGCAGCCAGGGGTCACATCCTGGGGGTCCAGGCCATTGTCCATCTGCTTCAGTAGCCCTACCCTAGACCCTGCTGGCTCTGCTGGAGGGGCAGGAATGGGACCTTGTATCCAAGGGGCCCGGTAGCTCATGTGAACAGCTCCCTTCAAGCAGAAGTTCCCACAAGTACTCCACAGCAACCTCAGCCTCCCTGACTTGGCACTGCATCCAACCCAGGCATAGGGATGCCAGGGTGGGGAGAGGATGCACAGGTCATTGGCCCTCCCAGTCTGTGCTGAGCCTCACATTAGGCATCCCACAGCTACCATGTCACCTAATGGCCAGGCCATTCAGCCTCTAAGCTGTGGACTCTGTACCTGCAGATCCAGCGCATCATGAACCAAAAACATTCAGAAACAAAAATCGTGTCAGCACTGAACATAGACAGGCTTTCCCAGGTAATTATTCCCTAGATGACAGATTGCAGCAATACCCATGTACCAGGTATTTTAAGCCATCCAGAGAGATGCAGTGTGTGGGCCTCATGGGCAGGGTCTGTGGGAACTCTAGGCTGTTTGCATGTGGGATTTGAGCACCTGCTGATTTGTGTACCTCTGTGGAGGGCTGGAGCCAACTCTGGATACATAGGTGAGTGTACTTTAAGCTGGGCCCACTCCCACCCTCTGAGTCCCAAGAGTGACACCTCACTCTGTGCAGGTGCAGGCCCTAGTACAGTGTTTCATGGGGAACTGGAAACCACTCCAGTAGCCTGGCTCTTGCTCCCTAGGCTCCTCTGAGGGAACTGTGTCACCTCCACCCTGTCCCATTGTCCTACACTGTCTATACTGGAGCTACACCTGACCTCCTGGCACCTGCTCCTCACACTGCCCAGTGGTGGGCACATGAGGCCTGCCTATTATGGTCCTGGAGCCTCAGGACAGGCAGGGGTCCAGAGCTAGTGTCCTCTGGGGAAATTCCCTCAGCAGGGGTCCCCTCCAGGATCTTGCTGGAGCAAGGTATCTGCCTGGGGTGTGGCTGCTTCCCAGGACCCCTGAGCCTGACCCTGCCCGTGTGGCTCACACTACTGTCCCATGGGGCGGGGCCATCCTGCCCTGCCCTGTCCTTGGCCCCACATTCCTCCTTCTTCCAGCCTGACAGGTGTGTTGGACTCAGTCCAAGATGTGACCTTGACCTCTGACTTGCTCCAGGCTCTGCCTTCAACTTGGCCTTTGTCCTTTTTGGCCCAGCACCACTTAGGTGGCTGCAAGGAGCCAACTTGGGCTTGGTGGTCAGTTCTCTGAACCAAGAGGTGCTCGGGGAGAAAGGGGCAGGGGGGCTGGACACACAAGGACACAGGCACTTGGACCCACAACACTGTCTCCCCAAGGTGGGCTGTGTACTTGGCCAGGCCAGCAGCAGAGGTGAGGGTCTTGGAGGATGGACAAGCAGAGGGTAGTTTCAGGGGTCTGCAGCCACCACCCCAGGCTCCCCACACCCTGTGCCTTGGCACAGGTGCCCTTATATCATTCCAGTTTTCTCTGAAATGTGAAAAATATGTAATACAACATCCCAGATCTAACAATGTGTCATGGTCCATGAAGGCTTTTTCCTAACACCAATGGTCTGGATCAACCCTGAAGATGCTTCTGGTCATCAGATATCCTTGATACCCAGGAAGCCCAACTTGGGGACATTAGGTAGGTTCCAGAGGCCATCAGTAAGATCACTGACACTCCTAGGTGAGGATGTCCATCTGGCTTCATTTTCCTGCTGTGCAGTCACACGAGGCAGGACCAAAGGGACCTGGGCTCCCACCATGGGAACGTGAAGGCCTCCTGTGCCCTCCATCAGGGAAAAAATGCCACTGTGAGTGCCCTGCATACAGCAGGTGCTCAATAAGGGCTGTGTCAGCTGACTCCTGGTCAGAGGGTGGCATGGGTGTGGCTAGCTGGCTTGGTTCCCACCTGTTCTTGCCCCATCTTGGCCCCAAAAGTCACATGGGGACCACTGGAAGCTCATCCCAGTGCCCCTGCCAAATGGCCTGATGCTAGAGCCACAGACCTGGGTGTCACTGCCAAATTTCCAGGAGGCCACTGTGCTGCTCTCCTGCCCAGAGGAGCCCTGCACTGTCTAACTGCTGCTGGGACAGATAAGATGTAACCACATCTGTGTGCAGGGTAAATGAGGCCTTTGTAGACCCATGTTGTGAGGAGAAAAAGGGATTCTTTTCCTTCTCTGCCATGGGATGCTGGGACTTGGGAGACCTGCTCAGAAACACCTGTTGCTCAGCACAGCACACAACAGAGATGGCAAAAGGACAATAGCTGCAGGCTCTGGGACCAAAGGGACAAAACAGTTTGGGTCCCTTGAGTCCAGTATTAGCACCCAAAAGTCACACAGGTCCTCGCACCGGCACCAAGCCAGTCTCTGCTAACATCTTGTCAGCAGGTGAGTTTTGAGGACTTTCTCAAGTAGTTAAGGTCATATTTTCAATATAAAATCCTTTCTATTGCTAGAAAGGCTATTGGGAATCCCTTTTGAAAATGCACTTGCTGGTCCCCAAGGACTTCTGGATTTCACTGTCAGGCAGGAATAACTTTTTTGTGAGGGCTTCAGATCCAGATGTTGGCTCCATGGAGAAGAAAGAATTCCTCCATTATTTTATCAGGAAACTGATGCTGGGACACAAGATCCACTCGACTTGAGGAAGCCAAAATATCTTAGGAAGCAGAAATATTTTTCAGCAATAGCTTGCTTTTACACTTTTTATGTATTTATTTTGACTAATATGGATGGGAACCAGGGCCTTGCACATGCTAGGCAAAAGCTCTCTTGCTGACCTGCAGTTTAAAAATAGATAAACACAGGTCCTCCCTCTGTGCCATGATGGTGATTTGTGCAGATAAAACTGCAAGCCCTGTGTCCTCCAGGTGCTGGAACTCAGTGAGGCTTTGGGGTTGATTCAGAGAGTGAGTTTTGATTTTTTAAATACACTTTTAATCTTTCTGTTAAGAAATAATAAGTTAGAAAAGGGCTAAAGGTGTAGGGGAAAGGAAATAAGCAAAAAAAAAATGAGAAAATGTAAATAAAATATTTGTGAATAGGAGAGGGAGGAGGGGGTGAAGGGAGGGCAAGGGTATGGGGAAAAATGAGAACCAAGACCTGTCATATAAAGGTACAAGATCCCAATGATGAATATAACTGTATTGTATACTAAAATGTACCAATAAACTCAATGAGGAAAAAAAAAAGAAGTAATAAATTAACTTAATAAAATCCAAATTAAAAATCAAGTAAAGATTGGAGAAAATAACACTTTTCACATATGTAACACTGCACCTATCTGCCTGGGCCCAGGGATCCTCCAAACTACCTGCCTGCCTGGTCTTGCTCAGCAAATTAGGAATGACAACATCTGCCTTGGTTAGCAGAAGTTTGTCATCCAAGCCAGGATGTCAGGCCAGGTCTATGGGTCCTTACACCACACTCTAAAGGACAACATGCAGGGTCTGCTTTTGGAGACAGACCTTCCTCTCTCCCTTTTATCTCCTGTTACCAGATGGGGGTCCTGGAAGACTTCTTTCCAGGGCCTCGGTGTCCCCAAAAAGACATACACAGAAAAGGCAGCAAGTGTGTAGTTTTATTGAAGGTGGAAAAAGAAGTACACCCTATGAGAAAGTGGGCCAATGAAAAGGCTCACAGCAGCCCCATGGATAAAGGGAAAGGGGTCTTCAGGATCCCAAAATACCTAGAATGGCCCCAACATTATGCAGTAATGGTGTTGGAACATTTGCCCTATCAAAAATTCCCTTGGCCTCTTGTCAGATGTAAATCAAGATCAGGCAGTGGCTTTTGATTGGATGTGCCCATATGTAAATGAAAGATTAAGAATATCCCTTCCCAATTGGTCCTGTGGACAGCGTCAGATTCAAAAGACCTGATTGAGAATATGCTTTCTGATTTGTCCCCTATACAGTGCTCAGGAGCCATAAGCCTGGAGTCATTGTAGGTCCCAGATTGTGCCCAGGTCTTTTTTTTTTTTTTTTTTTTTTTTTTCTTTTTTTAAAGAAACTTCTGGCTTAACCTCTAAGCCCCAGGTTTTTCTGACCTTTGATACATTCTGCCAGGTTGCCGTCTGGTTTGCCCTAGCCCTAATCCATTTATTTTCTCCCTCTCCTTCCCTCCTCCCCAGTTTGGTCCCTCAGCCTAGGTGTGTTCTCCTCATGGAATTCAAACAGCTGTGCCCTCACAGTGGCTCTGTGGTAGGTTTTGGAACCACACAGGGTCATGTTCTGCCACTTCTGCCCCTCTCATCTGCTGGGTGACCGTCTACAAGGCTTCCAGATCTATAACTTGGGATCAGGTGAAATGGTGTGAAGGGTCATTGTGAGAAGTGATGGAATGGTAAAATTGAAACTTCTAGATCTAACAAGGGGCAGGGAGTGGCCACAGTTAGAAGAATCCTATTAATAGGGACCCATCCCTCTGGGCTGCAGGGGCTAGTACATTCTCACCCTGCCCACCTACCAGGCCCTGTTAGTGCTAATGTCACAACTCTAAAACATATCACCAGAGGCCACTAGATTACAGGAGCATCCTTTCCAGAACTGAGTTGCTCTGCCCATAATTAGAGCAAGTTTCCATGAGCACCGAGATGGCTGCTGGTTTGTTAGTGTAAAGCATTCCTGGGGCTTCTGTGCAGCCAGCTGTGCCTCTGCAGCCCTCACTTCCCTTGGCCCCTGCCCTTGGTCATCCCCATTCCTCATTAGGGGATTAGCAGCATGAGCCCTGCACAGCTTTGACAGTGGCCTCCATAGCTGTCAGGCTCTGTGCCTGGCCCTTCTCTGCCTTATCTATGGGTCTGGAGTAATGTTTGTGCTCAGAAATCAAAGCAGGGCTTGGGCGGAAATTATGGAGGGCTGGTGTCATGAGCTAATTAAAGATCCTGGGGTCAGGGACCAGAGAGAGGATGGGGACTTTTCCAATTCAGTGGAAAGCATAGCTCAGGCTGCAGTCCAAGAAAATGGGTGCTGCCCACAGCCCTTGATAGGATGGAAGGGGACAGTGATAAGCCTTGCTGCAAGTACCCCAATGCCATTGTATTCACTGCCCCATTCTCAGGGCCTGACAGGGGGTGCTGCAGGCAACAGCTCCTGCTGATGGCAAAGTACTTATGGCCTAGTAGGGTATTTAGGACAATTCTGAGTATCTACACCTCTGCCATTATAAACAGATTCAGTGACAATTCTGAAAAATAGGACAAACCAAGCACACAGGGAAAGGAACAAAACATGAACAGCTTCTACTGTTACACTGCTTCCTGGGCTCTCAACCCATGAGGCAGGGGGATATTGAAGGCCTCAGTTCTACAGCAAAGGTGATCTCTGCTCATGTCTATCACAGTGCAGGTGCCAGGTGAGTGACAGAGCTCACTCCCTACACATGGGCGTGGTGATGTCCAGGCATGGGGTGCATACTCCCCTCCCCCTTCTCTGAGGTCCCTCTCATGACACCAAGAGCCTCTCCCCTACCCTGCACTCAGGTGGGCCGATGACTCCAACTGCTGCATCAGAAGTAAAGGCTGTCCACCAGTCACCAGGAGGCTCAGCATGGCTTCGGCCCTCAGGGACTGCCCTGAAACTTCTCATGTCCCAGAGAGGGGGAGCAGTGTGCACAGCCCCCTCCTGAATAAGTATGGCCACTGCAAGACCAAGATCCTGTTATAGTCCAGAAGTCCCTGCCCTGTCCACTGCCCCTGGTTAGGACCCTCATGGTAGCTTGTGCCATCCAGCTCAGAGAGATATTAGCCACACCCCCAAGACAATGCAGCACCCCACTCAGTGCACTTCTATGGCCACACCACACCCCAGGCCCAGATCCAGGACTCACCAGCCTCCCTGGGTGAGGGGCAGAATTTGAGGTAGCCCTGTCTGCAGCTGGTGTGGCCACCCAGAAGTAGATGCAGTATGGTGCCACCTGACGATTCTCTGGAGAGACCTCCTTAGCTTCTCCCTTATCTCCTTGTCCATGTCTGTTGAACATATCCCTCCACATCTTTATCACCTTCCTTGGCTTCCTCTGACAGAGGGGCCTCACATTAAATGAGTGCCTACTGTTTTCTAAAACAGGCTTAAAACACTAAGGCCTGCAGCCCTGACCATTGGCCTGCTGTCTTCTTTTCAATAAAGTTTTATTGGAACACAACTATAGCCCCCTATTTCTGCTCTATGGCTGCTTCCAGGATATAATGGCAGAGTTGACATTGAATAGCTATGACAGGACTTATGACCCACAAACTCTGAAACATGTCCTATCTGACTCTGTAAAGAAAGTTCCTGTCTGCTAGGAGGCTTACAAAATTATATAGGTTTTAGAGCAAACTGGCAGTGAAACTTCACCTTCATTCTGTTGCCAGGACCCCCGGGATTTCTATTATTCCCAAACCAGCAGGCTGTTCAAAGAGCCCAGCTCTTCTCCTTGGAAATCTCGGTGCAGATCAGTAGCCAAAGGACTTTCTCCCTGATATATCCCAAGATCCCCCAAATCTCCCACCCAGACAACTGGCTCCTTCCTCTTCTCCTTGGGTTTGTGGCCTAATGCTATTTAACCAATGGAACTCTCCCTGTTACCTCTGATCTGGGGATTGTGAAGCTGGGGCCTAAGCTGGGCAGGCGAGGCAGTGCCCGATGCCCCATGGGTCCCTTTCTAGGAGTATCTGGTTCTCCCCTCTGGGCAGTGGAACTCTGAGGCTTCCCACTTATTCTTTGGTCCTACCTGTGTCCTAGTTCTTTTTTCCCCCCACTATGTACAGAAGGATGGGTCTAGAACTCACTAGGCAGCCTAAGCTGGCCTCAAGCCCTAAACAATCCTCCTGCCTCAGCCTCTGAGAATTACAGGCATTCACCACATCCGGTCTTTCCATGCCCAGTTCTAACCATTTGGCTTCACATAAGCATGCATGTAAGAATACATATGCGTGTGTGTATGCACTGACACACCTGATTAATCCACCAGATTAAATGGCCAAGAGACCATTCCCAGTGGAGTCAGGGGAGGTGAACACTCATGACCACAGAGTCCCCAAGTATAGCCCCTCCTGCCATGTGATCCACAAAAACCCGTACTGCTGGGCCAGGAATTGTCTCCCAGAAGCCACTTGCCCAGCTGGGGGAGTTGCTGTTTCCAGAATCTGGGAGGTGGCATCCAAGCTGTATGGTGGCACTGAGCCTAAGTCGTCATGAGTGGGTCTCCTTTTCTTCTCTGTGGCAAGAAGACTGAGACTGCTGACCTCATGGAACTGTCATGGGGACAAACTGCACAGGAGGGACCAGGGCAAGTGGTTGGCATGGTACCTGGCTTCACAGGTGGAAGGCTCCATCAGCATCAGGAGCAACAGCTGCCACCTTAGCTTATGGTCACTGTCATCAGCATTGCCACCAGGCTCACCCTCCATTGCCTTGGTTTTACAGCCTGGCTGCTATCAGCACCTGCGCCAGCAGCCCATGCAAGCCAGGGCAGGGCTCAAGAAGAAGAGTGATGAGTACAAATGGTCCCTGGGAACTGTGGGCTGCCACCGTGCTCCTCCTGGATGCGGCTGCCAGCCACCGAGGACATGGCTTGATGAAGATGGATGAAGCTTGTGCCCAGGGTTATGTTGCATAGAAGCCCAGCCACGCAATTAATCAGATTCTGCTCTCTCCAGGGCTGAGTAATTGGAGACAGGTGCTAAGTGCAATTTAAATAAAATGCTGAGTTAATGAGGACAGGCAACAAGGATGTTGAGTCCCTGTCCAAGTTTCCAATAGGAACTTAAAGGCTATTTGGAGGACTGAGAAACAGGGACTTAATGTCTCTTTTAAAACAAGTACAAGGAATTGGGGAGTTTTAACCACAAGCTTATTTATCTTCACTTTTGTGATTTGCAAATAAGATGCTCAGGATATCCAAGACCAGAGCTGAGACTCATGGTGAAAGCCATGCTCACCTTTTCTCTCCAGCCCCATCCCTCTGGCCTAACTGCCCCTCATCAGGGCACCAGAGAAACCTTTCTAGGTTGCACATGGGGCTGCTTCCAGCAGAGAGTCCTGCGGGCCTCTGTCTCCTCTGAGCAGAGCTGCCCTGGGGACCAGGCCATATCTGCAGCTCAGCCCCAACTTGTCTCTCCCAGCCCTGGTCTCTACCAGTCGTGGTGGCCCCTAATTTCCAAGCCTGTGCAGAAGCTCCCAAGACTGGAGGCTCTTCTCTCCCCTCTCCACTGGGTGATGCTCAGACTATGTCTGGACTGCTATCCTGGCACGGCCACTGCAGGGCCCTTAAACCAGTGTCCAAAACTTGCTGTGTCCTTGGAGTGCCTGCCTCGCCCTGGGCCATCCTTGGACCATGTGAGAACTAGAACCATGTGAGTGAGAACTCCAGCCAGCCAGGACTCTCTGAGCTGTACCTGAAACTTGCACACCCTGCACCACCCTCCTTGTCCCCAAACAATGTCAGTGTGCAAAGTCATTTCATCAAAAACTGCAGCTACCACCATGATCCAGAGCTGCAGTCCACAAGCAGGTGGATGAAAGAAAAAGTTTTCTGGTCCAGGAAGGGCCACCTGCAGGAAAGTGGCAGAGCATTTGTCACCTGCCCACCTGTCTAGCTCCTGCATGGTAGAGGCTGGAGAGACCCACATCCGTGCAGAGGGGACCTAGCAGTCCATCAGAGCCAGATGATGCTTTGTCTCCCCCAAAACTAGGTTTGAGATTTAACTCCACTGTGGCGGTGTTGGAGGTGACCTGGTCAGTAAATCTATGCCTTTCTTGTGGAAACAGGCTAGTTTTCATGATAGTGAGGGAGTTCTGGCCCTTGGGGAATTGGATCATTTACCACCAGGATGGGTTGTCAGAAAGGCTGTGACCAGTACCTGGTCTCTTCCACATGCACCCATTTGCCCCCCAGCCACGGTGCCCTCATTAGAAGCCCAGAGGACACCATCACCAAGCTTCCGGCCTCCAGACCCCTGAACCCAAAGGAGCCTCTATTCTTTATGCATCACCAGTCTCAGGTGTTCTGTTACAGCCACAGAAATCAGACAAAACAGGCCCTTCTGTATTATCCCCTAAGAGGCAGCCCAACTTCCCCAATGTACCTTGCAGGGCTCAGGGATGGTCTGAGAGCCCCTGTAGGTATCGGCACACCCCTTGATGAAGGCCACCAGCCCTAGGAACCCCACAATCTTCCCTTCACCTGCCTTTCTGGGAGAATGACCCCTATGTGCATGGATCTAGAACCCTCCTGCACAGCAATTGCTCCACTCCAAGGACCTTCATAGGGGTTGGGGTGGCAAGGAGGAAGCCTCATGCACTCCTGGGGATTCTATGCAAACTTCTAGCCACCCAGTCACCTGGATCACATCCAGCCTCACCCTTCCCCACCCTGTGGCCACATGAGAGACTGTGCATACTCTGTCACAGATTCTCTGCTATCATAGTCCTTAAAGCCAGACTCTGTTCTGTGAAGTAGATGATCCCAGAGTTGTGCTTGTATGAGGCCCAGCCAGGGCCCCATCTGCTTCTCCTGCAGTCTCTAGGGACCCTTCCTGCCTCCCCACATCCAGCCCCTGCCCTGGCTCCAGACCTGAGTTTCCACCCCTTTGCACACGCTGTGTCCCGAATTGAACTCATGGACTCCTCCAAACTTCAGCCCCTGTGCCAAAGAATGATATCACCTCCCCCCATCCCCAGGCCAGAAACCTGGGAATCATTTGAAGGGCCCACAGCCTCTTCCTGTACCCCACTGACTGTTAGCACTGTGAGCTGCATTTGCTTAACAGTGCTCAAGGCCAGCTCAGCTCACCCCTGCCCTCCAGAGTTCCACTGGCCCAGGTCTTCAAAGGCTGGACTGTCCCTTCATAAGCTGGACTCTTTGACCTGTCTCCAATATGGTCTCAGGATGGTCATCCTCAAGACACAAGGTTATGTTGCCACCCAGCCTGAAGCCCCTAGTGGAGCCCAATTACTCTCAAGGAAAACCCCCACTTCATGCTGTTGTATTCAGGGACGTCATGACCTGCTCCTCCTACTTCCCTCCCTGGTCACCTTCCCTTACGCACATGCCACACTCCCCATACTTCTCCATACTTGTATGTTCAGATGCTTGGTCCTCCATTCCAGCCCTGAGCAGGCTGTGGTGTGGGGGCTGTCACATCTGAGTATCCACCAGGATCAGCTGTGAGGGTTGGAGAGAGAGCAGAGCACTGGGACCCCTGGGCATGGTGACAGGGGTTCTGGGATGGGCCCAGTGTGTGTGTCTCCCATATCAAATGCTTTTTCTTTTTTGGAGTGGGGACAGTACTGGAGATGGAATCCAGGCCCTCTACACTGAGCTACAACCACAGCCCTTTTCATAATTTTTACATTTTGAGGTAGGATCTTGCTACATTGCACAGGCCAGGTTGAAACTTTCCATCCTTCCCTGCCTCAGTATCCCAGAGTACTACAACTAAAAGTGCACTGCATCAGACTCATCTCCCAGCATCAAATTCTTACTGGTGTTGACATTGCTTGTCTGGGGGCCCTCTTGAGAGCATGGCTGGGGTGCTCAGTAAGCTCTCAGAAAGGATTCGGGAAGGTCAGCTAGATGCAGAAGCAAGGGAACAGCCCGCCTACATCCTGACCAACCGAATTCTGCAGCTCAACCCTGAGATGCTGCTGACTGTGTTCCCCGAATATAAGCAATCTGGGGTGCAAGTGGAGAATGAGTTGAGACACCAGGACATCCTGCCTCACATTGAGTTTGTCTCTGTGGCTGGGCCTGGCTAGGCACTGTGAGAGGTTCTCCTCGCAGGGGTGGGAGTGGAAGGCCTAGGCCTGGGCCTGTGACTACACTCCGCTTATGTCACTCATATTTCTTTATAGCCAAAAAGAGTCCACATCATCAGAACACATTTTTATGATTTTCCAATAGCCCTCATTCCTGCTACCATGTCCTGTTCCCAGGCCTTCTCTGCAAAGAAAGCAGCTGGAGTGATGACAGGATGGTGACAGGAAAGAAAGACTTGCCTGGCTAGGCATCAGGGAGACTGGGTATCTGTGACTCTCCTGTCTCCTCTCCCAGCTACAGTGACCTGCACACTGTGGCCCGCTTGGGGGACCAGGAGAAAGGCTCAGAACCAGACGGCTGGGGTCCTGGGGAACTGAAGTCCCTGAGTCTCCCACCCTGCAAGCCCAGGGCTCCAGTAGCTGCTCAGACCCCCAACCTGACTGACCTTGAGACCCCAAGAGCCGCTGGAGGCCTTCAGGTCCAGTGGAAGCTGTGGGCAGAGTCCCCAAGGACACTTGGGAATGGCACGGTGAGTGGGTAGCCCCAGCTGGCTCCACAGCTGGGTGACATGGTGAACAGGCATTGGCCCTGAGAGCAGCATGGTGCTGGCTGCTGGGTGAGGGGCAAGAGGAGCCGGGAGCCAGTGTGTGATGGCAGATATCCCAGCCAGACACAGGAACAACTGCAGCTCCAGCTCCATGTGACTTTTTTCCCCCAGTGCTGAGATTGAACCCAGGGCCTCCACACTGAGCTATATCCATAGTTCTCTTTTATTTTTGACTTTGAGACAGGGTCTCACTAAGTTTCCTAAACTGAATTTGAACCTGCCATCCTCCCAGAGTGCTGGGATTAGGGCCATGTGCTATCACATCTGGCTCCCACCTCATAGTTAACATTCACCACTGCAGTAAGTGCTGATGAACCCCACTGCACAGGAGAAACTGAGGCTCTGAGATGAGTCAGTCCCCAAGTTCCATGGCTGGCGGCAAGCCTGGTCTGGTGTGACCAGAGTTCATGGACCATCCCCACCTCTAGCTGTCCTGCAAGGCAGTGTACAGATAGGCATGGTGACACCAGGCAGGGAGCAATCTAGCCCTGCCCCAGAGAAGAGCCCTGCGCCTTGCTGCCCTCAGCCTCTCTGCCTTGAAAGCTGCTGCCTGGGCATGAGGGAACCTATGGGCACCCACTGCTGTCCAGCTGTGGCCCCTCTGCTCAGCAGGCAGGCAGCTGCAGAGTGGCAGTACCTTGAGTCCAGCTACTCTCCCTGTGGCGAATCACCAAACTGAGGCACAGGAAAGCTGACCCAGAGCTCCAGACCATCCAGCCTGACTCAGACTCAGCCTCCTACACAGGCTGGGGTGGAAGCAGGAAGAAGGGGTCATGGTAGGAGTCCAGGCACCCCAGGACCTCTAAGAAACAGGCAGCCCTTAATGTGGACCTCCTGGCTGCCACCTGGGGGATGGGGTTTGAAAGGGCCTCCAGGCACCACAGCTGTAGTCTGATGGCTGCAGTTTCCAGCTGAAGCTCACTGGCTGGCCAGGAAATCATGACCTGTGACAGAGCAGGGCCACTGGTTCTCCCCTGAAAGCAGGCTGCCAGGAAGCACAGAAGTGGCTTCTCTGGGCCAATTTAAGGCTGGGATTGCTCTGCACAGGCAGGCAACGCCCTCTGGTGGACATTGTTGGCACCATGCATCAGGATGTAATCCAGTTAACACACACATGCACACACACACACACACAACACTGTGAACATGCACTGCACCTGTGCATGGACAAATGCCAACCTCTTTCCCTTGGGATTCATCTTGGAACTGGCCATCACAGCCACAAGCCCACACTTTTTCCTCTCTCCAAAAGCCCCTGTAGTGACAGGGAAGATAGCCAGATGTCTGAAATGAGGAAGGGGTGAGGTCACAGGAGGCCATGAGGTAAGTGTCACCAACATAGAGAAATATCTGGGCACTGTCCCAAGCCCACCTGCCACTCTGAGGTTCCAGTCCCAGATGCTGGCTGTGTGTGCTGGTTCCTGCCCTCGCCATGGATCCTTTCATTTGTAGGGACAGCTCCCCTTGGGTCCTTCACCTCTCTCTGGAACTGAGGCTTCATATGCAATGGAATCAGCCTGGCCCGTAGTTCCATGTGAGGTCCCAGTGTCCTGGTCACCTCCCACTAGGCTCCACCTCTAAAAAGTCTTATCATATACTGGGGACCAACCTGCTGCACATGAACCCTTGGGGACAAAACCTCATCAAACCCTTCTATACATTCTTCCCAAGTGTGGGTGAAACTTGTGACCACAACAATCTGTTATTCCATGACTGTGTCATTATATGGCAAGGACTTTGCAGGTATTAGTAATCAAGTTCCTCATCAGTTGACCTCAAGATACGGATATTTTTCCAGGTAGATTAAACTCATCTCTGGTGGGGGAGACAGGATAATCAGAGATGTGAGGCATGACAGGTCTGGACACTTGCAGAAATCTTCCCTGGCTGTGACAGAAGGAGTGTTAGGGCCAGGACCTCCAGCCAGCAGCCATAAAGAAAGCAAGGAGCACAGTCCCACAACCCCACATCTTGAGCTCTACCCAAACCCTAGGTGGGCTAAGAGCAGATTTCCCCAGAGCCCCAAGTGTGAACCTGGCGCAGACACCATGAAATCAGCCTCAGGGACCCCAAGATGATAGCTCAAGGAAGCCAACTGAGACCTCTGACCCTTAGAGCCTGGAATTGATGAATGGGTGTTAAGTAGCTCACCCTATAATTTGTTTCACAGCAATAAAAAATGCAACTCCATTCTTTCATTCCTAGACTTCCTTCCTCAGAAGTATCCTTCCTTTCTCCATTCAAGTCATTGTAAGTAATGACCACAGCTTTGGCCAGAACCCTGGACTGGCCCTGGGGAGTGTTTGTGCCCATGGGTGCCCTGGCTGTGTGACCTTGTTATCTCAGTTCTGAGGAGGATGGGAGCATCAAGCCCAGGGCCTCACCCATCTTTCTTCCAGGAGACTGAGTCCAGTCTTACTTAGCTGGACTGCAATGATCTGCATGTTCCCAATTTCCCATCTCTGAGATAAGAAGAGCTTGCTCTGTGAATGACACACTATCCTCCCAAGGGAGTCAGGCCCACATCCCTCCTGTGCGCTGTGTCATCTGCTGTCTAATGTCCTCAGCCTTGGCTCTTCCCCCAATTCCTCTGAAACCCAGCAGCCCTCTTAGCAAACCCTCCCACCTGCATTTACGGGACACTCACTGTGCCCAAGCCCTTTCCCTACCCTCCTTTCTGGTAGCACAGGGATCCAGTGCCCACTTTCTGGTGAGACGCCTGAGCCCTTAGCACAGGAAGGAGGACTTAGCACACAATCTTGGAGTACTTTCTAGTCATTTCCCAGCTCTGTAACTGCTTTTAGGTTTGTAGGAACACATTTTGTCTGCTATGACCCCTGAAGCCATTCTATTCAAAGCAAGCAAGAGCCTGGGGCACAGCAGATGATGAAAGAAACGGATCTGGTCCATCATTACAAGGTTGTGTATTTATGGTCAGATCAAGCAGGGACATGAGATTTTGATTCTCCGTTTTCTTATCAGTGGAGATTTTCAGTTTATATAGAAACAGGTAGAACTCCCCATTATGATCATGTCTTTGCAAATCCTTATATTGTTGGATTTTTTGTTTAAATAAGTTGACAAAGGACTGCTTCTGCTATTCCTGGACTGCACTATCAAGTGTATACAACTCACAACTGTGGGTTGTTCCTTTTAAGATAATGCATTATCCCACATTATGTTCAAAATCCTATTTTCCTTACATCCTTTTTCTTTTTTGGTACCAAGAATCAAATTCAGGGCCTCTCGCTTGTCAGGCAGGCACCGCACACTGAACTACATCCCTTGGCCCTTGTCTGTTATTGATGCCACTTCATTATTGGGGTTGGTGTTTGCCTGGTATATTTTTTCTACCCCTTGATTTTTCTGTACGGTGTGTGCGTGTGTGTGTGTATGACTTATGAGAAGCACGTGAATGGATTTTCCAACTTGTAACTGATGGTCATTTGTCTTTTAACAATCAATGATCACCTTTACCTTTTTGTGTTCATTGATATATTTGGATGTCACTATTTTATCACTTCCTTTTTCCAGTTTCCTATTATTTTCTTTAGTCTCTCTTCTCTCTCCCCCCCCCTCGTCTAGCTCTAGCTTTCTCTCTTTTTACTTAGGGAATTTTGGCTTTTCTGATGTTTTTGGAAGTTACATATATTTTTCTGTTCTGGTACGCAGTACCTTTTACTGAACTTTACCTGTTACCTGAGGGGGAAAACTCTGTTATTCATCATTTTCGTCCCTCTCCCAGTATAATAAGGACTTTGACAGACTTCAACACCTCTTCATCCCTTCTCCTCAGCTTGCTGTTTGCATTTGAAGTTAGTTTTCTTCCAGTTTTTAGATATAAAATATTACTTTTAGCTTTGCAGGTCAGAAGTCACTGATAATGTGTGGCTTATGTCACAGCTTCCATGTGCTCTTCAGTTTCCTGTCTCTCCCTTTGTCCCCTCAGGAGCTATTGTTGTCCTTTGGAAATGCAGGCAGCCCTGGCTTTGAGTAGCTCTGCTATGTGTGAATTTCAGTTGCCAGTTAGATCCCCAATCCCCAAACAACCCATGTCAGATGTCACCATGACCCAGTGACTGCAAGGGATTACAAAAACTGACATTCTACTGTTAACTCTTCAATCCACAAATAAGACATGTCATTTCCTTGAAAGCCCATCAATGATCAGCCAATGAGTCTTGGCTATATGATTCAC
This sequence comes from Fukomys damarensis, assembly GCF_012274545.1. Lineage (NCBI taxonomy): Eukaryota > Metazoa > Chordata > Mammalia > Rodentia > Bathyergidae > Fukomys > Fukomys damarensis. The sequence continues at coordinate 69,285,480 of NW_022900913.1, forward strand.
ATACATACCACAAGCTGCCATAACTTGTCTCCTTGGCTCCGTTATTTCACAGAAATGGATTTTTTCAACAAGGGCGGCACTGTCTGAGAAAAGATGAAAGGCACAGCAAAGAAATGAAAAGCTATAATGTACCAAACATGACTATTTTTGAGTTTCCTTATGAAAATATAAAACTGCTTTTGTTCTCCGTCTCAACAGTGTTTTAAATTACAGGGTACACAGTATGTAGGAGTTGTACTGTGCTTTTCATTTTCCTCTGTTTTTATAACCAACCACAGGAGAGTTCTGTCTTGAGAACAATTATTAAAGGTCATGAAAAACTGCAATTTGTCCCATGGACTGAAACTGTTTTCCCAGATTTGGCTTGTAGTGATGCTGACAGTCTTCATATCACTACATGAGCAGGACTTCTCCAGTATGTCCTTGGGTGACACCCCTTTCCCTGAGGACTGGAGCAAAGTGAATTTCATATCCTTTGTAGATTTTCATAGTCTTACTCTGGTCTCCAGTTACACCGATGTGAGGGTCTCCACTTTCCAGCAGCATTCTGAAGCTGTCCTTCCATCTCCTCATGTCAGCTCTTGCCATAGGTGGGAAGTCTGCTGTCACTCTGTCATTCTTTTGAAGGTAACTTTTCCTTTGTTGTATTTTTATTTCATTTGTTTTACTTACTCAGTTATTCTTTATTTCCTTTTTATCAGCACTGGGTGTTGAACTCAAGACCCTTATAATGAATTATGTCTCTGGCCCTTTTTCATTTTTTTATTTAGGAGTGGACCTCTCTGCTATTTTACAATCCTCCTGCCCTAGCCCCAGAGAGTGCTGGAATTTCAGGTATGTACCACCACACCAGTTGTATTTCCCTATTTTTAAAATAACCACAGATCAAAAACATTTCAAATAGGACCAATAGCAGTATCTCACTCGTACTACAGTTCAGTATGAAACCCAGGATCTGACATTGACACAAGGTGTGTGTGTGTGTGTGTGTGTGTGTGTGTGTGTGTGTATTTGTCATTATATCACTTATGTATATTTCTGTAGCCACTAACATAGTCCAGACACAAATCTATTCCACCTCACAAAGATCTTTATATCCCCACTCACCCTCTCTACAACTAACTTCTGAAGGCCACTAATTTGTCCTCCATTTCTGAAATGTGGTCATTAGGGAATGTTATATAAACAAAAACCATACAGTCACCTTTGGAAGCTGGCTTTTCACTTCACAAAGTGCCCTTCCAGTCCATCCATGCTGTGGCACATCAACAGTCCACCCCTTCGTGTTACTGAGCGATGCTGTGGTCTGACACACCACATCCAACTCACACTCTTGGTTGTATCCAGTTTTGGACATCAGAGATGAAGCTGCTATGAACAATTTGGTGCATTCCTTGGGACAGGAGTTTTCATTTCCCTGAGAAAAATGTCTTGCTGGTCATAGTAAAGAGCATAGTTAGTTTTATAAGAAAACTGTTTCCCAGAGTGACTGAACAGTTTAAATTTGTACTAGTAGAGTATGAGGAGAGATCCAGTCTCTTCATCCTTGCTAGCATTTGGTATTATTGCTAATTTTAATGTTAGGTGGTCTGACAGAGTGTGGAATATATATCATTATGGTTTTCATTTGCAATTCCCCACTGACTATGAAGTTGAGTATCTTTCCAGTGTCTATTTGCCAACAATATATCTTCTTCAGTGAAATGTCTCTTCATATCACTTCTCAGCCTTTTGGCTAAGATAAAGTGATATGTCTCTTCATGGTCTTTTGCCTACTTTCTAACCAGTTTGTTTTGGCAATAGATTTTGAAAGTTTTTATATATTCTACATTAAGGCCTTGGTCAAATCATGAACTGCAGATATTTTATTTCACATTCAGTTCTGAAGAGTATTTTCACAGGATCTAAGATTCTAGATTGACAATTCTTTCAATATGTAAAGTGAATTGTTAGAATTTCTTCTGGCCTCTTGACTTTCAGGCAAAAAATATGCAGCTGTTTTGTTTTTCCTATGTAGTTAAAGTTATTTCCCTCTCAGTCTGCTTTTGAAATTTTTCTTTCTTTGCCTTTAGTTTCAAATTTTTGACTACTGTGTTATCCTGTGTCTTTCTCTAGGTTTTTCCTGTTTGGAGTTTGCACGGCTTTTGAATCTGTATATTTGACTTTTTCCGTATTTGTGAAATTTTCAGCCATTAGTTCCTGGTATAGTTCCTCTGCCCCACCCTCTTTCTCCTCTGTCCTGGAATTCTGATGATGTGAATGTCTTACCTCTCATGTAATCCTTTCCTCCTGGACCCGACGCCCTATTCTCTTTTTTTCTGAGTCTATTTTCCACTGCCAACTTTCAGCTCTGGATCTGTGTCTTCCTCCTCTTCCCAGGGGAATTTGGCTCTGTTGTTTTCTCCCTTTTTCCTTAGGCAAGTTCCTCTGATTATTCTTCTCCTTTTCCTACTGCACTGTAGGTAGCTTTGTTCATTTGCTGGAGCTTTCTCCCCTTTTCAGCCTTTACCATACAGGCTCTTGTTTTTAACTTTTCTTTTTCCTATGTACACTGACCCAGGTAAAGTAATTATTTTCTTTCCCCCTATACTGGGGATTGAATCCAAAGCCTTTGCACTGAGCTACATCCACACCCCTGCATTTTATTTTATATTTTATTTTATTTTAAGATAAGCCTCACAAAGTTACTCAGTTGCCCAGGCAGGCTTGAACTAAAAATCCTCCTGTCTCTGCCTCCCACAGTGGTGGGATTTAGGCCCAGATAATTTTCTTTAGTCTAGAGGTTTTTGCTCTCTCCTTGGTGTCAGTAACACTGAAATTTCTACTTCTAGCTTTGAACTTGCCCCAAGCTCCAAATTCATGGTAGACCTACCAATGTCACTGTGATGGCAGCTGCAGTGTCACACAGAAACTTTACCCTTCCACATCCTGTCTTAACATCATAGCCCTAGTCTGTTCTCCTCATCCACATTCACTCTCACCACTCTGGTCATGCTGGATGATTTCAATATCCATCCAAATTCTCAGTACATTCTCCCATCATGTCAGACTAACATTTTAAGTCATACTACCCTCCATTCCACTACCTTCATAGTGCCCATTACTCTATTAGTAATAGGCCCTTCTGCTCATACTTACTTGATTCCATCACACTCATTCCACAGCTGGACTGTAGACTTGGACCATGGGGAAAGAAGACAGTTTTCCTCTTCTTTTGAGACCTCCTCCTCCTCCTCCTTTGACTTATCCCCACCATGTTCCCTGTACTTATTTTTCCATGGACAGCTCCATCTCCCAAACTGTTCGCTGCATCCACCATCCCCCAGAAGTTCTTCAAGTCAGGATGAAGACAAGACATCAACCTCTGAGCTGATCTCCCAGGCCTTCTGGTGGCTGCTCTTCCACAGCTTCTAGCCACACGCAGTCACATGCGCCCATTGAAACTTCATGGCTATAGGATCAAACCAGCTCCATACCTAGGTCCTCAAACCTTGTCCATTGCTGACACAGGCTGCCCTTTCTTCCTCGTCTGCTTTGGCCATGCCCACCTATATTTTGTCCCCATTTCTTCACCCTAGAAGTCCCTCCTCAAATCATTTTCAGCTGTCCTCACACACAGCCCCATGTCCCTGTCCTTGCTACCCTGTCTCCACACCCACCTTGTCAGGCAGCAACCCAAGTAAGCCACACCAGCCTCCTCTCCCTTAGGCCAGTGCTGCTGTGCATCCTTACACCTTGGCACCATGACAAGCCTGTCCTCTCTGACCCACGCCAGCCCCCATCCCCTGGTGGCTTTACACAGCTGTTCCCAATCTCCCTCCTCTCCCTGAGTCCACAGTCCACCCCCACTTCCTGGACTCCTGGCAGATGAATGCACTTGGTAATTTATTGAGAATGTTATCCGATAATAATAGTCTCACCTTCCCTCCTGTCTCCTCAGAACATCTCTATCTCCCCCTAGTGTGTCTTTATCTGAGAAATATCCTTCCTCTTCTCAAGATAAACTTTTCCCTCTGGACTCTGGATCCCTTGCCTTCCTGCTTCCTTCTTGACCTCCTTCCATTTGTGTGTCTCGTGGCTTTTTAAAAAAACTTTTTTAGATTTATTGCAGTATATTTGATATACAAAAACAATGAGCACGTTAAGTGTATATATCTCAAATTTGGATATATGCATGCACCTGTGATGTCATAGCCCCAGCCAAAGCACTAAAGCACATCCATCACCTTCAAAAATGTCCTTGTGCTCCTGTGGGTCCTGTTTTCTGTAAGAAAAGAACATGAAATCGGTCCGTTCAACACATTTGAGAATGCATAGCACTATTGTTGGCTACAGGTGCTGTGCTGTAAGCCAATCTCCAGGACTTAACTCATTTTGCATAACAGAAACTTTATACCCAATAAAACACAATTCCCCACCTTTCCCTCCCCAACATGGGTGGCAACCTCTATTTCTGCTTTGATGAGGTTGATGATTATAGATACTTATATAAGTGGAAATATGCACTACTGGTCCTTTTGTGCTTAGCTTATTTCACTTACTATAATGTTCTCCAGGTTCATCTATATTGTTGCAAATGGCAGGATTTCCTTTCTGAAGGTTGAATAACATCCCATTGTATGGATACACAAAATTTCTCCATCCATTTCATCTGTCAATGGACAACAGGTGGTTTGCACATCTTGGCTATTGTGAACGAGGCTGCAATGAACATCAGGTGCAGACTTTCTTCAAGGTACTGATTTCAATTATTTTGGATGTGTACTCTAAAGTGGGATCACTGTGTCATATTGCAATTTCATTTTTCCTTATTTAGTAACCTCCAGACTGTTTTCCACAGTGGCTGCAACACTATGTTCTGGGTTTGGTTACCTGTGCTTTTGATGTCAAATCTAAAAAATCATTGCCAAAGCCAATGTCATGAAGTTTTTCCCTTCTGTTTTATAGTTTGGGCTCTTACGTGTAAGTCTTTAATCCACTTTGTTGACACAGAAAAGCACATGGCATAAGGGAAGGATTCCCGTTCATTCTTCTCCATGCGGATGTCCAGGGTTCCCAGACCTACATATTGGAGATTCTTTCCTTATCATGTGTTCTGCCGTAACTTTTAGCTTCTGTATTCTCTATGGCTTGTCTCTAGATATCCCCCCAAAGCCTCATGCACTCATAGGTGGGACTTTTCGGAGCTGGCTAGATCATGGGTGTGTGATACTAAATTAGTCCACTGATCCGAATTAGCATAGTTCTGGCTGGGTAGCACCACCAAAAGGCTTCTAGCTGGATGGAATACAAAGAGAGAATGAGAAGGCAGGCTTGCTGCTGCTGCTGTCTGCCACTTGCTGCCTTCAGCCTGCCACACCATGCCCGCTCCCTCGCCATGTCACCTTGCCTTGCAGCCAGTGGACTATGGACTGAAACCTCTATAAACTGAGAGTTGAAATAAACCTTTTTGCCTTTACCTTTGAGTTCCAGTATTTTGTCCTGGCAATGAGAAAAGTAACTAAGACATCTTCTTCCACAAAACTCAGGAAAATTTACTTTATTCATGACATTTCCTCATCCCTGTTATCTTTCAGCTTCCCTCTTGCCTGCAGGATCCAGAGCAGAAGAGTGAACCCCACTTCCTACCCTTGGCCCAGAGCCATCATAGCCCAGCCCTCATACCTGTTGAGATCATGTGTAACTTTCCAAGACTCTATTCCTCAGATGTAACAAGTGAGGACCCTTCCCACCTCACCCAAGTTCCCAGCATCCTTCCTGGAAATCCCTGGATTCTGCTCTTGACCTTTTTCTCCTGCTATATTTATCTGTGATGTCCAATGGAGGTGTTCAATGGCCTTTATACTTTATCATCCAAACCAGGATGCTAGAGGAACTGTTATTAATATGTGGGTGGATCTGATGGGAGTCCTGCCTTCCAACTTTCTTAATTAGGGGCACCTTCCAGTCCTGGTTCTTTACCCACAGGGTTCCTGGGATTTATTTTAATCAGGGATTGTGAGACACACAGGAATAGAAGTAACTGTTGTGAGGAAAACTTCTGTTACACTAGTAGATCCCTAGAGAGACAGACCAGGGACACAGGGTTCCCAGGAGGCAGAGGATAGGGGAAGGGAAGGCAATGCAAGCTGTACTGTGGTTTTCCCAGGAAGAAATAGGCATAGACTTGGCTGGTGTGAATAGTTCCAATGGGCTTTGTGGTGAGGAACTGTTGCAGCTGCCTGGTACCGTGCCCTGAGATGACTTGGGAAGGGGGATAATGGTCTAATGTGCAAGAACCCAGTAGAGGAGTGGGCTCTAGATTGTCTGGTCTGTGTTTGAGAAGCATAGCCCCTAGGCTAGTTGTTTACTTCCTCTAGGAACTGGCTAACCCTGGGAGGGGTTGCCAGGGCCCCAGATTTCAAAGAATCAGAACATGGCAAATAAAAGGCATGATTGATACAGGGGCCAGCAGAGTTCCAGTCTAAAAAGCACAGCCTCTGTTCCCACCCCATTACCTCCCTCAGGTGAGAGTAAGGCCATCTTGAGTCAGAGTTACTGATGTGCATATGGGCAGATCCTCTGTATGTTAGAAAAAGGGAGACAGAATCCTTGCCCTGGAAGTTGGGGGATGTGCAGCTCAACGGTGAGTGCCTGCCACATAGGCAAGACTCAGAATTCAGTCCCCAGCCCTGCAACATAAATGAATAGCATCCTTGTCTAACCCTCTCCCTCACCCAGGCTACTGCTTCTGCAGGATATTCAATCCACATCTAGCAGCTCAAGTTCAAATCTGCATCCACAACCTCAGTCTCCTGGGATTGCTGGACTAAAGTTCCGCACTCCCGAGTATCACCAGAAGCACCCTTTTCCCCACTTCCACCCATCACAGACCTGGCTCTGATGCTGGAAACCTGTCCAGCAGTGTACAGCCCCACCCCGCCATGCAGCCCCCAGATGCCTTCAGCCACATCTGCCTCTCCTGTGGGGAGTGAGCTTCCTGACCTGGGGATGGAACAATGTTACCTGTCTGCAGAACCACATTTGTGTCAGTGTGCACCACATCAAGTGGGAATAGAAGTCAATTGAAAGTGAGCTATCTTAGCTTGGGGTTGCAGGGGATGCATCTCACCTAGGGAGGTAATGAGCATTGTGCAGAATGAACAATTGTGACTCTGGGTTAGATGAAGTTACAGTTTTGCTGCACTGAAGAATTTCTCCCAGCCCTACATACCTCAGACCCTGCAGTGAAACAGCCCTCCCTGAGAGAGAAAGGGAACCTGAAGTGCTTTTTTTTTTTTTTTA
>NW_022900913.1:69292915-69331326 GCF_012274545.1 Fukomys damarensis
CTTTTTTTTTTTTTTTTAACTTCCTTGCCCTTCTTTTCTCAGACTGCTGGGACAGGTGGTTGTGAACACCCCAACTGTGGTCTCAGAGAGATGCTTCCAGGAAACTATGGTGACTCTCACATCCTGCAGGACCATTACCAACTTCACTGGTATGCAGCTACCCCAAACTTCCAATTAAAGTGATCTTTGTTCACAAGGTTCGTATGTCCCAGCTGTTCCTTCTCTTTGGTCACTCCAGGAACATAGCTGAGCCAGCCCTTGCCTTCCCCCTGGTTCCAGCTGAGCCAATCAGGTCATAGTTCCCAAATGCACCATACTGCTTCTTACTTCTGCACTTCTCACACACCTGGTTCTCTGCTCTCAAAATCATCTAACACCCATTACATGTACAACTGATCCCAACCCTTGGGAAGCACTTAGTGACATTCACTGAATGGAGAAAGAAAGGGACAGGGAATACAATAATGGATTTTTGGATGGATGAATAGGTGGATAGATGGATGAGTGGGTAGATGGATACAGTATTAGAGAAGATTGATCTTATAAGAAGCAGAAGATGTGGCTTGACAAGGACTCCTTCCTTGATCAAACTTTGAGTCCTCTTTTTGACAGACCTTGACCATGGCCTGCTGAGCTCAACTGTGGACACTTTCCCTACCTAACATGTAATTGAGCTCCCCTGAGTAATTTCCCACCCTTTCCCTTCTCTCTGCCTTTTGCCTCTAACTCCTTGTCATCTTTGCTCTGTGCAGAGTTGAGTCCTGTTGTACACTGAAGTCTCTCTCTCCTACTGTAGGAGCTTGAATGAAACCTGTCTTGCCATTTTTAACAAATACCCAGGGTGGCTTCTCTCTGAAAAGCTTTGAATGTGTACCCAAGACTCCAGATGGGTTTCACTCTGGCAAATTTTTACTACTGTGAGTCTTTTCTTCTCTTCCCACCTGTGAAGGGATGTGCCGCATACTCAATGCTCCCAGGAGGGCTTCTGAAGCAGGTCAGAAGGGGCTCTTGCAACATGATGTGTGCCCTACAAGGCACCTAGATCACAAGTGGGATGTTTACACTTCTGTCTGAACACTGCTTTCTCCTTCCCCTGCTGGAATGAGCGGTCCACACAGCCTGCACTGGCAGAGTGTAACTGACCTAAGTTTGCCCTCTTGGTCCCAGGGCTGCCAGAATAACAGATGGCTTCTGTAGGACCAGATGGCTAAGGAAGCTGGGGGGCAGGAAGGAAGTGAAGCCAGGTTCATGCGTAGCTCTATGCTAAGCCCTCTGCCCCTTTGACCTCATCCAGTCCTAACCAACTCCCTGGTTCATGGCCGGAGCTCATCCAAGTGGCTTTCTCTCTTCATATGCCCTCTCAGCATGAATCAGTGTAGTCCAAGCTGCTTTCTAGCATGGCAATGGCTTCCAGGAAAAGCAGAAGTTTCCAGTCTTCCTAAGGGACAGAGCTGGGACTGCCTTGGAATCATACTTTGTCCACTATTGACTGATCTAGGCACACACAAGATCTGGCCCATCTGTTGCCCACCTGAATTGAAGGTCTCCACTTGGGAAAGAGACTCCTGCTGGTGTTTTGTCTGCCAAGGCTCCGAAGCAGATATGGAACATCAGACATAGGTGCTGACAGCAAGGGACAAGAAGACTCAGTGTTGGATTCCAGGACAAATGTATACTTACTTCCAGTAAGCTAAATGTCACAAATTCAAGGTGGCCCTGGAGGAGCAAGCATGGCCTTTTCCTGCCCTAGGTCTTGGAGAGCATTGGCAATGGCAGCCGGCCAACTGGTCCAGGAGGAGCCTGGGAACATGTGGCAATGTCATATGCCTGGCACTTGCTGGTGAGGTTGGCTGGGGCATGGAGCTGTGGTGGAGTCCAACTTCACCTTCCAGACTTGCCCAATGTTTTTCAGGCAAAAACACCTCCTGGTTGTTCTTGTTCTCCCACTGCTGTTTTATGATGTGTTAAGTTTGGGAGAAAAAGAAAATTCTTCCAGCTGTGGACTCCTCCCAGCTGCTGGCTCTCTAGGTTGGTGATTTATGATGTGCTGAGTGCCAGAGCACGCTGGGCCCTGAGAGAGCCTGGGAGAGGGGCTACAGGGCAAGCCTAGGGCTAAGGGGCTCCTTTGTGAGCTCCCTGGCTCCCAACCACACTCTCTGAGCTGGTGGCCTTCTATGTCTGTCACCATGAGAGAATCCATTGGGAGGTCTCAGAGAAAGGCCTGGCTTCCAGAACCCTAGGCCTGGCCAGTGACCTTGCAAGCAAGAGGCCTCCAGCCCAGTCCTGCCTCAGTGCCAGGGTCAGTCAGTTTTGCAGGCCAACCAATGACTTCCAGTGAGCCTGTGTGTACCAGTGTGTGGTCCCCAGACTTAGACATGGGGTGCTTCTCCAGCTCCATTCTGTAGGAGCAGAGGCTATACTGGTAGAGAAGGATTTGCAGTAGCCCAGCCTGGCTGTGTGACAACTCCAAAGTCTGGCAGGAACCATGAAGCCTGCTGAGCAGTCACCTCCTTTAGGTGTGCTTCAGAGATGGGTCCCAGGAAGGCCTGTGCAACATCTGCTGCATAAGGGTATACATGTGCTCTGCGGTGGGACTGTGGTGACAGGAGGACCCTTGGAAGCTGGTGATGTCCCTTTGGGTTCCAACTCCAAGCAGAACATGCCCCCATACATACTATCCCCCACAACCCTGCCCCTCACTCAGCCATTCTAGGGCCTCTGAGAACCAGGTGCAGAAACAGACTGATTGCTACTGCTCCGGCAGCCCAGTGTCCTTGCTGGAGAACAATGGTGTTGTATGAGAAGTGGCTGCCATTGCTCTTGTTGTGTCTAACATTCACGGAGGACCCTTGACATGGGTGTTGTGCTAAGCAACAGTGCCTCCGCAGAATGCAGCACAGGGAGCCTTCACAAAAGACACGGAAAAGTCATGAATGGAAAACTATGTAACATCAAGTTGACTGGAGTGGCTGCACAAACAAGTCACTGTGTGACTCAGGGAAGTGACCATGGGTGTGTTGCTCCACAAACAGGCTCGCATGTCCTGACTGCTCACAGTGGAGAAGAGAGGGCTTGTGGTTGGGGCATAGCCATGCCACAGCCTCCTCCCAGGATGCCAGCATGTCCCATGGCCAATAGCTAGTGCCTGGAGCACCCACTGCATGGATGCCATGTGCATGGGTGTAGGCAGCATGAGCACAATGACAGTGAGAGCTTCAGAAGTGCTGTCCTGTGACCTTCTGGGACCAGAAATTACCATACCAACACTCCTTCACCAACTTGGAATTATGTCCTGCTAAACTCACCATCAGGCAGCTAGCTCAGTGGCTCAGCACACAAGAGTGGATTCATCCCTTGTGATCACTGCTGCTGCACAGTGTTGCAAGTCCCAGAGATCTACTACACACAGTATTCAGTGTAGCTCCTGATGCACGTGCATTGCTTTTGCACTGCTGTAAAGTAAAAAACTTCCAAGTTGCACTGTCATAAATGGGTCCAGCCAGCTGGCTGGCCCAGAGGGTCTTCCCTGAGAATTTATCAGCCTATTCCTCTCTGTTACCAGCCCTCTGAAGCTTCCCCTGCCCTTCCAAAGCAGGTGCTCTCTAACCTCTTGCTCAGGGTCCTCACAGGACACTACCTGGCCACAGGGAAGCTCCTGTCCCAGCCTCTGGACAACAAGTGTCTATGTGCTTCCTGCACATTGATGAGCAGTGGACACCTCTGTCTCATTACAAGGGCCCCAGCAACTACGGATCCTGGTATTAACTCTTGCACTGGGTACTTGCCTTGCTTTTACACTTTAGCATCCATCTACCCTCTCCCAACCCAACAAACTTTCCCTGAAGGTCAAGATTCAGAGATAATCCATACAACTCTGCTGGACCTGGGCCTGTCTTACAAACCCCTTATTCAGCGGAGGTCTTAGAGGTCTCCTTACCTCCTATAAAGGACTCCCTTGCAGAACCTGACCTGACATAGGAGTAGCAGTTGTGCTCAAATCTCATGGCAAAAGTGGGTGCTACTTAGCTCTGGAGGCCAGGGGGAGTTGATGTCAGGGAGTCAGGCAATGTCTTCTCCAAGAGGTCACTAGAACTATACCTGCCTGGATGGCTTGGGCAGACTCAGTGGCAGTCAGCAAGGGCAGTCACTAAGGGAACTCCACATCATAGTGTTCTGTAAGCCAGGAATGCCAAGCATCCTCGGTCTGGACCTTTGGTGCCAGGTGCTTTCGTGTTCTCCTCCATTATCTGCTTCCTGTAGGTTAAACTCTGGGTAAACAAGCACTTGAGCACCAGTTAAGTGTGTGTGCTTTCTCCCCTGGAGACTGGTTGTCTTGGAGCATGAAATGCTGCCAACATACACTTTTGTGTTTGGCCTCTTCTATGACATTTTTAATACAGTTGCTCTAGTAGAGTAACAGTTTCTTGGCTAACATCTCTGAGGGTGGTCCTGAGCAGAAAAGCTCCTGACAGAGAATGTTAAAGGTACTCTATGGGGTGGATTTCACCAAATCTACAAAGAAGTCAAGTTGTCACCAGTGGGGAAGATGTGTTCTTTGGTATACAGGGACACTTAATCCTTTGCTTGGCTTGAATTGGTCATCTCCAAGCCTGGACAGGGAGGACTAAATTCCAGTCCCAACCATTTTCAGAAGACAAAAGCAAGATGGCATTTCCTTGGTGGAAAGGAGCAGTGTTTGTCTGTGACCTGAAGGCCTTCTGTGGGTGTGCTGCACATAACCTCTGACAAATTAAGGTGTTGTTCCCTTCTATCTTTAGTTTGCTAAGACTTTTGTTCTTTTTAAACCAAGACTTAGTATCTCACTGGATTAGACATTTTTTCTGCATCTGTTGAGAGGTTCATAGGAAGTGCTCTTGGGAACAGTATTCTCTGAGCTCTACACTTGGCACCCTTTGTATACTACAGTCAGTTTTGCCAAATACAAAATTATTGGCTCATAAAATCTTCCTTTGAAAATATTAAATATATTGTCCTGCTTTATCTTTATAATAAAGATTTGCTTCTAAAAGCTGGATAATAACCTAATTATTCCCTCATACTCTTTTTGAATAAATGCCTAAAAGGTTTTTAGTTCAAATTTCATTAACTGTACTAGAAAATTCACTGGTATTGGTCATAGTCACGTGATAGTAACAATACTATATTTCAGTATGAATCTTAAATCTTTTTGTTTTCAGGAATATTCTTTGAATTATTATTCAAAATTGCTTTTGAATTACCATTAGTTACAAATCCTTGCTTTGGTTTTCTTCTTTAAAACTTCTGTTATCATCTATATGTGGTGTGATATATGTAGTGAATGCTGCTGCCTAGGGCCATCCAATGAAAGCGCACAGACCCTTGATGCAAGCAGCAACACACTGAATAGTTTTTCTGGTGTGAAAAAATGAAAGTGTAAATAAGAATCAAAATGTAAAATAGATTATGTGAAACAGAAAGAAAAGGTCTAAAGGGGAGGAGGAAATGGGACGGGTAGGGGAAAGGAAAGAAGGGAAAGGAAAAAATATGAGAAAAGGAAAACATGGAAACAAAGTCTTTGTAAATAGGGAAGGGTGGAAGGGTTGAAGGGAGGACAGAGGAATGGGGAAAAAATAAGAACCAAGATATATAGTGTAAAGGTACAAATTCCCAATGATGAATGTCATCATTTGTACACTTAAAATGTACCAATAAACTTAATGAAAAAAAAAGTGACACACTGAAGCTTAGTAACATTGTGTGACAATTTTCAACTCATTTAGTAGTCAGTTGATTGTGAAGTACGGTTGAGAGAAGGTGTGTTTTAAAGCGTGTGTAAGTCATACACAAATCATGAACACCACCTTTCAACGGAGCTGTGCAATTGTCTTGCTTCAGATTCTGGCTTAAGAAACGTCATAATAGGAGATGAAATGTGTGTCCATGGTTATAATATTTTATCTTTTCTTTGTTAAAAATACCTTTTTTATGTCTTTACTGTTCATCTAGAATGTGAACATCAATTGGTCAACTCTTACATTTAATCTTATTTTATATAACATTTTTGTCATATTTCATATATCCCTATTTCTCAGTTTTTCTACTGAACATAAAGAATGGGGCTGGCAAATTTTCCAATGGGCCAGGTGATACATATTTAAGACTTTATGATCTCAGATGACACAACTGCCTCAGCCACTGCCAATATCACGTATCTGGCTTGTGGACCACAATATGCTGACTATACATAAAGACAAAACAATGGGAGGGAAGATTCATTTTTTATAGTAGCTATCTTATATTTTGATTTCAAAATTAATTTTCTCATAGTATATTTAAGTAGAATACCACTATTTTTATGTGGGAAAATTAACAAGCAAAAGATGGTATCCCGACTTTGTAATATTTACAGCAATTATTCCTCTTTTGTAGACCTTCTGCAGTGGCCCAGTAACTCTGGAGCAACCCTCAGTGATAATGCCAACAAAGGTTTTTGTATTTTGTTCATAGGAAGGTTCTTTTTTTCTGCTCTCAAACCTGATGTTGCTATTGGTCTCTAAAACATGTTCTTTATCGTATTCAAGCCTCAGCTACGATGGTTGTATTAGACGTCTTTTAAAATCTCTTCCAACTCTAATTGTTTCATCATGGGGTCATTACTACTGCTTTCAAATTATAGCAGTAGTCCAACGAAGTGCTCCCCCAATACTTCATAGCACCCCTGAATTCCACTGACCTGTCTGACAGGCACTTTCCCAATCTTCTGGTCCAATTACTCAAGGCAACCTGGAAGAAATTAATTCTTCCAAGGAATTAGAAGAAATTAAGTAGGAAATGAAACTTTTGGTTGTAGAGCTTTTCTTTGAGATTTTAAAAAATAAAAATAAATCACTGAAATCCCTCGAGTAGTGAATGTAAACTTTTTGAAAATTCTATAATATTCTAGGAAGATTAGGGCTAAAATGTCCAAAGAAAAATAAATCATTTAAACTAATATGAAAATAAAATCTATAATTTTATTTCTAAAACATTTTGGTCTAAAACCTAAGCATCATTAAAAATATGTATCTCTACGGGTCAGGGATTTAGCTCAGTGGTTTTGCTGCCTGCCTCACAAGCGCAAGGTACCGAGTTTGATACTCAGTACCAAAAAAACAAAATGTGTATCTTACACATTTTTAATAGCCTATAGCTAGAACTGGTTGTGAATAAACTGAAATTCTGGGTATCCATTTGGCCTCTGAACAGTGGAGAGGGAGATAGACTAGGCCTCAGGGCTGTGTACCTCCTGTGTGTTTCCCTTAGTCTCTATTTCTCTTTGGCAAGTTGAAAGAAAGTAAATGTATACATACTTATATATAAATATTTTGAAATATTTTAAATTAGCTTTTACATACAAAAGTATCAATGAGTTTTATATTCATATCCTATACCATAAATGGTTATTGGTATAAAACATAGCATTTCAATCAGGAGTTTTCAATTTGAAATTCATCTTTGATGAATAATATGAAAATAAATACAACCAGGATTTCCAAATTTACTTATTTCACTAGAAAATTAGGGATATGGGGAAGAAATGAGAACTAAGATCTGTCATGTAAGGGTACAAGATCCCAATGATGAATGTAACTGTACTATATACTTTAAAAGTACCAATAAACTTAATAATATTTAAAAAAGAAAATTAAAAATCATTGAGCTATAAAAATACAAGGCATACCATAAAGGAGGAACATGTTTAACCACAAGAACTGAAAAATTTTTCTTTGCAACATTCCAAGGCCCTGATAAACAAAAATAATTCAGACAATACATAGTAGTTTCATTTAACGTTCTCAGATAATTATTATATATTATACTCAGATAATTATATACATTATAAAGTAACATAAGAAAAAACTGAATTACAGATATAAATATTAAAGGCCAATCACCAAAATCAAATTAATATTTAACAGAGACTATTATTTATATAAACAGTTATTGTTTGGTTGGTTTTCTTTGTGACAGGGGTCTCACTTCACTGTAGCCCAGACTGATCTCAAACTTGTGATCCTCCTACATCATCCTTCTGAGTGCTGGGATTACAGACTACTGCCATCATCCCCAGCTATGAACAGCATAAATGGCTAGAATCATCAATCTAATTTAATATCAAATGTTTCCAGTATATAATTATTTTAAAATGAGAATTATCAATTTTAACCCAACCAATTGAAGTATCTATTTAGCCAAAGGAATAAAATAAGCTTCTTTAAAAATTTAAGATTGATAGATTACTATTAGTAATTTTCTCAATATATAAAATATTCTGTTCTCTACTGAATCATATTGTACAAAGACATATATGAATAGCTTTGTAGCTTATTTATCTGGGTCTTAATCAAAATATCATTATAGTTCTATAAAACAAGTCCTTTAATAGGATGAATGTAATAAGGCCCAGATCAGAATCTTTTATCTTTTCAAAACTAGTGAATGAAAATTTTCATTTTCAAAACTATGAACTTGGTTTTCCAAAATATGGGTTTCAGCTCCAACATCCAAATGTTTTCAGCAGAGGTGGAGCAGCAGTGGAAAGAAATGATTTAATGGTACTTGGGGAAGGAAAGAAGGGGAGAACTATCATAGATCTTTGCTTGAAAAACACATCTGGTGTAAGAGATACCACAAATGACTCAGAATTACATAACAATGCTTATATCAAAGTATATTGGTTAGCTAAAGAGGAAGAGGCAAATAAAATGTAATATTTGCTTTTAACAAAGCAGACTGAGTAATATGTTAAGTGTTAGGGTGGGATAGGAAAGAAGTCAGCCAGGCAAACATTTCCTCTTGGACTTTCTCCATAAACAACTATTTTAGTTCTGAACTGTGCACCAGGGTGCCCATGTGATGGAGATAAGGAACACTGCCCACCTATGAGATGTTCCCCAGAGCCATGGGGGCTTGTATGGCTGCTTCTAGGAAAGCAGATACTCCTTGGAGGTTCCTGGGGCTCCATGGAAACTCAGGAAATAGAAGCCAATTTATTTCACAAGTTAATCCATACTAATTGGATTTCTTTTAGGTTGAGTTATTCAAATACCAGATGGGTGCACAGACTCTAGCTAAAGAACATGGATAAACATCTGTCTTAAAAATGCCTGTGAGGGGCCGGGGATTTAGCTCAGCGGTTCGGTGGCCTGCCTTGCAAGCACAAGGACCCGAGTTCAATCCCCAGTTCCAAAAAAGCAAACAAACAAACAAACAAATGCCGTGAGGAGGTCAAGATATGAAGTTGCCATTTATTGGTCCTATGTTTGCTCAGAATAAGGGTGTAAAAAGGTCTGGAAGTGCTCAGCTTCCTTTGGCCACCTTCCCAAACAAAACCTTAACAGGCATAGTTTAAGTCTTTTACTGAGCTCTGTAATCCCTTCAACCAAATAGCCAAGGTGTCACTGTTTTATGTAACCTTTGTTCCACTGAAAAACATGGGGGAGTATTATGCTATTGTCTAGAAAGATCAAGAGTCAGCATTGTTCACCCCACACTGAATGATGCTGCCTTTGGAGAGATCTTAGAAAGAAAATTAATTGATATACAAGAAAGCAGACTGTAATCAGACCCAAATTCCTTAGTACTTCTCAAACTCCAAGCCACTTGGCAATTACAATGGGAGACAATGGAACTCTTTTCTATTCCATAGCCAGAAGTTTCCTAAGGACTCTGAGGACAATTTCATAGGTAAAGTGATACTGCTCCTGTAAGCATATACATGAAAAATAACACAATGATAGGTAACTGAAAACCAATATCTACTTTCAGAGAATACATCTGTAATTTTTCAGCCATGTGGGAAAGTTTCCAAAAAAGAACAAACACTTGACTACAAACACTTATGGAGAACTGTTGTATATGCATATATTTTTAAAATATAAGAGTGATAAATAATCATAGTATAGTTAACTGAAGGCTTAACTAAACTGAGAAGCACTGTGGGGGACCGTCCTATTGATTATGCCCAAAGCAGGCTGAAGGCAGTGCAAGCTGTGAAGAGTTAACCCTGCAATTGGCTTATTAAGAAGTCTGACCAAAGCATATGAAATAATACACAGGAAAGATCACAGTAACTCTTACCCAAATTCCATTCTGAGCCTAACAGAATGCTTTGTCTCTTCTCCTACAAGCCTTGCCTGTGTCAGCAACATATTCCTAGCAACCACATTAGCCCCCTTACTTCAATTTAACTATGATTGTGTCACCAATAAATATCAATGGTCTTGAATGCTCAGAGCCTTTGCTTGCTCAAGCATCGGTCATCCCAGGATCAGCTGAAGGGGTCTTCAATAAAGCACCTGTCAATCTCAGTTTTATGTTGTAGCTGCATAATCTAAATAAATTTCTTAAAATTTCTTTTCATTAATCTTAATGTTTCACATATGTGTGTGTATATGAGTGTGCATATATATGTATATATGTGTATACATATGTATATGTGTGTGTGTGTGTGTGTGTGTGATATATTTAGTGGTTATTATAGTCTCTTGATCACCCTTCCCAGTGATTGTCTATAACATAAGCACTATCTTTTTATAACATGCCAATAGCCTCAATTTTAGTGGCAACTATATATCACAAGTTGCTATCAATAAATTTACTTTTTAAACTTTAAATATGTTACTTTGATACATGGCTTTATCCAGTAGGCCTGTGACCTCAGTGTGACACTGCCCCATGATGAGTAGTCCTAAAGGAGCTGACTTCATTGGTCTGAACCAGGAGGATACATGATAAATAACACCAAAGCAAACTACCTCCACTGATGCTACCTCAAAACAACAAGGCTTCAGTAAGACCATGTAGGTAACAGAGCTTTTAAAGTGTAAAGTGTTACCAATCCGTCTCCCTATTATAGAATTCGTGTGGGGAAAGCTTACCTTTGTTTGAATCATGCCATAACGTTGCTCTCTCATTTGTGTCACTATATTCATGATGTCAAACTGTAACAAGATGACAATAATTTTGTATTATCCACATAAGGGAAAGATGAAAACCCATAGGTTGCTAAAATATTCCATATCTCTATCCAGTAACACAGATGTCAGAAAAGTCTCACTGCCTGAAACAAGAAAATGTGTTTTTTAAAAACCTAGTCCAATAGGTAAGTAAGGTTTGTTTTAAAACGTTTTCAGGAGAATGTAAGGATCAATCATTTACAGTAAGAAATGCTCTCCAATAAAAAACAAAAATGCTCTCTAAAAGAAATAACAACAAGATCCTAATAAGATTACTAACATTTAGAAATGGGAAGAAAGGAGCTAAAGGTGTAGGGAAGGTGGGATGGGTAGGGGAAGGGTAATAAGGGAAAAGAAAAAAATGTGAGATAATGAAAAGATGAAAATAAAGTGTTTGTAGATGGGGAAGGGAGGAGGGGGTGAAGGGAGGGCAGGGGTAAGGGGAAAAAATGAGAATCAAGACTTGTCATGTAGAGGTACAAGATCCCAACAATGAATGTAACTGTACTGTATCCCTAAAATGTACCAATAAACTCAATTAAAGCTGAAAAAAAAAAGAAATAACAACAAATGGGTCCCTTCTTTGTGTTATCCAGAAGGAAAACTGAAAGCAGCTACATAATTCTGGAAAAGCACAGAAGGCCCTCTCTGGCCAAAAGAGTAGCAGAAATGCTTTTTATATCCATGGCCTGTCAACTTGAACGGAGAGAGAGCCACAGTCAGCTGATAGTAGATTCCACCACACCCTGAGTGGAGAGCAGTCCACAATGAGATGAGGCCAGAGACCGGCAGTACTGACAAACCCTTAGACCAGTCTGACACTGTGGGCCTCCAAAGAGGGTAATCGTCTGGGTAGGACATATGCCAGTGCTCCAGCACTGCAAGACCCTGTGGATTTTATGTGGTATACTGTCGATTATAACCCAAAAATATACAGAATTTTTAGAAGGTAGGCATCCCTTTATTATTATAATGATTTAAAACTATACTTAAGCCCTTTTAAAAACTTTATTTTATAATAGACAGCAAAGTGCTAGTTTCTTTCACCCTACTCTCCCCACTGATACCTGCATAATTATGGTATAATATAAAAACCAGGAAACCTCCCTGGTACACTGCACAGGGCTTGTTCAGATAGCACCAGTTTTCCAGGCAGTCAAGAACATGTATAAGGCTCTGAGCTCTGATATACTCACGAAGACCCATGCAGCTGCAGCCACAACCATAACTGTAGCAAAAAGCAGGGCTGGTGTGCCACAAGATTCCCTAATGCTTTCCCCTAAGACACACCCAAATTCCTATCCCAACAGTGAGCAAGCTGCTGTTTCTAGTTATTTCAGAAAGTTTATGAATAGAATCATACAATGCCTAACCTTCTGATATAGAACTTTTTTCACTCAGAACAACTGTTATGAGATCAATCATATTCCATGTATTCATACTCCACAGTGATGATGTGTCAGACTGTGTAACTACTAGCTTTTTACAGAACATCCAGATTGTTTCTCATTTGTCTATTATGAAATAATCTGCTAGGAACATTTGTATACATATATTAGTATGAAAATAAATTTTCACTCCTGGGATAAATGCCCAAGGGTTCCATTGCAGGTTCATATGTAAGTTCACTTTTTGTTTCTTTAAAAAATTCAATATATCATGTTCCAGAGCAGCTGTACATTCCTAATGTGTATAGGAAATATATGAATAATCTAGTTTTTATAAATTTTCATCAGCATTTGGTGTTGTCACCATTTCTATATTGGCCTTTCTGACAGGTATATATAACAGCTTATGCAAGGATGGTTCAACAAATGTAAATCAATAAATGTAATACACTATATTAACAGAGTCAAGGACAAAAACTACATGATCACCTTGATAGATGCAGAAAAAGCATCAGAAAAAATTCAACATCCATTCATGATAAAAAAAAACCCTACAGAAAATTGGAACAGATGGTCTTTCTCTCAACCTGATAAAGGCTATCTATGAAAAACCAACAGCCAACATCATACTAAATGGTAAAAAACTGAAAACTTTCATACTAAAATCAGGAATAAGACAAGGATGTCCATGTCACCACCCTTGTTCAATATAATTCTAGAAACATTAGCCACAGCAATTAGACAAAAGAAAGAAATAAAAGGAATAAAGATAGGAAAAGAAGAAGTTAAACTGTCATTATTTGCTGATATGAAACTCTACAGAGAAGACCCAAAGAACTCTGCCAAAAGACTTCTATACTTCATTGACAGATTAAGTAGAATAGCTGGATACAAGGTCAACACCCAAAAATCAATAGCTTTCTTGTACACAAATAACAGATTCACTGAAAAGAAAAATTAGGGAAACAATTCCTTTCACAATAGCATCCAAAAAAATGAAATATCTAGGAATCAATCTAATGAAGGAAGCAAAAGACCTCTACATTGAGAACTACAGCACTCTGCAAAAGAGATAGAAGAGGATATAAGAAAATGTACAGACATCATTGTTCCTGGGTAGGAAGAATCAACATAGTGAAAATGGCCATACTTACAAAACTGCTATATAGATTCAGTACAATCCAGATTGAAATCCCAAGAGAATATTTCACAGAACTTGAGAAAACAATCCAAAAATTCATTTGGAATCAGAAGAGACCTAGAATAACAAAAGCAATTCTAGGCTACAAATGGGGAGTATTCAGAATCTGTGACTTGAAACTATACTACAAAGCCACTGTGATAGAAACAGCATGGTACTAGCAAAGAAACAGACCGAAGGATCAATGGAATAGATTAGAAGATGCAGAAACAATTCAAGATATACTCAGCTACCTCTGACAAAGGAGCCAACCATCCTCAATGGAGGAAAGATAGCATTTTTTTAAAAATTGTGTTGGAAAAACTGGCTTTCAAGATCCAGTAAGGAAGCAAGGACCCCAGAGAAGGTCTCTCCAGCCACCTTCTCGGGCCCACCGGGCGGGTCTGCGACCTCCCCAATTGCGCACCACCAGATCCAGTAAGGAAGCAAGGATTCCAGAGAAGGTCTCTCCAGCCGCCTGCTTGGGCCCACCCAGTGGATGCACAACCTCCCCAACTGCACGCCACCAGATCCAGTAAGGAAAGTAGCCACACAGGTGCCCTTGAAACACCCCCACAACCTGTCTCCCCATCCCCGTTCTCAAACCTCCTGATTGGGCCAGTTCTTGGACTCACTGTGCAGAGGCATAGGTGCTCATGAAGGGTAGGTAGTTTTCTGAGCTCCCAACTTTGAACATCTTTAAAGAAAGGGCAGGGGAAACCTGTAATAGAACTGAGCGGAGTTCAACCCTGAGGGTTGGGAAACTCAAGTTAGGCACTGTGTACTGAGGTCAGTCTGAGTCGTGGGGACCTGCCATTGGCTAGCCAAGATTAGGGGATTCGGTTCTGCATATGGCTGTACAAGTGGTATAATATGACAACAGAGACATAGCCTAAAAGAGGCCTTCAAATTCCTTTTTTCTTTTCCTCATTCCACCCTAAAATTTTTTCTTTTTCCTGTCCTCTCTCTCCAACTCAGTCTATTGCTCCACCATATTATCCCTCATCTCCCTTTTTATTCCTGCTCCTGCCCTAACTCAAGACTTCTTCTTTTATTATTTTTTCTTTATGTTCTTTTCTCCTGCCATTTTACCTTACTCATGGCTCCACAGCTTTAAGGGAAGGCAAGCCCCTGTTACTGTTAAGGGGATATATTCTTGTCCTTATTCCTGCACTCTGTCTATCACATTTCAAGTTAATACTTTCATAAAGATAGTATGGTCATTCTACGTCCTCTGGCTTCACTTCAAACCTTCTCCAATTCTTTCATTTATCTACTCCTCTTGTCCTAACTCAGTCTAACCCCCAATCCTAAATGGTAAAATGCTATATTGAAAAGTGTATTCACTGCAAACATATTTTGGGCTGCTTCTTGATATTAATTTAATTCACATGGTTTAAAGGTGATAGATTAATGACTACCACAAGTGGTCAATTTGCAATCTGTGCTTGATCCCATTGGGCTGCTGAATGTATCAATTGGGATAAAGGATTGTGATTGATTTAATGAGCTGTTTTCTCCTATATTATGAAAATGAGGATGTCTATGAGTCATTAGAGACTCAAAAGCTAAAATGCAACTATATCAGGAAGATTTAAGTAATAACCCAGAAATTAAACCAAGGACAACCCAACAACAAAAATAAAAATGAGAATACACTTTAGCAAGACACAAAGACACACTTCCAGTTCACCAATGGCAAACAGTAGGACAAATGAGGATGAAAAGTCTGATGGTAAACCAGCAGGACACCCTGGACCCATAGCACAGGAGGTAACAAAACAGATCAATCAGGTTCTAGAAAAATTCAAATAAAAAATAATTTCCCAGTTAACCATAGAGATGATGAGCAAAATTGAAGTCATGATTCAAGACTCTAGAACAGAAACTACAAAAAATAGATGAGCTCAAGACCATGATAGAAGCCATGAAGACTCAGCATAAGAAATAGAAACAATGAATGCCCAACAGAGGAATGAAATGGAATCCATAAAACAGATTCAAACAGATATCCAGGAGATTAAAAACTCTATTGAAACTGTACGCAACAGAATAAAAGATTGCGAAGATAGAATTTCAGATATAGAAGATAGGATCGCAGTGAGCGTAAAAAAAAGAGATCTCTCAAAAACAGTAAGGGAACATGAGAAATCGATCCAACAACTTCTAGGGGATGCAAAGAAGAATAATGTAAGACTGATAGGAATCCATGAAATAACAGAAGAAAACAAAAGTGACTTAAAAAAGCTATTCACAGAATTAATGACAGAAAACTTCCCAAACAGAAGGGAAGAATTAGACATACAGATAAGTGAGGCATATAGAACTCCAACTAGCCACGATCAAAAAGAACTATGCCTAGACATATAATAATCAAGATCCCAGAAATCCAACAGAAAAACAAAATACTACAAGCAGTAAGAGAAAAGAAACAAATCACATGCAAGGAAAGCACATTAGAATCACAGCAGACTTTTCAACACAAACCCTTAGGTCAAGGAGAGCCTGGAGTGAGGTATTTAAAGTCCTAAAAGAAAAGAACCTCCAACATAGACTGATGTACCCTGCAAAACTCTCTTTCAAAATAAACAGGGAAATAAGATACTTCCATGACAAAGAACACCTGAGAAACTTCATGAACACCAAACCAACACTACAAGGAATTCTAAACAATATCCTAGAAAAGGACAATGGAGGTCACAATACCATGAGGCCCAACAGACCAAATCAAATAGGCAAGGCAAGAAACTAAAAGGACAGTGGAGAAAAAGTAAACAGAGTCAACAAAAGGACAATACCATGACAATAATAAGTCAGAACATATCAGATATAACCATCAATGTTAATGGCCTCAATTCACCAATCAAGAGAGATAGACTAGCAGAATGGATTAAGAAGCAAAATCCAACGATATGTTGTATAATACAAGAAACACACCTAGTGCAAAAGGAAGCCCATAGGCTGAAAGTCAAATGATGGAAAACAATTCTGCATGCGTCAAGAGCCCAGAAAAAAAGCAGGGGTAGCAATCTTATTCGCAGACAAAGTAAATTTCAAATCAAAGCTCATTAAGAGACAAAGAAGGCCACTACATCCTTGTAAAGGGAACAATTCAAGAGGAAGAGTTGACAATCATAAACATATATGCACCAAATATCAATGCCCCCAACTATATAAAACAAATATTAAGTAACATGAAAAACCAAATAAGCACTAATACAATTTTAGTGGGGGATTTAAATACCCCACTATCACAAATTGACAGATCATCTAGGCAGAAAATCAACAATGAAATAATAGAACTGAACCAAGCTTTGGAACACATGGACTTAATAGATATCTACAGAGTATTCCACCCCACAAAATCAGAATACACATTCTTTGTGGCTGCACATGGATCATTCTCTAAGATAGACCACATATTGGCTCACAGACCAGGTCTGAATAAATGCAAAAGAACTGAAGTCATCCCCTGTATATTATCAGATCATAGTGCAATCAAGCTGGAGATCAGCAGCACAAGAAACTGTAGCAACTTCACAAGCACATGGAAGCAGAACAACTCTCCTAAACAATCAATGGATTACAGAGGAAATTAAAGAAAAAATTAGACAGTTTTTACAAATAAATGAAAATGCCAGTACAACATACAGGAATCTATGGGACACAATGAAAGCAGTTCTACGGAGAAAATTCGTGACATTGAATGCCCATACTAGGAAAACAGAGTGCGCTCAAATAAACAACCTAACAATGAAACTTAGACTCCTAGAAAAACAAGAGCAAGAAAAACCCAAAGCTCGAACTAGAGAGGAAATTATAAAGATCCGAGCAGAAACCAATGCAATGGAAACTAAGAAAATGATACAAAAAATAAATAAAAGAAAGAGCTGGTTTTTTGAAAGAATACATAAAATTGACAAACCCTTAGCTAATCTTATCAAAAAAAGGAAAGAAAAGGATCAGATCCATGCAATCAGGAATGAAAAAGGCAAAGTCACAACAGATTCAAAAGAAATCCAGAAGATCATTAATACCTACTTCAAGAACCTGTACTACAATAAAATGGAAAACACAGAAGAAAGGGATAGATTTTTAGATACTTATGAATTACCAAAGTTAAACAAAGAAGATAAAAATATTTTAAACATCCCAATTACAGTCAGTGAAATTGAAAATGTAATTAAAAATTTACCAACAAAGAAAAGCCCAGGCCCTGATGGATTCACTGCTGAATTTTACAAGACAT
Source organism: Fukomys damarensis (assembly GCF_012274545.1). Lineage (NCBI taxonomy): Eukaryota > Metazoa > Chordata > Mammalia > Rodentia > Bathyergidae > Fukomys > Fukomys damarensis. The sequence goes on from NW_022900913.1 coordinate 69,310,712, forward strand.
TTAGAGAAGAACTATCGCCATTACTCTTCAAACTTTTCAATGAAATCGAAGGGAAGCTATACTTCCAAATTCATTCCTGGAAGCAAGTATCACTTTGATTCCCACATCAGGGAAAGATGCAACTAAAAAAGAGAACTACAGACCAAACTCCTTAATGAATATAGATGCAAAAATCCTTAATAAGATACTACTAAACAGAATACAGAGGATTATCAAGAAGATCTTCCATCCTGACCAAGTCAGATTTATTCCAGAGATGCAAGGGTGATTCAACATACAAAAGTCAATAAATGTAATACATTACATTAACAAAGTCAAGGACAAAAACCATATGATCCTCTCAACAGATGCAGAAAAAGCATTTGATAAAATTCAACACCCACTCATGATAAAAACTCTGCAAAAATTTGGAATAGATGATCTATACCTCAACTTCATAAAGTCTATCTATGAAAAACCAACAGCCAACATCATATTAAATGCCCCAAAACTGAAAACCTTCACGTTAAAAATCAGGAACAAGACAAGGATGCCCACTATCACCACTCCTCTTCAATATAGTTTGGGAAACATTAGCCATAGCAATTAGACAAGAGAAAGAAATTAAAGCAATAAAGATAGAAAAAGGAGAAGTTAAACTGTCATTATTTGCTGATGATACGATACTCTACATTAAAGACCCAAAAAACTCCATCAAAAGACTTCTAGACTTAATTGACACTTTTAGCAGAATAGCTGAATACAAGGTGAACACCCAAAAATCAATAGCCTTCTTATACACAAATAACAGACTCACTGAGAGAGAAATAAGGGAAAAATTCCTTTTACAATAGCATCCAAAAAAAATGAAGTATCTAGGAATCAATCTAACAAAAGGAGCAAAAGATCTCTACACTGAAAACTACAGCACTCTGAAAAAAGACATCAAAGAGGATATAAGAAAATGGAAAGATATCCCCTGCTCCTGGGTAGGAAGAATCAACATAGTGAAAATGGCCATACTACCAAAACTGCTATACAGATTCAATGCAATGCCAATTGAAATTCCAACACTATATTTCACAGAACTAGAAAAAAGAATACAAAAATTCATTTGGAACCAGAAGAGACCTGGAATAGCAAAAGCCATCTTAGGCAACAGACACATGGCAGTGGGTATAACAATTCCCAATTTGAAACTATACTACAAAGCCACTGTGATAAAAACAGCATGGTACTGGCAAAGAAACAGGCCTGAGGATCAGTGGAACAGACTGGAAGACACAAAAACAAATCCAGATGTATTCAGCTACTTCATCTTTGACAAAGGAGCTGACCATCCTCAGTGGAGGAAAGACAGCCTCTTTAATACATGGTGTTGGAAAAACTGGATTTCAACCTGCCACAGATTAAAACTGGACCCTTATCTTTCACCATGCACTAAATTAAAATCCAAGTTGATTAAATATCTAAATATTAAAACAGAAACATTAAACTTGCTGGAAGGTAAGTTAGACAGAACTCTGGAAGACATTGGCATAGGAAAAGACTTTATGAACAAATCCTCAGTAGCACGGGAACTAGCAGAAAGAATCAACAACTGGGATCTCATCTTATTAAAAAGCTTCAGTACTGCAAAAGAAACCATCAGCAGAACTAAGAGACAACCTATAATGTGGGAAAAAATTTTTACCAGCTGCTCCTCAGACAAAGGACTATTATCTAAAATATATGAAGAATTCAAAACAATCAGCCCCTCAAATATAAACACCCGATTCAAAAATGGGCATCTGAAATGAACAGACATTTCTCAGACAAAGAAGTAAAAGCAGCAAGTAAATATATGAAAAAATTTTACACATTACTGGTCATTCGAGAGATGCAGATGAAAACAACACTGAGATTCCACCTCACCCCACAAAGAATGGCTGCTATCAAGAAATCACACAATAACAAATGTTGGCCGGGTTGTGGGGAGAAAGGAACCCTTCTCCATTGTTGGTGGGAGTGCAGACTGGTGCAACCACTATGGAAATCAATATGGAGATACCTCAAAGAGCTTGGACTGGAGGTTCCATTTGACTCAGCCATCCCTCTGCTGGGTATCTTTCCAAAAGAACTAAAAGAATTATATCACAGTGATGTATGTGCACCCATGTTTATAGAGGCACATTTTGTAATAGCTAAAACTTGGAAACAGCCCATTTGCCCATCGGTTGGAAACTGGATAAAGAAGATGTGGTTTTTCTATAAAATGGAATATTACTCAGCCATAAAGAACAAGAAAATAGATTCATTCATAGGAAAATGGATACATATCGAGGATATACTCCTAAGTGAAATAAGTATGGCACATATGTGTAAATACCGAATAATTTATCTGGTGTGAATAAACTGCAATAATACAGAAGATCCTAATAAGATTACTGACATTGTGAAATGGGAAGAAAGGGGCTAAAGGTGTAGGGAAGGTGGGATGTGTAGGTGAAGGGTAATAAGGGAAAAGAAAAAAATGTGAGATAATGAAAAGATGGAAATAAAGTGCTTTTAGAAGGGGAGGGGAGGAGGGGGTGAAGGGAGGGCAGGGACAAGGGGAAAAAATGAGAACCAAGACCTATCATGTAGAGGTACAGATCCCAACAATGAATGTAACTGTACTGTATCCCTAAAATGTACCAATAAACTCAATTAAAGCTGAAAAAAAAACTGGCTTTCAACTTGCCAAAAAGTAAAACTAGACCCCTATCTTTCAGCATGCATTAAACTAAAATGAAAGTGGATTAAAGATCTAAATATTCAGACAGATAACTTGCTGGAAGATAAGTAGAACTCTTGAAGACATTGGCATAGGAAAAGACTTTATGAACAAAATCTCAGTAGCGTGGGAACTCACACAAAGAATCAACAACTGGGATCTCATCTTATTAAAAAACTTCTGCACTGCAAGAGAAATCACCAACAGAGGTAAGAGACAACCTACACAAAGTGGGAAAATATTTTCATCAGCTGTTCCTCAAAGGACTAGAATATATAAAGAACTTTTAAAAAATCAGGCCCCTGAAATATAAAGACTCAATTAAAAAATGGGCATACCTTTCTCAAAGAAGTAAAAGCAACAAATAAACTTATGAAAATATTTTCAACATCACTGGTCATTCAAGATATGCAATTGAGAACAATGCTGAGATTCCACCTCACTCCAGAAAGAATGAATGGCTGCTATCATGAAATCAACCAATAACAAATGTTGGCAAGGTTGTGGGAAGAAAGGAACCCTTCTCCATTGTTGGTGGGAGTGCATACTAGTGTAACCACTGTGGAAATCAATATGGAGATACCTTGGACAACTAGGATTGGAAGTCCCATTTGACTCAGCTATTCCCCTGCTGGGTATCTTCCCAAAAGAATTAAAAGAATCATACCACAGTGATATATGCCCACCTATGTTTATAGCAGCACAGTTTGTAATAGCTAAAACTTGGAAACATCCCAAGTGCCCATCAACTGAAGACTAGATAAAGATGGGGGTTTATAAAATGGAATACTACTCAGCCATAAAGGAGGAGAAACTAGAGACATTTATAGCTAAATGGATGTACACTGAGGCCATCTCTTAAGTGAAATAAATAGAACATACATGTAAATATCAAATAGTTTCTCTGCTATGAAAACCTGAAAGCATAAATAAAGTTTGAAATGTATAATCAATAATGTGAAATAGGAAGAAAAAGTCTAAAGAAGTAGGGAAAGTGGGAGGGGTATGAGAAAGGAAAGAAGGGGAAAGAAAAAATCTGAGAAAAGGAAAAAATGGAAACAAAGTCTGAAAATAGGGAAGGGGAGGGGTAAAGGGTAGACAGGAATGGGGAAAAAATAAAAACCAAGATATATCATGTAAAGGTACAAGACCCCAATGATAAATGTAACTGTATTTTTATACCTAAAATGTAACAATAAACTTAATGGAAAAAAAAAGAAATGGTACTGTAAGAGTTTGACAATTTATACGCCAGAAAACAAAGTGAAACTTGACCTAAACCTCACATTTTATGTATAAACTAACTTAAAATGCACCATTAACTAAAATCTAAAATATGAAACTAATATTTTTAGAAAATAATAACACAGATTTTATGAAAAACTCTTTAGGATCTAGGTGAAGTGCTCTTAGATTTGATCTCAAAAGCATGAGGTCAAGAAAAATTGATAAAATGAACCCCTTCAAAATTAAAAACTTATGCTTTTTTAGAAGCTTTAAAAATTAGAACTGAATATTACATAAATTATAGAAATAAATCTATATTAGCCTTTAAAATTAATTTACCAATGACAAAATAAGTTTCACGGAATACTTGGTTAAGAAAAGATATAGCTTTCTGAATGTGGTTGGCTATTGAAACTAATTTGACTGGAAACTATGATTCCTCAGAGGTTGCATTTTATTGTCATTATTGACTGTTAACTGCTAAAACCATGTTTGTGTTATTTATGAAAACATACTAGCTACCAAAGAAAAGGAACCATTAGTATTTGTGATTTATAATTTTAAAAGCATCCAGAGACAAAATAATTATTTTATAGAATATTAAATTAAAAGCCAAAGAAGCTGGTGTTCAAGGGTTTACACATAACCTTAACACTCTACAGGCTTCTTGGGAATTACTGCTTTGAATTGCTATGACTAAAAAATTACACAAATTTTTAAGACAACGGTGAAAATGATTCTCACAATGTTTTCTTGGAAATTTTGGCTAACAGATGGCAAAAAAAAAGTTATTTTCTAATGACACTACAGCTTGATAAATTTTGGATCTGGCTAATGATGGAATGGTACCAACTTATAAAACAAATAAAAGTAGTAACATATCACTGCAATTAAATGAATTTATAGATATTTGTAACAATGATTCTTTCAGTATATGAGATGAAAGTGGTAAGATGAGAATTCTTCCTTTCCTTCAGCTTGATTACTGACAAACACAACCAGTTCTCAACTGCATACAGAAACAAGGTGTTACACTGCCAACAAGTACAATTTAAAGCTTAAATTCTGTGTATGATATTCTGGTAGTAAAGCTGCAATGACCAGAAAGAAGAGTATGAGATAGTTGCACAAACTAAGGAATACCAGAAGATAAATCAACACACTGCTTCCTCTCAAGTCTTGCTAGTGATAGGTGTCTGGGTCATGGAGACGAAGACACCTCAGGAAAGGGTAATGCTTGTGAGGCTGTATTAGTCATCACTGGGCGGGTCTGTTCAACAACAGTCTGACCCTTGTGTTCTCTCTCCTGCCTGAACTTGCCTCCCTTCCTCTTTCCACTGTGAGATGAGGCAGAATTAGGCCCTCACCAGATGTGCTGCTGGATCCTGGACATCGCAGCCTGCAGATCTGAGAGATAAAATAAACCTTTATATGGTAAATCTTTCTTTTATAAACAACTCAGTCTCGAGTATTCAGCTACCCTAACAGAAAATGAACTAAAATAAATCCTTACCCACTGATCACACTGTGGATGTCATAGAAAAATCCTGAGTGGCTTTGTAAGTTTCTAACAGCTTACTCTCAAATTCTCTACAGTTCACTTGCTAAACATGTTCTGGCTAGTAAAGGCTCTGAGGAGAGTGGAGAAGAGCATCAGGAAGAACATGTAAGTTAGCAACCATTTCAAGCTCTATGAAAAGTCAATAAGCAATAAACGATAGATTTCCTAAATTTCCTTTTTTGAATCACTGTATTTCATCAAATCTGAGCATCCTTAATTTAAAGATGCACCCAAAACTGTCAAATAAAGGGACAGAAGACTGATTATAAGACAAGTTTAAAGAAGCTATAATGTGTATGGGGGGTAGGCAGTGTTCCTTATATTCAATAATAGATAATGTTTACTGCTTTTCCAGTCTATATAAGAGATATAAAATAAGACAAAATATAAATAAATTGCCTACAAAATTATGATGGATAAGATATAAACTAGAAACATGCTAATATATTTTCTGCTAAAGGATAAAATATTACAGAAATAAAGTAATATCAAACTCAGAGTAATTTTCAGTAGTTTTGAGGAAACCTGCTACGTTTTGGCCACAGTCTATATTCTTTCTTTGTAATGATACCACACATTCGTACTCAGAGTAATTTTCAGTAGTTTTGAGGAAACCTGCTACGTTTTGGCCACAGTCTATATTCTTTCTTTGTAATGATACTCCACATTTGCTTTGGAAGATCCCATCTCTCAAAAAAAAAAAAAGTCTGACTTCCCTAGACAGACCTGCACATATATCAGGATTAGATCAGAAAAGGGGCTGACAGTCAATCAGAAGAAGGAAATGCTAGAGGTTTGACCTAAACTTCAGAAAAAGTCAGTTTCTCAACTCTCTACTTGATGTCCTGTCAGGACAAGTGCTGGGGTCACGCATTCTTTTTGTTGTTGTTGTTGCCTACAGGCAAGCCTCCTGTATGGGGCTATGAAGGCAGAAGTTTGGCACTTGTTCTGACAAAAACATACTCTGAAGAATGTGCCACCAGAGCAAATGTCTCAAATGTGCCCTCTCTGCTGGGTAACTTCAGTTTCTTTTTGGCCACAGATCTGAAGTCACATTCCTAATCACTTTAGTCCATAGAAAAGAAAACAGTGTTATCCCCATGTAGTGGATTCCTGTGTGTCCACCTTTTAGCAAGTTCCAAACTTAGAAGGAGGCAAGTAAAGAACTGTTAATGCTTGACACACTCTTCTTTACCTTATCTATAAGGGATTTAGCTCAGTGTTTCCACCGCCAGCCTTGCACACACACGGACCTTAGTTTGATCCCCAGTACCAAAACAATAACAAAAAAAGAATACTGGATTTGATTCAGGATGACCAATTTACATAGTCACTAAAATGCAAAGCATGTGGTAAAGCTGGGTCAGACTCAAGGGCATCTCATTATTGCTGAAGTCTCCCAGTTTTCTTCACCGGGCTCACATGCTTGTTATTTCTGTTCACTAACACCGGGGCTGCATCACTGACATTCTCTAGCAAGACACTAGAAGCCAAATGTAAGAAAGAGGGAAGGAAAATGAAAGGGAACTTGCATCTCCTGCATATCTGCTATATTCCAGACACTGTCCTAAGCCACTTACATTCATCATACTCTTAATTCTCACAACCACCCCAGCAATCTGCAGCAAGCTGAGGACCAGAGATCCCAAATGCCATGCTTTCCATTTACATAGCAGTCTGCTACAAGAAGCATGTTTACAGACAGCCCCAGATTCCCTGTTAGATAACACACTTACTAAACAGTTCTTTTCAATGGCACAGAACATGACATCCGCACATATGAACACCCCTGTCTGGCCCACACCAGCGCTGCAATGCACAACCATGGGCCCTGTGATGTGGCTCTTCCTTGCGTACCGGACGTACTTTATGAAGGAGTCTGTGGAGGCAGGAGTCCCATGGTCTGCCCACTTAGTGAACTGCAAGTGTTTCACAGTGTGACCAACTCCTGTCTGTTGGAGAGTTACCTATTTCTTAAATTAGCTCATTTCAATTTCTAATACAGCGATAATAACAAGAGTGGCTAGATAGTATATATTACACTGGTATTATGTAGAGCTTTCAGAGAATATGCAAACCTAACTGTGATGTTAATAAGAATTTTGGAAATTGCCAGGTTTAGAGAATTTTTCCATTTTATCAAGGAGAACACAATACCGGAAGCAAGAAAGCTAACTAGTTGCACAAATCGAGCACCTATCACATGCCAGGTACTGTGCTGGGGTCTCACATGAATCACCTTGTAAGGTTGCACTGTTATATGCTCGTCTGAGAGATTAGGACTGGGGACTGGGAGGTTTATGCCAGGTCAGGAGGCTCACTGGTTAAGAGCTGGGAATTTACTGCAGGCCTCCTGAGTTCTAATCTATCATCTTAAATCTGCACCACAAGGTTGCAAGATTTCAAAATAGTTAAAAGGCAGGCTCACACATTAGGAGTAAGACTTAAAACCATCAATTTCTCTTATCTCGTATATTATAAAACAAGTTTAATGAGAACAAGCAGGAGCCTGACAGGGGCCCTGAGCTATGGACAGGGAGGCTAAGATCTAGAATGGCCTATGCCCCACTCTTGAAATAGTCATGAAAGATGACTTTCCTCATATCCCAAAGGACCATCACCCCCCTCCAGTGGGTGGTTTTCTGAACTCAAACTGAAGTCTTTCTGGGGTCTCAGCCCATCATACCCCCTGTCCCTGCAGACAGGTCACTCTCCACACTCATAGAAGATAGCTCCTTACACTTCATTCTCCCTTCCTCTTTGCCTCCTTCCCGGCCTCTCTATATGGACATATACACATGCTGCAGGTTGTGTTTCTCTGAATAATCCTACTACAGAATCCTCCATTAATTTAATAGTTTTTTTACCGGAAGTCATAAAGCTAGAAAACTCAAGTCACTTCGCCTTTTCTATGTACACAACACTTGACAGTGTCAAAAATAACCCAACGCAAGATCTATAAATAGCAATGAGAAGGAAGGGATATAGTTAAAACAACTTTCCATACCAAGAAGGAAACTCAAATTTTAACCACTGGTGCATGAAGTTGAATGACAAAAACACTACTTGAAAATCTTGTGGAGGAGCACTGCTGTCACCACCGTATCACACATATCAGCAGTTTAGTCCTTCCTGCCATTGTTGGCCTCCCAGACCTCACTGACTCCCCTGATCCAATTCTGTGAAGACAGAGCCCCTGGTGAAGTCTTTCCAGCCATGAACCCTTTGTGGGCCTCAAATCCTTGCAGACAGATCCTTCCTCTGTGCCTCTCACCTGAGCTGTATTCCTTCCTTCCTTACTGGACTCTAAGTGCTCCAAGAGTAACAACTATGCCCATAGTCTTTGCCCAGAAAAGTGGAGGGCACTCTTTGCTGCCCATCTCTTTTGAAATTCATTATTGCTTCTTTGTATGAAAAGCAAGAATCTTTTCAAATATCACATCCCTTGGCTTCCACTTCTCATTGTGATCACCAGATAGCCGATTGTCAAAATTCACTGAGGGTTCCTTATCCCGTCTACAAATTCTGACATCTCTGGAGCAAATTCATGTCTCAGCAGCCCCAAAGACTCTGTGACCTCATAATATTTTTATTCCTTTTTCAGGAGAGACCGCTCCTTTCTTCTAGTCTCCAAAATGACAACTACTCTTGGATTTATATCACCTGTAATGTCTGTTACTAAAAATTTCCCATTTCTCTAACTCCAATATCAATTTCCAACTAGAAGCTCCTATGCTACCACCTCAGTGTGCTTCACTTCACAACAACGTAACGAAGTAGGTTCTTCAATCCTTTGTAGTCTCCATTTATTCCTCATTGATTGGCCCTCTCATTCTAATTACATCTCTAAGCAATGACTTCACAGCTGATGATCTGAGTCATTCTCTCACCAAAATGTTGACTCCTCTGATCTTTTGAACCTTGCTACATATACTAGATAGCATCCCACTGTGGGTCAGTCCCATAATCTGTGCTTAGGGATCCCATAGTTATGCCAGAAGAAAACAATCACTGATTTGCATATTTTGTTGCTGATGCAAATTTATGGGTTCACTGCTTTGCAACCCTTTTCTTGGTTGTTATCTGTCCCAATCAACCTCTTTGGTGATGACTCCAAACCTTCCTATTCAACTCTTACCCCCACCCTTTTTCTTTTTTGCTCCTGTTGAACACATTTATTATTAACCTGCTAAATCCAATCTGGAGCAATGTAACTAATCACCTTCTCAGATAAAAAATTCCATTACTATTCTCCAAATCTATTAAAGAAATCTGTGAATTATTCAAAACTATTGCTCCCAGTAGAATGCTCTACAGTAAAGCAAATGTCCAATAGCTGAACAGTCCAATATAGCATCCACTAGAAATATGGTGAGTGCAGGTGAGAAACTGAATTTATCATTTAATATAAGTTAAATAACTTACTTGTAAACTTAAATAGTCACATGTGGTAGCATAATGTACAGCATAATTTTCAACCCCTCCTCAAATCACCATCATAAGTCACTTATAAGTCTACCAATTTTATCCACAAAGCACCTGTGTGACTGTGCTCTCTGTCCCAGTGCCAGGCACCCTGTGATCATGCTATTCACTCACTAAAATTCTTCAATGACTCCAAACATTTTTATTGTGAAGTTCACACTTCTTTGCTAAAATAAAACATTTTATGTTCTCAGGCTGGGGATTTGGCACAGTGGCACCACACCTGCCTCACAAGAGCAAGGTCCTGAGTTCAAACTACAGGAACAAAAACAAATTTTTCATGTTCTCACTGGTTCTTGCTGACCTTCTATAGTGTGAATTTATCTCTCATTATTTCCTGTCATACTTAAATTCATATAGATATACCATGTAATTTTATACTGGGATCATCTATTTCTTTTTCTGTCTTCCTCATTTGGGTAATTCTCAATTCAGATATCACCTCTTCCAATGAACATTCCCCCAAACTCCATGTATTCCACATAGATCTCAATATTAGCAATGCATACAGCAGCTCAAGTATCAAGTAAGGGAGTGTACCAAAGCCTAACTATTCAGTATCAATAGGGCCTACAGCAGTGATTAGAACACTTTAAGGATTCAACACATACCTAATAGAAACTAACAAAGTATGTTACAGGATTAGACAACTTCTAATATTCACTCTCTTTAACCTTTAACCTACCTTTCTTTTTGAATTGAGAATCTTTTTTTGTGTGTGTGGATGTCTTATCCTCTGAGTAACTACTTTGAAGATAATGATACACAGTGTATTAAATGTTGTTATTTTATTTTGTTGTGAAATTTTTATTGTGTCATAAAAAAAGTTTGATTAAGCAGAAGCAGAGGTGATGGTATCTTAGTTTCTGTTACCAGAGAGAAATAAGAAGTTACTTTTAAAAGCATCTTATTAGTCTGTGCTCCATCCTGCTCTTAACTTCTAGTCCCAACACATACTTAGGCAGTAAAACAGGTATCTAATATAGACTTTTAAACACTTACAGATTTCTTCACAACTTGAAACATTCGGACGATGAAATCCGAAAGTATCTGGTAGTTCTCCAGACAGATGCGAAACTTTCAATTCCAATGGCTCCTTCAGAGAAATGGGCCAGTAATGGTGACATTTGATAATTCCATTTTCTATATCTCTGGTTATCATGGCAATAACATTAGAATTATTTTCAAAAACCATTTGCCAAAAGTCATCTGTGGTGCCTGACAGTGGTCCTTGGGTAGCGATATAAAAATGCTCTTCTCTATTATTGACTATTCTAATATAACTGGCATTAATGTAGTCCTTGCTTTTTCCAAGAGGAACACGTGTTGAATCATCTATTACAGAAACAGAAATATCTGGTAGATAAAGGAAAAGTGGAATATGTAATACACCCAGACCCCACACAGATAAATACAACCAATTAAGCAATACAGAAGATGGCATAAGACATTCTGTTCAAAAAGGTTGAGTTCATGAGTTTGAATCCTTCCCTCCACAAAGCCTATTGGTATGGTCTAAGGTATATGCAATTAAGAGAATTTAATAAACAGTATTCAGCATCCAAGCACTTTGAGAGTTCCCTATTAGATATGGTACAGGAAGAGCTACACCTTCTTGAAAAAGGTTGTAGCCATTTGAAACTCTAGTTGCCAGCACTGTTCTCATGGAGAGAGAAGTGAATAGAATGAGGTCTCTCACTGCCACTTAGTGTCCTCACCAACCACCTCCTCTAATGCTCAGGACCACCTGGGCACTTCATATGGCAAATACACCGTGGTGACACTATCTGAACAAGGACTTAACATGTTTTTGACAGAACCCTTCTCAAATTCCAACACAGCATACAAAATCCTCCTGTAAATATGAATGAATAGGAAAAACAACTGCTGGACATATAAAAATACCAAAAATTAGAAAAAAAGAGCATTTTGAAAAATTACAGCACATGTCTATAGCTGTGTCTATAAAAAAGAGTACCTTAAAAACTCCTACTTATATTTTAAATGAAATACAAGAGCATTATTTGTAAAATTATAATATGTATGTTTACTGATGTGTGTTACATTAATAAAGGAGGTGATGATAACATTATGAGATCTTTCAATGTGTGCGTATGAGAGATATCATGTAATAATGAGCCTAACAAGTATCCATCAAAATATTAACAGAAGTTATTTTATCATGTAAATAGTAAGAATTACTTTATAGTAGAAAAGCATTTTTAATTTTCAAAAGGAAGATTGTGTGAAAATTAAGCAATCCAAAATAACAAAAGCTTGCTTTCAGATATAAAACACAATTACTCAATTCAAATTGCTGAAGTAGGAAGTGAACATAAAAACAAATCAGAGATTTTAAAAACTGGCTTAAAGAATTTTCTCAGAACTTAGAAAAAATGATAAAAATGACAATAATGTTTAAAATGCTAAAGGGCATAGAGCCAATAAGGGCAAGATAGAAAAAGGAATTTCAGAAGTAAACTGTGGAAGGCACTGTGCAAAATAACCAAATAATCACAGAAAAGCCCCTTAAGTAGTAGAGATAGTGACTGAATGCAGTAGAGACATGCGCACCAGTCCTGGGCAGTAAAGTGCTCTATGTGCATCTGCTCATGAACCTTCAGAAGGAGCTTTCAGGTAAGGAACTTGCTACGGTCTGGATCTGGAACAGTTCACCAAACCTCAAGCACTAAGAGATTCATTTCCAACACAGAGGTGCTTTGGGAAAGCTCTAATCTCATCAGTGGATGAATACATTGAAAGATTAATGATCTGATGCTCAGTTGGAAATTGGATAAAGAAGATGTGGTTTTTCTATAAAAATGGAATACTTTTCAGCCATTAAGAATGAGAAATTAGATTCATTCATAGGAAAATGGATACATCTTGAGGATATACTCCTAAGTGAAATAAATAAGTCACACATGTGTAAATACCAAATAGTGTCTTTGGCATGAAAAACTATAATAGCACATAAAATCCTAATGAGATAATTAACATTGTAAAATAGGAAGAAAAGGGTTAAAGGTGTAGGGAAAGTTGGAAGGATAGGGGAAAGGGAATAAGGGAAAAGAAAAAAATATGATAAAATGGAAATAAAGCGTTTGTAAATGGGGAGGGGAAGAGGGGGTCAAGGGAGGGCAGTGTTATGGGGGAAAAATGAGAACCAAGACCTGTCATGTAAAGGTACAAGATCCCAATAATGAATGTAACTAGCTGTACTGTATACCTAGAATGTACCAATAAACTCAATAAAAAAAAAATCTGATGCCATTATTGAGGGGAGATGGAAACTTAAGAGTTGAAAGGAAAAGGTTACGGATGCGTTCCCTTGGGCACTACATCTTCGGCCCCCTCTCTTCTTCCCTCCCCATTCCTGGTTGCATTGAGGTAAGCAACTTTCTTCCTCCAAACCCTCTACCATGACGTTCTGCTCTTCACAGGCTTAGAAACAACAAGGTGAAGTGATCATGAATTGAAACCTCTGCAACTGTGAGCTAAATAAATCCTTCCTTAAAGCTGACCTAATCATATTTTATTGCAACAACAAAAGCTACCACAGAACCTGTACTGAATAATTTGTTCCACATTATGTAGCAATTCTAGACTCCAAGGTCCCTCCAAAAATCTCATACTTGCTGATTTTCAAGGACAACTCCAGCTTGCAGGAAGAAAGGACTCACTGAGTGTCAAGCAACATTAATAGCTGCTGATACAGGAGAGTATAAGTTCGCAAAAAGTGAAACTTGTGCTAGTGGGCAATTAGGGGATAATTGTAAGTGCTATCACTCCTGCATTAAACCCTTGATTTCTGAATCTTGGCTATGGCAAGAAGAGCATCATCTATTGGGAGCTAATTTGGGACATATATAGACCCCCTGGAGAATATTGTCCCAACCCAACAAAATACTGCTATCAAGCTGGTACTGTAATTGAGTCTTCAAAAGGCCACACACCCAATCTGTCAGGAAAACTGCTTCAGGATGGTGGGGAATATAATGAGACCAATATATTTCGTGAGCATGGGTCCACTGCTATAAACAGTGTGCCACAAAGAAATGCAGTGTGGAATACCATGACGGTGGGTAAGGCCTTCTGTAGGTTCATAAATGGTAAGTTTGGCACTACTGTGTGCAGAGTATACAAATCAATACCCAGAATAACTTAGTAAGAAATCAAACCCTGTTCCTTCCATGATAGAAGCAGCCCAAAGTAACCACCCTGCTAACAGGAAATTGGCTGATAACCTTGGGGAGTGGTACCATACTGGGGATTCAGTGTGGGTCTCTGTATCCAGGAGAATGGGAATTTAGCTGCACTATAGTTACATTGCCCTTAGTGAGTAAAAGTCATTGTTACTGCGTTCATACTTAACCTTCATCTCTGCCAACAAAGCTGCTTTGTTCACAAGCCCATGGGTGATGACAGGGTAATCAAATGAAACAGCCTGACTGATTTTAGATAGATAGATAGATAGATAGATAGATAGATAGATAGATAGATAGAGAATAGGTCCTATCCACTTCATTATTAAATTCTCTGCTGAGGTCGCAGTTTGATTAGCATTCACATGACACACAAATATCTTTTGTTTTACTCATTTAAAGAGGACCATCCATACACTTTATCCCTTGATTTTCTTGTCACCAATATTCTAATCATGTTCCTTCCAATCATGATCATCCATCTTAGGTACTGACCATACCATATTAATATGTGCAGACTTGTACTTCTGGCCACTTCTTCAAGCAAAATAACTAAGCAAGTACATTCATCTAGGTTCTGCCACTGAGAGTATTTCCTTTCACTGCTGTTTTTCAGAAAAGATTCACAAAAGTAGCTGGTATGCTGCAGCTATCCACTACCGAGTAGTGTGGGAACGTCATACATAACCACTTGAAAATCATGCCCAAGTCTTCTCTTCCTCATGAAATGATCACAGGAAACATTCCATGCAGCTATCGCCACAGGCTGGGAAAGAGAGACAGAGGCCAGTGTAGCTGGGGTTTGACCACAGGCATTGTAGCAGCTTCTTTGTGTAACTTACTTGTGCCTTCAGAGACTACTCAAGCTGAGTCTCCACATCTGTTTTCATTTGATGTTGAGGTGCTGTTGTGTATACACAACTTTACGGCTACATGGCTCATGGTTTATCGATCTATACTTAGTTTTCTGCTAATTGGTCTCTATTTAAACTCCCAGGAGTAGGTCAAAGGCTATTTCTCAAAAGGAGAGTAGTTACCCAGAAAACACTGCCAAGACTTTGCTTGAAAATCCGAGGGGTCTGTGCTATAATTCACCTATAAGAGTGCGACAAAGGCACTAAACAGCATCTCTATCTTACACTGCCACTTCTCCCACTAATGGATCTGCTTGATCGCATGGCCCAAGGGACAGCACTTGAACAAGTCTAGATGTATTCTCAAACCTTCTCTTTTTTTTTTCCTCATTGAGTTTATTGGTACATTCTAGGTATACAGTACAGTTACATTCATTATTGGGATCTTGTACCTTTATATTACAGGTAGGTCTTGGTTCTCATTTTTTCCCCTTGTCCCTGCCCTTCCTTCACCCCCTCCACCTCTCCCCACTTACAAACACTTTATTGCCATTTTTTCATTTTCTCATATTTTTCCTTTTCCCTTATTTCCTTTCCCCTACCCTTCCCACTTTCCCTACACCTTTAGCCCTGTTCTTCCTATTTCACATTATCAAATATCTCATTAGGATTTTATGTACTGTTATAGTTTTTCACACCAGAGAAACTATTCAGTATTTACACATCTGTGACTTATTTATTTCACTTAGGAGTATATCCTCAATATGCATCCATTTTCCTATTAATAAATCTAATTTCTCATTCTTTACGACTGAGTAGTATTCCATTTTATAGGAAAACCACATCTTCTTTATCCAGTCTCCAATTGATGGGCAAATGGGCTGTTTCCAAGTTTTAGCTATTACAAACTGTGCCGCTATAAACATAGGAGCACATACATCACTGTGATATGATTCTTTTAATTCTTTTGGAAAGATACCCAGCAGAGGGATGGCTGGGTCAAATGGAACCTCTAATCCTAGTTCTTTGAGGTATCTCCATATTGATTTCCATAATGGTTGCACCAGTCTGCACTCCCAGCAACAATGGAGAAGGTTTCCTTTCTCCCCACAACTCCACTAACATTTGTTATTGGTTGATTTCTTGATAGCAGCCACTCTTTGTGGGGTGAGGTGGAATCTCAGTGTTGTTTTCATCTGCATCTCTCGAATGACCAGTGACGTGGAACAATTTTTCATATATTTACTTACTGCTTTTACTTCTTTGTCTGAGAAATGTCTGTTCATTTCAGATGCCCATTTTTGAATTGGGTCTTTATATTTGGTGGGGGCTGATTGTTTTGAGTTCTTTATATATTCTAGTTAAGAACCCTTTGTCTGAGGTGCAGCTGGTAAAAATTTTTCCCACATTGTAGGTTGTCTCTTAGTTCTGCTGATGGTTTCTTTTGCAGTGCAGAAGCCTTTTAATAAGATGAGATCCCAGTTGTTGATTCTTTCTGCTAGTTCCCGTGCTACTGAGGATTTGTTCATGAAGTCTTTTCCTATGCCAATGTCTTCAAGAGTTCTGCCTTGAGGTCTAAATAGTAAAAAAGAAACCCTAAACTTGTCAAACCTTCTCTTGTTGGGGCTGGGTATTTGGCTCAGTTCTTTAGCCACCTGCCTCACAAACACAAGAGCCCAAGTTTGATCCCTGGTACCAAAAACAAACAAACAAACAAACAAACAAACAAACAAACAAAATCTTCTCTTGTTTTGAGTCCCATTCAAACTTAGCAGTATTTGCAACACTTGGTAAATGGGCCATAAAAGCATATCAATATAAGGAATAAGTTGTCCCACTAGACAAAGAGCCCACTGGGCATTATGTCTCTTTTCTGGTTATAGAAGCAGGATAAAACTATTCATTTTTCATCTTGTATGCAATTATTTCAACATGTCCTGTAATACAAACTCCTAAAAACTTGACAGAGGTAGAGCCGGGAATTTAGATCAGTGGTTCCACCACCTGCCTTGCAAGCACAAGGTCCTGAGTTTGATTCCTGGTACCAAAAAAAACAAGAAACTTGACAGAGGTAGAATGTCCCTGAAATTTAGCTAGGTTTATTTCCCACCCTCTGACATCCAAATATGTTATGAGTAAGTCTACAGTATTTGCCATGCCTTGCTTAGCATGTCATCAGTATAACAGCCAATGTAATACATTTGTGGAAGGAAAATGTGTTTGAGTCCTTGTGATCTAAATTATGACATAGCGCTGGATAGCTGATATATCCCTGATACAAGAGAGCAAAAGTGAATCACTGGCCTTCCTAACTGAATGCAAATAATTTTTAGTGGTCTTTACTAGTAATTATAGGAGAGAGAGCCATTTGCTAGATCATCAACCATGTATCAGGTAAGAGGGATGTGCTAACTTTCTAAACTGATGAGATTACACCTTGTACAGCAGCTGCCACCAGTGTCACCATCTGTGTAAATTTACCATGATCAACTCATTCTCTGAGATCCATCTTTTTTCTGTATGCACCATAGGTAAGCTGATTTGGAATATAGTAGGAATCATCACCACTTTTTTCCTTCAAATCCTTAGTGGTAGCATAAATATCTGCAATCTCTGCAGAAATGCAATATTGCTTTGATTTACTATTTTCTTAGGCAGAAGTAGTTCTAGTGTCTTCCATTTGGCCTTCCCCACCATAATATTCTCACTCCATAGGTTAGGGGTCAATATCAGGATTCCAGTTGCTGAGTGTGTATATCCCAATTATACATTCCAGAACTAGGGAAATAATCAGAAGACAGTTTCAGAGACCTACTGTATCCACTGTGAGATGAACTCAGTGCTCATCAATTGAACATCTGACCTCCATAAAATCATACTGTGACTGACACATTACAGTGACATTTTGGGTGTTCTGGATTATTGTCAATACAGTGGCCTCTAAAAGAGACAGACTATTTCCTTTATTCTAGTGCACAGTCACTCTGGCAAAAGGCTATAGGTCCCTTTGGGGAAGGATGAGAGAAAGAAGAGCAGCATAAAATTTTGGCAGTGCACTGGCATCCTTCTTCACATCTCTCATTCATTCAAAGAGCACTGGGTCTGTAAATTGGCTCAAGTCTGGAAAATAACTGATGGTCTGTGATTCTGTTGCTCAAGGATAGACTTTTGTTCACTAGATCTAGAATTTTTTCTGCTTATATAGAGCAAATAAGAATTTAGTAGACTTTTCATCTGGTTCACTTCTAGGAACACCATGATCAACCAGCTAACACCAAAGGTCTCCACAGGTCAGATTATACTGATTGTTGCTCTGAGTCTACTGTCTGTCATAGTAATGCACCCACCTTGCCTATGGCTATAGATTGCCACTGAGACACTGCCTTTCTGGGACTCTGTTACTCCTACTGCACTTGGGTTTCTCAATTTGGTTGCAGCAATTTCCACAGTAATTTCTGACCTGGCAACAATGGTAACACACAGTTCTTCAAGGATGCTGGGACTCCTCTTACACTGTATTTCTCAGAGTCATGGGAAAGCGACGTCCTCTAGATCTTCCTGGAGTAGGTGAGTAGGCCTTGAAAGATAAAGCTATGGCAAAGTTTCATTATCTCCCTTCTTCCATAGTACATCAGGGAAGTTCTGGTAGATTGTTTTCACTTAGAGTAGGCTACTCTTTGGGCCATGTTTTAGCAAAGCAACTAACAAACTATTATAGCCCCTTCTAACCCTCTAAAGCTACAGCATTATATCCAGACTCTTTTCTTAGTGGGCCCAGATCAATAAATTCTGCCTAAACCAATATTATGCTCCTTGATATTTCTGCTTTTGAGCCAATGTATAATGGACTAAACCTACTGTCTCATTTTCCATTCCTACAGATGTGCCCTACATTCCTGTCTGTATAAACTGGAATATGTATGTAGTTACTTTGAAGTGTAATGTGCATCCTTGTAAGTCCCACTTTGTACCTTACCTTTCATGGGATTTGGATCTAATTATAGGTTTATAAGCAACGGGGGAGGGGATGATGGCTTTGAGTTCCAAGGAGAATCTGCACTGTTGTATTAAGGCAACAACTCCAGGGAAGACAGTGAAGTTTTCTCAGGAAAAGTAAGGTGGATCTGCTAGAGGTGGAGTGGCTGATTCTACTGATAAAGTAGACTGAAAACACAATCAAGAGGTTCCTGTTTCACCAGCCTCTTCTCAGATCTCCACTCCAGCTTTCAGGATTCTATACCTTCCCCATCAATGCTCTCATTTTAACAGCAGATACCATGCAAGATTGGAAAACTTATGTGCTTACAATTCAGCCATTTGCAAGATGAGACTATGGGTTTGGTTTTCAGCAGTCTCAGCTTTGAGGTTGTAGACCATAAAGGTTTATCTCATGGAAGAAAGAGAAACTTTCAGGTAATTTATGTGGTGCTTGAGCTGGGAATAAAATCCATGAAATTATTCTTTCCCTAATATTCCCAGCACAGTGAGGAATGGCTAGTAAATTTCATTGTGTTCATTAGTTTGAACCAAAAAAGGTTCTAAGGGAACTGTCACCTAGAACCTGACCATATTTTATGTATCTCTATTTCGATATTTCATTAACTAGAAAGTTAATATATACCTTCAAATCTTATCAGAGAATCAATTCAAAAATTGATCATGTTCTCCTAGAGCCATTCTCAGTACCAAAATCTGTATTATAAATGCTTATCCAGAGAAATTGATCAATAGGCTATATCTAGATACCATGAGGGATTTATTTTAAGGAACTGGATCACGTGATTGAGGGTGTAGGTCTGAAATCTGCAAGGCAGGTCAAACTCACCTATACTCTCTGTCATATGATTCAGTTCCTTAAAATAAATCCCTCATGGTGTATATCCTTGATGTTTTTGCTTTGGAGCCTATGTACCATGGACTAAACCTTCTGAAGCTGTGGGCCAACTATACTTCTCTTTCAGTTGTGGGAGCCAGATATCATTTTTTTTACAAAACTGCAACAAAAGTGGACCAATACAATACCTGTCTTCTGTATCCTAAAATGAGCTTCTTATACTCCTGAAGGGATTATTTAAAGGGAGACTAGGGAGGAGGGAGGGGGAAAAGAAGGAAGGAAGGGAGGGGGAAAAAGAAAAGAAAACTAAAATGGAAACAAAGCTTTTGTAAACAAAGAGGAGAAGAAGGTTTGAAGGGAAGGGAAAGGAATGGGAAAAAATAAGAATCAAGATATATCATATACAGGTACAAATTTCCTACAATGAATACAATCATTATGTATATCCAAATTGTACCATTACATATATCCAAACTTGATTAAAAATAAATAAGTAGGCCTGCGATCACCCAGCGGCGTGCGCGCGAGCTCCCAGCCTGCGTGACAACAGACCCAGGAAGGCCGCAAAGACCCCGGAGGGGGTTTCTTCAGCTGCCTGCCTGCCTGCCTGCCTACGATCACCTGGCGGTGTGCGCACGAGCTCCCAGCCTGCGCACGAGCTCCCGGCCTGCACGACAACAGACCCAGGAAGGAAGGTAGCCACGCGGGCGCCCTT
>NW_022900913.1:69337349-69365476 GCF_012274545.1 Fukomys damarensis
AAATAAATAAATAAATAAATAAATAAAAGGCCCATTTACTTTTAGTCTCCTTAAAGGCTAATTGCATTTTATAGATAGAAATTATATGAGATCTTTGATCTCTTACTACCTATCAGGACTACCTCTTAAAATGTCCCATAGTGATTTATTATTCTGATTTCAAAAATATTCATCAATGTACTTCTCCACACTCTCCCATAGAAATTAGCACAATATTATTTTAACTATAAATAAATAAATAAATAAATAAATAAAAGGCCCATTTACTTTTAGTCTCCTTAAAGGCTAATTGCATTTTATAGATAGAAATTATATGAGATCTTTGATCTCTTACTACCTATCAGGACTACCTCTTAAAATGTCCCATAGTGATTTATTATTCTGATTTCAAAAATATTCATCAATGTACTTCTCCACACTCTCCCATAGAAATTAGCACAATAAATTATTTTAACTACCTTGGGAAAGGTACTTTATAATCATAAAGTTATTTCAATCTGAATGAGTCAATCAAACATGGAGACATTTATCCAATGATGGCAGTCACTGTGTCTCAGTGGGAGAAACAACAAAGAAAATAATTAAAATACAGTTTGCTCGATGAGAAAGGGTGGTCCCAAGATGCTAGGAGACTACTGGAGAAACACCAAATCTAGGTTTCAGTCAAATTAAGGACAAGCTGAGCTACCAATAAAAGACAGCAGGAATTACCACAGCAAAGGGAATATGGCTAGCTCTTGCAGAAATGATGCATGGAGGCAAGAAAAGAAGTGTAATAATTCCAGAAACCAAAAGCAGTGATAGAGAATTGAGGTTAGAACAGTAATAAAGGTGAAACTCATGTGGTCGGGTTGAGAATTTTACAGTGACAGTAACAGACAACAAGGGAAAAGCTTTACAGGAGAACAGTGGGTTCTGATTTGCTTATTTGGAAAATGATTTCAGTAGCTTCTGTGAATGGATGGGTGAGGGAGATAGTAAAGAAGGCAGAAACTAGGTGAGAGATGCAATGGGTTTGGTCTCTGTTGTCAGCAACAGGAAAAGAGAGATGAAGTAGGATTCCAGAGGAAGTAAAGAGATGGAACTAAAGGAATGTACAAATACTTTTTGGATATTTCAAGTGACTCAAAGTTTCCTGGCTTGAGCAAGTAGATGCTTAAACACAGAGTATAATGGGATAAGATCAAGTTAAATGAAGAAAAATGATAAAATTAGATTGGAAAAAATTTTACTTTGAAATAAATATGAATCATGGAATGAGATTTCCTGTCTAAGATTAAAATTCCATTTTTGTTCTGCTCTTTGAATGACTGAGATGGGTATGTATTTCCTGTGAGGAACTGGGAGGGCTGGGGTGCACAGGGCATGTCAATACCCTCCATGCAACACAGTAGACTTTGAAGACAATCAGAGGTATTACAGGGTAGACAGATAGCTTTCCTGTCCAAGACAAAGACTATAAATATCTTCATTGCATTTGTGTGTCTAAACAAAATGGCCAGGGAAGGAGTCGGGACTCAGCACACCAAATGTGGCAGATGCTCAGACTACTGAACTTTGTTTGGAATGGTTCATGGTCTGAAGAGAAGCACGCCTGAAGTACTGCTGTAAATAATGCCATGATAGTGGCTGAGACACGTACCAGGACTAGAGGACTGGACCTTCACCATATCCATGAAGGCCTATGCCACCCACCATGAGCCACTAGCACCATGGTCACATATCAGAATGTCTCATTAGAAAGCCATGCAACACCCTTTTTTTTAACCTTTTCCCAAATGTAAATAGAAAAGTAATCAAAACCATTTTTAGCTTACGTGGAACGATATCTCGGTATCTGTTTTTTTGTCGGTTGCCTGGTTCAGTCCCAGATTTGCACTCATCAGACAGGCTCTTACATTCTAAATCCTTTAAAAGGTAAAAAATATAGGTCATGTAGTTACTACAGCCAAAACATATGCTTAGTGTTGGTAATCCTTAAGCCCTACATGACTTGACCTATTATTTAATGTTGTATAATAAACAGAAAAGTTAAAACCTCATTTTAAAAGCGCTATATAAAATATTCAAGTTGGAGATCCCAATCAATGAGATACTTCATAAGAAAATGGTAAATTTCTGAAGATATTTTCCCCCTAAATTTAATTATTGCTATTGTTTTTCATGAAAAAATGAAATACAAAATATTCATTTCTCAAGATCTAACTATAAATCTAACATTTCACAAACAAAAATAACAAAGTAACTGACAAAAGCATACAGACAAGAAAAACTAGTCTTACAATTTATTCCTTGAAGCAACTACAGTCAGGACACCAATTAAAGAATTTTATCACTCAAAAGATTTCTTCACCAAGTGTGAATTCAACAAATACGTATTGAGCATTTAGTGATACCTGGCTCTGGTCTACACATTGAAATACCAAGATGAACCAGAAAATGGCTTCATCCTTAAGCAGTGAGTAGTCAGAGGACATCTGATCAGGCACCATGTAACCAACAGACAGCCTTTGAATTAATGATAGTACCAGACTGTGCATGAAGGTACATGCAGAAAAGTTTCTGAAAGGAAGTAGCACTTGAACTAGGGCTTAGTGAGTCACTGGAAGTTAGCCATGTGGAAGGCAGTATGCATATGGAAGGAAACAAGAATGGTGACAGGGTGTTATTCCAAGTAGAGGCCAGGAAGGTATCCACGTCCTCTTGGGGCAACAGTGGGTAGCATGGAAAAAGGAGCACAGAGAACATGGTATAGTGTAGAGGTAGACTAAAGTAGGAAAGACCTTGTTTCACATATGCTCATGCCCCCATACCCACACAGAATTGGCTCTAGGACCCCTCTGGATACCAAAATTTGTACATGTTCAAGTCTCGTACAAAATAGTGCAGAATTTGCATTTAAACTATGAACATCCTCATATACTTGAAATCATCTCTTGGTGACCTACAATACCTAACACAGTATCAATGATATATAAATAGTCATTATGCTTTATTATTTAGGGGATAGTGACAGGAAACATGTGTGCATATATTTAGTACAGACACAAAGCCTTCTAATATTTTTGATCTTCAGATGTTTGAATCTGTGAATAAGGAGCCCACAGATATAGAAGGCCAATGACACAATTGCAAATGGGAGGTACCAAGTCCTACTCCATTAGAACATCTGTGAGGCAAAGCCGGGCTATCTGGATGTTGTTAAAGTTCTTTGGTAAATCTTGGGTAGCTAACTTGACACCATGGGTCTCCGAAGAAGTGCTAGCAATCACTGCCATGGGAATGGAGGAGCTTGTAAAAGGACTTAAGCAGCAGGATAATGCCATCTGATTTGCAGTGTTTTGCTCACTCTGAAAACCAATTCTAAAATTAAGCCACAAAAATCTTTATAAAGAACCAGAAAAACTTTATAAAGGAAGAGTAATGAAAAGGTCTTAATAGATGGCAAAAGCTACACTAATTAGAAGATTAGAACCTGCACATAAGTCAGAAAATCAACAAAGTCTAAAAACAAATTAAAATATATGAGATTTTAGTATGTGCCAAAAGTAGCATCATCTATCACAGAAGAGAAGATTCAGAAGAGTCATAGGACAAGTAGACAGATAAATAATGCTGGTCTCTATCAAAGACCTTATCAAGGTAAATTTTAGCTGGATCAAAGATTCAGATGCTAAAAAAAAAAATCATAAAAGTATTAGGAAAAAAAGACCATGAAGTAATTTCATGAAAAAAAAAAGAAAATCCAGAACCCTATAACTGCTATATTTGGTTACTAAAAATTACCTATTTCTTCAGCGTAAATAGATATATTTGTGTACACAAGAGTGTGTGATGCACTATAAAAATTTACTATATACTGCACACAAAAAGGTAATTTCTTTGTTTTAAAGAGTTATTAATCAATATAAAAAATAAACACTGGCAAAACATTGAAGCTTGAAGCTCATTAAAATAAGTATGAAATGTTTAAAAAGAGAAAGATATTCCTTGTTCTCAAGTAAAGAAATGACATTTAGATTGCCAGCTAGAAATCATTTGTCTTTCAAGAGATGAGAAAAGATCCCAAAACTTGATAGACAAAACACTGGTTATCTTTTTAGACACACAGAGACATCCATAACCAGGCATAAGAAGAGGAATGACTGCTGCCACAAGAGCGAAGACTGGACTAATCTAAATGTCCAACATGCTGAACTATTTCAATAAATTAAGATATTTATCTGTATAAGTAACTATCATGTTGGTAAAACTTTTGGAAATTATTATTGTTTTGTTTTGTTTCGTTTTGTTTTGAGACAAGGTCTCGCTATGTACTTCAGGCTGGCTCTGAACTCACTATGTAGACTAGGCTGGCCTCAAACTCACAGTGATCTTCCTACCTCAGCCTTCCAAATGCTAGGATTACAGATGTGCACCATCACACCCAGCTTGGAAATTATGTCTTACGAAAAAATTTTTGAAGGGCAGAATGGAACAATTTTTCTGAAAGTTTACATTACAAACAATAGCAGAAAGGAACTCTAGTTAAGAGAAACACAGAGAGATTTTCTACATACTTTAGGCTATCTGAATGTTTTATTATGCAAATCTACTACCTTTAAAATATACAGTATTTAAAAATAAAAGCAATGTGCTTGAGCAAAACAAGGAAGAACAAAAGCAATCAAAACCTCCAGTTATGATACAGAAAAACAAATCATACATAGACTATTAAGGCCAACATATTTACCATAAACTCCTGGCTGATATCATATTCCACTTTTTTCTCAAGAATTTTCAAATAATCCTTGAAGACTGATTGCTTATCAAAATTGAATATTAGTGGTCGAATCTGACTCAACTGCACTAGCTCTCCATCAGAAACAATTTTCTGTGTATCTAAGAAAGAGAGAAATGCACATTTGTAAGTTCATTGTATGAATGTAAAGGGAGATTTTACATTTGTGATGTTATTTTTTTCCCTCATTAAAGGCACAGCTATTTAGCCATTTAAGGGTCATGGAAGTTTATTTTTCTGATGGTAAAGATTCTATCACTGAGACTACCTTTGTTGTTTGTTTTTTTTTTAACTGTACTATATATCTTGGGACTATACAAAATTCACTGATTTTGGCAAAATCCTTCCAGTGTGAAAAATATAAATGATGCAGTAGGCTGAGGAGTGTTCTGTTATATGAAATTGGGTATACTGACAAACATTTAGGCACAAGATTTTGGATTAGGAAAAAGAATGTTTTGCGCTTCCTGGGACCAAGGGGTTTGGAAGTCCCTGGAGTCTGAGATGAGAGGATGCGAAGTCCAACATGCGTCTTACTCCACTAAAGCACACAATCAATATACACAATCTCAAGGATAGAGAGGATCTATGTGATGCAGCTGACACAATAAATAATAAACATAAATCAACAAACAGCCATAAAAGACAGAAAATGCATTCTATTAAATAGGCACATGGAAGTTTTCTTCCTATGACATTTAAAATCATGTTGGCATCTAAGTTCCAAATATCTACAACCTCACATGTCCTATTCACTAGATGAAATGCAGTAAATCTAGAGGCCAACAATAAAAGAATGCTTTTTAAGTTTCAGGATTTTGAAGTAAAATGCTCAAGTGGAACCAGTTCTCAAAATTTCTTTCCAAAGCAAAATAGTATTAAAAAAATAAAGTTCAAACCATCAAAAAATATATAAGAAATTAAAACAAAAAGATAGCAGTTTTTAAGAATCTGCACAGCTTTGAGCAGCTCATCTTGTCTCAGAGCACCACTATATCCAAAGTCCTTTGTAGGGGCTGTTGGTTGGGATAAACAGTCACTGAAATCGTAAAATTCCTCATGAATTGCTCTGACCCAGAGCTTTCAATGATACAAATAGTCTGCTGTGCACCAATGCCATAGGTTTGCCACAATTGCTGTCACCTTTGTATGAGAGGAAGTCTAAACACACTACAAGGAGAGATGAAATTCCCACAAGAGTAAAAGTTATTTCGGCTATCTCTTAGCCCTAATAAAAAACAAAACAAAACAAAACAACCTTAGAGCCTCTCCCAGTGTTCTGGCTTTGCTTGGAAATGAAACTGGGGAAAATGCACAGAAGAAGGGAAGGAAAAGATAGGATGACTGTAGTAGATACTGCTGTAGACTCCCAACACTAATTCTACCATGGTGATTAGTTAATGTTACTCATGATTATTCCACAATAATAAGTTTGCCAGGAAAAAATTCAGAAATAGGACACTAAGTAATTTCATCAAAGGAAAAAGCAAGATTACTGCTCAGAGCCTATGAGAGATAAAAGTGAGTCTCTCACCCAACCCAGCCCTCTGCACAAACAGAAGCAGCATAAGGCCATGGTATCATAGATAGCTCTCTTATAACCATAAAAGGAAAGAGGTGAGTCAAAATCTTAAAAGAAAAAACTGACAACCAATAGTACTATACTCAGAAAAACTACCATTTAGAGATGAAGCAAAAATAGACTAAGACAAGTAAAAAGACAGAATTCATTACCACCAGAAAAGCCTTATAAGAAATGATTAAGGGAGTCCTACACTAGAAATAAAGGGATAATACCTACTATCATAAAAATACACACAAAAGTTTAAAAATCAGTATGTAGGGAAGATAAAGAGAAAAGACTCAAATCTTATTAACAACCAAATCATAAAGGTAAATGACAAGAGAAGATAGGTCATAAAAACAAGTCTCAATAACTTTAAACACAAAACTATGTCATATATCTTATTTGGCAACAATTGGACAAAACTAGAAGTCAATGAGGAATGTAAAAAAGTGACATAAATACTTGGAAATTAAACAATCTGCTCCAACACATGTGTTAAAAAATAAAAACCAAAATGGATATTTTAAAGCATTATTGAAACAAATTCAAATAGAAATACAACGTATCTATAGCATATCGTTAAAACAGGGTTAAGAGGGATATGTTTATATCAATGTGCCTATACTTAAAAGAAGAAAGATTTCAAATAACCTAAGATCCAACTCAAGTAACTTAAAAAGCAAAAACAAACCAAACTGAAAACTACTAGAAGGAATTTTCAAAGATCAAAACAGAAACAAAATACAGACTAAAATAATACCAAAGATTGACGGTACAAAAAGATTCTTTTTTAAAATACAAACTTGACAAATCTTTACCTAGACTAACCAAGAAAAAAGAAGCAAATAAATACAATTAGAGAAAAGGTGACATTTACAACTAATCACACAGAAATACAAAGGATCAGTGACTAATGAACAATATATATCAACAAAATTTTAAAAATAAGCAGAAATGGATATATGAAGTGTGACATGGTAAAAAAATACAGTAAATGTAATTTTATTACAGTAAAAGATACATTGCTACTAGTCCCTTTTAAAATAGTCACCCTCACTTTGAACATTATTATTCCATCCTTTTTGCTACTTTATGAAGCAACTCTGAAGTCTCCTTTCCTGAGTATCTTTAGTTGTATTGTCATGGCTGCCTTGATGTCCTGCACCTATTCAAAATGTTTACCTTTCATGGTCATTCTGACCTGGAGGAAGAGCCAGAAGTTGCACAGTACCAGCCAGATATGGTGAACACGGTGGATAAGGACAAACTGTAATATTTTTACAAACTCACTTTTTCATTTAACAGCATTTAGCAGCAGTATTCACCATATTTTTATACTGCATAAAGACACGAAAGTGGACTTCCAAGAGCAAGAGAGAGCATTTTGAGAGGGGATTAATGGCAATGTATCTTTTACTGTAAAAACTTTTTAAATTCAAACATTTATCATACCTCATATTTCTGGACACCAGAACTGAACCATGCAAACACTGAAAGTCTGATAAAAAGACCCTGAATAAAGAAAAGTCTAAAATGGGTGGCTTCACTATTCAGTTTCACCAAACTTTTAAGGAAGAAATAACATGAATTCTTCTCAAAATATTTTTTTAAATTGGCAGGCAGGGAACTGTTCCAAACTTATTCTCTGAGGCCAGCATTGCCTTACTTCAAAAGTGGAAAAGAAAACAACAAAAGAAGACAGTAACAGATCAACATCCCTGATGAACATAAATAAAAAAGTTCTCAACAAAACATTAGATGCTAAGTTCTTATTATTCAAGCCACTCAGTCTGAGTTACTTTGTTATGAGAACGCTAGAAAAATAACAGAAATACGTATTTAAAAACCTTACAAGCAAATTCCAGGCCCAGATGGCCCAATTGATGAATTCTACCAAACGCTTATTGGTACCAACAATATCAACTCTATATTAATAGTGATGGTGAACTATTATTAGAGCTTTTAATGATATAAACAGCCTGAGGTGGCAAGCATGCCATAGGTGCCCACCACTGCTATGTAATCTCTTCCAGAATACAGAAGAGAACACATCCCAACTAATTTTGTGATAGCATTATTCCAATACTAAAAGCAGAAAAGATGTTGCAAAAAAAAGAAAAAGAAAACATGTCAGAAGAAAACGTATCATGAACATACAGGTGCAAAAAAGAGCCTCAGGAAAATGCCAATAAATAAAATCAAGTAACATATGAAAATAACTCACCATAACTAAGTTGGAATTTTCCTAGGTTTGTAAAGCAGGCTCAATATTTTGGAAGTCAACTTAACTCACCTTTTCAACAAAAGAGGACAAATTCTGTATCACCTTAACAGATACAGAAAAGACATTTATAAATTCAAAAGCCATTTATGGTAATTTTCAGCAAACTACAATGAAAGGAAACTTCCTCAATCTGACAAACAGCATTAACAGAAATCCTATAGTTCACATCATACTTTATGATGAAAACTAGAATGCCTTTTCCCCTAAAGTGGAGACTCTTTCAAGTATATGCACTCTCTTCCTGTTTATTCAACACTGTACCAAAGATCTTAGCTGGTGCAGTACGTTAAGAAAAAGATATAACAAGGAAATATACAGGAAAGGAAAAAAACTGTCTATATAATGGCAATATTTGTATCTACATTGGATATTTAATTTTTATGTAAATATAAGAAAAGAAGTCCTAAAATTAATGAGTCCAGTTGAAAGATTCAAGGGGATTATACAAAAGTCAATCATATTTCTTAACAGTAGAAACAAACAATAGAAGTAAAAATATTTTTACATGCCTATAATTTACAAAAGTACCAAAGCATGAAATACTTGGCTACAAATCTAACAAAATATGAATATTTAGAGTACAATCCACATGTTTAGACTACAAAACAACCAAACACTAATGAAAGCAGACCTAAGCCGAATGAGAACTTCTTCTATCAGGGCAAACAGTTCCAATGAACTAGAAGCTGAACACACCATCAGGCCACCCTGGGCTCCTCACATATTATGACAGAAAGATCTATCTGCTGTGGATTGTGCCTGCCAAGGGGGAATCAGGCTGCCACTCTACAATGGGGAAGAAGGAGTATGCTTGCCATGCAGTGACACTCTGGGGTCTTCTAAGATGATGCCAACAGAAAATCACAACTACCCAAATGAGGCAGAATCACTCAATGGCTCAGATCTTGAAGAACAGATGTTGGGATCATCCCACCAGACAGGGTACCACCATCAAATGAGGGGCTTGTAAGATGAGAGAGAATGGAATAAACAGAAGGTAGTTATAGATAGAAAACACAACCACGTGGATCAAATGCACAACAGGGATGTAACAGTTATGAGTTTTTTATATAAATATTTGAAATGACTAAACCATTTTTTTCTTTTATAAGATACTATGATATTAAAGAAAACATGAATGACTTGGAAAGGCAAAAAGAGATTTTACATCCACTATTGGGGAAGGAATACAACTATCCTGTGTCCAACTGAAAATGATTTCCATAATGCCATATATTCACTATACTGACTAAGATCACATTTTAAAATTTAAATAATCTAAGTATAAATTTTTATTTCACCTAGTTAACTTTTACTTCTTTGATTCAAAAGTAGATTGAAATACTTTTTCATACGTTCTGTTTTGTGAAGTACCAGTTAGTCTCCTGTCTACTTTTATATAGTTTTTGGTTATCTTCTACTTATTAATATGCGGTTCTTTACATTTTCTTGCCATCAGTCTTTTGTCACACTATAGATTTCAATAACATACTCCAAGAGGAGCCTCACCTTAGTACTAAACTGAAACTGAAAAGCAAGATATTGAGAAAAAAAATAATTTCTGTACTTTCCCTGGGAACTGACATTGCTCTAATGGGTAAGTCATGTTACTCTCTGTTGAAAATAAACAAATCTCAGGCAACATTAACATTAGTGGTCAACTGGAGATTGTACTAAACAAAACAATAACAAAACCATCTAGTCACTACTGAGCAAAAAGACATTACCAGACCTGGAAGCAGGTTACCAGGGATAACACGAAAATAGAAGAAGACATGAAGACATGATTTTTTTCTCCTTTCCCTTTGTTTTCTTAGTCATTAGCTATAGATAAAATCCAAACAAGCTTATAGTCTCAAACATTAGCTCAGAAGAATGGAACCTCTCCTGAGCATGCTAATAATGAGGTCTAGACCATGTGAGTGACTGGAAAACACCTGTAAGTCTCAAAACAAACCAAACAGAAGCATTCCACCTAGGGAATAAACAGTAACCTCCTTCTCTCTAAAGTTGGTCACAACGGCCCACTTTCTTTGTCAAAGAACAATGACCTCCTAGGATGGAAACAATACTCCTTGAACAATCATTTATCACGAATAAAACCTGGGACCTAATTCCACATAACTGCCATCTTAACACTTGCCCACCTTGATCTCTATCACTGTGAAACTCTTATCACTTTGTAGGAAACTCTGTCTAAACTCTGTACAACTGCTTATGTGTCTTGTCTGAATTCTTCCGTGGAGAACACAAAAAAGAGTATGGTCACCAGTTTCTCCCAGTGTTAGGGCCCAGTTCCCCAGTGACAGTAATCATGTCTGATTACTGGTGCAACTAAGGAGAACAGTTCCAA
The DNA here is from genome assembly GCF_012274545.1 of Fukomys damarensis. Lineage (NCBI taxonomy): Eukaryota > Metazoa > Chordata > Mammalia > Rodentia > Bathyergidae > Fukomys > Fukomys damarensis. The sequence goes on from NW_022900913.1 coordinate 69,348,334, forward strand.
TGTACTAACTGTCTGCTTCTTCTCTGGCTCAGAACACCACCCCTTTTCCTTTAAACCTCCTGAAAACCATGCTGTCAGAGAACTGGAGGCTCCCTGCTGTTGCTATAACATCAACAGTCTAAATAAGCCTTCCTTTTTTATTTCCAACTCAATTTAGGACTACATTCTTAAAGGCTCAGCCCTACAGATATTTGGTATGGCACCAAAATGCCCAACAAGAAGACACTGACTATATAAATTATGGTGCAGTTAAAATCAGGAACAAGACAAGGATGCCCACTATCACCAGTCCTCTTCAATATAGTTCTGGAAACATTAGCCACAGCAATTAGACAAGAGAAAGAAATTAAAGCAATAAAGATAGGAAAGGAAGAAGTTAAACTGTCATTATTTGCTGACAATGATACTCTAAATTGAAGACTCAAAAAATTCCACCAAAAGACTTCTAGACTTAACTGACACTTTTAGAAGAGCAGCTGGATACGAGATCAACACTCAAAAATCAATACCTTCTTGTACACAAATAACAGACTCACTAAGAGAGAAATTAGAGAAACAATTCCTTTCACAATAGCATCCAAAAGATGAAGTATCTAGAAATCAATCTAACGAAGGAAGTAAAAGGTCTCTACACTGAAAATTGCAGCACTCTGAAAAAAGAAATCAAAAATAAGAAAATGGAAAGATATCCCCTGCTCCTGGGTAGGAAAAATCAACATAGTGAAAATGGCCATACTATCAAAACTGCTATACAGATTCAATGCAATGCCAATTGAAATTCCAACACTATCTTTCACAGAACTAGAAAAAAAGAATACAAAAGTTCATTTGGAACCAGAAGAGAACTAGAATAGCAAAAGCCATCCTAAGCAACAGAGACATGGCAGCGGGTATAACAATTCCCAATGTGAGACTATACTACAAAGCCACTGTGATAAAAACAGCATGGTACTGACAAAGAAACAGACCTGAGGATCACTGGAATAGATTGGAAGATACAGAAACAATTCCAGATGTACTCATCAACATCATCTTTGACAAAGGAGCCAACCATCTTCACTGGAGGCAAGACAGCCTCTTTAATAAATTGTGTTGGAGGGCTGGGGATTTAGCTCAGTGTTTCCGCCACCTGCCTTGCAAAGTTTGATACCCAGTACAAAAAAAAAAAAAAACCCAAAAAATAAAAAAATGGTGTTGGAAAAACTGGATTTCAACCTGTCACAGATTAAAACTAGACCCTTATCTTTCGACATGCACTAAACTAAAATCCAAGTGGATTAAAGATCTAAATTTTAAAAGTTACTAAATTTGCTGGAAGATAGGCAGGACTCTTGAAGACACTGGCATAGGAAAAGACTTTATGAACAAATCCTCAGTAGCCTGGGAACTAGCAGAAAGAATCAACTGGGATCTCATCTTATTAAAAAGCTTCTGCACTGCAAAAAAAAAAAAAAAACACCAACAGAGCTAAGAGACAACCTACAATGTAGGAAAAAAATTTTACCAGCTGCTGCTCAGACAAAGGGCTATTATCTAGAATACATAAATAACTCAAAGAAATCAGCCCCCCCAAATATAAAGACCCAATTCAAAAATGGGCATCTGAAATGAACAGACATTTCTCAGACAAAGAAGTAAAAGCAGTAAGTAAGTATATGAAAAAATGTTCCACATCACTGGTCGTTTGAGAGATGCAGATGAAAACAACAGAGATTCTACTTCACCCCAGAAAGAATGGCTGCTATCAAGAAATCAAACAATAACAAATGCTGATGGTGGGGCTGTAGGGAGAAAGGAACCCTTCTCCATTGTTGGGGGGAGTGCAGACTGGTGCAACCACTATGAAAATCAATATGGAGATACCTCAAAGAACTAGGATTAGAGATTCCATTTGATCCAGCCATCCCTCTGCTAGGTATCTTTCCAAAAGAATTAAAAGAATCATATCACAGTGATATATGCGCACCTATGTTTATAGTGGCACAGTTTGTAATAGGTAAAACTTGGAAATAGCCCATTTGCTCATCAGTTGGAGACTGGATAAAGAAGATGTGGTTTTCCTATAAAATGGAATACTATTCAGCCATAAAGAATGAGAAACTAGAGTCATTCACAGGAAAATGGATGCATATTGAGGACATACTTTTAAGTGAAATAAATAAGACATACATGTGTAAATATTGAATAGTTTCTCTGGTGTGAAAAACTAAAAGTGTAAATAAGATCAAAATTGTATAACTGGGGCCAGGGATTTAGCTCAGTGGTTCGGTGGCCTGCCTCATAAGTGCAAGGACCTGAGTTAGATTCCTGGTATCAAAAAAACAAAAAAACAAACAAAAAAATTGTATAACTGATAATGTGAAATAGGCAGAAAAGGGTTAAAGGTTTAGGGGAAGTGGGAAGTGTAGGGGAAAGGAAATAAGGGACAAGAAAAAAAAATATGAGAAATGAAAAAAATGGAAACAAAGTCTTTGTAAATAGGGGAGGTAGAAGGGGTGAAGGGAGGGCAGGGTTATGGGGGAAAAATGAGAACCAAGGCCTGTCATGTAAAGGTACAGGATCCCAATGATGAATGTAACTATACTGTATACCTAAAATGTACCAATAAACTCAATGAGAAAAAAATATATAAATTATGGTGCAGTCAGACAATGGAATATTATCCCAATTTTCAAAATAACAGTGTGGCTATGTGTTTGTTTAAAAGATATACTTATATAGGAAAGTGTTCTTTGTAAAGTATATTTATACTGAAAATTCCACTTCTGCCAAAAATGTAGAAAACTAGAACGAGCATCCTTCATACCCTAAGAATACATACAAGCTGGAAACATCCACTAAAAATAATGTTGTTAAAATAAGAGAGCTGAGGGTAGAAGACAATCAAACAATCTAAACCCTAAAACAAGACAGTCTACGGTGGGAATGTGGACGGCTCAGAGATGATAGCTCTGGTAGAGAGATGCCAGGCCCTGTGCAGTAGAAGATTCGGGCTCCCCATGCTGCTGCAGGTGAGCGCGGCCAGTCTGACAGCACAGAATTGTCATCACAGATTCACTGCACAGGCCCTACAGTGCTCAGAGAAAAGATGGAGAGCAGGAAAGGACTGTTCCCCAAAAGGTCTGGGCCTGGAGGAGGGAAGCTACTCCCATTGTAGGAAATGCATAAGGCCCTACTTGGACCCTTCTCCCCTATAGAACAGGAGTCTAAAACTTCAGGGAAAATCTGTGGCAGAGAAATACATTAACACACAAAGAAAAGTCCTGCACTCCCTGAGGATGAGCAAAAAAAGCAGTCCTGCTCCCAGGACTCTGTCAATAAATGAAGAGCAGGAAAACTTCTTCTCCAATGGCAGACCCACCAAAGACTTAAAGCAGAGCTAGCTGAGACACCTGCTGGGGAGAAGTGCTGTTTCAATGACAAAGACCCTCCATGGAGACCTGGAACATAGGGCCTGGACAAGGACAAGGAAGAAGTGGCCTCCCCTCCAGGTTGGCATCCCCAGTCTGTGGCCAGTGGAGGGGCAAGAAAAGGACAGAGACATTCTAAGGCACAGGGACACAGGGAGGGTTAAAGTTGAGGAGGGACAGGATGGTTAGGAAAACTGTCAGGCACCCAGCTCTACCCTCAGCACAAGTGAGGACTTGTGAAACCAGGCCAACGTTTCATAATAGGTCATGATGGAAACAGTGAACCCAAATCTAACTCATGTCCTGAACACACTACGTCAATAACCTACACTCATGGTACAGCAGAGGAATAGGGAAGGCTACTTCTCAGCCTAAACTCTGTTTAGCTTGGTCTCAATTTTTCTATACCAATACCAAAGCCCAACAAAAATTATGAAGTACACAAAGCAGCAGAAACAACAAAAAGCACTGTCAAAAACAAACCACCAATTGTGGTATGCACACATGTCATCTCAGCTACTCAGGAACCTGAGGCAGAAGGACTGCTTTAGCACAGGAGTTCCAGGCCAGACTTATCTCAAAATATAAGAGATGAGAGGAGGGAAGAGAAGGGAAAGAAAGAAAAAAATCAACAGAAAAAATCAGCAGTTGATCCTCTGTTACAACTACCACAGAGAGAAGTTTAAATAATCATGATTAATATGTTTGAGTACTTGTAGAAAAAGTGATCAAAATGCATGAATAGCCTGGGACTGGAACAAAGAGAATCTGTAAGATAATGCAAATTAAAATTCTGCAAATAAGAAACTCTATGACAGGGTAGGAATACTTTCAATGGCTTCATCAGTAAAAAACACAGCTGAGAAAAGAAAAATCTTAAAGATTGGTTGACTGAAACTATCTTCACTGAAGCACAAAAAGAAAAGAAGAGTAGGGCCTAAATACCAAAAAGAAACCAATATTATTGACACAGCTTCTTTGGAATATGTTTTCAAGTTGCATGTTTATGATCCAGTAATCCCACTGCTAGACAACAAAGCAGAAAACTGTGCTTACAAAAAACTATGTGAAATCTGTAGTACTTCTACCCATAATTTCCAAAGTCTGGAAACAAGCCAATGTCCTTCAACTTGTAAACAGATAAACTGGTGTAGCCATACAATGGAATACAAGTCAACAGAAAAAGAAACTAAATACTGATAAATGCAATGACACAGGTTATTATCAGAAGCACTATGTTAAATGAAAGAAGATGGATTCAAAAGGCTACATACTTATGATTCCATTTATACTGACACTTTGACAAAGACAAGGAGAATGAAAACAGATTATTGGTTGTTACTGCATATCAGGCACTGGTGTTTGAGTAAGGAGTTAATTACAAAAGAACACAACAGAATTGTACTATACATTGATAGTGGGGGAGACTGGTCAAAACTCATAGAGCTATATGTTACAAGGGTGAACTTAATGTAAGTCAATTAATTATATTTTAGATTTTAAAAGTATTTTCTTAAAAACTTTTCATATGAGATCTACATTTTAATAACTGTATATAGCATGATAGTGTCTTAAGCAGACTTGATATTTCCAAATTTAAAGGCATTACAAAAGATAATTTCAGGCTTGGGAGGTAGACATGGGTGACCTCTAAGACATTCTCCAATTTCAAGGTTTTTGAGATGTATACATGGTGTGCCTACCTTACACCTAACCATTTTATACAGATGTGTATGTATGTCTGCTTGTAATAGCTACACACACACACACACACACACACACACACACACACACACAATAATATATATTAGCTAAAATTATATTTTTAGTACAGGCATGTGTCACATAATAACATTTTTGTCAGTGACATACTGTATATATAAATTGGTTCCATTAGATTATACCACGTCCTGATATCACAGTTGTCACAGTTTGTGTGAGTATAGTCTGTGATGTACTTTAAGGTGCCTTTCTCAGAACATGTCCCCACCATTAAACTATATAGACACTCCTCATTTAATGACTAAGTTCTGTTACTGAAAGTAGGTCAATAAATTAATTGGTTGCTAACAGGAATTGGATACACTGTGCATATTACAATATTCAGAACAAAGAAATGGTCAAAAGGAACTCCAACTTGATGACTTTGCTTTTATTTCTGTAAGTCTTACATGAAGTACTGTGATATAAAACAGCACATAAAACTATAATACTTTGAAGTATAGCACAATCAGGAAACATTACAGCACCACACTGCAGAAGCCACAATAAGGCTGCAGTGCAGCTCACAGTCCCACATCATTAAATCTAAGTACCAGTCATAAGTCCTAGCAGGAGGTCGTTGTCGGAACAGCCATTAACCAAGGAATATCTATATACATGACTACATACAAGTATACATACACATGCACAAAAAAGTCTGGAATATCCTCCAGTATTATGATTTTATTGCACATAAATATTTTTTCTTTTTCTATACTATAAACATTTTATTATAATGCAAAGAAGATACTATTTTTACTTACAAAGTATACACTAAGCAACAGATTAAAATTAAGAAAATTAGGAATCAGGTCATATTTTCAAGCCTATAATCCCTAGTTTAAGAAAATACAAAGGCGTCATTTATTAATCGCCATGTATATTAGTATACCAGAAGGGCAGAAATTCATCCTTTGAATGTGGGGTGTGAATACCACGCCTCTACTGCAGCTAAGTTCAAGCTGTTACCCTCCCATAGTTCTTGTCCTGACCTTCTGCGTTAGGACAGAGAGTAGCCTCAAGTAGAAAATGCAAAACAGAATTGACTCTTTAAAAACATAAATGCATTTTTTCATTTTTAAAAGAAAAATCCTAGAAAACCAATTTTCCAGTTTTTCAAAATTTTTTCCTAGCTCTTTTCTACACGGTATTAGAAACCTCTGTGTACATCTCTGAAACAGCACCCCTTCTGGCCAGAACTCACTACACAAAGAGTTATGCCACCGTACCAGGAAGCCCAGGGTGGTCAGTCTGTGATGGACCTGCAGACTCTTCACTCTGGCTGCTCCATATGTCTGTTTTGTAGGAGGTAGTGGTAGTCTCACTAAAAAAGGAAATGTACACATTGTTTCAAATAATATATGCATCTAAAAAGAATCTGTTATTCTCTCTACTCTTATTCAAAGGACATTCACCCACTTCAACTCACCACCCACTCCCACTGTCACTGCCACTTCTGAGATAATTCCAAAATCACAATTGTCTCATGAGAACTCCACCTCTTCTCACTTTACCTGGCTTGAAAAAGTTAACCTGGGTCAATCCCCTGTTCACCTTCTCTCCTCTCTTACTTAGGAGGTGAGAGAAAAGTACTGGTACCACCAGGGTGTTGAATGTCAGCATTTGGAATGCCAGGTGTCCCAGGCAATTTCCTGTACCACTCCTTGGCTGCTGTTCGGTTCCAGCCACTACCTCCCACAGCAGTCCTAATTCTCTGCTTTAGCCTCATCTAAAAAATCGAGACAGAAGTGACTCTTCAAACATAAATGCATCAACATTCTTCCTTACTCCTTTCTTCCTGTTCAGAATTATCCTTCTACACTTTCAGCTCCACGCCTTCTGTCTTCTGAGTTTTTCTTGTTATCTATATAGGTTTTTTTCATAACATAGAAAATTCAGTTCTCTTATCTTTTTTTCCCCTTCAGTTTTTTGAGATAGTCTTTCTATGTAGTTCAGGGTGGCCTTGACCTCATGGTGATACTCTTGTCTCAGCCACCTGAGTGCTGGGATTATAGGTGTGCATCACCAGGCCCCACAGTTCTCTCTTATTTTAAAATAAGAAACCTCTAAACTCCTACCTTTGTCTGGCTAAGAATTGCTAACAAGACTTTTCAAGTATTAGTCCATGCTCATTTTCTGTTTCCTTCCCAGCCTCTCAACCCTTAGTATTTACTTCTTCAATCTGCCTGGCTCTTACACTTTCATTTGCAATCTCACTTAAGCAGAAGCCTCCTGATAACGGGACTTTTGGATCTAACTTTCAGAGTCTATGGAAAATTCTGCTTATGACACAGAAGTAATCAGACTTGCAAGGCAAATTCAGGGTGAATCAAGGTTCCTCGTTCCTTGCTGGACATGAACCTTAGGATATTGGCAAGCTAGCCCTTGCCTACTTCATCATCTCTAATTTCCTATATGGACTTTATGCTTTAACTGTAGAAAAAATAAATGCCTTTCTCTGTTATTTCTGTGGCTCATTTTAGGTTTCACTTTTCAGTTTTTGCCACTCCAATCTATCCTCTCTGCTACCAGGAAACTACTAGAAATACAGATAGATGAATAAAACACCCTACCTGTGCTTCATTTCCATGTTAATAAATTGAATAAAATGCACACTGGATTTCATTTACGAGTTCCCTCACACTCCAGCCCGTACTATATTTCTGGCTGCTGCTGATCTTCTCCAGTTCCCTGGCATCTATCCTATACCTCTTGACACTGGTCCTTATTGTTGTTCAATCCTCCCTCAGCCTGAAACAGTTTCCTTTTCACTTTCACCAGTTAGATGTGTATTTTATCTAAATTCTAAACCAAACCGAAATATCACCCTTCAAAGAAACTTGTGAGAACTTGGAAACAGCCCATCTGCCCATCAGTTGGAGACTGGATAAAGAAGATGTAGTTTTTCTATAAAATGGAATACTACTCAGTCATAAAGAATGAGAAATTAGAGGCATTCATAGGAAAATAGATGCATATTGAGGATATACTCTTAAGTGAAATAAATAAGTCACACCTGTGTAAATACCGAATAGTTTCTCTGGTGTGAAAAACTATAACTGTACATAAGATATTAATGGTATAGTTGACAATGTGAAATAGGAAGAAAGGGGCTAAAGGCTGTAGGGGAAGTGGGAAGGGTAGGGGAAAGGAAATAAGGGAGAAGGAAAAAAAACATGAGAAAATGAAAAAATGGAAATAAAGTGTTTGTAAGTAGGGAAGGAGGAGGGGGTGAAGGGAGGGCAGGAGTAGGGAAAAAATGAGAACCAACACCTGTCATGTAAAGGTACAAGATCCCAATGATGAATGTAACTGTACTGTATACCTAAAATGTACCAATAAACTCAAAGAGAAAAAAAAATCTGCTTTCAGAAAGAAAATTACATGCTAAATACAATAGGACTCTTGCAATGTTTCTCTCCTCAGTATTTTCCCATCAGTCAAATAGACAGTTGAATACTACATAAACACAAGCAACCTACACTGAATTATTCAAATTAATGAAATGTAGTTCTGTTTGGAAAAAAACAGATTACTGCTTCATCCCAGAGAAGTTCCTGTAAGTGCATATGAATATCTAATTTATAACCTATCTAATTTATAACATTCTCAGCACTGTTTTCATCTCTAGTACTTGTACCATCTAATCCAATGCACACGGCTCCACCAAAAGATTCTGCAGGTCCCATTGGAGAGGTTTTGTCACCTTTAATGGACCTGCAACATTCCTCACAGCTGAAAAGCACATTAAAATAAAGATTATGTAATCAATATTTTAGCCCTTGTTTTCACTTCAATTAGTCTAATTGTTAGTTTAATGAATCTTTCCTGGGGACCTGGTATGTGCAGAGACTGTGTTTGAGATAAAACAGTGAACAGAGAAGTATGTGCCCTCATGGAGTGCAGATATTCTCATGAGGAAACAGACAGTAAATAAAAAATAATACCACTGAGGTTGTGTTACTGCAGTAACACAGAGAGTATGGTGAGGGACAACAGCTGATACCTAAAAGATGAAAGGAAAAGGCCACTCAAGAGCTTAGTTGTGGCTTCTGCTTAATTTTCTACCCTCCCACACATTTCTCTACTTCTCACACAGCATCTCTAGTCACAGTCTAGGTTCTGTCCTTTCATCTCTTTAAAGTCTTTGATAACTATGATTTTATAAAATTTAATAATCTTTTGCTTTTCTGCTAGTGTGTGTGATCTGTTGCATGTATGTTTTGCTTAATTTCATAAAACTTTCTGGACCCAGAAGGCACTAATTCAGCCACCATAACAGAATATATACCCAAACACAATTATTTTTAAAAATAATTTTGTTAATATAAAGATATAAGCAACCACTTAGTACTCATGTTAAAGCTATTAGTTTTACTGAGCAAGATGAAACATGAATAAACACTTTCTGAAATGTAAATTTAACATATTTTAGAAATAATATGACCATGACAGATTGTATTAAATTCTAATGGACTACTTGGCATTCTGAATAACATATAAAACATAAATCAATAAATTTTTCCCTAAGCAAAGAAAAATTATTCTTTTATATAGTTTTCTTTTTTTGTGTGTGTATGTCATTCTTTTTTCTTCAGCTTTAACTGAGTTTATTGGTACATTTTAGGGATACAGTACAGTTACATTCATTGTTGGGATCTTGTACCTCTACATGACAAGTCTTGGTTCTCATTTTTTCCCCTTGTTCCTGCCCTCCCTTCACCACCTCCTCCCCTCCCCACCTACAAACACTTTATTTTCATCTTTTCATTATCTCACATTTTTTTCTTTTCCCTTATTACCCTTCCCCTACTCATCCCACCTGCCCTGCACCTTTAGCTCCTTTCTTCCCATTTTTAAATGTCAGTAATCTTATTAGGATCTTATGTATTATTGCAGATTATTCACACCAGGGAAACTACTCAGTATTTACACATGTGTGACTTATTTATTTGTAACGCTAGTAAGGTAATTCTACATCCTCTGCATTCACTTCAAACCTGCTCCAGTTCTTTCACTTATCTACTCCTCTCGTCCTAACTCAGTCTAACCCCCATCCTAAATGGTCAAGAAGCTATATTGAAAAGCATATTCACTGCAAACATATTTTGGGCTGCTTCTTGATATTAATTTAATTCACATGGGTTAAAGGTGATACATTAATGACTACCACAAGTGGTCAGTTTGCAAGCTGTGCCTGATCCTATTGGGCTGCTGAATGTATCAATTGGGATAAAGGGCTGTGATTGATTTAAAGAGTTGTTTTCTCTGATATTATGAAAATGAGGATGTCTATGAGTCATTAGAAACTCAAAAGCTAAAACACAACTATATTAGGAAGATTTAAGTAATACCCAGAAATTAAAGAAGGACAACCCAACAATAAAAATACAAATGAGAAAACACTTAAGCAAGACACAAAAACAGATTTCCAGTTCACCAATAACAAATAGTAGGACAAATGAGGATGAAAAGTCTGATAGTGAACCAACAGGACTCCCTGGACCCATAGCACAGGAGGCAACAAAACTGATCAATCAGGCTGTAGAAAAATTCAAATCAGAAATAATTTCCCAGTTAACCATAGAGATGATGAGCAAAATGAAAGTCATGATTCAAGACTCTAGAACAAAAACTACAAAAAAATAGATGAGCTCAAGACCATGATAGAAGCCATGAAGACTCAGCATAAGAAAGAAATGGAAACAATGAATGCCCAACAGAGGAAAGAAATGGAATCCATAAAACAGATTCAAACAGATATCCAGGAGATTAAAAACTCTATTGAAAGTGTATGCAACAGAATAAAAGATTGCGAAGATAGAATTTCAGATATAGAAGATCGGATCGCAGTCAGTGACCGTGAAAAAAGAGGTCTCTCAAAAACAGTAAGGGATCATGAGATATCAATCCAACAACTTCTAGACGAGGCAAAGAAAAATAACATAAGACTGATAGGAATTCATGAAAAAACAGGAGAAAATGCAAATGGACCTAAAAAAGCTATTCACAGAATTAATGACAGAAAACTTCCCAAACAGAAGGGAAGAATGAGACATACAGATAAGTGAGGCATATAGAACCCCAACTAGCCACGATAAAAAAAAAATCTACATCTAGACATATAATAATCAAGATCCCAGAAATCCAACAGAAAAACAAAATACTACAAGCAGTAAGAGAAAAGAAACAAATCACATGCAAAGGAAAGCCCATTAGAATCACAGCAGACTTTTCAACACAAACCCTTAGGTCAAGGAGAGCCTGGAGTGAGGTATTCCAAGTCCTAAAAGAAAAGAACCTCCAACCTAGACTGATGTATCCTGCAAAACTCTCTTTCAAAATAGATGGGAAAATAAGATACTTCCACGACAAAGAGCACCTGAGAAATTTCATGAACACCAAACCAGCACTGCAAGGAATTCTAAACAATATCCTAGAAAAGGACAATGAAGTTCACAATAATATGAGGCCCAACAGACCAAATCAAATAGGCAAGGCAAGAAACTAAAAGGAGACGGGAGAAATAGTAAAAAGAGTCAACAAAAGGACAATACCATGACAATAATAAGTCAGAACATATCAGATATAACCATCAATGTTAATGGCCTCAATTCACCAATCAAGAGAGATAGACTAGCAGAATGGATTAAGAAGCAAAATCCAACAATATGTTGTATACAAGAAACACACCTAGTGCAAAAGGAAGCCCATAGACTGAAAGTGAAAGGATGGAAAACAATTCTTTTATATATTTTTCTAATGTTTTAAAGTTTTAATCTACTAAATCAATTTCATGGTAGTGTACTTTGCCTACCCTGCTAAACCACCAAAAACAAGCCATCTGCCATTTAGCTGGACATTCACAAGGGCCACATCTGGCACCCAGTGAGCTTGACAGGATGCAGGACAAGAATAACCACAACTTCTTGGCAGGACAGCCTTAGGCAGATGCATCAGGTGTTTCCAATCGTGTCACCTAAGGTGTCAGGAAGTAAGACCACCAGGTGGAAAGGAGAATCACCCTGGCTTAGAAGTCTCAGGCTATATGGAAACCAGTATCTCTTCCCACAGCCCTGATTTTAACCTTTCGGGATCAAAGAAAAGGTCTTTTCACAGCCAGGAAAGGCCCTATTTGTGCTTTCAATGAGATACTTATCATCTTAGCCACAACCTCTCCAGTCCTGAATACATTTTTACCATTTAACCAGTGATACCTGAGAACACAATCGATACTCCACCTTCATCTAGTTTCCAAAGAAATACGGAGCTGGAAGACTAGCACAAGATCATTTTCTCTTAGAGAAGACAAAGTTTTGTTGCAGGTAGTAATAGTCTTATTTCTCAAAAAAACTTAACACCAATAAAACAAATAGTGTAATTAATAAATGGGCAAATGAACAGACACATCTCAAAAAATAAATAGAATTAATATACGTTGTCAAGGATGTGGAGAGAAACAAACCTCTCTATACTGCTAGTGACAAGGTAAATTAGTACAGCCTTTATGGAAATCAATATAGAGGTTCCTCAAAATCTAAAAATACAACTACTATATGACTCAGATATACTACTCACTGGTATATACCTGAAGGAATTAAAGGTAGCATACTATAAAGATTCCTGCATACTTGCCAATATATGCAACCGATCTAGGTTCCCATCAACAGATGAATGGCTACACACACACACACACACACACACACACACACACACAAACACAAACACACAACTATAGAAATATTTAGCCATAAAAAAGAACAAAATTAAATCATTTGCAGGAAAATGATGGATGCAGAGATCATCATTTTAGCCTAAATAAGCCAGACTCAGAAAGTATTATGTTGCCGGGGATTTAGCTCAGTGGTTTTGCCACCTGCCTTGCAAGCACAAGGACCACAGTTCGATCCCTGGTACCAAAAAAAAGATGTTTTTCCCTAATAGAGAGGAAAAAAAAAGATGCTATAAAATAGAAATACTACTATTAGATAAAAGGAAGAGAATAAGGGTATAAGGAAGGTATTCTGGCTTAGATCTAAAAGTACTTCCCAGAAGTCTCATTTGTTTTGAGGTGGGGCCTGGCTGAAAAAGGCAGGTCACTGGGGTATAGATATGCCCAGGAAAGGTGAATTCTTGTCATTGGCTCCTCCCTTTTCTGCTTTCCTGTTGCCACTAGGTGAGCAGCTGATCTATACCATGACCTTTTTACCATGCTACTCCTGCCTCAGAGCCAGCTAAGCATATGTGCACTGAACCCTCTAAAATCCTAAGCCAAAATAAATTTTTCCTTCTTTGAGTTGTCAATGTCAGGTATTTTGTCTCAGCAGTGAGAAATGATTAATGCAGTAGGGAGGGCCAGATATGATAAAACTATTATATGAAAATTTTAAAAATCAACATAAAAAATGAGTAGTTTTTAAAGAAAATTGGTAATATGGAATTAAAGAAAATAACCCTATTCACAAGAGCCACAACAAAAGTAAAATAGCTGTAGGAATAAATTTAACCAAAGAAACGGATGATCTTTACAATGAAAAAAAAATGGAAAGAAGAATCAATATTGTTAAAATGTCCATATTAATCAATAATCTATAGCTTCAATTAAAAAAAAAACTAAAATCTGGATGGTACTACAAAAGACATCTATGGCTAAAGTAATCCTGAATAAAAGAACAAAACTGCCAGCATTTAAATATTTGACTTTAAAACGTACTACAAAGCAAGAGTGACCGAAACAGTATGATATTCACATAAAGAGAGATATATTCACATAAAGAGAAACATATGAATAAGGAATCCAGAAATAAACCCATGTATTTACACCCAACTGACTTTTGAAAAGGCTGAAAGAGTATATGGTTGAAAAGGAAATCTCTTCAATAAATGTTGCTGAAAAACCTACATATATATATTGTTTAAAAAAACGACCAGTATTTCTCACTATATACAAAAATCAATTCAAAATGGATCAAAGACTTAAACACAACAACTGAAACTATGATTTACCTCAAGATAGTAGTGGGGAGACACTTCAGGAAACTGGTCTCAGCAGATATGTCTGGATTAAGACTCCAATAGCTCAGACAAAAAAGATTGAAAAATTCAATCACATTAAACTAAAAAGCGTATATATAGCAAATCATTAACAAAGTGAAAAGACAACCCATAGAAAGGGAGAAAATATGTGCAAACTACTCACCTGACAAGGATCAATTTCCAGAATAAATTAAGGAACTCACAGAACTCAACAGTAAGACAAGAATAATAATCTAATTAAAATTGTCAAATTATCTAAACAAACATTTCTCAAAATAGGACATGTGAAGTGTAATCAAGAAATACAGGGAGGGGCCGGGAATTTAGCTCAGTGGGTCGGTGGCCTGCCTTGCAAGCTCAAGGACCTGAGTTCAATCCCTGGTACCAAAAAAAAAAAAAGAAAGAAATACAGGGAATGCTGCTGCTGAAGGCCATCCCATGGAAAGGCAGGGATCTTCAATATAAGAAGTGATGTGTCAAAACTTAGCAACAGTGTGTAACAAATCCCAACTAGTTCAATGCTGTCAGTCAGTTGTGAGATATGGTTGAAAGAAGGTGTGTTTCAAAACAAGCCCTCAATCACAGATCATGCACAATGGAGAAGTGCAACTGCATCACTTCAGATTCCAGATTTTTAAGAAATGCCATCACAGAAAGTAAAATTTGAGAACCAGGGATTTAGCTCAGTGGTGCCACCACCTGCCTAGCAAGTGCAAGGTCGTGAATTCAATTCCTGGTACCAAAAAAAGAAAAGAAAACTCAGTTCTAAGGTTATGATCTTGAGACCAAGGTTCAAAGTTCTCAATTGGAAGTCACCCAGTTATCATGCAAAAAAATAAAAAAGTGTGTCAATTAAGATCCAACATCAAAGTGACGCTGTGCTTTTTGACCTTCATGGAATTGTGCAAGCTGAGTTTGAACCCAGGAACACTACAGTCAACTCTGAATACTGTAAGCACTTATTAAGAGTGTTTAAGAAATGATGTATGTAAAAAAAGAAAAGAAAAAAGAAATGATGTATGTAGAAAATATCCTGGGAAATGGGCAACTGATTTCACCCTCCATCATGACAATGTTTCATCTCACATACTGCTTCTAGTATGATAATTTCTGTCAAATAAAAACATTATAATGTATCTTTATCCACCTTATTCCTCAAATCTGGAACCATGTAATTTCTGGCTCTTTCCCAAAATAAATCAATTCAGGACATCAAGGCAGCCAAAACAGCACAACCAAAGACACAAAAGAAGACTTCCAAAACTGCTTCAAGTGGCAAAATGATAAATGTTTTCCAAAGTATTCTCAAGGGAAATAGTGGCAATGTATCTTTTATTGTGATAAATTTTTTAAAATTTAAAGTATTTTTTATCACACCATGTAAAAAGTCAACAAGCATATGAAAAAATACTCAACATCACTAATTACACTAAGGATATGAAAATCAAATTTATAATGAGATATAGTCTCACCATTTATAATGGTGATTATCAAAAATACAAAAATAACAGATACCAGAAAGAATGTGTAGGAAGTAGAACTCTTGTATATTGTTAGTAGAAATGTAAATCTATAAAGACAATATCTAAAACAGTATGGAGGTTCCTCAAAAATTCGAACTAGAACCACATGATTCAGCAATGTCACTAATAGATATATTTAAAGAATTTTAAGTCAATGTCATAATTATCTTTATTCACACACTTAGTGCAGCACTGTTCACAATAGCCAAAGTACAGACTCAACCTGTGTCTCCAATGATGAAAGGATGAATGGATAAAATATCTGCTATAGAATACTACCCACCATACAGCACAACAGATGGAACTAGATAACATCACATTAAGTGATATAAGTCAGGCACAAAAAGACAGATATTCTCACAGATATCTGGAATCTAAAAAACTGGCATAGAATAAGTAGAGAGTAGAGGTTACAGGAACCTAGGAAAGTTGCGGAGAATAGTGGGATGGAGACAGCACGGACAATGACTATAGGTAAATAGTCTGGTAAATAAGAGGAATAACTTCCAATATTCTATAGCACAGTAGCATAACTATGTTTGAAAACAATGAATTCAATATTCCAAAATAGCTAACAGCAAGGATTTTGAATCTTTCAACATAAAGATCTACATCTGGGGTAAAAGATACACCACAATCTGATCACACTGCATGCATGTACTGAAATCACATTATACTCCATAAATATGTACAATTACTGTCAATTAAAAATAAAAGTATAGTTTTAAAAATATGGAAAGTATACTGAGGTTAAGATGTACAGTTTAAAAAATCTATGAAATTATAAAAGGAGGAAAGGTAAAATCATTGATTTTTTTATATTGTTGTATTCTCTTATTGTTGGTTACTGTTTTTAGTTTCTTAGTGTGCCTAAATTATAAATCAAACTTTAGAGTTCCGAGCCGCTCGCCTGGCTGGCGTCACCCGCGCGCTCGCCTGTGTCCGAGGCACGCAGAGAGGCTGAGTAATGTTGGAGCAAGAACAGGCATCTCTAGAATCCAGTCGAAGAGAAATTGAGTTGTGGATACATTTATTTGAGGGTCTCACTATGTAGTTGAGACTGACCTGAACTCACTGTGTAGCCCAGAGTGGTCTTGAACTCACAGCAATTCTCCTGCCTCATCCTCCCGTGTGGTGAAATTACAGGTGTGCGCCACCATGCCCAGCTTTTGACTTTGGATAACATCTACTGTTGGGTGTTGAGTTGCATCCTCTGAAAAATATACTGAAGTCCTAGCCTCAAGAACCTCAGAATGTGACCTTATTGGGCCTTTACAGAGGGTCTCACTATGTAGTTGAGTCTGACCTGGAAGTCACTGTGTAGCCCAGCCTGGTCTTGAACTCACAGCGATCCTCCTGCCTCAGCCTCCCGAATGCTGGGATTACAGCAATTTTTGATTCCACCTTAAAGTA
>NW_022900913.1:69371163-69378921 GCF_012274545.1 Fukomys damarensis
AAAATAAAATAAATAAATAAATAAATCAAACTTTAGGTCCAGGGATTTAGCTCAGTGGTACTATGCCTGCCTTGCAAGTACAAGTAACTGAGTTTGATTCCTGGTACCATGAAAAAGATAAATTAATTAAACTTTAACATCAGTATGAATGTATAGAGAAAACAATATATTCAGATATTTCTTGACTTATAATAGGGTTCTGTAAAGAGTAAAAACTTAAGGTAGGCCATTTCCAAAACAAAGTACTTAACTCTGGAAAATTACTAGCATACAAAATTCTTGAACAGCCTGTGGACAAGACAAAGGTCATGCAACTGGAACAAACAAACGGAATGTTGGAGGGAGATAAACAACTAGTAAGACAGTTTTTGTTGAGAAATGTGGATATGAGCAGGGAAGGGAGAAGAAAGGCATAAAATGGTTCATTTTCATGGTAAATAGCTAAGGTTAAGTGGAAACATGCTAAACACAGCATAAAACCTCTAAACAAGAACACTAGCTTCTCAGAAAGTCCCAAAGTAAGGAACAGACAGTATTATAGGAAAATCCAAACTCAAAATTGGAGGGGGACCAAGAAACTGCCTTATTAAAGAGATAATAAAACTTAGGCAACATCAGTGAAAGGCTGTTCCTCCCACAGTATTCAGCCAATGAAGAACTGCAAGAAGGGACCTGCATGCTAGGGATAAATTGGTCACTGTAAATGCCCTGCGTATGCCTGCTCATCTGCTGTTTTTCGTGCCCCCGAGTCCATTCCTTGGGTCTGGGTAAATGAATAAATACATTTCTCACAGGTTATACCCTGGCAAAGCCATTATAATTTGAAAATACTATGAGCAAAAAGGTTCATTTATAGTCAGGTGTGGCACTGCACATCTGTAACCCCAATTCCTTTGGAGGCTGAGGCACAAAAATCACAAGTTTGAGGCCAGCTTAGGTAATTTATGAGGACCCTATATCATATTAAAAGTTTTTTTAAAGGCCTGGGGAATATATCTTGGTGTGAGTGTGCTTGTTTGCCATACATGACACCCTTGGTTTGAACTCAATGCTGAAAAGAGAGCATTTGTACAGAAGAGTACCATACTTATTTTGTGCTCTTTGACTGTGTAATTGACTGGCAGCTGCAGCTCACTATGGCTGTCCAGTATCACAAGAGAACACATTAATGCATATTGCTATCCCAAGGAAAGAAAGTGCTATTTCTACTAAATGCATGTTGCTTTTGCACCATTCTAATATCAAAAAATCTTAAGTAGAACCAGTGTAAGTAGGGAATCATCTGAATAGGAATTGGTGCTATTTGTGGTTTCAGGCACCCAATGTAGAACCTGGAATATACCCTTCATAAATAAAGGGAGATTACTGAGCTGATTTATGTATTCTGACACTATCATTAGATGCTGTTAGGGAAAGAGTTAAAAGTGACGCAAGTCAGAGAGATGCAGATGTTGGCTGAAATGACCTTGGTTGCTGCCTTTCTGCAGAGAAACTCGCTATTTCTCCTGGGAAAGAAATGTTATGTACAGATAGCCTTGAGTGCCCTGTGAGAATATCCTTGGTTTTAGTCAGACCCAAGGCACTCTAACATATGCAGGCCTGTTGGCACGAAGCCACTTTTGTCTGAACACAGTACTTAAAAAACAAACTGAGTAGTGCTGTTGTTTTCTCTCTTGTCTACCAAAGGCTCCATCTCATGCAAGATCCTTCCCCAGATGATTCCCTTTCATTTTTGGTGCTGTCCCTTGCTTGCTGTATGGTCATGTATTATTGGACTATGCTCATATCTGCTGTACTTTTATAATAAACTTACTTTCATCTATATAAAATCATGTGGCTTTTCTCTGCTGGTATGGGTCCAAAACTCAACTTCTTGTGGCCACATATATGTGGCTCCTTGCTGTTACAGATACTTATAAATGCAGTATAATTTTTATCTTTTTTGTGAACTAAATCTTTATAAAGACCTTTTAATGCATAATGTCTGATATTACCATAGCTATACCAACTCTCTTAAATTGTGTTTGCTTGATGTACAGACATTCCTTGTTTAATGACCCATTTCTTTCCAGAGACTAGGTCATTAAATGAATTGGTCACTAAATGAGGAATGGCATACATTATGTATATTACAATATTCAGAAAAAAGAAATGGTCAGAGGAAAGTGCAACTTAATAACTTTGCTTTTATTTTCATAACTTATGTACAGTACTGTACAACAAAACATTAAACTACAGTATTACATTGTACAGTACAATAAGCAAAAATTACAGTCCTGTACTATAGAAGAAGTCACCATAAGGCTGCACTCTGGCTCACATTTCTGCATCATAAGTTTAAATGCTGGTCTTAAGTCTAAGCAGCGGGTTGCTAAGTCCAAACAGTCACTAAACAGGGAGGTTGTTACACAAGGAGTATCTGTGTATATATTTAATGTTTTAACGTGTAATAGAAAAATATCCCCTTAGGAATCCTGTTAATCACTTCTTGGCCTTTTGACTAAGATCAATTGTAGGAGTATTCCTATTAATTCATCACATAAATAGCCTCAAATCTAAGAAGAGATGGGTTGGCATACCAGATCAAAAAATAAGACCCAATTATATGTGGCCTGCAAAAGATACATCATCCACAAAGACACACACAGACTGAATATAAAAGGATGAAAAATGATACTCTAAGCTGCTGGAACCAGAAAGCAAGCAGGAAATACACATATTTGAAAAGACAGACTTCAAACCAAAAGTGGTCAGAAGAAACAAAGAACAGAAGAATAAGCTTGGTATAGTGGCATATGCCTATGATCTCAGTGCTCTGTGAGACTGAAGCAAGATGACTGTGAGTACAACCCAACATGGGTGACTCAGCAACTTAGGAAGACCCTATCTTTAAAAACTAAAATGGGCTGAGGGTAGAACTTAGTACAAAGACTCTGGGTACAACAATACTGAAAAAGAGAAAAGGAGGGGAAGGAGGAGGAGATGACGAAGGAGGGCAATAAAGAGGAAGAAGAAAAGGAGGGAGGAGAAGAAAGAGGAGGGGAAAGGTGACAAGGACGTACTGTTAAGGAGAGAAATTCACCAAGAAGAGATAACAACCATAAATACATATGGACTGAAAGTCAGTGCACCCAGTTTCATAAAACAAACACTACTTGACAAAAAATAAATAAATAAAGGAACATTAGAATTAAACTACACCACATTTCAAAATTATTTAATTGGTATCTATAGAGCTTTTCATCCAATACAGAATACACTTTCTTTTCAGTACCCAACAGAACTTTCTCAAAATATTTTAGGGCATAAAGCAAGTCTCAATAAATAAAAAAACTGAAATAATCTCATGCATTTTATCAGATCAGAATGGAACTAGTAATCAACATCAAAAAATCAGAGAAACTACACAAACACATGGAGATCTAGTAATGCATTCTTAAGTAATTAATAGGTCACTTAAGAAATCAGGGAAGAAATTCAAAAGTTTCCAGAATAAAATGCTAATGGAAATACTACATATCAGACTCTGTGGGAAAAAATGAAAGCAATTCAGAAGCACTTAGGAGTTCTCACTTTAGAAAAACAGAATAAGCCCAAATATATAACCTATTCAAGCATCTCAAGGTCACAGAAACACAAGAACAACTCAAATCCAGGAGAAGAAAATAAATAATGAAGATCAGAGCAGAAGTTAATAAAATTAAAAGTAATAAAAAGAAAAAAGATCAATGAGTCAGATAGTTCTTTGAAAAGAAAAAAAAATCATAAACCCATAGCCAAACTTACCAAAAAGAGATGGCCTAAATTAATAAGTTAGAAATGAAAAGGGTGAAATTAACACACTGAAATCTAGAGGATCATCAGAAATTATCTTCAAAATTTATACTCCAACAAACTATAGAATCTACAAGAAATAGATAAATTCCTAGACCCATATGCCTACCCTAAATTAAACCAGAAGATATACAAAATCTAAATAGACTAATAACAAGCAATGAGATTGAAACAATAATTAAACTTCTACTCAGTAGAAAAGTCTAGGACCAGATAGATTTATGGCTGAATTCTACCTGATCTACCAGAAAAACTGAGAGCTATGTTTCTTAATTTTTTCCACTTAACAGAAAAGAAAGGAATGCTTCCAAATTTACTGTACAAAGCCTTCATTGTACTGATAATAAAATTAAATGAGGACACAACAAAAAGGAAAATTACAGGCCAGTATCCTTGATGAATATAAGATGTGATCAAAATATAAGGTAAATGTTAAATTTTAAAAATGTATTACAGTAAAAGACACAATGCCATGAATCCCCTTCAAAATGTCCCACCTCACTTTGAAAACACTTACCCCATTGTTCTTGTCACTTTTGGAAGCAGTTCTGAAGTCCTCCTTGACATCCTTATGAAGTATGATCAAAAGTACAGTAAACACTGCTGCTCAGTGCCATCCAAAGGAAAAACAAGCTCATATCAACACAGTGTGTCCTCATCCACCTTACTCACCAGATCTGGCACTGCACAACTTCTAGTTCTTCGCTTAAGTGAAAATGGCCGTAAAAGGTAAACATTTTGAACTCACTCAGGACACTGAGTCAGTGACAACAGCACAACTAAAAACACTCACCAAAAAAGATTTCCAAAACTGCTTCAGAAAGTAGCACGAAAGATAGGATAAGTGTGTTCAAAGACAGGGGGAGTATTTTGAAGGGAATTAATGACAATGTCTTTTATTAATATACGTTTTTTAAAATGTAACTGTTTTCCATGTTTTAGATCATGCTTCTTAGATGCAACAATCCTCAGTAAGATGGTTGCAAGCAAAATTCAACATCACATTAAGAAAATCATATCAAAACAATTCCATGTACAATAGTTTCAAAAACTTTAGTACCTAAGAATCAACCTAATCAAGGAAGTGAAAGATCTCTATAATAAAAATTATAGAATTCCAAAGAATTGAAGAAGTCATTAGAAAATGGAAAGGTGTTTCTTATTCTTGGATCAGCAGTTTAAATGGCCATATTATCAAAAGCAATCTACAGATTAAATACAATCCCTATTAAAATACCAACAATATTCTTCATAGAACTACAAAAAGTAATCTTGAATTTCTTTTAAATCCAAAAAGACCCAGAATAGCCAAAGCAATCTTGAGCAAAAAGAGCAATGACAGAGGTATCACCACACAAGACTTCAACCTATACTGTAAAGTCACAGAAACAAAAGCAACATAGCACGGGCACAAAAACAGTAATATAAACAAATGGAATAGAAGACATGGAAACACATCCAAGCACTAACAGAGACATCTGAATATTTTCAAAGGGGTCAAAACCAAATACTGATGAAAAGATGGTCTCTTTAACAAATGGTGCTGGGAAAACTGTACATTCATATAGAGAAAATTGAAATTAAGTCTCCAAATCGTGTCCTATATTAAAATCAAATCAAAATGGATCAAAGACCTAGATATAAAACCAGAAACATTGCAACTGCTTGAAACAAAACAGGGGAAACTGTTGAATCTGTAAGGCACAAAGACTTCCTGAACAGGACTTCAAGACCACAGAATGATATGAACCAATAAATAGAAATATATAAAATTAAAAATCTTCTGCACAGTAAAGGAAATAACAGAGTGAAGATACAATTTACTGAATGAGAGAAAAATCTTTGCTAGTGACTCTTGTGTTAAGAGTATTAATATCTAGAATAAATTTTATCTCAAAAAATTAACCCCCATGGGCCAGGGATTTAGCTCAGTGGTTCTGCCACCTTCTTTGCAAGAGCAAGGTCCCAAGTTTGATCCCTGCTACCAAAAATTAATTAATTAACCCCCATGAAACAATGAACTCAATTTTTTTATTTTTTTTCAGCTTTAATTGAGTTTATTGGTACATTTCAGTGATACAGTACAGTTACATTCATTGTTGGGATCTTGTACCTCTACATGACAAGTCTTGATTCTCATTTTTTCCCCTTACCCTGCCCTCGCTTCACCCCCTCCTCCCCTCTCAATTTTTTAAAACAGGAAAATGAACTAAATACTTCTCAAATCAAAAAATTTAAAGTGACATGTGTAAAAACCGAATGGTTTCTCTGGTGTGAATAAACTGCAATAATACATAAGATCCTAATAAGATTACTGACATTTAGAAATGGGAAGAAAGGAGCTAAAGGTGTAGGGAAGGTAGGATGGATAGGGAAAGGGTAACAAGGGAAAAGAAAAAAATGTGAGATAAAGAAAAGATGGAAATAAAGTGCTTGTAGATGGGGAGGAGAGGAGGGGGTGAAGGGAGGGCAGGGGTAAGGGGAAAACATGAGAATCAAGACCTATCATGTAGAGGTACAAGATCCCAATGAGGAATGTAACTGTACTGTATACCTAAAATGTACCAATAAACTCAATTAAAGCTGAAAAAAAATTTAAAGTGCCAAAAGGTATAAGAAAGTCTAAAAAAGTGTAAGAGAAAATGTTCAACATCTGTCACCATCAGAGAAATGCAAATTAAAACTACATAGAGATTCAACTTCACCCCAGTCATAATTGCTATCAAGAATTTAAACAACAGGGGCCTGGGATTTAGCTCAGTGTTTCTTCTGCCTGCCTTGCAAGCAAAAGGACCTGAGTTCAATCCCTAGAACCAAAAAAAAAAAAAAAAAGGAATTTAAACAACAAAAATCCAAAACAAAAAACAAATGCTGGTAAAGGTGTAAAGAAAAAGGGACCCTATTACATTGTTATTGGGAATATAAACTAGTATAACCTCTACAAAAATCAGTATGAAACATCCTTCAAAAACTAAAACTAGAAATTCCATTTCACCCCGCTATACCTCTCCCAGAAATAGTCCCAAAAGATTAAAGACATCATACTCTGATGATACATACATAACAACATTCACAACAGCACAGTATACATTAGCTGGACTGTGGAAACTGCCTAAATGCCCATGAAGAGATAAATGAATAAAGAAAAATTTGTATATACACACAATGTAATATTCCACAGCCATAAGGAAGAATTAAATCATGCCATTTACAGGAAAATGAATGGAACTAAAACCACTGTGTTAAATGCAATTAGCCAGACTCAGAAAATATTGCATATATTCTCCTATACGAAAAACCTAAAGTATAATAAGTTAATAAATAAACAAAATAAATAATAAAAAAGATAATAGGAAACCAGGAGGTAAACTTCTGGAGATAGGGAAGGGGATAATTAGGAGAGGGGAGTGCTGGGGATTTAGTTCAGTGGAGCCATTCTTGCATAACAAACACAAGGTCCTGAGTTTGATTCCTGGTACCAAAAATACAAACAAACAAATAAACAAAAACTGTGGGGATCATGAGTATTGGTTGTAAGTATTGTCAACTTTAGTAACTCTATATGTGTTAAGCTTCTCCAGTTGAGCAGGTAGAGTGTTTCCTTTGTGGAATTCCTGAAAGTTACAGTTTCTTGTCTCTGACCTTTAGATGTGTGGTTGTCCGGGTTACTACTACTCACGGTGGGTTGTTTTGGTGAACCTGCTTGCTCTTTTCCTGTGTGACCTTTCAGTTACTATGGTAAACCCATCCCATAATAGTTTGTGGTTTTTTGCTTTAAAAGGCCGGTGCTTGCCGGCAATAAACGCCGCCTTGATCAGACTCTTGTCTTGGCGTCCTTCCTTTCTCTCTGCCCCATCTCCACCCCGCTGCTCTTTCAGGTTTGAGACACTGCTGGACAGTGCTCTGCGTCGCCGGCTCGCGACA
>NW_022900913.1:69380241-69429109 GCF_012274545.1 Fukomys damarensis
GTAAGTCTTTGTCTTACATTGTTTGGCCTCTTTTGCTCCAGCCTAGAAGTTGCTCACACTTCTGCTCTGCGACAGTCAGCTGTTAGTGAAAACTAGTTTTGGTAACACTTCTTGTCCATTGTTTTATACTGCGATTATAGGGTTAACTTGCTCTTTTAGGTTAATGGGCCAGATCTTGGGGCTACAGAAGAGAATATGTTATGGGGTTATGATTTGGTTTAGTCCTTTTCTTTGAAAAGTTTTCATTTTTAATTGTGAAGGTGAAATATTTAGCATGATTTGTAAGCTCAGACATGTCTTCTTTTTGTGTTTGAACTTCTTGATGAGGTTCAGATGTTGTGATAGCTATTATTGCTGCCAGAAAAGCACAGAATTCTGCTTGTGTTTGAGGGTTAGAGAAGGAATTAACATTTTGAGGTAATATGCAAGGACGTTCAGTGTTGAAGATAGAAACCTAATTGTTTTAGAAGATAAGGTAAGGTCATTATTTATATCTGTTTAGCTACTATAGCTACTCTTAACTATTTTAATTGTTTCTAAGATTATTTTGTATAAGCCTGCTAGACTTAGCATGTGTATACTAGTGTAACTTCTTATGTATGGTATAATAGCTTTTGACACACAAATTGTATGGATTTGTAGGATTTCTTTTAAATTATTTTATTGAGATAATCTTGTATATCATTATGTGATACATTGTAGTATTTTATTACATTTACATATTGTGAAATGATCGACTCAGGATGCTTAGGTTACCTATCATTTCAAACATTTATCATTTCTTAGTGATGAGAACATTCAGAATCCTGTCTTGTAGCCATGTTGAAGTACTCTTCAGTATTGTTGACTATAATAATCAGTGTGATAGAATGCCAGAACTTATTCTTCCCATCTGGCTGTGACTTTGACTTTGTATCTGTTGACCAGCCTGTCCCTCCCCACACACACTCCAAGCGAGGGTATGTTCTAAACTGACTATAGACCAAAATAAAGAACAAAATAGTAGTTTGTTACAGAAGGCTGATAGTAAATGAGATAGAAAAATATTAGGAAAGCTATAAGTAAGAGTTGTACTTTTAACATGAAAGGTTTTTGTATGTTCCTCTTGTCTTTACCTAAGAATGTAGAGAATGTTTATGGAAATGATTTATAAAATGTTTGATTGTTGGTTTCAAGTTTGTTATAAAAGGTTTACATTTACAGTCAAGAAGAGTATTCATTCCTTTAACCCTAATTCTACAAGAGATCTCTGTTAATTTTGATCTGCAAAAATTTTGACTAGTCATAACAAAAAGATTTTATAATTCAATTGGCCAAAACCATCTGAGTGCACTCGTTAAAATTGTCTTATATGTTTGTCTGTCTTAAGTGTTACATGTTTGTCTGTCTTAAGTGTTATATGTTTGTCTGTCTTAAATGTTTAAAGATGTTTGTATGTTTTTGATCAGAATGACGTCAAATGCAAGTGGATTGTTGGTTTCTACAACCTGGCTTTATAGGATCAAATAAAAAACTTAAAAGATAATTAAATACAACCTTTAAGTTTGGATACGCTCCTGTTGGTGAATAAAGAAGCAGCTGCTCAGAAAATTTATTCTGATCTTTGTTCACTAATGGAAGCTACCAAAATAATTTTCATAGCCTTATAAAAAGATATGCCTTGTTAAATATGTTGTTAAAAATGTCTATATTGGTTATCATCAAAGGTCTGAATTGTAAATATGTTATTGTACCATGTTTCTGATGGTTATCTTCACAATATATTTTCTATTTAAAAAAAAAAAGAGGGTAGATCCTGTTGATACAAAGCTACATTTCAGGACATAAGAATTCATGTCTGGTATACAGGATGTATTTATATTGTTTGACCATGCAGGTTTTCCAGCATATTGTTTGTGATGGTGACCTTTTGGTCTAGGTATTCTCCCTTCTCTTCTGCTCCACCTACTTATGGTTACAGATATGTTTATAGACCTACCACTATCCCTGAACAGCTTGATGCTGGGTTTCCACTGAGGAGACTGGATTGGGACCCCAACACTGGAGCAGCAGAGAGAACTCTAGGATGTGTCTTGGTGCACCACCAGAGACTTTATTGTCCAGAACAAGGATTTAATGGGACTGGTGAATTAATAAGACATCTCAAGGGTTTTTGGACTGGTCACTCGAATATTCCATGGACTTAAGCTTGTCTGTAGGACTTTGGTGAGCAGATTCACGTTTTCCTCAAACCAACATTTGGAAACCTGCTGCTGCATTGGGAGAAATATGCTTATTGTCAGATGTCAAAGTTACTAGCCTTAGTTTGAATGTTTTTGGCATGGGGCCTCTAATATGTGAAATATCATAAATACTGTGTTATCTCAAATCAGGTTTATATACAGCGCAAAAACATTACATGTGCTCATGGACCTTAAGGAAGGGTCCTCCGAAAATTTGGGCATTTACCTCGCTCAGATAAAAAGAGCTTCAATGAGGGTCCGGAAAGTCAAAGACGGGTAAGAGGAAAAGGTTTGACTGATCAACCTAAGACAGGGGCTTCTGTTAAATCTTCATCATGTTATAGGCCTGTAAGACAGATGACCCCAATGACGGGTAAGACAGCCAAATGCTTTTCCCAACCTAAGACAGGCTCCGACATGCCTATACTTTCTCTTAAGCTTCTTCTTGCTATGGAACCAAAGTTTTAAAACAAAAAGGGAGGAATTGTGGGGATCATGAGTATTGGTTGTAAGTATTGTCAACTTTAGTAACTCTATATGTGTTAAGCTTCTCCAGTTGAGCAGGTAGAGTGTTTCCTTTGTGGAATTCCTGAAAGTTACAGTTTCTTGTCTCTGACCTTTAGATGTGTGGTTGTCCGGGTTACTACTACTCACGGTGGGTTGTTTTGGTGAACCTGCTTGCTCTTTTCCTGTGTGACCTTTCAGTTACTATGGTAAACCCATCCCACAATAGTTTGTGGTTTTTTGCTTTAAAAGGCCGGTGCTTGCCGGCAATAAACGCCGCCTTGATCAGACTCTTGTCTTGGTGTCCTTCCTTTCTCTCTGCCCCATCTCCACCCCGCTGCTCTTTCAGGTTTGAGACACTGCTGGACAGTGCTCTGCGTCGCCGGCTCGTGACAAAAAACAAAAACAAAGGAAAAGGAGAGGGGAAGAAAGGGAGAGCCACATTCCACAATAACCAGCTAGACATTGCAAAAGAAGAAAAAGTGTCATTCACAATAGCAATAAAGAGTAAAAGGAAACTAGACATACATTAAAATAAAAATATACCTTTGCATATTTCACTACACAGTGAAGGCTGTAAATTTTATTAAGAAGTATAAAATAGGATAAAGAACTTCTATTCAAAAAGGAGAAAGATCAAAATCATAATTAGGGGAAGTGTCTGTCTATGGCAAGTGAGTAAGAAGTGGTGACTTTAGAAGGGAGATGGCCACACTGGCTCAGCTGCCCCCATTGCTCCACAGTTTAAGAGCACGCAGCATCATCTGAGGTCAGCCCAGGAGCATGACAAACGAGACCCTGTAGTGGCCTATTACTGTTGGTTATATGCTATACAAACTGGAATGAAGATTGATAGTAAAACTCCTGAATGTCATAAATTTTTATCAATTAGAATCTCTTAAGAAAACAACTGGGTAATAATGAAGCTATTACACAATAAATAGTTGGTTCTGCTCATTTGGAGAATTATGCTTTGAAAATGTTTTTGTTCACAGACAATGAAGATCATGCTGGGTGATTTCACAAAAATATAATCAAGTCCTTCTATACTGCAATCCTTTTAACAGATGTCATAACAGTATTTGGAGAACTGAAAAAAATGTGAAACACAGCAAGTACACAAGGTGGAAGTCAACATATATCCATAATTGCTTGAATAATGGGGAGACTCCTCAAGCAAGCCCTGTTGGCATTGAGGAAGATAATGATATTGAAGAGAATGAAGATTCTAGCACAAACTCTCTGCCCACTCAGCCACCTAAGCCATCTTCCTCTTCAGCTTTTGACCTAAAACAACATACTGTCTCAGCTACACTGGAATCCAGATTCCTCCAGGTGCACATGCCCCAGCTAACACACCCACAGAAATGCCACACAGCACAAGTGTAATAAGTAATCCTACCAAGCCTTCTCCACAGACTGTACCCACCATTGATCCTGCACTGTTCAGTACAGTTTCCCAGGGGGATATCCATCTAACTCCAGAGGACTTTGCTAGGGCTCAGAGATACTGTAAATACGCTGGCAGTACTTTGCAATATGAAGACGTAAGCACAGTGATACAGAATCTAGAGAAGGCCCTCAAATTACTGGTAAAGGGCAGAGAAGGAAGCCTTTGTACAAGAGATTCGTGTATTTCTGGCATAAAGAACTAACAGTCCATTATTCTATATTCAGCCTATCAGGGGCACAGTTTTAAGGGGGACTTTAGTTCCACTGAATGTGACAATGAAATCTATGTCTATCTGATTTCTACTGAAGTATTCAGCAGCAGCCTCAGCCAATTTTCACTGTCCATTTATTGGACTCCATAATCCGAGTAAATAGGGCTCATGTTAGCAAGATCCTCAAAAAAATATCAGTTGAACCCTTCTACAAAAATGAAAACAAACCCCTGTAAAATTACATTGGGAATAAACTTTTTAATTCAGGTACATTAAGGGATTTTCTAAAAGTTTATAATATTTGGACAAACCACATTACTTTGCTATAAAATTCAAAATTTAACTTTTAATAAAGATGGTCAGAATATTAAAAATACATAATTAGGGCAGTATTTCCTTATTTTATAGATGTAACACAAATCCAAATTAAACTAGAGTAGAATGTGTGTGTGTGTGTGTGTTAGAATATGTGTGTGTGTGTGTGTGTGTGTGTGTGTGTGTGTGTGTGTATTCAAATGTAGACAAGCTACAGAAAGTAGGTCCAAGAATAGCAAAGACAACTTTGGAAAGGGAGAACAGATAGAGGGAATTTTACATACCAAATGTCAGTATTTATTACAAGCCAAAGTAAGCAAACTGTGAATTTGTGTATGGATGAACAAAAAGATAATTAAATTGAAAAGGAATACAAAAACAAACCAAGGACATAAAGTATTTGCTACATGATAGTGATGACACTGCAAATCAGCAGGAAAATTACTAAACTAAATAGTATTAGGACAACTGACTTTTCCACCAGAAAAAGAGAAACTTTGTTGTAGCACAGCATGATAAGATAAAAATCAAAATATTAAAAATAAAATAAAATAAACTATTTTATTATAGCAGGATAAAAATGAATTCTGAGTTAAAGAAGCACAACTTACAGAAAAAAATGATGAATTTGAATATTCAATGAAAGTATTCCATCAATAAAATTTTTAAATCACTAGGGAGAAGTTGTAGAGCACATAACTATCTAAAGAATTCCTAAAACTCAGTAAGACAAGCAAATAGAAAATAATGATATAGTATATTAAACTGATTGATATCCTTAGTTACAAGTAAAGGCACCAAACTTCTGCTGATTTGAGAATAAAAACAACTTAGTACATGACCAGCTCCCTTAACAATTAAAAAAAGGCTGAGAAATAACACATGAGTCCTCTGGTTCCTGCTGCAGAGCACACATCTAACATTCCTGATGCTGTATGCTAAAACCACAATTTACATAGCTCTTGGCATTGAATGCCACTGCAACTATAGTTTCATACCATGGGGGAGAGAATGGGGAAATCACAAACCTAGCTTCAAATGCTAGGGAGGCAAGTTAAAATTATAAACAAGTAAGTAAATATGTAAGTACGTAGAAAGCTAGACTGACCCTGGATTCCTAAACCTTCTTAGAGCAGAACTAGAATTTCAGGTCTGGTTTTGTCATAGGAGATAAAAAAGCTTATAGTTTTTTAAAGCCACGTGTATTTCAGTTTTGCTATTCATAACTGTATCTAATCCCAAACAATATATACATCAACATCTCATGGGCATTCTAAATGGCCTAGTAGATTTCAGGGAATATTTCAATTCTCTCCTCTGAAAATTATTTCCAGGGCTGGGGATTTAGCTCAGTGGTTTGGTAGCCTGCCTTGCAAGTGCAAGGACCCAAGTTCAATCCCCAGTACCAAAAAAATAAAAATTAAAAAAAAGAAAATTATTTCCAGCCTGTGCTATTTGTTTACACTTCTAACACCTCCACTTCCCCCTTCCTCACTCTTAGCATTTCACAGACAAATAAAGAGACCAGGTGGAACTCCCTGGTCTCATGGTACTCAGGAGACTGTATTAGGGAACTGATCATGTTAAAGTATTTTGTGATTCCGCCATCACAGGCTGCATTTTCCTGGTGTTTCTTGGCTCTTAAAATGATCTCATGCTCTTATCTTTAGTTTCCCTCTCCCCAAGGCCACAGCAGTCCAGAGAAGTTAAAATCTGCTTCTGCTGGACTGAACCCATAAAAGGCAACCTGGCCTGTGATAGGTTAAAAGTAGCCCACTCCTCATGAATAAGCAATAGCCTATCTCCTCCCACTCATTGAATAAAATCTCCAGTCGGACCTCTCAGGGTGTGTGGCCTAGTTGTTGAGCATCGCTGTTCCCTTTCAGTCTGACCTACCACCTCTGGGCACTCGTCTCCCCGCTTCCTGTTGCGGTAACACAGGAGTCATACCTCCCACTCAGTTTCAGATCCCTCTCACTGTCTAGCCCTTTCTCTTTCTCCCTATTCAGCTTCTCCTTACACAGGTCTCACTCAAGTTTCAAACAATGTTCCTTCATCCCCACAACCTCCTCCAGATACTAGCCCATTTCTCTCTCCATTTCCTGAAAGAGCTGACTCAAGCACTTGCCATTTTCATTTGATCACTTCTATTCACTCCTCCTACTCCAATATAGATTCTTGCTTTACACAATACTCAAATATACTTTCTAAAGTTACCTGGCTTTTATATTTTGAATGACTAGCTTTTAAATTTTTCTTCTTCTGCTTTAACTGTCAGCAGCTACTGTTGACCATTACCTTCTTACTAAAACTTCGTACCTTGGATTCTGTGAGACACTACTCCCGGGTTTCCTCTTACCATTCCACCACAGCTCATCCTCCATCACCTTTGCCACATTTTCAACCTGTATTATTAATTATGCAATTCTAAGGACTCCTCTCACCTCAAGATTTCCAATACCTCCCTGGAAGGTTTCATTCATACCCCACTCTTCAATTATACTGATGCAAAAAATAAATCACAGGCTTGTTAACTATACCCTACATAGAAAACTGTTTACTACCTTGCAGTTGTGTGTCTCACAACTCCTCAACCTTACTAAATATGCACCTGAACTAATAATTTCCTTGATGTCCCCCACACAATAACCATTACAATAACTAACCCTTCCCTTACAATCTTCTCTCTGTAGAAAGAAATGACACCATATTGCCCCCAGTTTTGCAATATGAGAACTTAGAAATCAGCCTTCGTGCACACCTCTCATTTATCTCTGATATACAATCCATCCCCCAGCTGTGTTGGACCTCCTGAATATCAGTTTCCCTTTTAATGCCACTATTATTATCTATTGATAATAGATATTATTATTATTATTACATAATATTATTATCTAGTGATGTACATAATATTATTATCTAGTGATGTACATAATATTATTATCTAGTGATGTAATAGGGCTCATTTTCCGGGGATATCTTCTAAAATGATGCTAGAACTTGTTTCCCAGGTAGGTCTTATTTTCTAGGAAACGGGGTATAAGAACAGAGTCTGGGATTTTCCAAAAAAGAAAAATGACAAATTATCTCCAAAGAAGTAATAATTAGACTGAAGCTGATTTCTCAACAGCAAGAGTGAAAACCTAAAACTACCACTGAAACAAAGTAATCATCAAATTGGAGGGCCAGGAATTTAGCTCACTGGTGCCGCCACCTGCCTTGAGAGTGCAAGGTCTTGAGTTCGATCCCTGATACCAAAAAAAACCCAAAAAACAAAAAACATCAAATTGGAATTCTCTGCCAGGGAAAATATCCTGCAAAGACAAATGTTGATAATCTATACAATATAAATAAGAGTTTGTGTGTGTGTTGTGTGTGTGTATGCATGTTTTTTTCATGCATGTGTCTGAAGACCTGTGAAAACTGAGAGAATTTATAAGTAGCAGGTCTGTGCTAAAATACTAAAGGAAACTGAAGGAGCAAAATTTACATGAAATGTCAAAGATTGTGAAAAGGCATAAAGAATAAAATTGTAAATGTCAGTCAAACTAATTACTGTCTACAATAATGACAGTAATGATGATAAGTTTATGAACTTAAAACAAGATACAACATAGAATGTCAGTTGGAAGAATGGACAAAGTACATTAAAGTAAAATGAACTTCATGCATTGTTTGGTAGGCAGGCAAAAGAGAAGACATTAAGTAGATTATAAGAAAATATTAAAGGCTTTATGCTAATAAAAACAACAATTTCTGGAAATAAATTTCTTCAAAGAGAAATTATACAAACACAATGAAAAGATAAAATCTGAATAAATAATAATATTGAAAATCTTACAAAAGACAACTGCCTATCTCAGGCCTATCTGACTTTTCTTCCATTGAACATTTTATAATAAAAACTAGCAACTTTACACAAATTATTTTAGAAAAGATAGAAGATAAAAAACTTCTAGAAACATTCTGTGACATCAGAATTACCCTGTTATCAGAAACAAGCCAGGCATGGTGGTACTCACCATAATCCTAGCACTTGGGCAGCTGAGGGAGGAGAACTGCCAGAAGTTCAAGGCCAGCCTGGACTATATAGTGACTTCAAGGCCAGCCTGGACTACATAGTGAGACTTTATCTCAAAAAAGAAGGGCACATTTTAAGAAAAGCATATTCATAACCCTTATAAAAACAACAAAAATAACAGTCTTTCCATTTTCAGTGCTGATTCAATTGGATGTCATTCATAAAACTCAATTCTAGAAGGATCCCAAATCTACATTTAGTAGGTTAGACAATAAGGCCTTTAGAAGAAATACAGAAACACCATGAACAATGCTGTTATCAGTTGAAGACTGGTATTAGTTCCTGGTGTGGAACTGTAAAAATCTTTCTTGTGCCCTCAGCTTCTTGACATTGGTCAAGGGGTGCAAAGGCTAATTACCTGATCAAAATTTAGTCAGAATGGCTCTACTCAGAACATACAGAAGTGAGTGAGAGACATAATTGTTGTGAAAGAGACACGCACTGATTTAATATGTGTTGAACATTAATACATTTTATTTTCATGGGCACAGTAATTCCCAATGACTCAATTAGATTTATTAATAGGTGCACATGAACTTGAAGGGCCTTAAAAAGTACAAGATATGATGAGCTGGGCGTGGTGGCACATGCCTGTAATCCCAGCACTCGGGAGGCTGAAGCAGGAAGATTGCTGTGAGTTCGAGACAAGCCTAGGCTACATAGTGAATTCCAATTCAGTCTCAACTACATAGTGAGACCCTGTCTCAAAAAACCAAAAAAAAAAAAGTACAAGATAAGAATATAACCCTCTCTGAGACACACAAGTGCAAAGATGAAATAGAAGCATCTCTTAAGAACAAGAAAGGAGCTAAAGATGAAACTGTGGTCTATTCTGACAAGGGCATTTACTACAATGAGAATTATGTCTGGTCCTAGGAAGGAAGAGAGGGAGAGACTGTTCCCAGATACTCAAGAGTGAGAAGCATAAGCCCTGGTCTAGCTGACTAATCAGATCCTATGTGGTTCTGGAACCTGACACAACAAAATCACCAGAAATTTCAAGTCATCAGAGTTAAATTTTAAAGGCACCTAAAACACAGAAAAGACTAAGGAACTTCACATAAACTTTATCAATGGGTCACCAAAATGACTTAAATTGGCAAATAAACTTGTCCATTCTACTATTTTTAGAATCAAAAGGGATGATTTTTTTATATCATCAAACATTGCAGGGCCAAGTACCTATTTACCATGTTTTGTGATGGGCAGGAAGCTTCAGGACCACCGAATGCTACAAGGAAAGAATTCCCCAGCATTTAGTGGTCTGGGATGTCAGGAACAGTGTTTACCCCAGCAGCATGAGGAGAACTTCCACTTGATCCACAGCTGCCCGGCACTCCTCCAGTTTGAGACTGCACTAATCTGCCTTGTTCTCAGTGCAACGCAGCCAGCAAATAGACAGCATGTCCTTCTTCCTTAAGGGCTCACAAATCAACCTTGTGTCTGGTACCAGAAGCTTACCATAAATCAAGATGGCAAATCTACCATTCCTTATGGGGCAACATACTGTAGAAACTACAAATTATTAGTACCTCTCTTGTTTGTTTTCTTTCACCTCCAGTACCAGCTCTGAGTAATGAAAAATTTAACAACATTTATTAAACCTTTACAATTCACAAAGCACTGAGCTTGTTCTGAAGCAAAGAGGAAAGAGTCAATCTTTATCCTCAAGGAACTTACACTTCAGTAGGAAAATTTAAAAATAATGATAATACTGGCCAATAAAACAACATATCCTTTAACAGGCAGAATAACAGCCTAACAGCCTTTAACAAGCATAACAGCCTATACCAGGGATTTAGCTCAGTGGTGCTGCTGTCTGTCTTGCAAGTGCAAGGTCCTGAGTTCAATCCCTCGTACAAAAAAAAAAAAAAAAAAAAAAAAGAGGTGATAAGTATAACCTATAGGCACCCAGAAAAGAGATTACAAATTCGACCTGGCCTCCTGATGTTTTTAATAATTTGGGAACCATGTCTGTGGCTAAAGATTTTAAGTCATTTAAGTAACATGGTACTTTATTTTAAACTGTAAATCCATATTTTATATATGTTTAAATTTTCAGTTTTCCAAATCATTTCTTTTCTTAAGAGACCGTTCACTAGGTGGCAATAAAGAATAAAAGCAGAAATTACCATAACATAATACAGGATGTTTTAAACACATTTAGAATCTAGAAAGGTCTGCCAATAGAATGTTATGGGAATTGCTACTTTCATTTTAATTTCTTTTAAGGAAATCTACCCAGTTTTGTCACTTGCATATTAATTTGCAAGTGTTCTAAATAAATGGGTGCCTCAACTATTTTTTATGCACTTCTTTTGTCTCTTTGAAGGAAGCTAACATAAAGGCATGGAGTATTTAGTATGTAAAACAGGAAAGATACTGACTCAAAATTATATTGACAACAACTCCAGTAAAACTGCTAATTTCATCATAGTCCTGAGCAGAAGATCAGAAGAGATCAGCCATTAGCTGATACATTAACTGATAGCACTGCTAAGGAACACTTAGCTAAAAAAAAAAAAAGGTATAAAAAAAGCTACAGCCAAAGCAGATAGTAATCCTGGACAATAATTTGAGAAATGAAAATCAAGAAAGCGCAGGGCATCATTTCACAATAATTATATTGAAAATATTTCCTTTTGCTACAATGACACAAATGTTGTAAAGTTACAGTATGTGGTAAAGTGCCTAACCTCTTCTGGTAAATGATGTGGATTCAACAGGTAGCAAAAGCACAAGATTCAGACCCATAGCTTAAATATCCCAATCCTGAGGCTGTATTCTAAAAAAAACAATTCAAAGAATAAAAGCTACAATTATTAACATGTGGTAATCACAATGTCTACAATAGAAGAAAAAAACTGGGAATAATACATGTGCCATGGCTAAGTGGTATCACAA
This sequence comes from Fukomys damarensis, assembly GCF_012274545.1. NCBI lineage: Eukaryota > Metazoa > Chordata > Mammalia > Rodentia > Bathyergidae > Fukomys > Fukomys damarensis. Next base: position 69,391,932 of record NW_022900913.1, read on the forward strand.
CAAGAAAGAAGGCTGCTCCTGGTCTCTCAGAGTGTAGAGGACTAGGAGGATTTCTGAAGTGAGATGGCAGGAAATGCCTGCCCAACATTTCTTCAAGAGGAAACACAAAAATCTTGAATGGCCAAGACAATATTTAAATAAAAATAGTTTATTTACAGATGTACTGTACTTTACCACCTTTTTTTTTTTTTTTTTTTTTTTTTTTTGGTATCCGGGATTGAACTTGGGTCCTTGCGCTTGCAAGGCAGGGCACTGAACCATTTGAACTAAATCCCCAGCCCATTTTACCACCTTTTTAAGGTAACTGTAAAAGTAAAATTAGTTTATTTACAGTATTTTTGTGTGTCTCCTGAGTTGGAACTCATTTATAAGTCAAGCACTTACTGTGTGGTCAATATGACCACACTTCCAAAACCAGTAATAGATTCAATGCAATCTCAGGCAAAATACTAACCAGATTTCTCACAAAACTACAAAACAACACTAAAATTCATATGTAACCTGAAGATATTCAGACTAGCAAACGTAAGCCTGGGTAACAAGAACAAAGCAGGAGACATCACAAGCCTAGATTTTAAGTTATATTACAAAGCTATAATGACAAAAACAGCATGGTACCAGTATAAAAATAGATATTTGAATCAGTGGAACAGAATGCAGGATTCAAAAACTACTCCAGGCACATTCAACATCTGATCTTTGACAAAGGGGCCAAAAACATACATTGAGGAGGAATGACAACCACTTTAACAAATAGTTCTGGGAATATTGGTATACATAGGCAGAAGAGTATCTAGACCCACGTATCTCACCATGTGCTAAACTAAAATCAAAATGGATCAAAAATCTAAATATTAAAATGAAAACTACACACCCCACCACATGGCTTTGCTGTATAAAACATCTTTGAAAAGTGGGGTGGGTGGGCAACCCACTTTCTGGTCCCTCTTCTATCTCTCTTAGACAGAAGCTTTCTTTCCCTCAATAAATTTTTCCTACTCTTAAAAAATAATAATAATAATAAAAATAAAATGGAAACAGTCTATTAGAAGATAAAATTCTTGAAAACACAGGCATAAACAAGACTTTTTGAAGAAAACTCATTATATAAGAAATAACATCAAAAATCAACAAATGGGATTATATCAAATTGAAAGCTTCTGCACAATAAAGGAAACAACCACAAAGCAAAGAAACAATCTATAGAATGGGAAAGAATTTTACTGGCTATTCCTCAGAGAGAGGACTAATATCTAGAATACATAAAGAACTGAAAAGAATAAGATTTCCCAAAATAAAAGCCCCAGTCAAAAATGGGCAACTGAAATGAATAGACATTTCTCCAAAGAAATAAAATTAAATACATGAAAAAATGTTAAAACATCTCTGGCCATTACAGAAATGCACATTAAAATATTGAGATTTCATTTTACTCTAGAAAGAATGGCTATCATTAAAAAAATCAAATAATAACAAAAGCTGGAAAGACTACAGGGAAAAAGGAACCCTTCTATATTTTTGGTGAGAATGTAAACTGGTAAAACCAGAATGGAAATCCGTATAGAGATTTCTTAAAAAACTAAAACTAGAAATGCCACTTGATCCATCAACTCTCTTTCTAGATATCTTTCCAAAAGAGAAAAAAGCACCATATTACAGTGATACGTGTTTATCCATGTTTACAGTAATATAAATATCCATGTTTATAGTAATTCATAATAGTTAAATCTTGGAAGTGACCTAGGTGTCCATCAACAGAATGACTGAATAAAGAAAATGTGACATTTATATACAATAAAACAATACTCTACTCTAAAGGAGGATAAGTTTGAGTCATTTGCAGAAAAATGAATGCATCCTGAGACTACAATGTTAAGTGAAATGAATCAGATACACAAGATTAAATATTGCATGGTTTATCTTACATGAGAAACTCAAAATATAAATAAATTAAAGAGCAAAATAAAAGACAAAAATAAAAAATAGGGAAATAAATCTTCTGTAAATGTGAACGGGACCAAGAGATAAAACAATGAGAGAAAGGAGGGGAAGGGGAAGTAAAAAGAATTAAGATGTATTAGTAAATGTATCAACTCCCCACAAGGAATGTAATCATTATCTACTGAAAACATACTAATAAAAAGTTTAAAAATAGGATAAAATAGTCAAATTCCTAACATCAGACAGTAGAATAGTAGTATGGGGGAAAGGAAATGGGGAGCTGTGGGTCAAATAATACAAAGTATAATTTATATAAGATTTATACAAAATTTATACAAATTTTATAAATTTTAAAGGTCTGATGGACAGCATGATACCCAAAATGATACCATCATCATATACCTGAAATTTGCTAAAAGGGAAGTCTTAAGTGTTCTCACCTCAAGGAAGGGAGGAAGAAAAGGAAGGAAAGGGAGGGAAGGAAGAGAGGGCGGCAGGAAGATAAAGAAGGAGGGAGGGAAGAAAAGAAAGTGTGAGGTGCTGGATATGTTAATTAGCTTGCTTGTGGTGATTTATCAATGCATATGTATATAAAAATATCACGTTGTATACCTTTAGTACACATACTTTTTATTTGTCAAATATACTTCAAAGCTTGGAAAAAAGCCACCAGGGGAGGAAGAAGCAACACCAATGAAAGGAAAGTAGGATAAAACAAGAAACAGGAGCTAAGCTGGACAAGGAAGAAATGAGAAAGAGTACTGAAAAATAAGGAGAGCTACTAATGTTTGAGGCAAGACAGTGAGAATATGGGTCAGTTGAGAAACAGCTGGCTTCAGATTAAACCACTATACTTATATTATAAAACCAAAAGCCTTAGAAATGCATGTACCTCTGAATGCACATCTAAGAAAATTACCCAACCAACCAAGCTTTATAGTACATGATAGGTCTCATTGTCTTGTGTGTGTGCATTTTTTGTACTTCTCAAATTTTTTATAATGAACCTACATTACATTTGTAATCTGGAAAAATATTACTTGTAAAGAATAAGGTCAATGAGCAGAGCTGAACCTCAGGACTCTCCATGTGAGGTCTTGTTAGAAATACATTTTGGGGTGACCCTAGACTCTGCAGGCTAACAAGAGCTATAAGTGGTCCCTCCCTATCCCTGCAGTCTGAAAGGCACTGCTCCAGCTCCTGTTTCCATATCCCTCCAAGTGGATGACACACAAGAACCTACTATAGTCTTTTCTAACCTTCCTGGGTGAAGACATGTACCCATACCCCAAATGAGATGAGTAAAAGGCTTCCACAGAGACTGAGCCTAAGTCCTGTGAATCAGGCAGAAGATGTAATCAGTATCTAGGGGCCAGCATACAATTGGTGTTCACCTGGTAAAACAAATGAGGCAAAGGATTTTCTAATAGACAAGTGGAATGTTCACAGATTGACACTGTTATTCATTAATTCTGCCAGTGTCATTAGTCCCTCACCTTTTAAAATGCCATACTACCTATTTTGAGTTAGAGGCTGTGATTGAATACTGAATAAATAAGAATTAACTGCAAAGCCTGTCTTCAAGAAGTATATGTTTACATATTTTATTAAAAGTCCTCACATAAAACAAGCACTTTTCATTTTCAAACTTTTTCCACAATTGGCCTATAGGATCATATTACATTGACTGCATTGGTTAAAAGCTAAAATATTTTTACTGGAGACCTTTTTATTAGCTATCTGAAAATAACGTGGGATTACTATAACCTAAATCTAAAATTAATGTCTTAAAACAGATCTATTTTAAAACTTAAAGAGATTGGATGTCAAAAACTATTTAAAATGTAGAAATAAGGCAAAAAGACAGTTGACATATCCTTTCAAAGTCATATGATGATTTTAGGTCTTTCCACAGATTATCTATGTGAGGAAATTACAGGTTGCTCAATTCATTATTTACTAGTGACTAAAATTTTTAAACAGTGAAATTACACAGTACCCTATAGATTTTTGCCTAGTGATATAAGTAACCTGTCTCCTAGAAAGCATAACACTGAAGATTATAATATATTGCCCTGTCAGGCATTAACCAAGTTTTTAATCAAGCCTAGCATTTTTACTCTAAAACTGGTTAAAAATGTCAATAAAAATACAGATTTTTAAAACATTCTCAGAATCACAACCACCTTTGCTGTCTCTTCCTAGTTTCTTCAGAAACTAATAAATTGAATAAAAGCTTGAATGTGGTTTCATCTTAAATTTGTATGAGTCACATTTTTAATTTCTTGAAAATTCTACTCTAACCAGGGGAAAGGAGGATGACAATAACCTTGTTCTTGGTAATGAGGCAAGGACTTCAGGGCCAAGCCTTCTTTAGAGCCAAATCTGAGATGTTAAGGACTTCACTGTCAATTAACAACCTCTAAGAATGATATTCAAGCTTCTATACCCCAACTACCTGATTGAAGATATTTAAAATACTACGTGGTGATATGGTTTAGATTTAGAATGTTCCCCCAAAACCCTCACTCACTCAGAGGAAAGGCTTTTGGAAGGTGATTGGACCACCAGGGTACTACATTTATCAGGGGACTCAAGCATTAATGAGTCCAGCACCTGACTGAGCTGTTAAGAGCTGGGGCCTGGTTGGAGGTGGGTCACTGGGGGCATGAGCTGGAAGGGTTTGTCTTCCTCCCTAGCTTCTCCTTTCTCTGCTTCCTGGCCACCATGACTTGAGCAACTTTCCTTCACTGTTTCTACCATGCCATTTCTGCATTGGCCAACTATGGGTTAAAAATGTGATCCAAAATAAACCTCTCCTCCTTTAAATTGCAAGTGTCAGATATTTTGTCTCAGCGATGGGAAAGTGATTAAGATAATATCATTTTAATTAAAGAAAAATGCAATATCCTTTGAAACTTTGCCAAGTAAATTCAAGATACTCTTTGATAAATGGAAATATTGTTATTTATGATATAGTCCCGTGTGCCCCCCCCACACCACCAGGAATCAAACTCAGGACCTTGCACTTGTGAGGCACGCACTATACCACTGAGCTAAATATCCCAAGCCCCCTGTTCTAAAATATGCTATGCCCTGTATTCCACCAAATAAATACATGAATGACCTTCAACTCCAAAGACTTATCCCCTTTATATAAATACACACATACACACATATATAGTCTCTCTTAGCACACAGATTCACAGACTGAAATCCTTATCAATCCATACCAATGGTGACCAGTTTCAAATTGTCCATATAAGTCCACAGACAAAACAGCTTTTTGATCAGAAATGCATGTCCATTTCTGACATTTATATAACACCAGTGCAGTGAGTCAGAGGTGACCCTATAAAGACACAAAAATCAAATGGTGAATTTCTCTTCTTTTACATGTTGAGCATATATTAGAAATGATTTAAAAAGTTAATATTAAGCTGATTAATAATTTAATTTTTCAGTTGCAGCTATTTTATAAATAGTAACAGTATAAGATCATACAGTTCACCATCAACACATACATACTAAAAGCCCAACAGGTTATAAAGGCTACAAAAGTAATTTATAAAATAAAAATAAAATATTCATTTGCTAAGAAGCAAAGAAAACTTTTTAGGAAATATCATGAGAGTTTTTCCCACCCACCCCCTAGCATGGCTAAATAAGCTCCTGCAAGTGCTTCCCCTACAAGTTTTATGTTTCATGACCTCTGGATTCACCACCACCACTATCACCCTCCACCCTACCTGAGTAAGCCCATGAGCAGCTTGAGGACAGGAACCCTGACTCCTTCACTTTTGTATCTTTGGTGACTAGCATATTGGAAACACTCTTGAAATGTCTGATTTATTAATAAATTCCATTAAAAAAATGCAAGCATCACCTGATAATCTTCATATCCACATAAAGAACTCTGGAAAGTCAAAGATCTTATTTACAAGATATGAACTCAGTCTGAAGAAAAAAACTGTGAATTGTATTTGGGGATCTATGATCAGATCCCTGACATAAAAGTCTCCCTCCAACTCTTATGGAAGGTGCTGTAGTACAGAAAGTCAAGCAACTTACTCTGGGAAGCGGAAAACCTAAAATGTATATACTTATTCTGGGATACAGGGGAAAGAAGCTCTAATATGACACAAAGTGATCCCAACTTATCAGAAAAAGGAAAAAAACACAAGTTTGGGGTTGTACAGGCAAAAGAAAAAGGCAAGACATTTTTTTAAGAGTTAGGATGTTTTAAAGTAAGAGCCATGAATACTGTACATATTCTCAGATTCTCCATTGGGATGCTCCTGGCAGTCTATCTGATTTTAACTGAAGCAGATGCTAACTAAGACCAGCTCTTTGTAATGGACTTTAGTTTGGGCAAGGTGCCAAAGCAGAATTAGAATTAACACACTCAGTACCTTGCCCTGGCAATTCATACCTCCAGGGCTGAGGCTACTTTGGAGCTTATGAAAATGCCATGACACCCCTCTCAGAGATAGATGCCAGCCTGAGAGGAGGGCGTTAGAAAGCCCCCAAAGGCTCAGGGCTGAGTGACACATGCTGCCCTATGTATAGACACCCAGGGATTAGAGGTCCTTCTTGTAAAAGCTGTGTTTCCTATGACCAACTCCGCGTCTTGGACTATATTATTGGCATGTTCTGTGCCTTTTAGGAATTGTTTTTAGTTTAGATTTTTAAAGTATTATGTTGCTGCTATTTAATAATAAAGATAGCCAATATTCATAGTGAAAGTAAAGTTACCCTTAATCAATTTTCATTCAGTGCTTATTAATCATTCTCTGTAATATGAGTATGGGAGAGCTGGGAGCTCCTGGGAAGCAAGGAAGAGTGAAGAGCTAAGGTGTTGTCCCCAGAGACACTAACAATTCTGTCCATAGCAACTGGGCAGAAAAAAGAAATAAAGGGATTCAGATTAGGAAGGAGAAAAGAAACGCATCTTTATTTACAAGGTTACTATTTTTGCACATAATTACCTCCTTAAATTTGATTTTAAAAAGACATAAAAACGTACCTACTTCAATAAATTTAAGTAATATACATAGAAATAATTGTATAAAAACAAGTCATTAATGAAAGTTTAAACATTTTTTTAAAACTGTCACCCAACAGTCATAGATAAGAGTGTAAATTGTCATCCTCATGTGTCAGCAGCAAGCTCATTAAGGATTACTGTAATATCCTTTTGGACAATGGACAATGGACAATTTAAGGTTCCAAAAGCATTAGAAGCTTATGTCAACCATGCTTAGCCAACTTGCAACCCACAGACTATTACTATGAGCCACCCTCTGAGCAAAAGCTTTACCAATTATTAGAATGGCATAGATAAAAATAACAAATCATTTTAAACACCTTGTAAAAGTGACTCCATAGTCTATATGCTTCTGCTATTTAGATGCCAAGGTCAGTAACCTGTCTATTTTATTCCTGACATAAATTGTTTTGGTATATTCCCTCTATCCTCTTGTCCCTTGTGCCCCTTTGCCTGTCCCTTCCTTTCTTCCCTCCCACTTTCCCTCCTTTCTTTCAGAAGTACATCAGTATTACATGAATGCTTTATTTCAAAATACATAGTGGCTCTGGCTTCAATCAGTAGACCCTGACTTGCATTACTCAAAGAACTACTGATTATAGGGTACAGCCGAACCATTTCTGAAACTGAGATAAGGTCAGTAAAGAATGTACACACATTACTTAAGGGTGCAGACAAGAATTCACATAACAGGCCTAGGGCTGCTTGCTAGGCTGGTCCTTGGCTGATGTTTAGGAACACAACTAGTAAAAAAAAACAACAACAACGAAAAAAAAAACAGTTGCTTTCTCTAACATAAAACATTATCAAAAACAAAGGAATGGCTCACTGTGCCTAGACTCTACTGTAATGTGAGTACGGTAAGCGTATTTTTTCTTCTGGGTGTCTGGAATCTCACTGATTGCTACCATTCACACTAACACCCTATGCCTATATGACTAAGCTCTGATGAAAACCTGAGATGCCCAAACATGGGTGAGCATCCCTGGTACACAATATTTCAAACTAGTAGCTCCAGGTTGTTGTTGTGTGACTACACTAAGAGAAGACTCTGGGAAGCCTGACTGGTTCACTTGGCTGATGCTGCTTTGTGCCTTTGCATTGTAATAAATCTTACCCATGAATGGGACTATTGCTGAGCTCTCTGAGTCAGATTAGCCACTAGATCAACCTGAGAATGGACTGGGAAGGCCATGATAAAGAGTATTTTACCTATCAATGGGAAATCCACTGCCAAGTTTATGAACACCTTCTGAGTCATCTCACTTTGTGACTTCCTCATTCACACATCCCAGAGAAAAACATATACCACATTATCTGTACATCATTCCAGGGCTATCAAAGAACAAGCATCCCTGCAAAAGGTGAAAGAAATCATTGTACAAACTTTCACTATTTTTACTGTGAACTTGCACACAATGTGTCCCTACCTTTGACCACTTCTATAAAAATGTTTTAGGAAGTAATAATATTTCCTTAATATAAAATATACCTGCCTAACAAAATTTAACATTTTCTGCTTATGAGGAGAGGGAAAACAGACAAATGCCTCATAGTGTATAAACAATGGGCATATGTAAGTTAGGTTTAAAACGAAGGGGCCAATAAAAGATAATTAAATTAGGGCAGACTCAAAGTAAATCTGTTAAATACCATTATCCCTCCCACCTGAAACTCACACTCTGCTTCTACCATTCTTGTCTTGCCTATTTCCCAAAGACTCTGACTCTACACTAGCTCCTTTTAAGATATGAATCTTCTTAAAGCAATAACCTAAAACCAGAGTAAGCCACCTAAAGAAAAAAACTGTTATCTGAACTAGGGAAATGAAAAGTGAGAGAGTAAATTTCCCAACCTCACCCAAATTATATCCAAATACTCCTAACAACCAACCTTGTCCTTAATCATTCATCATCTAATATATAAAATAAAGTATTTAGAACAGGGTATTGCAATATGGATCTTTTTCAGATACAAAAAACTTTAAAGTCCATAAACCTTCACCTTAAAACACTGAGATCATTTGCTAGGGTTATAATAGTCTTCTTTGAACTGAGAACTAAAGTCAGCTCCTCTTAGAGACCCTAGCACAGACAGAAAAAGAAAAGGCATGCTCCTACTCCCTATCCTCATTTGAAATCCCCCTGTAAAAAGTAAACCAAACTTCTGGCTTTCTATATCACTTAATGCTTTGAGCTCTGGGTTTCTGCAGGCTTATAAAAAAAGAAGTTAAGTTCTCCATGCCAAAATTCATTCCTCCTTTCTACCTCATCTTTCCAACTTTTTCCTCCTCTGTGGTTCCCCACAGTCAGATATATAGTGAAAAATATGTTGAGGCCATGATGCCTGAGGCTTCACTTCTGGAAACAAGGTTCTTCCTAAATAATGGCAAATGATACTCAAGTTTGGGGTGAGGGATTGGATTATTAGGAATGACTTAAATTGCCCAGTGACTGACTCGGGGACAAAGAGAAGGAAAGGACAACAGATAGATGAAGAACAAGGTCAAGATCCTCAGTCCCATCATCTGAACCCACCACTCAACAACTCAGGATGGACATGGTTGCCTGGCCACTGCACTTTCTGTGTACTGAAATCAAAATTTGTCCTGTGTGATCACAGATCAGGACTGCGAAAAATCCTAGATCAATTCAGCAGGCTTTCAGTGACTACAATGTGTGAGTCACTGTTTGAGATGAAGATATAGAGAGGAATTATTTCAGCAGATGAAGAGAAAAGGCATTTGATAAAATCCAAATTCTATTCTTGACAAAAATCCTCAGAAAATTGGACTTCAATAGAACCTCCTCCATGTATTACAGAATATCTATCAAAAAATCTATAGGTAATTTAATGATGGGGAACTAGATATTTTCTTCTAAAATGAGTAGCAAGGCAAGGTTTCCTTCTCCCACCAACCCTATTTAAAATCATATTTAAAGTCCTGGATAATTTAATAAGATAAGGAAAGGAAAAGTATACTGATTGGTAAAGAAAAAATAAAATTGTCTGACCTCTCAGATAACATGACCACACATGTAAATAAAATATCCTGAAGAACAAACAACAATAAGAACTTCTGGAACTACTAACCAAAGCTGTAAGACACAAAATTCATATGCAAAAGTTAATTCCTTTCCTAATTATCACCAACGAGCAACTGGAACTGGAATTTAAAACACAATACTATTTATAGGGGCTTCCCTCAAAATGAGCTGTATAGTATAAATCTTTAAAAAATACATATATGACCTATCTGAGGATATCTATGAAATTCTGAGGAAAGACAGAAAAGATAAAAATAAAGGAAAAAACATTTCATGTTCATGGGCAGACTCAACACTGTTAGGATCTCAATTCTTCCTAATGTGTTTACATTTCCAATACAATTCCTATAAAAATCCTAGCAAATTATGTTTCAATATCAACAGACTAATTCTAAAGTTTATGTGCAAAGGAAAAAAATTTAAAACAGCTAACAAAATATTAAGGAAGAACAAAGCCATAAGACTATTAGTACAGGAAGTCAAGATTTACTGTAATGTTATGATAATCACTTATAAGTGGACATGGAACATTCACAAAGCTAGGCCATATTCTGGGCCTAAATGCAAATCATAAAAAAGTTTATACTGAAATATACATTTAAAAATAAAGTTAAAATAGAAAAAAAAAGTTAAAAATTTCTCAAATTTTTAGAAGTTAAATAATACATTTCTAAATAACTGAATTCATATAAGTGGCAAAGTCAATTATAAAATATTTTAAATTGAACAAAAGTGAAAAATACAAGATATCAAAATATGGGTACAGCTGAAACAGTGCTTGGAGGGAAATTTATAGTAGTAGATGTTTTTACTGGGAAAAAAAACAGAGCTCTCAAACTAATCATCTAAGTTTCTTCCTAAAAAAGTGTTAAAGAAGAAATTAAATCCAAAGCAATGGAAATAAAGAGCAAAAATAGATGAAATGGAAAAACAGAAAAATTATAAATAAAAATTGATGAAACCAAAGCAGGTCTTTGAAGAGATCAAGAAAAAATGATTATGCTCTGGACTAGCAAAGTCCAAAAGAACTTTGTGAGATGGTGGAACTATCCTATGGCTACCCTGTCCACTATGGTCACTACCTGAGTTTACTGAGCACTTAAAATGTAACTGAAGAACTCAATTTTTAACTTTAAATTGATTTATATTTAAATAGCCATGTGCAGCTAGGAATAACTGTATTGGACAGGGCAGCTATGTCAGACTAACAAAGAGCAGAAAAGAGGGATGGAAAGAATGCCAGGCAGAAAAGAGGGATGGAAGAAGAGATGGAGGAAGGAAGAGAGAGAGGAAAGGAGGAAGCAGGAGAGGAAAAGAGAAGACAATAAAATCAAAAATGAAATGAAAAAGGGGACTTCAATACATATCAATGTTAGCACCATTAAAAGGACAATAAGCAAGGATTATAAATAAATGCATGCCAAATTTGATAATAAAGATGAAAAGGACAAATTCCTTTAAATAATATTTGCCGAGGCTGAGTTCAATCTTTAGCACTGAAAAAAAAAAAAATTTACTTATAAAGAACTGAGTAGCATATAGAACCTAAAAAGTCATCAATAGAAGAAATTGAGGCCACAGTAAAAACTCAACATACAGAAATTCTTTGTTGAGCTTTTTTCCTGTTGAATTCTACCAAAGTTTTAAGGAAAAATAACAATATGCAAAATGTTAAAAACTGACTGTCTATATGCAGAAAACTGAATATAAACTGATGTATCATACCATTATTAAACTAAAATCAAAAGATCTAAATATTAAAACAAAATGCTTAATCTGCTGAAAGATGAAATATGTAAAACACTTGAAGATACAGGGGAAAGGAAGGACTTTTCCAATAGAACCAACAGCACAAGAAATAATACCAAGAATCAACAAATGGGATCATACTGTGTCAAATTAAAAGGCACACAACACAGGGAACAACCAATAGTGTGAAGAGACAATCTACAAAGTGGGAAAAAAAATCACCAGCTCTTCCTAGACAGAGGATTAATACCGAAATATATTAAGAAAAAAAAAAAGAACACCCAAAGTAAAAGTCCCAGTCAAACATCAGCAACTAAAATGAACAGACATTTCTCAGAAGAAGAACAGTCAATACATAAAAAAATTTTCAACATTGCTGGCCATCAGAGAGATGCAAATTAAAACAACATTAAGATAGCCAAGGGTGGTGGCACACGCCTGTAATCCCAGCACCTCAGGAAGCTGAGGCAGGAGGATCACTATGAGTTTGAGACCAGCCTGGACTACATAGTGAGTTCCAGGTCAGTCTCAACTACATAGTGAGACCCTGTCTCAAAAAAACTGAAAAAAAAAAATCAAGATCACACCTCATTCCAGAAAGAATGGCTGTCATCAATAAATCAAATAACAAATAATGGTGAGGCTTCAGGGGTTAAACAAACAAACAAAAAACTCCTACTTTGTGAGAATGTAAACTTGTAAAACTATTATGGAAATCAGTATGGAGATTCCTCAAAAACTAAACTAGAAATACCATCTGGCCCAGCTATTTCCCTTCTAGGTATTTTCCCAAAAGAGTTAAAGATATCATATTACATAATACATACATACCCATGTTGATAGCAGCACAATTCATAATAGCTAAATCTTTGAAGTGGCCTATATGTCCATCAACAGATGAACAGATAAAGAAAATGGTGTTTATATACAATGGAGTACTACTCTGCCATAAAGGATAAACCTGAGTCATTTGCAGGAAAATGGTTGCACTTTGACACTATAATAAGTAAAATAAATCAGACACATAAGCTTAAACATCACATGGTTTCTCTTAGATGAGAACCCTAAAATACAAACAGCAAAATAAAAGATAACTGGAAGGAGGGAGATATATTTTGTTCAAATGGGAAGGCGATCAAGAGATCCAGGGATGGGGGATGGAGGAAAGGGGATGAAAAAAAAAAGAATTGAGATGTGCTATGTACACGTACCAACTCCACACAAGGAATGTGATCATTATGTAATATAAATATGTACTAACAAAAACTGAAAAACAACTCTGGATTGGGAGAAAATAAAAACTGTCATACACACCTAGAAACAGATTACTTCAGTTATAGTTCAGTTATACACAAAATAGACTTTAAGAAAACATTGTTCCAGAAAATTGAAGAGGGAACACCTCCCAACTATGAAACTACAATAACCTTGATACCAACATTAAAGCTATTACAGATCAGTACCTTTTATGAAAAAATCGTTATAAATACATATTCAAAAATATCAACAAAATATGAACAAATACGATTAATATACATCTCCACTTACTCAGTTTTCTTTAATTTCTCTCAAATATTTTGTTTTTTGGTGTTCAAATATTGCTGAGCTTCATTAGCCCCATCCCTAAGATTTTTGTATTTTTCATGCAATTGTAAATGATATTTTAAAATTTTTAATTCCCAGTGGTTCACTGCCAGTATTGAGAAGTGGAACTAGATTTTATATATTGGCCATCCTGAATCTTTAAGTTGCTTATTTCTACTATCTTTTTTGTAGATTCCTTGGATTTCCTATAAAACAATCATGTTATCTGTATAAATACCATATAGTTTCTCCAGTATGAAAAACTAAAAGTGCAAATAAGGATCAAAATGTATAATTAACATTGTGTAATAGAGGGGGCTGGGGATTTCACACACACATAATGTAATAGGAAGAAAAGGTCTAAACATGTAGGGGAAGTGGGAGGGGTAGGGGAAAGGTAAGAAGGGAAAAGAAAAAATATGAGAAAAGGAAAAAATGGAAACAAAATCTTTGTAAATAGGGAAGGGTACAGGGGTTTGAGGGAGGGCAGGGGAATGGGGAAAAAAATAAGAACCAAGATACATCATGTAAGGGTATAAGATTCCAGTGATGAATGTATCTGTATTGTATACCTAAAATGTACCAATAAACTTAATGAGCAAAAAAAATAATGTTGTCTGTTAACAGAGACAATTTTATGTCTTGCTTTTTAATCTGCATACCTTTATGCCTTTTTCTTCCTTTATTTTACTATCTAGCACCTTATAATAAATAGAAATGAAGTGAAATATCCAGACAACATGGTATTGTTCCAAGACATACATCTCAACAGAAAAGAATAGTGAGACCAGCAATAACTCAAACATAAGGACAAATGATTTTGGTGAAAGATGTCAAGATAATACAGTGTGGACCAGACAGTACTTTCAAAACGTAGTGTTGGAAAAAGTAGACATTCAGATGCAAAATTATTAATTTCACCCTATACCCATACTATGCACCAAATTAACTCCAAACAGATCATAGATGCAAATGCAAAACCTAAACCTATACTCTTCAGCATGGAGCAATAGAGGAACAACGAAACCATGCAAGACCCTCTGGTAGGCCCACCCCTTCGGCCCAGTGCAGCAGAGGAGCCCAGCCACATAGGTACCAACACAGCAGTGTCCATGCCGCCCTCAACCCCTCATGAACAAGAGAAAAAAGGCCTCACTGAGGCTCCTAGATGAAAACTGAAGGCCACTGGAAAAGTGAAGAAAATCTTTGCGATAAAGGCACATCACCACAACCATAGTTGGTAAATCAGAGGGACCATCACCTCACATCGGAACCTGGCCTAACTTCAAGGGAAAGACAGCTGGAACCTGCAATAGAAGCTTGCAGAGTTCTTCAAGGTCAGAGATCTCAACTTGGGACTTGTAGTCAGAAATCAGCCTGAACCTCAGAGGACAGTTGCTGGCTTGCTAAGACTAATTAACTCAGATCTGCACACTCCTGCCCACACTGTCTATTGTGTTAACAGAGGCATACCCTGAAGGAAGCCCTCTACTTCTATTTGTATTTTTTATTTTCAAAGTAATAATTTTCTCTTATCTTTAAAAAATCTTTATCTTTTCTTTTCTCAAAAAAAAATTTATCTTCTTCTTATCTTCTTTTCTCTCCCCCACCCTGATCTTCATTTCTCTCCCTTTTTGTATGTGTTCCTATCCTAATTTGAATTGTTTTGTCTTCTTTTTTTTCCTTCTCTCAACTGCCATTAGTTTTAAAAGAAAGTGATTATAGTCTCTAGCCTCCCTATTGCTATTAGTTTGTTCTGTTCTTCTGTATATTTTGTCCTGTATTCTCCTCTTCTCTTCAACAGCTTCCTAGAGTTTGTGTGATCTTCCTGTGTCCTCCGACCTCACTTCTAACCTTTCTCTATCCTATCTATCTTTCCCTCTCTCCCCAACTCCTTCTAAATCCCCAACCTGAAGGGTAAAGTTGCTATATTGAAGTGTTTATTCACTATAAACATATTTTGGGCTGGTCCTCAGTTTTGATTTCATTCACACAGTTAAAGGCGATAGATTAATAACTACCTCAAATTGTCATTTTCTAAGCTGTGCTTGATGCTATTGTGTTGCTGACTGTATCACTTGGGCTAAGGTGCTGTGATTGATCTAATCAGTTGTCCTTCCTGATATAATAACAATGAGACTGCCTCAGACTCATTAGAGACTCAAAACCTAAAGGGCAGCTATATCTGGAAGATCAAAGTATTAACCCAGGAATTAAAGTAAGGACAGCCCCAAAAACAAAAACAGAAATGAGAAAACATTTAAATAAGGCACAAACACAGACTTCCACCTCACCAAAGGTAAACTCTGGGGGAAATGAGGTGGAAAAGTCTGACAGTCAACCACCTGGACACCTTGAACCAATAGCACAGGAAGTAACAAAACAGACAAATGAGGCTCTAGAAAAATTCAAGAGAGAAATAATTTCCCAGACAACCACAGAGATGGTGAGAAGAATGAAAGACATGATTAAAGACACTAGAACAGAAACAGACAAAAAAATAGATGCGCTCAGGATCATGATGGAAACCATGATTGCTCAGCATAGGAAAGAAATGGACCCATAAAACAGATTCAAACAGATATCCAGGAGGTTAAAAACTCTGTAGAAAGCATTCGCAGCAGAATGAATGAATATGAAGATAAAATTTCAGATACAGAAGACAGGATTGCAGTCAGTGACCATGAAAAGAATTCTCTTAAAAACAGTACAAGGGATCATGAGAAATCAATCCAACAACTCTTAGATGACGCAAAGAAGAATAGTATAGTACTGATAGGAATCCATGAAGTAGCAGGAGAAAGTAAAAATGACATTAAAAAAAAACTGTTCAGAGTTAACGACAGAAAACTTCCTAAACGGGAAAAATTTGACATACAGATAAGTGAGGCATTACAGGACTCCAAATAGCCATGATCAAAAAAATCTACACCTAGACATAATAATCAAGATTCTGGAAATGCAACAGAAGAACAAAATATTACAAGCAGTTAGAGAAAAGAAACCACTCACATGCAAAGAAAAACTCACCAGAATCACAATGGACTTTTCGACACAAAACCTCAAATCAAGAACAGCCTGGAGTGAGGTATTTCAAGTTGTAAAAGAAAACAACCTCCAACCTAGACTGATGTAGCCTGCAAAACTATCTTTGAAAATTGATGGGGAACTAAGATACTTCCACGACAAAGAACACCTGAGAAATTTCATGAACACCAAAGTTTCACTCCAAACACTTCTAAACAATATCCTGGAAAAAGAAAATAAAGACCACAATTCTGTAAGGGCCAACAGAGCAAATATACCAGGGAAGGCAAGAAATTAAAGAGAGATAAGGAAAACTAAAAAATAAAAGAACTAATAACAGGAAAATAACATGACAATGAAAAGTCAATATATAACAGTTATAACTATCAATGTTAATGGCCTCAGTTCACCAATCAAAAGAAATAGGCTGGCAGAATGGATTAAGAAGCAAAATTCTGCTGTAAGAAGCAAAATAAATAGGCTAGTAGAATGGATTAAGAAGCAAAATATGCTGTATATAAGAAACCCACTTAATCCACAAAGAAATTCACAGACTGAGAGTAAAAGAATTGAAAACAGTTCTCCATGTGACAAGAGTCTGGACAAAAGTGGGGGTAGCTACCTTATTTGCAGACAGAATAGATTTCAAACCAAAACCAATTAAGACAAAGGCCACTACATCCTTATAAAGGGAACAATGGAAGAGGAAGAAATGACAATCATAAATATATGTGCACTGAATACTAATGCCCCCAACTATACAAAACAAATATTAATGGATATGAAAACCAAATAAGCACTAATACAATTGTAGTGGGGGACCTCAATCAATACTCCACTAACACAAATAGATAGATCATTTAGACCAAAAAAATCAACAATGAAATACTACAATTGAGCCAAGCTTTTGAACAAATGGACTTAGTAGATGTCTACAGAGTGTTCCACCCCACAAAATCAGAATATACTTTCTTTTTGGCTGCACAGGGTTATTCTCCATAATAGAGAGCATGCTAGCTCACAAAACCTGCTTAAGTAAATGCAAAGGAATTGAAGTTATCCCCTGTATATTATCAGAACACAGTGCAATTAAACTGGAGATCAATAGCATAAGAAACTGCAAGAACTTCACAAACACATGGAAATTAAATAATACCCTGCTGAACCGCCACTGGGTCACAGAGGAAATTAAAGAAGAAATTAGACAGTTTTACAATTAAATGATAATACCAATACAATATACAGGAATCTATGGGACATAAAGAAAGCATTTCTATGAGGGAAATTTATAGCAGTAAATGCCCATACTAGGAAAACAGCGAGCTCAAATAAACAACCTAATGGGGACTCTTAAGCTAATAGAAAAACAAAAGCAAGACAAACCACAACCTCATACAAGGGAGGAAATTATGAAGATCAGAGCAGAAATTAATGCAATGGAAACTAAGAGAATGATACAAAAAAAATCAATGAATTGAAGAGTTAGTTTTTTGAAAGAATAAATGAAATTGATAAACTCTTGGCCAAACTTACCAAAAACAGGCAAGAAAAGGCTCAAACTAATGCAATTAGGAATGAAAAAGGTGAAGTCATGACAGACCCACCAGAAATCCAGAAGATCATCAATAGCTACTTCAAGAACCAGTTCTCTAATAAAATAGAAAACACAGAAATGGATAGATTCCTAAATAAACATTAACTTCCAAAGAAGAACGAAGAAGATATGAAAAGTCTAAACACCCCTATTACATTCAGTGAAATTGAAAATGCAATTAAAACATTACCAACAAAGAAAAGCCCAGATCCTGATGGCTTCACTGCTGAATTCTACAAGACATTTAAAGAAGAAGTTGCCACTACTGTTTAAACTCATCAATGAAATTGAAAGGGAAAAAATACTTCCAAATTCATTCCTGGAAGCAATTATTACTTTGGTTCCAAAACCAGAGAAAGACCCAACCAAAAAAGAAAAGTACAAGCTGGGTGTGGGGGCGCACACCTATAATCCCAGCACTCAGGAGGCTGAGACAGGAGGATCGCTGTTGAATTCGAGATCAGCCTGGGCTACACAGTGAATTCCAGATCAGTCTTAACTATATAGTGAGACCCTTTCTAGGAAAAAAAAAAGAGAGAGAGAGAGAGAGAGAAAGAACTACAGGCCAATCTCCCTAATGAACATAGATGCAAAAATCCTCAAAATGATACTGGCAAACAGAATACAGAAGATCATCAAGAAGATCATACACCCTGATCGAGTGGGATTTATCCCAGGGATGCAAGGATGGTTCAACAAACATAAATCGATAAATGTAATACACTATATTAGCAGAGTCAAGGACAAAAACCATATGATCATCTCAATAGATGCAGAAAAAGCATTTGTCAAAATTCAACAACCATTAATGATAAAACCCTATAGAAAATTGGAATAGATGGTATTTATTTCAACCTGAAGAGGGCTATCTATGAAAAACTAACAGCCAATATCATACTAAATGGTCAAAAACTGAAAATATTCATGCTATAATCAGGAACAAGACAAAGATTTCCATTATCACCACTCCTGTTCAATATAGTTCTAGAAACATTAGCCACAGCAATTAGACAAAAGAAAGAAACAAAAGGAATAAAGACAGGAAAAGAAGAAGTTAAACTGTCATTATTTGCTGATAATATGATACTCTACATAGAAGACCCAAAAAACTCTGCCAAAAGATTTCTAGACTTAATTGACATATTCAGTAGAATAGCTGAATACAAGGTCAACACTCAAAAATCAATAGCTTTCTTGTACAAAAATAACAGATTCACTGAGAGAGAAATTAGGGAAACAATTCCTTTCATAATAGCACCCAAAAAAATGAAATATCTAGGAATCAATCTAATGAAGGAGACAAAAGACCTTTACACTGAAAACTACAGTACTCTAAAAAAAGAGATAGAAGAGGATATTAAAAAAATGGAAAGACATCCTTGCTACTGGGTAGGAAGAATCAACATAGTGAAAATGGCCATACTACCAAAACTGCTATACAGATTCAATGCAAAACTGGATTTCAACCTGCCAAAGATTAAAACTAGACCCTTATCTTTCACCATGCACTAAACTAAAATCCAAGTGGATTAAAGATCTAAATATCAAAACAGAAACACTAAACTTACTGGAAAATAAATTAGGTAGAACTCTCTAAGACATTGGCATGGGAAAAGGCTTTATGAACAAATCCTCAACAGCACGAAAACTTGCACAAAGTATCAACAACTGGGATCTCATTATTTTAAAAAGTTTTTGCAGTGCAAGAGAAACCACCAGTAGAACTAAGAGACAACCTAAAATATGGGACAAAAATTTTACCAGCTATTCCTCAGACAAAGGACTAATATCTAAAATATATAAAGAAATCAAAGAAATCAGACCCCCCCCAAATACAAAGACCTGATTTTAAAATAGGCATCTGAAGTGAAGAGACATTTCTCAGACAAAGATATAAAAGCAGCAACTAAATATATGAAAAAATGTTCAACATCACTGGTCATTCAACAGATGCTGATGAAAACAACACTGAGATTCCACCTTTCCCCAGAAAGAATGGCTCCTATCAAGAAATCAACCAATAACAAATGCTGGTAGGACTATGGGGAGAAAGGAACGCTTCTCCATTGCTGGTTGGAATGCAGACTGGTGCAACCACTGTGGAAATCAATATGGAGATACCGCAAAGAGCTGGCACTAGAGGTTCCATTTGACCCAGCCATCCCTCTGCTGGGTATCTTTCCAAAAGAATGAAAAAAATCATACCACAGTGCTATATGCCCATGTTTATAGCGGCACAGTTTGTAATAGCTAAAACTTGGAAACAACCCAAATGCCCATCAACTGGAGACTAGATAAAGATGTGTTTTTTCTATAAAACAGAATACTACTACTCAGCCATAGAAAAATGAGGAACTAGAGACATTTATAGCTAAATGGATGCATACTGAGTCCATACTCTTAAGTGAAATAAATAGGACACACTTGAGTTTCTCTGGTGAAAAACTAAAAGTATAAATAAGGTTCAAATGGTATAACTGATAATGTAAAATAGGAAGAAAAATAGCTAAAGGGGAAGTGGAAAGGGGAGGAGAAAGGAAATAAGGGGAAAAATGTGAAAAAAGGAAAAAATGGAAATAAAATCTTTGTAAATAGGGAAGGGTGAAGGGGGTGAAGGGAAGACAGGAGTATGGGGAAAAAATAAGAACCAAGACATATCATGTAGAGGTACAAGATCCCAATGATAAATGTAACTATATTGTTTGCTTTAAATGTACCAAAAAAACTTAACAGGAAAAAAAAAACTAAACGTATAAAAATTCTAGATGAAAACTGAGGCACAACCTTTGTGGCACTGGATTAGGCAAAGATTTTTTTTAGTATACTAACAGTATAAACCACAAAAGCAAAAACTAGACTTTATTAAAAAAATTGCTCTTCAAAAGAACATCTTTAACAGGACTTGTATCCTGTATTTTTATAAACACAACTTTTTTAAAAGGACAATTCAATTTTCAAACACTGAACAAAATAATTGAGCAGACACATCACCAAAGAAATATAGATGGCAAACAAATACAGAAGATGCCAACACAAGTTGCCAACACAAGTTGCCAACACAAAAATGCAAATAAATAAAAACTATGATATACTACTACTTATTCATTAAAACAGCTAAAATCAAACACACAACAACAAATAAAATAGTTCTGCTGACAACATGAAGCAAGTAGAATCCTTGTGCTTTGCTATTGGGATTACTACTCAATCTGGCTTTATCTTCCTTAAAAGCACTTTTTCTTACCTAAAAGTTTGTTTTTGTATGTAAATCCATATATGTATGCTCCTATGCTTATTATCTATCTCCTCCAACATAAGCACTATGAAGCTGTGACTTAAGTCTGTCTTGTCACCATTCTACTGTGTCACCCAGCACCAAGAAGAATGTCTGGCACAAAGCGGTCAAGCAGTATATATTCATTAAAAGGCAAGGAGGTGTGGAAAGAAAGGACACTAATTATAAGTGAATGTATGGAGGAAGGAACTAGGGCAGTCTGTAGAGGGATAACATGCTGGTGTGAATGAAAACTGATAATAGTATGAAGCTGTATGGTGTGGAGCACAATTTGCAGTTTCATCTATACATCAGAAATAGATGGAAACCTCTGCAAAATTCCAATTTGAAACCACACCAGACCAATAAAACCAGAATCTCTGAAGATAGGACCTCAGCCTGGGTCATCTGTAAAATTCCTCATGTATACTGATCACAAAACTCAACACCCACAACTTGAAGAGGTTTAATCTGGATTATGGTTCTGAAGATTCAGTCCATGGTTGACTGACTCCAAGGCAGGAGCATCATGGCCCAAAGGGTATGTGGAGCAAAGCTGCTTAGTACATGGCAGCCAGAAAATAGATCAAGGAAACAAAGCCAAAGAGGAAGGGCTAGTAACCAGATATACATCCTAAAAACTCACCTCTGTGACTCACCTAGACATACCTAGAAATGTACTATACTAATCTCCTGGGCAGCTCCCAAGTCAATCAAGTTGACACAAGTTTAACCATTATTTTCCACCCCTTATCAAAATGATATCCAAACACGTCTCCTTAAACCATACTTAATCCCCAAATATTTTAAAAGGTTATAATTCCACCTAACATAATGTAACTAACCTACAAACAACTGAAAAGCACTAATCCCTTCCCCCAAAGTCTCAACAGCTCCAGCATTCCAGTTCAAATGCAACTCAAAGTCATCTCTGACACTCAACACGTTCTCTTAGCCGTGATCTCTGTAAAATTTAAAAAGCAAGTAACTTAATCCCAAAATACAATGGTACAGGGTAAACATTCCCATTCCAAGGAGGAATATGGGGATTGTTATGGCTTGTATTTAGATTTCCCCCAAAAGCCTCATATGGTCATAGGTGGGGCTTTTCAGAGGTGGCTGGATGTAGGATGTGTGATACTGGGATCAAGGATGTGATGCTGGGATTGATTCAGGGTGCAATGCTAGGATTAATGGTGGTCTGCCCTGAGTGTGACTATTACCTGCCCTAAGGGTGGGTAACCTGGATAAGCTATAAGGGACAAAAAGAGATCTTCTGTTGTCACCTGCTGCTTGTCACTTTTGCTGCCTTCTGCATGCGATAAACTGTTCCTTCTCTGTGATGTCCCTCTGCCATGCCACCTGCCTTGGAGCCAGCCAACTGTGAAATGAAACCTCTACAAACTGTGAGCCAAAATAAACCTTTCCTCCTTTAACCTTAAGATGTCAGGTATTTTGTCTCAGCAATGAGAAAAAGTAACTAAGTGATAGAAAAGAACTGGACCAAAACCTAGCAAGGCTAACATTATGTCCTGTAGCTCCATATCTGGCATCCAGGGCACATAGTGGCAAAATATAAGTTCCAGGGGGTTTAGGAAGCCCCACACCTATGGTCTTGTTGGTTATAGCACACATGGCTCTCTCTAGCCCACATCTCCAAATTTTTCTAAATTCTTCCTGCAAACCAGTTAGATTTCTGAAACATGTGGTCAGGTATAGTCACAGCAACAATCCCACTTCTCTGGTACAAATTTTCTGTATTGGTCAGCTTTTCATTGCTGGGGCACAATATTTGACACCCACAGCTTAAAGGAATAGAGGTTTAATTTGGTTTATGGTTTCTGGCATTTCAGCTCATGGTTGATTGGCTCCAAGGCAGGAATATCACAGAAAAAGGGTGTGGTGAAACAAAGCTGCTTAGTTCATGGTGTGGTGGCCAGGAATTAAAGAAGCAGGACACCATCAGAGAAGAAGCAGCCAAGGACAAGCTATAAACCTCAAGGTACACCTCCATGATCCACAGAAATACATTCAGAAGTGTGCTTTCCTAAGTCTCTAAGCAGCTTCCAAGACAATCAAGTTGACAAGCTTAACCATCACAGCAGGTGATCCCAGTTGTAAAGTCCAATTTGAGAATCAATGAGGAAATGGAACCTAGGCTTTGAAACTGTACAGTATGTATGTGAGCATAAAACATGTGCAAGTTATTTAACCTTACTTTGCTCAAAATTCTTACCAACACAATGGGAATAATACGTACTTTCCAAGGTTGCTGTAAAAACTAAGATTATATACAGACCACTTAGTAAATGTTGATTCTCTTCTCCAAAGTAAACCTGATCAAATCTTCACTGCTAAGTGTGAGAAATGCTAATCCAATCCTCCATTCACATCTTTTCTTGTTACCTAATTATTAGATTGAATACTTGCAATGGAGAAGTTCAGAAATGATATTTTTTTTCCACTTTCTTCATGATAAAACGCTGCCTAAAGCTATGTCCATTTTAAATGCAAGAGTAATTAAATCATGGTGGGAAATCTAGCTCATCTATGTCATGACTCTGAAACCTGGCTACACATAGGAATCACCTGCAAAACTTTTAAAAATGCAATATCCAAACTTCATACAAGCCAACTAAATTTAAAACCATGGAGTGACCCTAGAACATCAGAATTTAAAGAAAAAACGGATTGAAAATTCAAAAACAGAGTCAGTGAAAGCTAAAAAGCAATGATTTGCACTAATGATATTCCACACAAACTGCATGTCTGAGTCACTAGGGAGGTCTTAAAAAATAGACTGATTCCAGAACCCTACCAGGGTATATTGACTCAGAATCTGTAGAAGTGGAGCCCATCATTCTGTAAGACTTCATAAACTCCCCTCTGCTGATTCTAATGCAAAGTCACTAGGGAACCACTACTTTATATCAAGCATTTACTCTCCCTGTTGTGTACTAGCAAAGATTGTTTTGAACTTTTATTGGTCTCAAATGCCAAGCCTGCCTACTTGCTTCTAATCAATAACTGACAGAATTCATCATAGTAACTCCAAAGATTTTATTGATCTTTTGGGATGTTTCATTTACAGCCCAATCACCCACATCATCTACCACATATTGTACCCAGCTCTGGCTATGTAGTTCATTGAACCTTTAACAGTCTCTCCAATAGGGTGCTGCTCTGGGAACAATGAGATGGAATCACATCACTCCCCAAGCTTTGTGTCCCTGCTTTAAGTGGCAGGCAATGTCAGGACAAATGAAATGAACACCATCAGTCCAGCAATTCTGAATGAAATCTAAATTTTTCTTTATACCTAGAAGCAAACTGTTATCTGTTTGCTTCCCTCAGAGAGATAGTAAGAGAAAGTAAAAGTGACCCCTAAGATAGAAGTGAGACAGTTCCTTACAATCTTAAAACTCTACCTAGACACAAGAGCAACAACTTTGGAGAAATATTTGGATGGAATCAGTCAATTAGTACACATACTGCCATTGTGCCAACATATTAAATATATTAACTCATGCAATGTTCACAATATTCCTATCAGGCAGGTACTACTATTATGCTTATGAATAAAGAAACAAAGGAAAACAGAAGTTAAATGCTTGGACCAAAGACTCACAACCAGTAAGTGGCAGTTTTTGAATCGAGGCAACCTGGCTTTGGAGTAAAACATCTTTTCTTTCTTTTCTTTTGTTTTTTGAGACAGCGTCTTATTATGTTATCCAGGCTGATCTCAAACTCATGCTCCTCCTGCCTCATTCTCTGAACAGCTGGAATTATGGGCATGCATCACCCAGCCCTAATCCATGTAAATACTCCATTACCATATAGATGGGTGATGGCCAAGCCATTTAACAACTACAACCACAACAACAAAGTTAAAAGTCCACAGTAGAAGTAGAAACTACAAATCAGATCCTGTGTATCTTGGCAAGTCACTTAACCTTTCTGAGTACTTTTGTACCTGATAAACAGACATGGTAATATCTGAGAGGGGAGTAATGTGAGGAAGGCTGACGACAGTGTGTCTTTTCCCGTGACGAATTTCCTGTATTTAAACATTCTCAGTATTTTTGATCACCCCACATATGTTGGGGGGGGCACTAGGCATCTGAACCCTAACAACGAAAACATCAGTATAGGTTCCAAGGCTTCGGAAAGGAAGCCCAGGCCTGGCCATGCGTCTTCCTGGAGCCAGAGCATCCCGGCTGGAACATCCCTCCCCAACAGGGGACGATCTTGTTGCCCCCTCCCCGGAGGCCCCAGCCTCTGGCGCGGGCCTGGCACCCATGGAGAAACCTGTGGACTCGGTTCTCCCTGCACTCAGGCCAGGCCCGGGTGGGGTCCGGACCCGACTCAATGCCCAGGGTGGCTTCTTCCCCGTGGTCCTCGACCAAGGCCGGCAGCGTCCCCACCACAGGGCCGCGGCGCCCCCATGCCAGCTACTGCGGGACAGCAAGGCCCCCGGGCGCCCCACGCCGCTGTCTCCCCACCACCTCCCTAGCTGGGCCTCTTGGGGCCTCACCTGCCCACCTGTCCCATCTGTGCTCATCTGCCCTAACCCTCGCCCGTCCTCACCTGTCCTCGCCCGCCGTATTCCCCGCTCCAATCGTCTCGCCGGTTGCGTGCGCGCCACAGCTTCACCCAGTCCAATCCCAGCGGAGCCCACGAGCCTGCGCAGTGGGGCATCACCCGCTAAGCAGCGCCGCCCCTCGGCAGTCTTCCACACTGCAAGACCTGTGTTGCCCTTGACTGGGACAGGCTCACAATAGCAGACGCTCTGTGTCTGAGCCATCTCCAACTCCTGAGTCAGTGAGAACTGGTTCTTTAGAGGTAGTGGCCTAAACTGCCTGTTGAGTTCATGAGGGGCTTGGGCGGGAGTCAGAGCAGACAGACTGTTGCCCACGGAGTCATCAACCAGAACGTGAAGGCAATGGTTGCTGGGTCAGTGGAGACAGTCTCAGCTAGGGTGGTCAGATTGTATATATTGCCTGGGTATGTGAAGTCAGGATATTTTATCTGGTCGATCACTTGGTCTTGACCACAGTGGTAGTGGAGACTCCAGTTCCTCCTAGCTATGACAAGATCTGCAGCACTCAGCTCCAGCCCTCCATGCCGGTCCAAGCCAATAGCTCCGGGCTTTCGCCACAGTGGAGGTGAGTCGCAAGGCCAGCTCTGTCCACGCACAGAGGATAGCAAGCAGCCTCATCTCCCTGTGATAGCCAGGACGCCCTGCAAGAGAACCATTCCTCTTCATGGTGTTTGGAGAGGGTTCCCCCCCCTCAATGTGGCCTTTGTGTAATGAATGGTCCTTCGTTGCCTCCTAGTACCTACCTTAGGGTTATGCACATGCTCACCACTTCACAAACAGAAGCAGCATAAACAAATCAAAATGTTTCTGATCCTCACATAGATGGCTGCTCCTGGGACACTCCAGGGAAGAATTTCCACTCAGAGCACCAGGAAATCCCTGTGTGGAAACTAAATGTAAGTGCTGGGTGTGTCAGGACTCTGAGGGCCCTTTCATCTCTGCTAGACTTCCTGCTAGACCCTACAATAATCCTAGAGCCCACTTACCAAGAAAGCTCTTTCTGGATTTCTGAATTTTTCACCAGGGAAAAAAATCCAAAGAACTGTAAAGTTTAGGATCACACCCAGGTCACAACTGTTCTTCAGAGGTCTTATAGAACCTGTCTCTTGCTGGTTACCAGTGCACAGAGTCTTGCAGGCTTGGCCATATGTCCCTGCTTTGCTACTGAAAACCTGGTAACCTCAGGCAAGTTATTTCCCAAATTCGCTCTCAGTTTCCCTGTTTTGAAAGGGAGACATGGAGCTGTGAGTGATTCAAGAAACAAAGGACAGAAGCACCATGTACCATACCTGGCAGGGAACCCTGTTTCCTTTCCCAGGAGATGTAGCCATAGACTTCTCTAGGGTGGTGATCTTACACGTTTCTCTGCCCACTGGTCCTGCCCTCACTGTCTGTGCCTCCCTGAGCAAAGTGCAACTGAGTCTCCCTCTGTCCTATTGTAGGTAGGGCCAGGCACCTTCCATACCTCAGGTCAGATACATTCATCCACCATGATCCCAAAAGCAGAGGCCGAGACCTGGTTGCTAATGCCTTCTCTCTTCGTGACCCCAGCACTCAACCTCACAGAGCTTCCCTCTGCAGTACAGGCTGGTCCTACTCTCTGGTGCCCCAGCCCAGGCAGGTATCAATTCTGACTCTCCTAGTTCAGGCTTCCAGTCCCTTTTAAAGCCTGACTGAGAAGTCCCTTAGTTGGTTGCTGGGGGAGCAGCCAGCTCCCACTGCTTCCCAGTGTTGGTTTTGGAGTCTCACAATCTTGGCAGTCCCTGCCCTGAGCAGAGCACCCACAGTCCCCTGCGATGAGCTCTGAGGCCAGGCAAATGTCTGCTCTCTGCTGAGATAGGGCCTGTCTGCCCCTAATGTGTGAAGAACTGGATGCCATGATGGCCTCTCGCCCCGAGCCATGGGACTCTAGATGCAGTCAGAAAGGACCCCCGTGGACAGCTTGACCCAGGACCTCAGGACCCTCAGTCATTTCCCCAAAATCCCCAAGGCCCATGCTCAATTTCAGCTTTTTCTCATCCAGACTTGGGCCCTGGGAAGAAAAATAATAATAATAACAATAATAACCATTTCAGTAACATTGCCTTGCCCCAGCAGTCCTAGTCCAGGCCTCTGCTTGGCTGCCGAATTTATTTTGGGATGGAAGTCTTCACACTTAGCACTAAGTGTGAGTGAATGAGGACCATGAAATTCAAAGAAACTATGAGGCCTCTCTATGTGTTTCTTTCTCTCTACCAGCATTGAGACACTTCCCATTTAAAAACTCCATCAAAGTAAACTGTGCAGTTCAATACCAATAAAAATCCCAGTAGAGGCTAAAGCCTATTTTATTTAAAAAGCAGAAGGACATGCACTTACCTCGTAAATTCCTGGCTGTTGGGTCTCTGAGTTTGGCACAAGGCAGGTGCCCAACAAATACAAATTGATTAATCAAGGGGCTGGGAATTTAGCTCAGCAGTTCAGTGGCCTGCCTTGCAAACACAAGGCCCCGAGTTCAATCTCCGGTACCAAAATAAACAAACAAACAAAAAGCCAAATTGATTAATCGAATATTTGGCTACTCACCTGTCTGCTGCTTCAACGAGCCCATCTCTCTGCCTTCACACACCTCAAGGAGAGAGAATTCCTAGGGTTGGGCTAGAGAGAACTGTAGGATGGTAGGAGAGACTGTCACAAACTTGCACATAACTTTCCACTTCCAGCTCTCACTAACTGTAAAATAATGATGTGGCAGAAAGCAAAGTACAAAGACTGCCAGATTCCAAGAGAGAAGCTGGATTCATGCCTTGATCCCTAGACATTGCTACTTGCCTTGTGCCCAGCCTTGTGCTCTATAGCAAGAATATAGATGCTGCCATGTTATTGTATTGTATTAGCTGCACTCAACACAGTGCATGCAGAAAGCAGTTTCTTTGTCTCCTTCTAATGTTATTCAAACTCACTTTCCAGATGCCGTTTGTTCCTGGGCCTTTGCATATAAATGTGGGCTGGTCGGTACAGAGAGCACCCAGAACAGTCCTATTTCAGTGTTAGGCTCCCTCTGACTCACCTAATTGCTATCTCTATTTGCCTCTAAGCCTTTGAAAAAAAGCACCATGATAGTCTTCTCTTTTCTCATCCAGCTTCACACCCACACCCTCCCTGATGTAGGCTCAGGATCTGACACCTGGCAGGGCCTCCTTGATAGCGGTCCCTCTGGGTGAGTTGGCTGTTCCCTTCTATAGTTTCTCAGGAACTCCCATGCAAGAAGTCTCCAAGTACAGTTCCATTGCCTGGATGATGGTGCCTCTGGCCTAGGGCTTACACCACTTCTCTCAGCCACCAGAATGTAGTTTGTGCCATTTGTGCCATGATAAAGATACTAGGCCAGTGGCAATGTGGAGGAGGACTGTATGTGTGGTTTTGTGCCCGTTGTCTCAAGTTAGAGCCATTTTATGATTCATTAGTCATAGGAGGACGATTCTCACCAGTGCACCCCCTGCACGAGCTGAGCACTGACTCTCTCCAGTTTTGGTCCACATCACCCTGTGTGCCTGATAGTTCCAGGATGTGCTCTACTTTTAGGTCCTCTTGGCTATTACTATGATCCAAATGTGCCCCCCCCATCACCACCAAATTTGTATGTAGAAACTCAATCCCCAGTGTGAATACTAAGAGACTGGGCCTTTAGGAGGTCCCTAAGTCATGCTGCCAGAGCATATATAAATAGAATTAGTGCCTTCATAAAAGAGGTGGGAGGGAACTGTTACCCCTTTACAGCAGTAGCTTCTCCCACCCCGTGAAGACCACAGAAGATGCCATCAATGAGAACCCACGCCATGGGTGAGTTATTCCATTATTGTAAACCAGGCACATCTCATCCCTCCACGATGTCAGAATTTATTGGATAACAATGAATTCGCAAGTGACATCAATGTGTCAGCTTTATCTCAGTAAGTATCACTTGATAGCTATGAGCAAGGCAATCAGTTTCTTTTACTGTGTTCCAGTCTTAATTACCAAGCCCCGTGACACCTGAGTCACACATCATACTGCACACCGTAAGGTACAGGGTGCAGAGTGGCTAACAGTTAAAAGTGGCTGCAGGATTCCAAGGACTGAAATTAAAGACAGGAGCAAACAGACATGTGAAAAGTCACCACAGTGCCCAGGTAAGATCACAGACCAGGCAGAGCTGGTCCCAGGCATGGGCTGCTGAGTGTGCAGAACTCATTCAGGGCCTGAGTCCAGACGTCAGGCAGTTCAGGTGGGCAGGGTCAAGCAGGAGATGCAGCTGTGCTGGGGCTGGGGACAGAGCTGGAGCTCCACCTGTCGTCCTCATTGATGCATGCACCAGATGTGCCAATGAGGTGGGTCAGTGTATGTCACAGCTGGACTAGTGCTGGTGTCCCCTTTCTCTATGGCCCAAGGAGGAGCGGGGTGCAACATTCTTTTGTCTGAGTGTCTCATAACTCACGGGTCTGTTTTCTCTGATGTGGCTTTGCCCCTGATTCAACCTGCTTAGTTCGCAAGAGGTCACTTTTAGTAGCATTACTAATGTGGACATCAGGTGGTGCCTCGGGATGGTGCTGTGTGCTGGGGTTGTTCTCATTGTTCAGTGTGGTGTGCCCAACATCTGATGCTAATCTGTCCACACAGACAAATCACACCATTCTGCCTCGGCCTCCATAACTAAAATGGAGCAAACAACTACTTTATAAATGGAGCCGGTAGGATATGGCACAGCCCAGAAGCTGCTGCTCTGTATGGCCCAGAGTAATTCACAGGAAGCACAGCCTCCTCAGCACAAAGGGACCCTCACCAGACCCCACATTGGCTGGTTCCTTCATCTTGGACTTCCCAGCCTCCAAAACTGTGAGAAATAATATGTGTTAAATTCCCTAGCCTGGGTATGGTGTTATAGCAGTAGGAATAGATTAAGACAGCTGTATAAGAAAGGCTTCTGTATCATTGCCAAGATGTGGAGATTAGCAGCACCCTCATGGAGCAGTCCTCTTTCTCTTTGCTGTGCCACCAGGCATAACGTTCCAGCTGTCACTTCTCTCCAACAGAATGTACGATCACGTGCCAAACATCAAGCGTGTCAGTCCCTGCCCATTATCTTAGTCCTTCTCTCATGGCCAGTGGTAAAGGACGAGCACCCCATTTCCCTTTCTCCCCAAGGAAGAGAAACAGGAGCAGAAGGGGAAATGCCATGGTGGTATACTGTGTATTCAGATGTCCCTCCAAAACCTCAAGCAACCGTAGGCAGGGTTTTGGGGAGGTGACTGGATCACAGGAGCGCTGTACTCATAGTTTATAGCTAACTGTGCTATAAGGAGGTGGGATCTGGTTGGAAGAGGTGGTGTGGCCCAGAAGAGTTTATCTCCCTCCGCAGCTCCTCCCTCCGCCATACCATCCTGCCGTGGAGCCAGCCAACTATGAACTAAAACATGAGCCAAAATAAGTCTTTTCTTTTAGTTGCAGGTATCTGGTATTTTGTCCCATGACAAGGAAAGTCACTAAGACTACATTATTAAGTACTCTTTGCCAAGGGATTGTTCCACTCTGAAACCTTTATGAGATATGGGTGATGACTTTGCTGCTGGCTTGCTGGGGGAGGGGTGTGACTCGTAAGGCCTGAGGAGGTGCCAGTCAATGGAGAAAGAACAGCATACTGTGTGAGCGTCTGCAGCACAAAGCAACATGGGAAGGAGAGTGGGAGTGTGGCGTATCACAGGGAGCACCAAGGGGCTATGAGAGGAGAGAGTTTGAGAGGTAGTCAGAGATGGAATTGCACTGGAGAGCTGGGTTGCAGCCAGCACTGTGTTCTGCATGCCTAAGAAATGCTAATGTTATCCCACAGGATTAGCCATCAAAGGCAGGAAGCAGGGAGTAGGTGTGTTTATCTGCCTCTCTGTGTGCTCTCTTGAGTAGAGAAGCCTTGGGGAAGCAGACACTTCCTTGATGTGAGCTAAGAGTATTAAGCAGCATGGCTCTCAGAACCTTCCGATCAGAGTGAAAGGTTTTCTTGCCTCTTCCCCATTTCTCAAAGGGGTTTCTAACAGTCATGAGAGTCACTCTTCCCCTGAGCCTCCTGTTTTGTAATCTTTTATGTCATGGTAAGTTGGACAAGGAAGCAGGCAGGAGGAGACAGAAAGGCTCAAGACAGCAGAATTCATTATGCTTACTGGTCCTAGAGACAGCACACTACACAGGCCACACAGGAGGTGCAGGGTGGGCAGGGACAGAAGACAGGAGCTTGCCTAGGCAAAATTCTTCTCCTTAATCATCCTGGGACCAGGCACCAAGCAGTAGGATCCACCCAAATGAAGTCCCTAAATTCAAATTGGCCAATCCTAAAATGTTCACCCTGCCTGTTTGCCTTTCCCATGGAAACCCCACGAAGGTTGTGGCTAAGCACCCCACTTAGTCCTGTCTCCCAACTTCAGATCATCCTGGTGCCTCCCCATGTGGGCCTGTGAGTGCAATAGATTTTTCTTCTTTTGATCCTGTCCTCTGTCTCTGTTCATTTCTGCACCTAACCACATCATAAAAATGACTTTGCCAGTCCCTGGGGGCAGCATGATGGAATGAGAGGGGCCTGGGCTCTATTCCAGAGTGGCCTGGGTTTTGTTTCAAGGCCATTATTTATGTGTGACCTCAAATTATTGAACCTCTCTGGGTCACAGTTTCTCTGTATAAAAATGATTTGCATTCTTCAAGTCAGAGTAAGATAGATGCTGCTGCTATAATGAATAAACCTCAAATATTAGCCACTTGTAGGAGAAAAGGTTTACTTCTTGCTTTCAGTGCCTGCCTGTGTAGGTCCACAAGCAGCTCAACTCTGAGTTCCTGATTTCTCAGGCTGGAGGAGCAGCACCCTCCCTGATCACATGATGGTCACTATGTCACATGGTAAGAGCACCATCGAGGAGGGTCCCATACCTGCTGTTAAATATGCCAGCATGGAGTTGATGCATGTCACTTCTGCTCACAACCCTATCCCGAAATCACATGACCACTATCACCAACCCTGTGTGACTGCCTAGCTGTGGGGAAAGTCCAGTGTGGTTCCAACACAAAGGGCCTGGGAAGAGCTTGCACCTGGCAGGTTCTGTACTCTTCTGAACATCCTCCACCCACTGCTGTGTTTAAGTCTTCCAACTTTTAACTGACAAGGACTTTAGTGGAAGGATTGTATGCTGAGCAACCCAACTAGACCTTGGACCTTCCATTTCAGAACTCTTACAAAATGATGAAAGGAAATTTGAAAGTTCCAGTGAATGAGAGCCTGGTTGAGAAACATAAATCCCAAAAGATCAGAAGGGACAGATGTCTCTATCTTTGAGTCACAGACAGATAGGCCCTTGGGGACAGAATTTGGGGATAGACAGGTCTGTAAGTCAGAAGGCTTCCAGCCACAATTGGAACAGAAAGGGCAAGTCTGACTGGCTTAGACCTGAGTGGAATCATTGCCCTGAGAAACACAGGGCCCCAGGAGGGCAGGGCTCCGTGTCCAGTGATCCCACAACTCCACTATGCCAACAAGGATCCCTGTTTCTCTTCATTTTCTTGCTCTGGTGTTCATTTTGTCTGGTTTCTGTTTTGTTTTGCTTTGTTTGGGATTTTTTGTTGTTGTTTTGGAGACAAGGTCTCATTATGTAGTCCAGGCTGGCCTTGAACTCACAGCGATCCTCCTACCTCATCCTCCTGAGTACTGGGATTACAGGCATGCGCCATCATGCCTGGCTCCTCTGGTTTCCTGATTGTTTTGTTTTGTTGTGTCAGAGATCAAACTCTGGACCTAGCGCTACTGAGCTAAATCCCCGGCCCTATCTGGTTTCCTTTCAAGACTGGTTCCTCTCTTCAGATCCTAAAAAGGCTGTCAGAACTCACCAGTGGGGACCATAAGTAACTTCTGGAAATTCCCCTGCGGGTGCATGGAGGATGACTTTCCAAAAGTCCTTACAAGATATCTACATAGTTCCTACAAGATTTCACATAACCACCAGCTCTATCACTACCAAAGAGGGCTCTTGGAAGCCAGCTGGGCCTTACCCTGCAGTAAGGAGGAGGAGAACAGGATGTTGAAGAGACAACTGATGCTCCACTTTGTACCCATGGAGAGTAAGTGGTCTGGTTGTAGAAACTGGGGCAGAGAGGACAGAT
The DNA here is from genome assembly GCF_012274545.1 of Fukomys damarensis. Classification (NCBI taxonomy): domain Eukaryota; kingdom Metazoa; phylum Chordata; class Mammalia; order Rodentia; family Bathyergidae; genus Fukomys; species Fukomys damarensis. The sequence goes on from NW_022900913.1 coordinate 69,425,946, forward strand.
TCAAAGTCTGCTGATAGAGCAGTCTCTTAGCAAAGACAGGATGATCTGGTCTCTCAGCCCATGATGCAAAGACACGCAGTGTCCCTCTCCCTCCCCCCGTACCCCACCCACAGCCATGGGCTATGTTCTTGCACTTACAAGCAGACCCTGCTTGCTCTGTCCATCAGTGCTCCACACAGCTATCCTTGGGTCCCCTACAGATCTCTGTAGCTCAAGCCATGCCTTTCAGGCAAATGTAGTGTCATCCCTCCTTAGAATGTATAGAACCAAACTTCATTCACAGTCTTTCTCATCCCAGATCTCTATTCCCACCCTCACATATAAGCCAAGCCCTTTAACACATACACTCCTTCTCTCAGAGGGATGTCTTGCTACCCCATCCAAGGCTCTCCCTGGAGGCAGGATTAATACTGCCTTTGGGGGAAAAAAAAATCTCTATCACTAATACCGCATTTATTTCTGTAGCTTCATTCCAGCATCAGTCCCATTGACTGTAAGTACTCCTTCGTGTGTTTCCATCTTACTTCCTCCAGAGGAAATGGGTCCCCAATGGGAAGTTCCTGAACACAGCCATCTCTGTCCCTGCAGCCTGTTTTACAGTAAGTGCTCAATAAATAGAGCTGTTGAGGGAAAAGGATCAAGAGTTGGAGGGTGTTGGGAAATATAGGAAGGGAAGGGGACAAAAAAGTCATAATGTGTCATGTACATATACAAACTCCCGATGATAAATGCACTACAAACATGTACTAATAAAATTACATAATTAAATTTTTAATAAAGCATATTAAAAAACTAACTAAATAAATAGGTGTCAAGCTGAAATAGAGCAAAAAGAGCTAAAGCTTATCCAATGCTCTGTGTCTTTTTTTCCATGGTTATTTTGGTAGGGTTTTGGGGTTTTGTTTTTTGGTGGGGTTTTGTTTGTTTGTTTGTTTTTTATACCAGGGATCAAACTCAGGACCTTCAGCTTGTCAGGCAGGCATGGCACCACTGAACTACATCCCTGGCCCTTTCCATGGTTATAATCTGCAGCAGACTGGCACTATTAAAATGAGCTGTTGAGGAGCTGTGGGCAACGGTCAACCCTGAAGCTGATGGGCCCTTGCTCTCGGTCAGTGAATCTGTAACCTTCTGTGGAATTAGCCCTGACAATAGATGGTTAAAGCAGAGTTGGGAAGTCCACTTTTTTAAAAAAATTAAACAATTTGTTGTACTTTGGATTAACTGTATACTCACATGCTGCTAAAAGATACAATACAGATGGCCCCCTGTGCCCTTTTACCAATTTGCCTCAATAGTTGAGTATAACAAAACTAACACGAACAGAATAGAGGCATTGACACAGTCCATCCATCTGGTTCAGATTTTTTCAGGTTTACTAGTGCTCACGTATGTGTGTGGGTGGGTATAGTATATACATGTACATGCATGTGAAACTCTATACGTGTTCATCACAAGTGTGAGATTTCATCACTAGTGGATTCACATACCCACTCTACTACCAAGGTCAGGAAGCAGCATTCCCATCATCAGGACCCCTCCTGTCACCATTGCATTGTCACACTCCCCTCTTCTCACCCTCTCTCCTCCTCCAGCTTCCTTAACTCCTAGTAACCTCTAATCTGTTCTCTGTTTTTATAATTTTTATCATTTTAAGGATGTTTAATAAGTGGAATCAAGCCTATACTACCTTTTGAGGTTGTTGGGGTTGGTTTCCCTTACTTAACATAATTCCCTGGCATTCCATCCACACTGTTGTGTGTGCCAAGGTTTTCTCTTTGCCCTTAGATCCCCATATTTTGTTTAACCATTCAGTTGGTTGAAGGATCTTGGATTGTTTCCAGTTTGTGACTGTTAGGAATAAACTTGCTATGAATATCCGTATAAAGGCTTTTATGTAAGTATAAATTTTAATTTTTCCAGGTTAAACATGTACGGTGCCATTGTTATATCTTGTGGCAGTTGCATGCTTAGTCTTACAAGCTACTATCACACTTTCGCAGATTGGATATACTATTTTATATCACTTCTAACAATGTATAAGCAATTCATTTTCTCTGCATCTTCACTGCTTTGAGTGTGGTTCCTATTTGTTTATGTTACCATTTTGATACATGTGTGAAGATATCTGTGATTTTAGTTTGCATTTGTCCAGTGGCTAATGAAATTGAACATCTTTACATGTGGTCATTTGCACATAAGTGTATCATCTGCAGTGAAATGTCTGCTACTGTTCTTTTTTTTTTTTAATTGAGATTATTGGTACAATCTAGGTACAATACAATTACATTCATCACTGGGATTCTGTACCTTTACATAATAGGTCTTGATTCTCATTTTTCCCCTTGTCCCTGCCCTCCCTTCACCCCCTCCTCCCCTCCCCATTTACAAACACTTTATTTCCATTTTTTCAGTTTCTCATATTTTTTTCCTCTCCCTTATTACCTTTCCCCCACCCTTCCCACTTTCCTTACACCTTTAGCCCTTTACTTCCTATTTCACATTATTAATTGTCTCATTAGGATCCTGTGTACTATTATAGTTTTTCACACCAAAGAAACTATTCGGCATTTCAGTTAAAGAAATCTCTGTATGAACATTAAAAATAGGGAATCCTAAAATAAAACTAAAAAGGAAAGTAAAAGAGAAAAGGCAATGATGTAACATCAAAATAATCCTTAATTCTGGAGATGAAAATGGTCCCTGAACATATTTAAATTGCTTCTCCCTCTTATAGTCTTATCTTATTCTTTTTTTCATTACTTAGAGAATACTTTATTAGTTTCTGTAATCAAACCCACGTAGATATGACCTTACATATTTAGTACGATGTGTTACCCCTGTACACATGGAAAAAAAAATTAATTAACATTTCTAGACCAATATGGTTGTCCATTTCTGTACAATGCCAAGTCAACACAGTAAATTGGGATGACTTTTTCCAAAGTTGGCAGCACCATTAAAGTTTCCCAAAAATCAATATATATATGTGTGTGTGTGTGTGTGTGTGTGTGTGTGTGTGTGTGTGTGTCTGTGTGTATAGAGAGAGAGAGAGACTAATAATAGTATGTTATGCATCAATAGCAGCAACAGCTTTTCCAGGTTCTGCAGTCATCTGAACAAAATTATAGACATTCAGCACATTCCATTAAAAAAAAAAAAAC
>NW_022900913.1:69429753-69437877 GCF_012274545.1 Fukomys damarensis
CTTTTCTCTTTTACTTTCCTTTTTAGTTTTATTTTAGGATTCCCTATTTTTAATGTTCATACAGAGATTTCTTTAACTGAAATACCGAATAGTTTCTTTGGTGTGAAAAACTATAATAGTACACAGGATCCTAATGAGACAATTAATAATGTGAAATAGGAAGTAAAGGGCTAAAGGTGTAAGGAAAGTGGGAAGGGTGGGGGAAAGGTAATAAGGGAGAGGAAAAAAATATGAGAAACTGAAAAAATGGAAATAAAGTGTTTGTAAATGGGGAGGGGAGGAGGGGGTGAAGATGAGCTCAGGACCATGATAGAAGCCATGAAGGCCCAGCATAAGAAAGAAATGGAAAAAATAAACGCCCAACATAGGAAAGAAATGGAATCCATAAAACAGATTCAAACAGATATCCAGGAGATTAAACACTCTATTGAAAGTGTACGCAACAGAATAAAAGAATGCGAAGATAGGTTCTCAGATATAGAAGATAAGATTGCAGTCAGTGATCATGAAAAGAGAGGTCTCTTAAAAACAGGAAGAGATCATGAGAAGTCGATCCAGCAACTCTTAGATGATGCAAAGAAGAATAACGTAAGACTGACAGGAATACATGAAGTAGCAGGAAAAAATACAAATGACTTTAAAAATCTGTTTGCAGAATTAATGACAGAAAACTTCCCAAACAGAGGGGAAGAATTTGCTACTGTTCTTTGCCAGTTTTCTAACTGGATTTGTTTTAACTGTTGAGTTTTGAATGTTCTATATGTATACTAGATGTTATGACTTGTGTGTAGATGTCCCCCCAAAGCCTCATTTGTGGGGGGCTTTTCAGAGGTGGCTGGATTGAGAATGTGTGATCCTAAGATTACTAAATTAGTCTATTGAGTAGTTTGGCATAGTTCTGGGTGTAGATAGTGGGTTGGTCCACCCTGGAATGTGAATGCTACCCACTCTAAGGGCATGTAGCCTGGATAGACTATAAAGGACAGAAACAGGACTCTGGTTATTGCTTAGTGCTTCATTTGCTGCATTGCTTGCTGCTTGCGGCTTTCGCTGCCTCCTTCCTGCCATAAACTTTCTCTTCTGTGATGCCCTTCTGCCATTCCACACTCCTTTGAGCTAGCCAAATATGCACTAAAATCTCTACAGGCCGGGTATTTAGCTCAGTGGTTTTGCCACTTGCCCTGCAAGCACAAGGACCCGAGTTTGATCCCTGGTACCAAATAAATAAAGTCTCTACAAATTGTGTGCTGAAATAAACTCTTCTTCCTTTAACTTTGGGTGTCAGGCATTTTTTGTCTCAGCAGCAAGAAAAGTAACCAAGGCACTAAATATTAGTCTTTTGTTGGATATATTGTTTATGAATACTTTCTCTTAGTTTATAGCTTATCTTTAATCTCTTACCAGAATCTTTATAGAACAACAACAAAAAAAGCTTATAGATCATGCTTTTTGTGTCAGACTAAAGAATTCTTTACCTAGCCTTAGATATCAAATATTTTCTCCAATTTTTTTTACAGTGAACTTCAGAATAAAGTTGTTTATGACCTCAAGATATGTTGCTGAAATTGTGACAGGAATTGCATTGGTCCTATAAGTCAATTTAGGGACCAGTGACATTTTTACTACTTAAAATTGATTAGTCACTTCTGCATTACAGTTTAATGCTGAATATGTATGTGTATCAGCAACCTCACCCCAGTAGTGTGCTAGCATATAATAGGGACTTACTAAATATTTATAGCAGGGATGAAGGACAAGAGGGCCAAGGGAAATCTTGAAGATTCTGGACCAGTACTCCCCAAAGATGTTCATACAAGCAATCATATGCTAAGCCTGAAAAAAATTACGTATTTCTATGCTTCCTCCCAGTCCTACTGATTCAAAACATCTAGGGGCAAGGCCGTGAATCTGTGTTCTCAACATCCTCTGTAGTTGATTCTCAAGCACAGGTGAGTTTGAGAGCATTTGGTGGAGAAGCCAAAAGTGGAAGCTGTGTGCAAGGAGTGAGCTGAGTGCCCTGGGAGTCACCATTCTTCCTGACACTGGCCCTGAAACCAAGCACCTAGGGCTGCAGCCAAGTCCCCTATCACACATTAATATGCACTTCAAGAGAAATGGCTCAAACCAGGTTTATGGGCCTGGAGGAATCTTTTCCTACAAAGAGAGATACTCATTTCATTTGAATCTTTATCCCTCATTTCTTCTCCAAATAGGAAAGAAGGAACCACAGTTCAAAATTGTAAATAATATCATTTATTCACTTCATTGCATTCTTAATTAATTCCCTAATTGTGAGGCACTGAAGCTTGAGAGAATCTGAAAGAAAACTTTTCACTTCCCAGGAAATTTCTTTTCTGTTTACAAGAAAAAGTCATAACCTACAAGACTTTTCTATCATGAAGAGAACAGAAAGATTAGAAATGAAAGTGCATAAAGAGCAGTTCATAAATTGGATTTTGGAGCAGAGTATTTTTTAAACTTTGTTTCTGACTGGTTTCTCTGTCTGTGTCTCCTTCCCTCTGTGTCTCCTCTGTGCACCCCCATCTTTCCCCGCTCCCTTGTTCCCTCCCTCCCCCAGCTGTATCTGTGAGATCTTGCCTCTGCCATATGTCCCCTGTCACATGGTGCCAAGTATGTTCCAGGTCTATTTCTTTTGTACATTTGCAAATTCATGTGGTTTAATTTTTGTCATGGTTGTGGCGATCTGTCTTAAGGTCTGATCACACTGGATCTACTACTTCGTTCTTTTCTCAACATTCTCATCTTATTTTTTCTTCATATAATCACTAGAATGAGGTTTTATGTACAAAAGAAAAATCCTTTTAAAGGAATGTATAACTCTTTGGGTTGTATAGGAAGGGTGCAGAAAGATATCAAAACACGTTTCCCCCATGGGCTTTGGGCAAACTGGGGCATTTTGAGAACTATAGGAACTCCTTCCGTGATTGTGGAAATGAAGTAAACAGTGCAAACCAAAAGCTTCATCCATCCAGGAAGTGTGCACCAGACATTTGCCCAAGGCACCTTTTTGGAAGAGGTTGGTTGCCAACTCCTTTCTCTAGGAGAAGCCCCCAACCCCATCCCAACACACACACACAGAATTTCCCTTGATTGAAGTCTCAGAACTGTTCAAAATGAGCCCCAGGAATGACAGATGTCCTCGTTTAGAATTAGCCCTTAACACCTGGGCCAGTAGCTCCATCCCAGGTCATCATCTTTCCTGGTGACAGAGTCGGTGGGCACATTCTCTGGACCAAAATCATTTGAGGTCTCTTCCACCAAAGGGATGTCATTCAGAAACCCGAAGGTCCTGCCCCAGGAGACTGGCTGGCACTCTGTGTTCACCTAAAACAATACACAGCTTTTAGTGGGTGGCCTCATGATTTGGCCTGCACCCTTCCCTAAAGTGAACAGTTCAGTCCCTTTCTTATAATCTCACTGAACTATGTGCTTGGTATTTTTATTTACTTATTTTACTGTTGTTTTGTTTTTAGCCTCATAAAAGAGAAATGGAAGCCTTATGGTAGAAATACATATAGATTATGCAGAGTGCTATGGAAAGACGCACTCTATGGGAAACATAAAAATGTGCCAAAGGTACAGCCATGTGAATGTAGATGAATCCCCTGTTCTCACTATATGATCCTGGACAAATTAAATAAACCACTGAACCACTTATAAAACAAATAAAAAATACCATTCAAAATTTATGTGAGGAATTAAATCACAGAAACTAGTTTCCTACTATAACTGTTTTAATGGTTCAAATAAAATAATTTGGGTATAGGTTTATTATGGTTTAAATCTATAATGTCCCCCAAAGCCTCATGTGCTCATAGGTGTTGGGAGGTGATTGGATTATGGGGCTTAGAGCTGACTGGTTAGGAGACGGGGTCTAGTCAGAAGAGGTGGGTCACTGGGATGTAACTTGGGTTTATCTCCCTCCCCAGCTCCTTCTTCATTCACTTTGCTCCCAGTCCACTATGCCACGAGCAGCTCTCCACCATGCCCTCTCCATAGCACCCTAACTGGGAGCCATCTATGACTGAAACCTGAACAAACTGTGAGCCAAAGTAAGCCTTTCCTCCTTTAAATTTTGGATGTGGGATATTTTGCTTCACCAATGAGGAAACTGACTGAGGGTTTATAGGATATACTAAGCAAAGTCCTCTTTACCTCCTCTGAGACCTCTCCCCACTCCCAAGGTGAATGAGAGAATGGATACAGTGGGGATCCTTAACCTTTTGCTATGGGCCTTTTGGAGAAGGTGAAGAATGCTCGGAGCTGCTTTTTCCAAAAGAAGCACAAGTGTCTAAATGTGGGGGTCCCTGAGCACATGTCCCTGACCATGATGCAGAGCCTGGAACATCAGCACCTCCAGACCACCCTCTGTCTGCAGGGGAGGATCTGACCTGCTCTCCTTTTTGTGCAGGACAAGAGAGTACGATAGGACTCATCCCAAGCCATGCCCCATAGGAGGCTTAATCAGTTCACCCAGTCCCTACCGCCCTCACTGTAAGTGGGAACTTCTCCCCATCCCATGTCTCATGTCAGGACACAAGCCTAGTTCCATTGTCTATGTAGAAAAAAATCAACACAACTGAATATGTTCAAAAGTTGGCATCATCTCACAGAAGCAATTTCCCCCTTTAGATGTGTCATAAAAATAGCTAGCACTTTCTAAACTCTTGGCACGTGTTGTCACCCAACCCTTACAGTGACAGCACAAGGCAGGTCTGGTTGTCTCCAGGAGACAGGCTGCTGCAGGTCACCCAGCTAGTTGGGGCAGAGCCAGGCTTGAAGCTGGACCCCCACCCCTTCCCAAATGGTCTGACCCTACTTCTCTGTTCTGTGCCCAGTGCTGTAGTCCTTAGCTCCTGCCTCTGACCTTAGTTCCTGTGGCCAGAGAGGGCTCAGCCTTCTTTTTCCAGTTACCCCCCCCCAGGCAGCCCCTTCCCGCTGGGAAGGTTTCCCCTCTCTCCCTCCAGTTTTGTGAATTCATAATGTGCCTTCCAACCCTGTCAGGGTACCCAGCTTCCCCCACAAATGCCAAGCACCGCCTTCAAAGCCTTGGAATCGTCCTATTAACTTGTTGCTTCCTATTTCAGATGAGAACCTATGCTTTTAACATCATGTTTGAATTTCAAATATCCACCCCCTTATCAGCTTGCCTGCTATCCTCCTCCAAGAATCCAGTTCAACCACTTACCATGGCAGAACTCCCTTCCATACAGCTGGGGAACTGTGGCTAGATTACCAGGGATGAAAGTGAGCAAGTGTGTTTCAATTATCCCAGAAGCTTCATACACAGAAGCCTTGGTCCCTTGCAGTGGGCCTTGGAAATAGGTTTATGTGAAAGCTTCCTGACCAGTCAGCATTTTTGCTCTGCGACTGTGCCCCTTATGCTTTACCAGACTGTTGGCTATTTGCCTACAGAAGTCAGTTAACTTCATCCACTCCAGGACCAAGGTCTGTGCTGCCCTTGATCCCCCTTCCTGTGTTCCCACCCCAGCCTGGTGGCACCATCTCAGATTCAGGGTCTTCTGGCATTAATAAATAGTTTTCTTTTTGTACTGGGGATTGAACTTGGGACCTTGAGATTGCGAGGCACCGCTGATCTAAATCCCCAGCCCCTGCACTTTCTTGATTAGGATCTGCACCCATCACTGTGGAGCAGTGAGAAGGCCCTGTTGTCCAACACAAGACTCTTCTCAGAAATTTACCCAGCAGGGTCATTTGCAGCAGATAGGACTGGAATGGGCTCTGTACCTGCAGCCCCCAGAAGGGGGGCCTAGGGTATGAGAGTATGGTCACACTCAAGCCAGGCAGCACAGCAAGACACTGGACATGTGAGCCCTGAAGTGGGGGTCCAACAGCTAAATTTCTCTCCTGTGTAAAATGGAGCAATAACAGTCTCACTTTATAGAGTCACTGTCATAGAACAAGGGCCATGTTGAGCACTCAGTGAAAATGGCTGCTGAGATGTCCCCTGGGGGGGGGCCATCAGGAAACTTGGTGGACTGAAAATATGGAGCCTCCTGGGGAGGGTTCAGCTTCGCCCTTCCCAGACCACACAGTACCCACCTGAGGGTATCATCATTGCATCCTTGGTTTCTTCCAGGTCTTCCCACTCACTCTCACTCCCCTGGCTCCCTTCCAGAGGACAGGACTCTGGACAAATGTCCTCAGAACAGATCTGTGGCAATGGAATGGTCCCCGAGTCCAGCTCCAAACAGTCTCCACAGGACAGCTGTTCTTTGGATGTGCAATGGATGGTCAGGTACTCTTCATCCTCCCAGGTGAGGGAGAGGGCTTCCAGTGGACAGCATGTGTTCCCTTCATGGTCCCTGTCCAATCCCAAACCAGAAAACAGAAACTGTGTGTCTTCCAACCTCAGTCAGAAACTCCTCACCCTGCCTTCTGCATGATGCAGCATGTGAGACCCAGCCAGGGTTCAAGCAGCTACTGCCAGAGGTGGCTGTAGGCACTGAGAAGCAAACAGTGAAGACGGTATGGCCACTGTCCTGAAGGAGGCCCCAACATTGTGAGAACAAAGAGCAGCATACATATATTACAGTCCAGGTAGGAGGCAGAGGCAGCTAAGAGCATCATAAGAGTATCAGGCGGCTTCCCGAGCTCAGGGGACTGCAGGGGACTTGCCGGAGGGTGTGGCATGGCAAGCAGAGCTATGACCCAAGTCTAGCACAGACTTTCCACTTGATAAGCAGAGCAGCCCAGAGCCTGGACGAGCTTATTAACTCCCCTAGGACCTCAGTTTTCTCATTAAAAAACACCTGGAAGGTCCATAGCTGTATAGCATGGCTAGGATGCTGACATGGAATGACCCCATTCACAGCTCTCATGGCTCCTGGCACACAGTGAGTTCGCAGTGGATATGGGGGCTATTGTGACTGTGGTGGTGATGACTGTTCCAGCAAAGGATTAGAGGAACAGAGCCAAAGGACACCAGGAGCCACTTGAGCAGGTGACCTTTACAGCACTTTGTGCAAATATCAGGTCCTTTCCTGAGCACTGAAAAAGTGCCTATTTAGGGAGGCAGCCAGCTGGAGTGACATTTACTCCCTGTGTCACAGAAGGACAAAGGAGGCAGAGGAGCAGTTTGGCTTCTTATCTAGGGATGCAGCTGCAGGCAAAAAGGTGACAGAATGAGCCTTCTGGGGCTGCCCCCAGCTCCACATACAGGGCAGGGTGCTTTGAGCAGTTCAGCAGACCTGCACAGGGGTGCTCAGAAAATATGTCACAAGTCTAGTTAGAGAGGATGAGAGGGAGAATCTAAGAGAAATGAAGAGATTAGTTTTTGCCAACTCCCTGGATTCTTGCTTCTCAGTCTCCTTCACCACCCCCAAATCCTTGGGTTGGCTTTGTTACATCCGCCACATCCTGCCACCTCCCCTTCCCCTTCCCAAAGTGCCCTTTCTTTTAAAATGGTCTCTGATGCCCCTCAGTAGCTACAAGCCCCCACCCAAACACCCCGACACCATCTGTCCTGGCCTGAGTTTTGCTGTGAAATGGACACGATTTACATTCATGAGAGGAAAGGGGTAAAAGTGCATTTTATGTAAATATATGCATGCTCATGTGTGTAAAAAAGATTCTACACGGACTAAATACAGAGAAAGCTTCGCTTTCAGGAAAGAAGTATTTAAAAATTGCCAAGTGCTTGGAGGAGAAATTGATTAGAAAAGTACTTTACCAAATTATATAGAAACTATGCTATCTTATAAACATAGAAAATAAATATCCAGGAAATTTTGTCAAAAAAACGGGAAACCAGACCTGCTACCCAGCCCCCTGTGCCCCACCCTGAGGGTGTACAGTGCTGCTGGTCACTGTGCCACCTGGTTGACACCCCCCTACCTCCTTACTCCCTTCACCCCTCCTAATGAGCTCTCTGGCTTTCTTGTGAAGCTGAAGCTGCTGGTGCTGTTTGGACAGAGACCCAGAAACCACCAGACTTGGAGACAAGAAGCAAGCAGGCAGCCCATCTAGGGGGACTTGATGGCTCTGAGGGTGAAACTATCTCTCCTTCCAGCACAAGTCTGGAAGAATGACAATCTTTCCTTCCACCCTTCCACACAGGCTATGAGGCTGCTCTTGGAGATC
>NW_022900913.1:69438084-69460281 GCF_012274545.1 Fukomys damarensis
ATATTCATTAAGGAGATTGGTCTGTAGTTCTCCTTTTTGGTTGTATCTTTCTCTGGTTTGGGAATCAGAGTGATACTTGCTTCCAGGAATGAATTTGGAAGTATAGCTTCTCTTTCAATTTCATTGAAAAGTTTGAAGAGTAATGGTAGTAGTTCTTCTCTAAATGTCTTGTAAAATTCAGCAGTGAATCCATCAGGGCCTGGGCTTTTCTTTGTTGGGAAGATAAAAACATTTTAAACACCCCAATCACAATCAGTGAAATTGAAAATGTAATTAAAAACTTACCAACAAAGAAACTATGCTATCTTATAAACATAGAAAATAAATATCCAGGAAATTTTGTCAAAAAAACGGGAAACCAGACCTGCTACCCAGCCCCCTGTGCCCCACCCTGAGGGTGTACAGTGCTGCTGGTCACTGTGCCACCTGGTTGACACCCCCCTACCTCCTTACTCCCTTCACCCCTCCTAATGAGCTCTCTGGCTTTCTTGTGAAGCTGAAGCTGCTGGTGCTGTTTGGACAGAGACCCAGAAACCACCAGACTTGGAGACAAGAAGCAAGCAGGCAGCCCATCTAGGGGGACTTGATGGCTCTGAGGGTGAAACTATCTCTCCTTCCAGCACAAGTCTGGAAGAATGACAATCTTTCCTTCCACCCTTCCACACAGGCTATGAGGCTGCTCTTGGAGATCGGACCTTGAACTTGACCATGGGAATGGGAAAAGTTCAACCAGGAAAAGAGGGACACTAGAGGTGCTGTGTGCACCCCAAGGCAGAGCCCATTTAAAGGCAAGATGTGGCAAGTCAGGGATTTTAAGGACAGTAGTGTTCTTTGGAGCAAGGCCAGCCGTTGGGCAGGTAGATGTGCCAGGTACTGAAGGGGCCAAGGCACTTAAAGCCTCTGCTCCACCCAAGTTCCCCACCTGGGCTCCCTGCCCGGCCCCTTCCCCGACAAGCCAGCAGGGCCCCACCAGATCCTGCTGTTCTGCAGCTACTTCTGTGAGAGGAACCTCAGTTCATCTCTGAAGTCAGTGAAATGATTATGAAGGCTCAGCTCACTAAGGGACATTTAGAGAAAACACTGGCATGCCCAAGTTCCCTGGACAGCTCTCTGTCAAATATCTAGACCACCAAGTCTTCTCCACCCCCAGAAAGAAAAGTCAAATTAGCAGATAGCATTTCAGACTTGAAATATTAAGGTATTGTAATTGTCTGTTTCTTCATGATTAAACTCACAATGAAGTTAGGTTTTGTGTCTCTTCCTGTAAGACTCAGCCTTTTCTGCCTCTCTAGCATCAGGCCCCACCCTGATGTCCTTGTTGGTCCCTGGAGGCACTGGACCTCTGCTTCTTCGAGCTGTATCAGCATTTGGCAGGTCAATTGGCAGTGGCTCCAAGACATCAAGGTAGGGAAGACCAGGACACTGCAGATCTGAGGCACCAGTGATAAGCCCAAGCTAGAAACATTTACTGAGTCGTTGTTGGAGAGATGTGTGTGGTGGAGGAAGCAAGTTCTGGGACCTTGGAGGTGTGTGAGAGAACCCTGCAAAGGCAGCACTCAGACCCTACCTGCTATGGCCCATGCTTATCCTGGCCAGGCTGGGCCTCATCCTCCACCCAGCCAGCTTCTGTCCTCACTAGCTACGCTTTTGTCACAGCTGGCCTGGCAGCTCCAGTCGAGTTAGACCTTTTGTCTCCTAATCATCCTTTGCTTTTCCAGACCAAAGTGCCCTCCTGAGAAGGGGTACAGTCACTTTAGGTGCATTTCAAGGACTCTTGCTTTATTGTGCATTCTTAAGTGGCCATAAAAACTTACATTATTACTTTTACAAAATGACACTCGGTGAATTTACATCCATTGTACTTTTATGAATTCAACTACATATACTATGGGGGGAGGGAGAGAGAGAGAGAGACAGACAGACAGACCGACAGACACAGAGAGAGAGACAGAGAGAGAGAGTCTGCCTAAGGAGATGGAGGAATAACCTCAAGTGTTCTGCAGTGACCAACTTTCCATCCACTGAGTACAAGCCCTAAACATGAGGGAGCAGGGCACCCTCCACCTCCTCAGGCAGTCTCAGCTCCTGGATGGATACACATTTCACACAGAGCATAGCCCATAAATATAAGCCTTTAGATTTCATCTAGGGCTCAGTGAATGAAAACATGATATGCTCCATTCCTGGGAAGCATACAGCATCACACCATCCAAAGTGATGTTCAAGGGTGAGGTGACTTAATGTGATTTTCACCTTCTACCCAAATTTTAGAAACTAACTCTGCAAAAGATGCATCCTCAGCCAACCCCTCCCCGTAGCAGGCACACAATCCCATCTTTTCTCGACAGCACATACTCTACAGTTTTTCTTTATAATGCCATGCTTTGTAAGGATCTACAGCTATATGATTTTTTTAAATCTCTGAGACTAGAAAGTTGAAGAAAATGAGAAATGAAAAGTGAAATCCAATCTTCTCCGAGCAAATTCAGGGTTTCCTGGGGTGCTGGCAACCATCTGGTGTCAGGAAGCAGCCACCTGGCAAATCTGGCATTTGGATGAGATTTTCAATTGATAGGAACTGTCTTTTAGCTAGAAAGAGCCTAAGAAAGGGAACAAATACAGACTTGTATTGAGTCCTACTGTGTGCCAGATGCTGTGATGTGTTTTACTTTTGACCTGCATAGTGATTCATGGAGTGGCCATGGGCCTTGTTTGTAACTAGGAAGCTCCAGCTCAGGGACATCAGCCCTGCAGGCACACCACCAAGTTGCAAAGGTAAAACCAAGCTCTGATCTACAAGTTCATGCTCTTTCTATTCTAAACTACACAAAATGATTTGACACACAGATGTCAGAAACAAAGAGGTTGTTGGCCTTAGAAGCCAGCTCAGAACTATACACCATCTAAGGGGGGTCTGCAAAGAGCCATCATCCCACTCTGTGATCCTAATTCCGACCCTACACAGGAGTGGGGACCACCTTGAGCAACTGTTGGCCAAGTGCCATGTTCTCCTTCCTGTGGGGGCAGGCTCTAGCTACATGCACATGGAGCACAGGATAATATCTTGTTGGAGAGTGTTCAAGGTTTGAGTCCTTTTTTCAGGAATGTGGAAAGATTCCTGAGTGGGAAAGAGAGAATAGGGTAAAAAGAAAGCTAAGAAGTGCACAGTAAAACTGCTTCCCATGACTGCATGAAGCTCTCATCTGAAGATCAGAGACTCTACTAGAATACTCTGGACAACTTGCATGACTTCCTTGCGTGACCCTCCAAGGGGTGACCCTTCCAAGAATGACAGACTTTGGACATCTGGTACACACTGGCAAGTAAGATCACTAAACCAAATTTAATTTGTTTCAGAAAAATGGAATAATATGATGAGTTTTGCAAAAATAAAAGATAAGTAAGGGCCGGGGATTTAGCTCAATGGCAGCATCTTGCCTTGCAAGCGCAAGGTCCTGAGATCCATCCCTGGTACCAAAAAAAGATAAGTAGATGTCATAAGGAGGTGGGTTTCACAAAGGAAGCATTTTCTGATAAAAAACTGCATCATGATAACATGGATCTCCTCAAGAGGAACTGAGCTTCGTGTCCCTGGAGATATTTGAGCAAAAGCTGGGACACTTCTTAAGAGCAGGTTGTCACAGTGCAGATTCCAGTATGCAGTAGGAAGTTAGATTTGACCATTTGATGATGAACAACCTGATATTCTGTGGCACCATATGCTGAGAGTTACTAAATAGTAATATTGTTATTAATAATACCTATTTTAAGTAATGATTGCATATATTGGAATATAGGCACATGGTAAGTATAGAATCCAGAACCACTTTGTAATCCAGGAGTCAGCGTCTTTGTTCATCACCCCAAACTATCTGGTAGTAAAATCTTTAAAAATACAGACAAGTGTTCCCTTTCCTGCAGGGAGACAGAGTTTGTATATATCCTGCAGGAGCAGACTAATGGCTGTGCTTGGATAAATTCCTGTAGGTTATTCACTTTATTATTTTATCAAGAGTTTCAAGTGCTACTTAGAGTGCAGTCTTGAAAGCAGCAATAAATATACTTGTGTTTATGTCTCTATCAGATGATAGAAATGAAAATCACTGATGGATGTACTTGCCCACCGTGTTCTCCTGCACAAACTAGTAGGTTCAATGTTCTTATGGAAGCTTTATCTAGATGCTTTTGGGGATGAGTGCCTGGCTCCTGTCTGTCACAGTTCTCTCAGGGGCCCCATTATCTAACACTCACTGCTGCTCCATACAAACAAGCGCTCTCTGTGTCCATAGGGGGCAGCTCCAGGACATCCTCAATTACCCAAGTCCCCAGAGGCTGGAGTCCTTTATATAAAATGTAGGACATATTTGTGTATAACCTACACACACCCCATCAGATGCTTTAAGTCATCCCTAAATTACTTATAATCCCAAATACAGTGGAAATGTTATATAAACAATTGTTATATTGTATTGTTTAGGGGATAATGATTTTTTAAAATCTGTACATGTTGAATCCAGATGCAGTTTTTCTTCTAATATATTCAATCTATGGTTACGTGAATCCACAAATGCAGATCCCAAAGATCCAGAGAGCCCTGAATGTACTTCCAGTCCCTATAAATCTACTCTAGTCACTCACCTAGGATGGCCACCAAATAGGAGTGATTTAATCTTGGCAGGTTTGTATAGTGACAAACACAGATGACAATGGTCTATCTTGAGCCCATGCATTGGACTAGCAAATGCTCAGCAGCAGCAACTGAGCCTGCACTTTTACCCCTCTCTCTGTTCCTAGTAGGTTTCTAAGTGCCTTGGGTATGTGTAATAGACACTAGTCAGACCGAACTGTGGGGTATGCTTTTCAGACAACAGGATCAGAAACTAGAAACACTTAAGGGTAAATGGGCACAAAAATGCAAACTAACTGAAAAACAAAAGGTTATAAAAATGAAGGTTTCAGTCTGGGTTTAAAGATACAGATGTATGTTTAATGCTGTATTGGCACCAGAAATGAGGTTGCATTCTAGAACTGCTTTCATACCACAGTGTTTTAAGAAGCTGTGAAGGTGCAGGATAAAGGTTGCATGTTGGGAGAGAACTCAAGACCTGCCATCCATAGCCTGAAAAACATCTTGTGGACAATTATGGCCTGGGTAGAGTTTGCTTCCCCAAAAGCCCACAAGTTGTGGACACAGCAACCCCAAACCTATGTTCCTCTGTTTCTGCCTCCAAAGGCCCAGAACAGTGCTGGGCACAGGAAGCATCTTGGTGTTGTCACTGATTACTTGGTGGTAATGCTCTAGCAATGCAGTACACACAATTTACAAACTGTCTACAATGTAACAAGTCTTACCTGCCAAGTCTCCTGATGTCACACACAGAATAGCAGTTCTGCCTCATGTCCTGTTCCAAAGGGGTAGCCAGGGCTGGCTCCTCTGTCTCTAGGTGACAATGCCATAAGTGAGGATGGGACTCCAGGGCAAGTGCCAAGGACCTGGCCCAGGGTCTGTCCCCGTCTTGACTCCCTTGTGCCTCTCCGAGAGCCAGGCCTTCCCTTGCATCTGGAGAGGTGCTGTCTCTCCAGCTGTCCTCCTGTTCCAGGCTGGGGCTCTTCTCTGAGTCTGTATACATTGCCTTGGTAAATTCTTTGTCCATGGGTGTCTATTAAAAGAAAAGATAATAGTTACTACTTCCATACTGCACACTAAGAAAACGCTAAAGATTGCTTCTCTAAGAAATGAACTGGTCTTATTTTCTTATGTGATTGTAGGTCAGAGCAAATAAGAGATAGATTTGAGGTCAGACTCTCTCTGTCAGCTCCCCCACCAGCTCCCCAGACCCCAGACAACACACTAAGCCTTATCTCTATGCACCGTAGCTCAGGGGCAGTGAAAGTGCTCAATAAACATGATCACTTTTTAAAAAATGCAATAGTTTCCCCTTATTCAGGGCTTCACTTTCCATGCTTTCATTTATCAGAGCCTGAAAATATTAACCAGATATTACAGCTTGTATCTAGATGTGCCCCCAAAGCCTCATGCCTTTATAGGGGCTGGATCTAGACTGTGTGGTAGTGGTATCAATAATTATTATTATGCCAAAGCCACATTTTCCAGCCCTGTTCTCCAAGACTTCTGTCTGTGCAGACTTCTTCCTCGCAGGACAGCCTGTGCACATGTTAGTCTTACATGGTACCAAGAACCAGCTTCTCCTATGCATATGGGGTTGATGCCTCCCAACTAGGTCCCCCCAGGAGCTACCTCAGCCAAACTCAGGCTCTTGCCCTGGGCCCATGCACCCCAATGCTAGTCATAGCAGGGTGCCATTTGGGATGCTCCAAGGGGCTGTCCCAGCTCCACAGCTCCCCATGGGGTCAGGTGAGGCTCCACTGCAGCTGTACTGTATTGGCCCTTCCTCTGCCCAGCTAGCTTCCAGCACCATCACAGGGGACCTCCACAGGGCAGGCCCTGTAAATTTCCTGCACTGGAGTCTCTGCCAAAAATCTTGTTTTCCACAGACTTCCCAGGGTGATGGCAATGGGTAATACCATGTGCCAACTTTGCTAGGCCAGAGGACCCTGACTCTTGCTAAAATGCCAGTCTATATGTCTCCATGAAGATACTGTTTAGGTCTGGTTAACATTTAAATAAGTAGATTTAGAGTAATGATGTGGTGGGCCTTACCTAATCAGTCGAAGGCCTGGAGAGTAAAGACTGACCTCCCTGGAAGAAGAAAGAAGCAGAAGAGGACAGAAACTCCCTGTGGCTGAGCCAGCTGCTTTCCCACCATGTTGAGCCTCCCTCCAGGCAGCCAGGGTGTCTGGGACCACAGAGAGGGACAGGGCTCAGGACAGGAGCCAGGTTCAGAGATGGGGACGCCATCTCTTACCTTCCCCGCTGGCTCCATCTCAGGGAGCACACCTGGAGGCGGTCGGCAAAGGAGCAGTGCGGCTTCCTGGGGAGGCCCTCTCAGCAGATTGAGCACCTCCTGTGAGAAACCCAGAGCTGCAATTAGATCTAGGCTGGTGCACCTGGAGCCCCCCCCCAACCTTGCCCACCACTGTCTTCCAGGTGCTGCTTCCTCCCCAACCGTGATCCATTTCTCAGCTCTGCAGATCACTAACTTCCCAAAGGGAAGCCAAGGACAACAGCTTGTGGCCCCATGCAGGGGACGTGCTGAGACTGGGCAGGGAATGGCCCCACCACCCCGGTTCCTGACACACTGGCTGAGTCTCCTGCCACAGCTCAGCTGGGACCCTGTGACCTCCTACTGTGCCCCCAGCCCCTGCAGTGTCAGCCCTCTCCTCCCCTGTGCCTGAGGGTGGTCTTTCCAAAATGTGACATAGGCAGGTCGTTCTCCTGCTGCCTCCTCCGTGGCTGCCCCAGCCCACACAAGTCTCTCTTCTCTTCCGGCTTCTCCCTCTTCCTCCAGGAGGCCAGTCTGGAACTTGCTCTCACCTGCTGCTGCTTCACCCAGCTGGTCTCGCCCACCTGCCCTTCATTTCCCAGATCCTAAGCTCCACTGCTTCAAGCTGCTGCAAGCTCCCTCTCACTCCCTAGCATGAGATGCCTCCTTGGTAGCTCCTATGTCCTACCTGGACCAGCATTTCCCAACTCCCTGCATTAGCTGGATAATTGTTGGGACCAAAGTCCTGCACAATGAAGAACAGTTAGCAGCATCTCTGGTCTCTACCCATAAGATGTCATAGTGCTCATCAGTTGTGACAATGTCTGTCATTGTCTCTGGACTTAGCCTAGTGTCCCCAAGAGGCAGTAGCATCCCTGCATGAGAAGTGCTGATCCAGCCACCCTGCAGCCACCAGGGCCAGCACTGATGTACCTCTTCCCTGCTCCATGGCATGAGTTTGTCAGCACAGGCTCTCATGACTGCTCCCACTTCTGCAGTCACTGTTGTGTCCTTGCCCACCCTGACCTCTGAGGCTCCAGGGGCTGTCTGCCTGTGTCCTTGCGCCTCTCAGGGCTGCCATCCAGCAACATGACAGAGGAAGGTGCAGCCTATGTCTCTGGGCACCCACTGCCACGGTCCTGCTCTGAGCTCCTGGGGTCCCCAGGGGTGCTGCATCAGGTGTTTCCTTGGGCTCAGCCAGAGGAACAGGGCAGTGAGTAGGAGAGAGGGAGGGAGATGCCAGGTCCTGCTGACAACCTCTCTGGGGCAGGACAATCAATGTCACACTATGCACCAGAAGATATAAATTCAGCCAGATCAAGAGGCAGGAGAGCAGAAGGGACCCCAGTGAAGTTCTCACACCTGCTCCCAGAACCATGAGTCCCCACAGTGTCCCAAGTCTCAGGCCTGTCTCCTTGATGGACCGTTACATACAGGACCACTCTGCCAACTGCAGTCTGCAGGACAGAAGTCTGAGCTCCAGGACTGGATGTCAACTGTCTGAGGTGGGTGAGGCTGAAGGAAGCAGCTGAGGGCCTCCTGCAGCTGGAGCTTCAGTCCCTGTGGCCCCGCACCTGGAAAACAAGGCCCTCTGTGGGCCTTCCGTTCACCGCCAGAATGATGTCACCAGCCTCAATGGCCCCATGCTCTTGGGCTGGCTGCCCTGGAAAGAGTCTCTTAATTCTAATGAGGTCACTCTGGAGGAGGCTGCAGCTGCCCTGTTCCACCTGCACGAAGCTGAACCCCAGGCCATTGGTGTTCTTTTGCAGCCTGACTTCAAACCTAGGACCTGGATTGTGGGGTGTGAATAAAAATAACTCCTTCAGCAGACGACCACTGAGTGACCTCCACATACAGACTGTCAGAGGTAAATTATTTCTATTTTGCTTAGAAAGATATCATTAGCTCATTTTCATAGTGGAGTCTGTTACACCTGTAAATCCACATCAGTGTTGCCCAACAGAAGTATAAGATGAACTGCGAATACAAACCACAAGTATCTTTTCAAAGCTTTCAAATAGCCACATTTTTAAAAAGTAAAAGGAAACAGGAAAATAAATCTTAATCATGCATTTTATTTAACCCTCAATTTACAATAGGTTACATCCTGGTAAGCTCCTTGTCCGTTGGAAATACTGTAAATGGAAAGTGCACTTAGATTATCTAACCTATCATGCATCCTAGCTTAGCTGATAGAGAATTAATCAGCCCTCCCACCCTGTCATGGGATGGCTGGGGGCTGCAGCTCACTGGCACTGCCCAGCGACTCAAGTGTGTATCATACTAAATATGGCCAGCTGGGAAAAGATAAAGATTCAAAATTCGGAGCCCATAGCAGACTGCCACCCAGGAGTCAGGCTGGCACTTTTCTTTTTTTTTTTTTGGTATGGTACAAACTAAAAATGGTTTTAACTTTAAAAAAAAATGGTTTTAACTTTTTTAAAAAAATGGTTTTAACTTATAAAAGAAACTGGGAGGATCTCATGTTTGAGCCCAGCCTAGGCAACTTAGTACTTAGTGAGCCCCTGTCTCAAAATTTAAAGGACTGGGATGTAGCTCAGTGCAAAGGCCCTGGGTTCAGTCCCTAGTACTGCAGGAAAAAGAAAAAGAAAAAGAAACTGACACATCATAAGTGGCCTATAAAACCTAAAATACTTGCTATCTAGCTCTTGAAGAAAGTTTGCTGATACATTTTATATCACTACAAGGTTAACAAGATCTTTTACCTTTGTGCAGAGGGTATATTTTTAAAAAGGCATGAGTAAATAAAAGGAAATATGTTGCCTCTTCACATTCCCAACAACTGTGGGATTGCAAAGATAACCATCTTTTCAAAAAAATAAACTTTATTTAAATCACTAAAAAAAAGTTCAGAGCCCAGCTTCTACTGAATGTGTGTGGACTTTGCACCATGATAAAGCCAAAAAATACTGTAGGTCAAACCATTAAAAGTTAGGGACCATCTGTATGTCTGAAATATTCCCATTTCAACATATAATCAATACAAAAATTACTAATAATTTTCACTCTTTCAATAAACTAATCCTTCAAACCCTGTTATGCATCTTATCCAATTGGATCACTACAGTTCAATGTGCAACAGCCACACACGAAATCGCCACCATGTTGCACAGTGCAATTATAGATGATGTCCACCTGATGTACAGAGAAAGCTAGCTTGTGGGCATGCACAGCGTGTTCTTAGCATTAAATAAAACTTTCACCATACTTGCCTTGTTCTTGTAGAGCCCTAATCACACTTTACAATGCTCAGCAGGACATTTTGCCTAATTAGGCTGCAGGGACAGTGATGGCTGACTCTAGGGACAGCTGCCATTTTGGTTTACTATCTAAGATGCGCATAACCCTGGGCACCTAGGGAGTCTGGCAGCCCAAGAAGCTTCTGGACTCCCTCAAGTTTTCCTTCTCCAACTTTGATGGCAACTGTGAATTTGGGGATGGAACCACAACTCTTAAATTTCAATTGGAGCAAGACTGTGGCAGTGGTGGCACAGCTGATTGTGCCACTGCCGCCCTAGCCTCCTTGACTCAGTTTGTAGTCAGCTTTTCAAAGGCACCCATGGGAGAACACAGAGCAGAGATGAAAGAGGAAATGGCTTCGATTTAAGGATGAGTGTTCCCCTCCTCCACACCACTCCCAAGCCTACGGCTGCCTTGCCTCTGACCTGCCCCGTGCCTGGGTAGCAGGACCACGGAGAAAGGGTTTGGCGTGGGGCTAGGTTCCAAATCACAACATGCCAAGGAAATAAACCTTTTCCTAGCAGAAAACCAAATCACGAGAGATGTGCAAGCATCTGATCCCTTAGAAGATGTGCAATTACTGCAATTAGGCTCCAAAACTGAGCATGTGTTATGAGCATGATGCTAATAACAAGGCTAAGTTTCTGAACACCTTTGTCTTCCAACCTGCATAATCAGTGCTCAGGTAACTATCACAGATGCCTCAGTGGGAGCGTGTACCTGAAAATGTATAACCCTTTCATGCCAATCTCAGGCCTTTCATGACCCTTTCATGACAATTCACCCCTAAATACTTTTCAACTACTAACACTCAGGCAGCTGATCAGAAGGCTTAGGAAGGCTTGGGGCAGAATTATACCTGGTAATCATTTTGGGACAATACATCTGCTTCAGAAACGTATACCATTCTCTTGGCTTATGATCATAATCAGCACTGCTTGCTCTTTTTTTTTTTTTTTTTTTTTTTTTTTAGAGCCAGAGGAAGCCTTCCTGCCTTTCCCCTTTGACTTGACAACACAAAAGCAACATATGATGACACAACGATAGTAACACTCCATTCTTTCCCCTCTCACCATCTGTCACTGAGACACAGCTCACGGGCCTGCCAGGCAGGGCTGTTACCAAGGTAACCACAGCGTGTTCATCTCCCATCCTGTCATTAGCAGAAGGACCCTGCTGTGCCATGCTAGGGCCTCTTCCCTCCAACACCAGCCTTGAAACCTGGAAGGATAGGTGGACACATTCAATTTGCACTCTGGATGACAACGGGGCACCTTTCCCCTCTGCAAAGGCTTCTTCCTTTTTTTAATGCTTCTGATGAGGTGCTTCATTTGAATGTGAAATCGAAATCTCCAGTCAAGCCTTTTGGGTTCAGGACTGCATTGCCACCTGCCACCTGGACAAAAGCACCTGGAAGTCACACCTATCCCTCCAGGGTGCAAACTCAGTGCCAAACTCAGCCTCTTCCCTTTCCTCAATCTACCTCAGTCTTCCCTTTGCATCTGTGCCCTTGAAACATGCACTATTTACCCCATCAAATCCTTGGAGCCACACATGGAGGGGTCCAGCCTTCCCCTTTGTGCACTCCAAGTTCCCTTCTGATTTAAGGCTCCTGAGCTCCCCACTAGGAACAGCTCCTCCTACCCTTCCTCCATTCCCTCACCACTGCCAGTATCCAGTTGGTCTCCAGCAAGCTCCTGGTGGCCTGGCTTGCCAGACCCTGCCTTCATTTCCTTTGGTCCAATCAATATGGCTGCTGCTGAACATGGAACACTCTTGGTTAAAAGCCTCTAATGTCTCCCATCACCTAAAACCCAAATCCATTGGATGGCATCCCAGAACTTTGCCAATCTGTGCCCCCCCTTTCTGTCTGATTTGACTTCCCATCCTTCTTCCCCACAACACTCTATTCCCTTGTTACCTAAAATGGGTCAGGAACCAGGGCCAGACCTCATCTGGAAGCTGGTTTGAAAAGCCAAGCTTCCAACCTAGAAATGCAGCCAGCTGGCCTCCCCTTCTGTGGCAAGCATCATTCAACCCTACAGGGCCACCCCCCCACAGTGACAATTCCCAGCTGTTGTCATGTCAATAGAGTGGCCAGGTAGCCTTTCTAATCATGTTTGTGAGCAGAGGTCTGAAGACTAAAAGGTGGTAATGAATAACGACTGACCCGGAGATATGTCAGCCAACACCAAGACAAGAGGATTTGACCATGAACAGAAGCCTCCTTTGGGAAGAGAAGTAATGACAGCACAGCTGTGTCCTGCAGCTTGCTGGGAGGGCTTCAGGAATCCTGTCTCTATGGACTCCTGAGGCACCTGGAGAGGGTGTGCCAGCCCTACATGGATGCAGTTAAAAGTGGTCACCCCCAAGCAGAGAACAGAACGTAGCTGATTACCTGGAGACACCGCCTGGACATGGAATGAGGAGCACATGTTGGATGGATGGCCTCAGCTCATGCTACCCAGTGGTGGCAAAGAGCCTCCTAGGGCAGCCAAGGTGATGGAATGGCAGGAACTGGGGCGGGGTATCATGGGCAAAGGTGGAGGGAGAGAGTGCCTGCAAGCCAGGGCACACTGCTCAACGGGGTGGCACAGTTATGGAGGGGACACTGAGGGAACCTAGACAGAAAAACCACTGTGCTTGCGCAGCTCTATTCTACTGTTCAATTCCTAAGTCTAGCCAAGGACCATGATCTCTCCAAGATTGTTTATAGGAGAGCTTTTCTGCTTGGAAACATCAGTCTGCTGTCTCTTGGTTTTCACAGTCCCACAGAAAAGTGCTGCTAAGTGGCAAAAATAGACAAAGAAAGTCATATTTGGCTTGCTGGCTGCCTCTTCCCAACCCAGAGGCAACTGCAGCCCCTGCTGCTGTCCAAGAAAGCTCCAGAGAAAGGGAAGAGACCCGGGGATGGGTGCACTCACCTGCCCAGGACCCTTGAGGCACTGCACAGCCTGCTTGTGGGTGAGACCACACAGACTCACTCCATCCACTTGCAGGAGCCAGTCACCTGGGGGAGGAGGCAAGCCATGTGCAGTGCCCCTGCAGCTGTGGGAAGGACTCCCACAACGCCACTGCCTGCACCTGCACCTTCAGGAGCTCAGGACATGGAGCTACCTGGTGTCCTTGTGGGTCTGCTAGATCCCATACGTGTGCTAAACATCCTGCTCTCTGAACTCTCCACCCCTCCATCCCAGGCACCTAACAGGTCTGCCACAGGAAGATCTGTCTATTCTTGGCTCACACGATGAAGCCAGCTCTGTTCAAGCTTACCCTTCCTCCTGTTTTCCTGTGAAACCATTTTTGAAAGTATTTTTAAGTCACTCAAGGGTACTATTTATACCACTAGTATTTTTTTTTTTTTATTTCAAAAATGGTCAGGGAGGCATGGTTGATGTTGGAAACACTAGAATTCAAGGGGAAGTGGAGATAAGACAGACTAGATAATGAGACCCAAGGTGCCTTTTTTGGCTTGATTCTGGAAAATTTGGAAAAACAATAAAAATCAGTCCTTTCCTTCATTGCAATAGACATGAGACAGGGCAAAGAAAATGTTACTGTGTCCACTCAGATAGTAAAGTGGCTGAAGAGTGGGGGAAACCAGTGCCAGCTCTGTCCCTCAGGAAGGCAGAATTCTCTCCCATGAAGGCCAACAATAACTCTTCTATAAATCTCCTACTTTATATCATTTTATTTATGCTTCCCAATTTTCCACTCAAAATCTTAGACCCCTGCCTACATATCAGGTGGGAAGAGGTAGGTGAAATGCTCCCCTTCCAGGAAATTGAAGCAGGCCCTGGAGAAGCAATGGTTTGCAGGGCATCCCAGAGCAAATGAGGTGGGCCCAAGGCTCCCAGCCCAGGCCAAGGGGCCTTCTGCCCAGAACACAGAGCTCCTGGCACAACTCTGTCTCTCACCCTGCAGGATCTGCCCTTCTTTGGCAGCTGGGCCTCCAGGAATGATGGATTTCACATAGATTCCTCCATGGAGCACACTTGTGTTGATGCCACCCTGAAAGACACAAGGAAAAGCTCACCTCTCATCACACCAGGCTTCCTAGAGTCCCTCTAGCCCCCATCTCTCCCTCTACCCATCTCCATCTAGCACTGTCCTCTGTACTTACCTGCGTAGACTGCATTCACCACTGAGCAATAAAATTATCTATTTGCACAGAGCATAACAACACAGGCCACAGGAACCCCAGCCAAGCACTGGCACACAGCAAGAGTTTGGTGAGTGGAGTTTCACAGAACGTACCACATTTCTTCAGGTAGCAACTAATGGAGATGGATTTGCAGTGGGCCTAAGGGCTATGCCTGGCACATCTCGTGTGCACATGGGCTTGTTGGCTACAAAAGCAGAATTAAACTACACAGCAATTTTGCAACTTAACCTTTTTTAACTGATCAAAAGATCATGAACGCCCCACAGAGCAAACTCTCTTTTTTCCTTCTAATTTACTCTTCGTATGTAGATATACAGATAGATGTTTTATCAATTGTATTCTAGCCTTCTTGCACAGTTTTTGAATGTGTTTCTCTTGACTCATTTTCTGCCTCCACCTTCCATTCCCACGATAGGGGATAACATATTAATAAATGATAATAACTGGGCACCTAGTATCTATATATACTCTTCTTTTTATTAGCACATGTTTGCAGTCCATAAACATTTTATTAATTGTGAGGAGTTAGTGTATGTGCATAACACATAGGGTTTTTTTTCTTTTAACTTTTCTCTGTAGTCACATAATCATGAAAAGGTTAAATAAAAGTCTGGCTAAGCTTCCCAATGGACACACACCAGGCACCTGAACAACCTTGCCATAGTTTGGGTGTGAAATGTTCCCCAAAAGTCCACATGGTATGACTTGATCCCTAGCATGAGTGATCTGGGGAGGTGGTGAAACTTTTGGATGTGGGCAATCTTTAAATCTTTACAGATGTGCCCTCAAAGGGAATTGTGGGAGCCCACCTCCTCTTCTGTCTCACTCACTTCTAATGTGCTTCCTTGCCCCCTACAAAAAACAAAAAACAAAAAAAACAAACCAAAAAAAAAAAAAGAACAGAGCCAACCAATCATGGGTTGAAAGTTCCAAAACTCTGAGACATAATTAACCTTTTCTCTTTGCAAGTTGATTATCTCAGGTACTTGTTATGGCAACAGGAAACTAACTAAAGCAGATTCTGAGTCCTGATAAAATGTTATCTAATGAATCCAAGACTCCTTTGGAACTAGACTTTCAGCATTGCTAATGTAAAACCTCAAGGCAACCAATCATCACTCAAGGGCTTCAACAGCCCTCCTGAGCAGCTGCACACATAAGCTCCTGGTCTCACCATGTTAGTGGACTGCTGCCTTTTCTGCCCTCTTTCTGTCTAGCTCCTGCAGCTCCTGTTTAGGAAGACCTTTCAGGAGGGAGATACAGTTCTCCCTTCCCAGTCACACAGTAGCTTCATCTTCATTTCCGACCACTAGTTGGCTTTGTTTTTCACTAACAAGCACACAAATGTATACACACTCACTGGAGTTACCTGTTGCACAGAAAGAGGTCTCCTAGCCACAGTTCTGCAATTCTCTCTTGCTTGCTTGGTGGGTGCCTCACAGAAATCTTTCCATGTGACTGGAGTGAATGCCCACTCATTTTAATGACAGCAGTTTGGTGTCTATGTATAACGTGCACAGCACATGCAGTCTTTCCTCAATTGGTCCTCTTCATTTTTCCCCAGAGTTTTTGTCACTCTAAGCAACACTTCATTAAACATCTTACATGTACAGCTTTACTCACTGGGAATCTTGTTTCTATTTTTATGTGCCCAAGGATATGCATATTTTCATTATAATAGATGCTGCCAGATTGTAGACCAATGTGAATGTGCACATAATTATTCACATTTCTAACAGATTTGTATGACAGTCCTTTTTTTTTCTGCATCCCATCAGCTGTATTTGGCCAAGCTGACAGTTATAAAATTTCATTTTAATTCACTTTTTATTCCCATATTCACGTGTTTGAGTGTTTTTCATTTGCTTGATAGCCATTCGGATTTGGACAAGACATTCCATAATTATTTCTGAAATTAAATTTCTCCAAAGAAAATCTAAGATTTTTTTGCCAGCCAAGGGAAATCACCAGCTTTTTAGCATATGCATATATGTATACATATATGAATAGTCTAAAATTTAGCAAGTGTTTCAGATAAGAAACAGCTGCACTTGGTGTCTGTTAGAATTGTTACCTCAAGCCAAGAACAGATTGACCCATCATCCTTGGTACCAGCCTGCTCGCTCTCTGTGGACTTGCGAGCCTTATTTCTTGGGGTCCTACTTGTTCTTTTAATATCACTTACTGACAAGCTAATGGCAGGCAGCAGCCCAGGATCCTTGCTCTTTCTAGATGCACAGAATTATCAAGGAGGAAAGCAATGCATGCCCACCAACTTGGGTTTCCTCTAGAAGTCTGCACTTCTAATGGCTATGCCATTTCTTTATCTGCTTGAAAATTCCATTCTCTTTCCAATCAAAAACTAAATGCAACAATGACATTCCTGAAATCTACAAATTTTCCAGAGTCTCAAGATAACAGGTTTCAGTGCTCAGGAATAAGAACAGCACCCTCCAACTTGTAGCTCTGAGTTCTCACGACCTTCCAGTGCTCCATTCTCCAAACCTTTGGGTGATCTCAGTTACACGGGTAACTTCCCTCTTTAGGGGTCTACCAGGCAAAACTCAGAAGCCAAATGCAAAGTGTAAATCTGGGCTGAGGTCTTACACACTGAACTCTGTCCTTGATTTTGGAGAACCAAGTACAAGGCTCCACTGTGACCCTCTTGGGGTGACCATGGACTACCCTACTTGACTTTGGCTTGTTTCCCTGAAGCCCTATCTTATCACTGTCCATCTGAACCTCAGAGTCAGGACATATCTGCCAATTTCACCCACACTGCCTCCTCCTGTGGTAGGCACTCTGAGCATCTGTCCCTGTCTCAACCTCAAGTTGCCCTGTGTTTGCTGGTCCGTCTTTGAACTCCTGTTCCCCACAAGTGGCTCCTATGGACTTTCTTGGCTCACCCACTTTCCAGGTGTCACTTGTACACAATGCAGATGCTATCAGGGTGGAAAGCCCACCCTGATATGGCTCCAGATGAACAGCTCTTTAACTTTTCTAGGCCCCACCAACAATGCTTACAGTCACACTGAATCCAAGTGTTCCATCTTCTTTAACAAGCTTCACAAAGTAGATTTCACCTGCATTGGTTTCCAGAGGTGATAGAAGGGAAGAAGAACCAGCAGCACCCTGCCTCAAACAATGAACAGAAAAGAAGCATGAGGTGCCTACCCTGTCTGCATGGATGATTCCTCTGAGTCTCACCTGCTCCCAGCAACAGGCAACACTGCATCTAGAAATAACATGAGCTTCTGGGCTGGCCAACAGGGAGTCTCCTCCCTATATGATCTTGACCAAGTCTCTCAGATTCGCCAGTGTCCACTTCCCAATCCAAAGAGCTAGAGGGTAGATTCCCTTCTTCTTGTGTGCCTACAGTTGTGCCCAAAGAATAGCAATGGCTCAATAAATGCAGGTCCCTGTTATTTGCACTCATGTTGTTAGAATAGAAGCTCTCCAGGTACTTCCTGGGAACCTCATAAACAGTGCCAGCCAAGTATGGGTATGCTAGACATCAGAGACACAGCAGCCAACTGAGGCAGAAACTGACTTCAGAGGGCTTTCCACTCTTCCTAGTTGGATCTTTACCATACAATAGTTACTTGCTTTAGGGTAGAGAATGATGGTCATACCATGTACCGTTTTGCTGGGTATTGTGGCAGTAGCCATATAAGACTTGTTCGTCCATCCATCCTGTCATGCAGGATGCCTATCATGTGCCAGGTTACTATGGTTTGAATGTCCCCTCCCAAACTCATATTGCAATTGAATGCCAATTGTGAGAGTTAATATTATCACAAGAGACCTTAAGGGATGAGTAGGTCACAAAAGCACAATCTGCATGATGGATTATTTTGGGAGTGGGGTAGTTGTATGTAAAAGGAGAATTCATCTGTTCCTCTTTTCCTCTTCTTTTTTATCTCTCTGCCTCTTTCTCTATCACCATGTGATACCATCCATCATCAGCAAGAAGGCCTTTACCTGATGCATCCCCTCCATCCTGGACTTCCCATAAACATGAGCCACATATATTTCTATTGTTGGCCATTTACCCAGTCTATGGCCTTCTGTTATAGTAGTACAAAATGGACTAAGACATAGGTGCTATGCAAATTGCTGGGGAGAGGGTAGCAATGAGAGAGGCTGGCCTAGAATAGGGTGGATATTTTTAACAAAGAAATCTCTAACCAATTAGCCCATAACCACATGAAAATAAGTGACACTTCCATGAGTATCAGTGACAAGGGACCCAAAACAAATATAAGGGGCTGAAGTGGTCTGTGGGCCACTGAGGACTCTGAGGAGATTGTGTGGGTGGAGGGGAGCTGGACCTGAAGTGCAGTGTTCGGTATGCCAGGGCATGGCTGAATCTTCTCCCTCCCCAAGGTCCTGGTCAAGAGCAGAACCTCTGAGTGCCAGCTTAGGGACAGTTGGAGGCCAAGATCATGGGATGCCTGATTGCCTGTACCCTGCCCAGGCTGCCATCAACTTCCTCATGTTGTCTCTGTAACAGTTCTAACTGGTGATGAAGGATGCTGGGGCCCAACCCTGAGGCCAGAGGCCTAGGCACTGCCAAGAGCCCTTTCCCCCAACAACCTTGCAGGGCAGGCACCTATGTCCATTGTATAAATGAGACACTGAGGATATAATGAAGTGGCACATGGAGAGCACAGGACTTGGGGAAAGGATTCTAAATTCTAAGAAGTGGACCAAAAGATAGTCACCTTCACTGGCAGAGGTGAGCCCTGAGGACTCTGCCAAAACATGGGGCTTTCTGCCTGGGCCATTTCCCGCTCCTCAGGGTCTCTGTCCTGGTCTTGTGGGTGTGATGACAAACGTCCCTGGTGCCTGCCACTCAGGATGTCTTTAGAGAAGGTGCCACAACTGGCCGTGCTGTCCTTCTCTTTCCTGGGGGCATTTCTACAAATACCTGTGAAGCAAGTTGAGAAGAGGTCAACAGCTTGGCAAGGCTGGCATTGCAGTATCATCTGTATGGGCAGAGTTTTCCTTTAGAGACAGAGAGGTCTTTTATACATGTGGGGAGTGGTGTGAGCTTAGCTCCTCATGAAGGCTGCTGCATTTGAAAAGGAGGAAAGACAGGTTCCACATGTGATTCAGAAGCAGATATAGAAGCCACTTGTGTGACTCAGTTATGAAGCCTCAGAAGCAAAGAGTGTGAATAATATCAGCTGCCTTCAATGAGCATCATCACACGATGGGAGAGAAAGAGAAAACAGAGATCTTTCTGCTTTATCAAAAGGCTCCAGGAAGGTTTTATCCCAGCTCAGACAGGAGAAAGCACAGTCTTGAGGATGAAGCATCCTGTGTCCAACCCATAACTGGCACATAGCACTGCTTTTAGCCCTGACCTCTCCCGAAGACCCTGCTGTGCACAACTACAGTGTGACCCAGAGACCACTGTGCTGGATGCTCAGGGGGCCTTGGTAATAAGCAGACAGTGGTATGTGTAGGTGGAGACTGGGTCACCAGTTCCTGCGGAGCCCAGTGAGCCTGGACCTGGTACAGAATGGAGAGAGGAACATGAAGTAGGAAATCCAAAGGTAAAACCTTGAACAACTTCCTTATATCTAAAATAAATACTGTTACCGATAATATTGTAGGACTAGTGAGGCTTTGGAATTATTTATAGAGAGAGGGGATTTTTATATATGTAGAGAGAAAGAGATAAAAATATGTGTGTGTGTGTATATATACACACACACATTATATATATTCAAATGCATGTATAGTCTAATACATATTAAAAATAAGATATTCACTATTAATATGTTAATAATAGCTGCTCATCAAACACACACTGGACTTTTGTTGACTCTTTTTACTTTTTCACCTTCTCCTTTTAATTTTTTGCCTTGCCTATTTGATTTGCTCTGTTGGGCCTCATGGTGTTGTTGTCTTCATTGTCTTTTTCTAGGATCTTGTTCAGAATTGCTTGTAGTGCTGGTTTGGTATTCATGTAGTTTCTCAGGTGTTCTTTGTCGTGGAAGTGTCTTATTTCCCCCTCCATTTTGAAAGAGAGTTTTGCTGGATACATCAGTCTAGGTTGGAGGTTGTTCTCTTTTAGTACTTGAAATATCTCATTCCAGGCTCTCCTTGCCCCAAGGGTTTGTGTTGAAAAGTCTGCTGTGATTCTGATGGGCTTTCCTTTGTATGTGATTTGTTTCTTTTCTCTTACTGCTTGTAGTATTTTGTTCTTCTGTTGGGTTTCTGGGATCTTGATTATTATATGTCTAGGTGTAGATTTTTTTTGATTGTAGCTAGTTGGGGTCCTATATGCCTCAGTTATCTGAATGTCAAATTCTTCCCCTCTGTTTGGGAAGTTTTCTGTCATTAATTCTGCAAACAGCTTTTTTAAGTCATTTGTATTTTCTCCTGCTACTTCATGGATTCCTATCAGTCTTATGTTATTCTTCTTTGCATCATCTAGGAGTTGTTGGATTGATTTCTCATGATCCCTTACTGTTTTTAAGAGACCTCTCTTTTCATGGTCACTGACTGCAATCTTATCTTCTATATCTGAGAGTCTATCTTCGCATTCTTTTATTCTGTTGCGTACACTTTCAATAGAGTGTTTAATCTCCTGGATATCTGTTTGAATCTGTTTTATGGATTCCATTTCTTTCCTATGTTGGGCGTTTATTTTTTCCATTTCTTTCTTATGCTGGGCCTTCATGGCTTCTATCATGGTCCTGAGCTCATCTATTTTTTTGTCAGTTTCTGCTCTAGAGTCTCGAATCACGACTTCCATTTTGCTCACTATCTCTATGGTTATCTGGGAAATTATTTCTGTTTTGAATTTTTCTAGAGCCTGATTGATCTGTTTTGTTACTTCCTGTGCTTTGAGTTCAGGGTGTCCTGGTGGTTCACTATCGGCCTTTTCATCCTCATTTGCCCTACTGTTTGCCATTGGTGAACTGGAAGTCTGTCCTTGTGTCTTGCTTAAGTGTTTTCTCATTTTAATTTTTGTTGTCGGACTGTCCTTGGTTTAATCTCTGGATTATCACCCAAATCTTCCTGATATAGTTGCACCCTAGCTTCTGTGTCTCTAATGACCCACAGACATTCTCATCTTCATAACATCAGAGAAAACAGCTCATCAAATCAAAGGCAATGCTTTACCCCAACTGATACAATCAGCAATACATTAAGATCAAGCACAACTTGAGCACTGACCACCTGTGGTAGTCACTAGTCTATCACCCTTAGATCATTTGAATTAAATTGAAATCAAGAAGCAGTCCAGAACATGTCTGCAGTGAACAAACTTTTCAATATAGTATATTTACCATTTAATGGCTCAGACAGAGTGAGGATGCAAGACCCCTGATCTCAGTTAGCTGATTGCTGAACCCCATGATGCTGACTGACCTCTGGCTGCAAGGCCCAGATTGAGTTCCCCGTACTTCTGAATGGTTGAACTCTGCAACATTCTATTACAGGTTTCCCACGCCCTTTCTTTAAAGTAAAAAGAGTCAACAAAAGGCCAATACCATGTCAATAATAAGTCAGTACATATCAATTATAACCAGCAAAGTCAATGGCCTCAACTCACCAATCAAGAGAAATAGACTGGCAAAATGGAATAAGAAGCAAAATCCAATAATGTGTTGTATACAAGAAACACACCTAGTGCAAAAAGAAGCCCATAGACTGAAAGTGAAAAGATAGAAAACAATTCTCCATGTGACAGGAGCCCAGAAAAAAACAGGGGTAGCAATCTTATTTGCAGACAAAGTAAATTTCAAACCAAAACTGAATCTAGTATTATTGATGTAGGACAGTACTGTATCATACCTCTATGAATGTAAAATATCTAGTACCTGCTTTATGATACATAGTAGGGAC
>NW_022900913.1:69460805-69481891 GCF_012274545.1 Fukomys damarensis
AGAAATGGACAACCATATTGGTCTAGAAATGTTAATTTATTTTTATTTTTATTTTTATTTTTTCCATGTGTACAGGGGTAACACATCGTACTAAATATGTAAGGTCATATCTACGTGGGTTTGATTACAGAAACTAATAAAGTATTCTGTAAATAGTGAAAAAAGAATAAGATAAGACTATAAGAGGGAGAAGCAATTTAAATATGTTCAGGGACCATTTCCATCTCCAAAATTAAGGATTATTTTGATGTTACGTCATTGCCTTTTCTCTTTTATTTTCCTTTTTAGTTTTATTTTAGGATTCCCTATTTTTAATGTTCATGCAGAGATTTCTTTAACTGAAATGCTGAATAGTTTCTTTGGTGTGAAAAACTATAATAGTACACAGGATCCTAATGAGACAATTAATAATGTGAAATAGGAAGTAAAGGGCTAAAGGTGTAAGGAAAGTGGGAAGGGTGGGGGAAAGGTAATAAGGGAGAGGAAAAAAATATGAGAAACTGAAAAAATGGAAATAAAGTGTTTGTAAATGGGGAGGGGAGGAGGGGGTGAAGGGAGGGCAGGGACAAGGGGAAAAATGAGAATCAAGACCTATTATGTAAAGGTACAGAATCCCAATGATGAATGTAATTGTATTGTATACCTAGATTGTACCAATAACCTCAATAAAAAGAAAAAACAAAACAAACACACACTGGAGGAAGACATAAGAGTTAGGGTTTCTTTAGACCTGCTTATATAAATATACAAGTAGATTCCCTACTTGATATAGACTCATCAGTACCCAGTGAAATGCCCAAACTCACATATTGAATGAATTTGATTTGAATGAATTTGATTTAATGGATTTGGCTTTGAGTTATTCAAATCTAAAGGTATTCAGTAATGAGCAGAAATGCTAGAATCACGGCCATGTCCTTCAGAATCTACAGTCATTGTCCTTCTGGCAATACTGTGAGCATTTGTTCATCTTCTTCCACTGTCTCTGTGAGAGACAAGGATAAGACTTGTGACTGAATTTAAAAGTCAAGCTGCTCCACTGTGTCCTATCTGATGGAAGCATGGGCTAGGAAGATTAAAACTCAGCTACGCCTGCACAGTAGTGCATACCTGTAATCCCAGGCCATGGCAGGAAGATCTCAAGTTTAAAGCCAGACTGGGCAATTTAGTGAGGCCCCATCTCAAAATTTTAAAAAGAGTAGGGATTTAGCTTAGTGGCAGGGCACTCCTGGGTTTGATCCCCAGTACTGGGAAAAAAATATCCCTCTCACTTTACTGTAAATCTTGATGCTGTTCATGATGGCATGCTACCTATCTGGGCCCTGACCTCCACTATCAGAACTGAGCAGATAGAAATTCATGGCAGTCAAGTCTGTGCTTACAAGATCCAGTCAGTGTCACTATGGAAACCTCTTCCTGCGTCGGTGGCCCCATTGCAGAAAGAACCCTACAACAAAGGCTACATTGCCATGACTAGGGCCCTGCACTGAGAAGATACGTAGTTCCCAAACATTGTGGGTGTCTTAGTCACTTTTTCATCATTGGAACATAATAGCTGACACCTACAACTTAAAGAAGAAGAGGTTTATTTGGGTTCGCAGTTTCAGTCCATGGTCAGCTGGCTCCAAGGCCAAAACTAGCATGGCAGAAGGACCTAGTGGAGGATAGCTACTCAACCCATGGCAACCAGGAGCCACAGAGGGAGAGAAGAGAGGATCTGAGGACAAGAATACACCCTTTCAGGTCACGTGCCCAGTGACCTGCCTCCAGCCAGGCAGCTCGTTCAGCTATCAGCTCATCCATGGATGAACCCAGATGAGCATAGTGCTCCCACGATCCAGTTACCTTTCACATATGAGGCTTGGGGGCACATTTTAGATCTAAACTATAGCAAAAGGGGACTCATTGTCTGGGATTCTATGGTGAGGCTGTGGTCTAAACATTGCAGACTTTGGGTACCAATATTACACACACACACACACACACACACACACACACACTTCAACATAGCAGGCCATCCTTAGACTACTGGATTGAGACTTGATCATCTGCACTATGTTTCTTTACAACCAAAGGAAAGGCCTGAGTGTACCTCTCTGCAGAGAGTGTGAAGGAAAATTCAAGAATTGCTGAACTGCCTCAAGAAGAAGTGGCAATGCTGTGACATCCAACAGAGCTGGTGAGCCTGAGGCCGGTGCTATGAGAGCCCTAGGGTGGCTTCTGGGGCAGCTCTGTCCACAGTCTAAAAAGCACACAGGTGAGGCCCAGCACTGCCACCTCCCCGCTACCACCTGCACCATCCGTGGCTTCTGGACAGGGCAGCTGCAATGCCCAGGAAAGCCATCTGGCGAGGTTGTGCATGTGAGCACTTGTATGTGGCTTTCAGAGAGAAAATGTTCCTGCCCCTAGGGCTAGAAAATGCAACCTGGGCAACCTGAAGCATTTCCCCTGGAAGCATCTCCCCTGAAAATGCTTCTGGAGCATGAGAAGGCAATGCGTGAGGTCAAGTTTGCAGGTAGACTGCTGTAGCTTGCTTAATCACTCAACCAAAAAACATTCGCTAGTCCCAGGTAACTGAGGTGGGTGTTTCTCAGATTACCACCGTCAAAGCCTCCAACCAACCTACCTCACATAAACACAATACTATTAACCCTTGATCTGAGCAATTGTTATCTAAAGGATTAAAAAACTAACATTTTAAGGAAACAAATTCTTCTCTTGGACTGATCTGTTACCTGCACAGAAAGTAAGGGCAGCATGCTTCTTCTGCAAATCCAGCCTCAGTATCAGACTCAGTCCCCTCAGAAGGGCCCCTCATTTCCCTTTAGGAATAATGTTCTCCCTGTCATGCAAGGAGGGGGTAATAAAGCAGATACTAATAAAGAAGCAGAGTTAAGTGGCTTCCTTTCAGCAAGACCAGCAGAGACAGAGCCCATCCTGGCCCTGAGATCCAGAGCTTATTGATTTGTACTGCTACACTGGCTCTTTGCTGGCCACCACCACCAGGACAGCAGCACGAAGGCCCACACATCCTTTAGTACTCAGTACCCCAGAGCAACACTGTCCTTCCAGAAGCAGAGGAGGCTTTCAGCTTCTGAAGGGAGGTGAACACGAACCTTCAGCTTGGGAAATGGTGAGCTCTATGTGGTCCAGAGAATTCTGAATCATTCTGACTGCCATGTTGAATGTGAAGCCCTCCAGGCTGATGTGGTTCAAGGCAAGGATCTGTCCTCCTAGAAAAAGGAAATGTCTCAGAAGTCCCATCAAGGAAAAAGGAAAGTATGCATCCTGAAAACAGTATCTCTGGACCCAAAAATGTACCTGGTTTGATGGTCTTAGTTTTTGCTGCTGGTCCTCCAGGTATAATAGAAGATATAAAAATACCAGGGTTCATTTGGCCTACATCTTCTCCATCATTAATGGCAAAACCTGCAATCCAAGAAGATATTTTAATGACTTAGTAGCACAGAAGTTAGTTTGTTTGCTTGGGCTCACATGACTGCCAGGTGGCACAGCTAATATTTGGACCTGGGTGCAGCACAAGGGGAAGAGGATTCCCTCCTTTCAGATATCACAGCTGAAGCTGGAAACACAGCTCATCAATGTTCACTGGATTTGATCCCGGAGATAACTGGAGACAAGATGCAGATGATTTCTAATCAAGCACCCTGTCTCTGGACCTTGTTCTTATATGGTTTTAAGGGTCTTATAATAGGACTGATAACAAAAAGTAAGAAAGATTGGTTATTCCTCCCCACCTTTACAAATCTATGTATACTAGAGAAAGGCTATGGCACAGCATAAGGGGAAATCTTTTTCTGTCCTGTGCTTAGATGCACCCTGAAGATACTTCAGACAAGGAAATTTTTGATCCCAAAGTCCCATTGCTCTTTAGGGGCTCTATGAGGTAGGAAAAGGCAGAAGTGATCACTGACAAAGGCAAA
This sequence comes from Fukomys damarensis, assembly GCF_012274545.1. Taxonomy (NCBI): domain Eukaryota; kingdom Metazoa; phylum Chordata; class Mammalia; order Rodentia; family Bathyergidae; genus Fukomys; species Fukomys damarensis. The sequence goes on from NW_022900913.1 coordinate 69,464,750, forward strand.
CTGGGAGAGGAGAGGCAGGAGGAGAAGAGTCAGAAGGAGAGAGCTGCACACAGCTGTCCCACTGCCAGGTGGGAAGGGCTGGGCTCCCCCACAGGGACACTTACCAAAGCCGCAGTGTGTGTCACGCTTCAGCACCACGTGCACGAGTTCCTGACCCGGCTGAGCAGTGAAGGGCTCTCTCCTGTTATCCTGTGGCCCTGGAAGGGGAAGGGGAAGGGGAATCACACCATCATGTTGCGTCCCACCATCCCAAAAATAGAATAGGAGGAAAACGGATTACACACACACACACACACACACACACACACACACACACTCACGTCTGAAAGCAAAAGTAGCTCCCCTTTAATCTACCACACTGGGAAGTGATGAATCACTGTGCCTCACAGGTCAGGGTGGTCAAGTTCAGCTGTATGAGCAGAGGCTGGGTGGGTTGGGCTGTGGATCTGTTTCTGCATGACTTACTCGAGCTTATTCTTTCTGCCTTGGGACTTAATTGCTGACAGTGATTGCATAAAACCAAAACTCAGCAAAGAGGCAGTACAGCCTTCTCTTGGGCTTTGCTGCATCTAGGACCTGAGTGTCTCCCAAGGGCCCATGTGGCAGAGGCTTGGTCCCCACATTCCCCAGTGAACTCCTGTGGGGTAGGGGAATCTCTACAAGGTTTTGCCTAGTGGAAGGAAGTGGGGTCATTCTGGGGGATTCCCTTGGAGGGAATATGAGGTCCCCTGCCCTTTTCTCTTTCACTCTTTTCTTCCTGGCCACCATGAGGTGAACAGGCCTCCTCCACCAGGATATTTTATGTCACTGTAAGAACAAAGCAACAGGACCAAGTAACTGTGGACTACAACCTCTGTGACTATGGGCCAAAGTAGTCTTTATAAGCTGGTCTATCTCAGGTATCTGTTAGTATGATGGAAAGTCAGCTAACACAGGCCTCTAGCAGCCAGAGGGACTGGTGGCCCTGCCCCAGTGCCCAGGAGTGCTTTCCCAGCTTGTGTCCTGGAGGAAGCCCAAAGCAGAGCTCTATGGTCATTCTCTGCCAGCTAGAGCTCTGGGTAGTGCACCCTATGCTTGTCACATGGGAAACCCCCAGTGGTGACACACCACAACAGTTGTCTCACATCTCTCCCTCCCCATGGGAGCATGGTGGGGCCTGGCAGAGTCAACAGAGGAGAGAGGTCCAGGGCTGTTCTAGATCCAGCTCCTGGGCTTCATGCATAAGACTCCCCCTAGGTGTGGAATCTCTGCCTCCATCCAGCTGGGAACTTGCAGGAAAAGTTTACCTGCCTTGCAGTGTTCTAGAAACAAGCACCTTGGTGTATTTTTCTGAACATGCCACTCCATTTTGGTCCTACTCCTCAGGCTGGACCAGAGCACAGGAAAGTGCTTCACTAATACTAATACACTTCCAATCCATGCACCGAACCAAAGCCAGATATGGATCCAGAGAGCTCTTCCATTCATTAGCAGTTTGGGAAATAATTTTTTGGGGGAAGGATAATTTAAGAAAAACAGATCATAAATATTGAGAAGCAAAATGAAATAGTAGCAAGATTGAAAGCAGGCATCACAGGTAAGGCTTCCTTCACCCCAACATGGCCATGGCCTAGTCCTTACCTGGGCACATGCTCTGAACAAGTACTTATCTAGGTACATGCTTTGAACAGGTGGCTGCAAGAGAAGGTCCCAGGTCATTGGTTTCTGGATTGAACAGGCACTGTCCTGCTGCTCCTGGCCAGTGTAGGGGCTGTGGGGAAAAGGACAAAGTGAGAGGAGGTGTCCCTCAAGGCAATTCCTTGTGTTTCTGAGTATGGGCAGTGGCCTGGGGAAGGCAACCTTGGGCCAGCTATTTGGCAGATCCATGGACAGACCCCACAGAAGGCTCATGTGGCTATTAGGATCCAGAAGAGCTTCTGCCTGTGAAGCCATGTAGACCTCATATGAAACTCCCACTTTCCACCTTTGGGTTGGATATGCAGCTGTGGAAGACTCCACTTGTTCCACCATGGAATGGGAGTCATCTTCTTTGGAAACCAGGTGTGATGGAACCAAAGCCAGGTAGTAAGTGTAATGTACCAGCACTCTTTATAGATCCTGATGTTTTGTTGCTTGTCCTTACTATTGGCTGAAGGTCCTTTGCAGTGTTAGCCATGCCCCACTACCCTACATATCCTATCCCTCCAAGGGCCACACACTGTCACTTACCTGTGATCATAGCAGACATTTTAGTTGGATGTCCTGGTCACACATACACTGAAATCAGGAAACATTCCTGGGAGTGCTCCCTGGCCTCCACTATGTGTGCCATGCTGGGGTTTGGAGATGTTTATTCCCCAGGGGTTCATGTGTTAGAAGACTGGTAAACATGAAAGTATTGGGAGGTGGGGCCCATTGGGAGGTGGCTGGGTGGCTGGGTTGTGGCCTCAGAAGGGATCACGCATTCTCAAGGACTCCAGTCAGTTCCCCATTTCTGTGTCTAGATTCCTGTCTCACCATGTGATCTATCCTTCTCACATGCCCTGTCACTATGATGCCACCTGCCCTGAGAAATGGGGCCCTACTAGAGCCAACACCATGCTGTTTAGACTGTTAACTTGCAGAACTGTGAGCTAACTAAATCTCTTTCTTTTAAAAGGTACCGAGGCTGGATCATTTTGTTATAGCAACAGAAAACAGACTAATACACACAACGGTCTAGCAAGCAAAGATTGCTCCAGGCACTAGGAGAATGAAGGTTTTAGTGAGAAATCTGTCTCATCAGGCCTGCACAGAGATAAGCCACATTCAGAGAACAGATGCTAAGCTATGGGTACCCAGAGTTTTGGTACCCAGCTGGATGGCCAGCCATCACTGAGACTGTTCCCAAAACTTACCCACTGCATCAGTAGCTGGAGAGAACAGAAACGGATACTGGCCTGGGAGCCATAGAGCCCTCACCATACCCCGGAGCAGAGATACCAGGGGCTCCTGGCACTATTCAGAAAGCTCTCTAGACTAGAGGACCTGGGTGGGTACAAAGGCAGGGGAAGCCCAGCAAAGTGGGAAGAACTGAGAATGTATGGCTGTGAAGGACAGGAAGGGCTTGTCCACCCCAGGTTTTGGTGGCTCAGGTGATCTGTGCCAGACAAGCAACCCTCAGTTGTTTAAAGGCCACTTACTCCAGGTCACAAAAGCACAAATAGAACCTGGGCCTATTTATCTGAGGTGCCTCCAGTAGTTACAGGTGCAAGCAGGAAATAAAATGGCAGCCATCAGGGCTGGGCAAAGGTGGAACGCGGATTAGGTACCGCATGGGGCACAGCCACAGCTCAGGAAGGTGGAAAGGGTTCTGCAGCTGCACAGTAGTGACAGTTGTACAAGGTGGTGGATGGAATTATACTGAGTGGATGGGTACTCAGTCTTAGCTACTTCTACCTTTGGAACAACATAGTGCTATAAAGTGCTGCTAGTTTGGATGATAGAGGAAAATGGCCACAGATTCTTTTGCGCTCCTTCATGGAGAGGTAGAGGCTATTTCTGCTCACTTTGCATCTGTGCCAACCTGGGACAAATTCAACCAAGAGTGTGGCCAAATTGACACATGATAGCTCCGAGCCTAGACTTTGAGAGGATTCACAGCCTCTCCCCTCTCCCTGGGCTCTCAAAACCAGAGCTGCCCTGTGGAGCCTTGTTGGATAGAAGACCTATGCTGCTCTCCACCCAAGCCTCCTACACCAAATGACTGGACACAGGAGGACAGGTGTCTCAAACCTTCCAAACCTATCTAGCACCTAGCACTCCCTGAGGACCATCATGATCCTGGCCTATACCACACAAAGCAGAAGAAGACCTCAACAAAGCTCTGCCTCATATTTTTAGCCAAGATCATTGTGAAGTGCAATAATGAATTGGTTGGTGTTTGTTTTGGTTTGGATCTGAAATGGCCCCCAAAATTTTACCCACCGAGGTATTGATACCTAATATAGCAAGACACAGAGATGGGGCCTAGAGAGATGGTTGGATCAAGAGGGTGCTGACCTTACCAACAGATTAGACCATTGATGAGTTCACAACTGAATGGGCCATTAGGATATGGGGCACATTGGAGGAAGTAGGTCACTGGGGACATGCTCTGGAAAGGCACATCTTGTCTGCAGCCAGTCTCATTTCCTCACTCTCTGCTTCCCAACTGCCATGAGGTTAGCAGCCTTCCTCTGCCATGCCCTTCCACCATGACATGCTGCCTCACCACAACCCAGAAACAATGGAGCCAGATGAGCATGGACTGAACTTTCTGAAACTGTGAGAAAAAATGAACCTTTCCTTCTTTAAGTTGTCTAAGGTATTTTGTCCCAGTAACAAAAAGCTGACTGTGATAGTTTAGATGTGGATGTCACTTTTAATACTTATGGTGAGCCTTTTGGGAGATGATTAGATCAAATACTGATTGGTCCACTGATGAGTTTATAGTTAAATGTGCTATTAGGCAGTATGGCCTGGTTGAAAGATGCAGGTCACTGGGGACATGGCCTGGAAGGGTTTAGCTCCCTTCCCTACTCTTCCCTTTATGTTCTCTTCTTCCTGACCGCCATGAGGGGACCAACTCTCCTCTCCCACATCCTTCTGCCATGCCTTCCTGCCTTGGAGCCCCCTGAATATGGACTGAACCTTGAACCTAATTAAACCTCTCCTCCTTTAAATTGTGGGTTATCGAGTATTGTGTCCCAGTGACAAGGAGAGTGACTAAGACACTAACACGTTGTTTTATGCCATTATACACTTTAGGGTACAGCAATAGATGCACAGTTTTTGTTCCCTGTGATTGATCAATTTTCAGTGCATTGGGATATACATTTGCATTAACAGAATTTGGGTAATAACTTCCTAAGAATTACTCTCACAGTAGGTATAATACAGATGCACACACATACAGAATTTCAGTTCAAATGAATCATGAATACCCTATTAATGAAGCAAATGTACAACTGATCCCAGAAAATAGCTCCTGCAACAGCAACCCTCACTGGCTATGTGCTGCCTGGGAATCTGGGCTATTTATATAACTTGAAATGTGAGTGTAATCCAAGTCCCCAGCTATTTTTAAATCTAGGGATCATTGTTTTACAATAGAAAGTTGCATTTATAAGCTTGCTACTTTCACTTGCAGGTTTGAAGGAAAGGCTACCCACCAAGAAGAAAGCAAGCATAGATTCAAGGCAGAAGTTTGTTTGAGTGTGTTTGTGGCCTGGCCCCTCAGTTTTCCCTCCTGTAAAGTGGGGAGAATGGTGAAAATACTTCACAGGTGTTATGGCTTGTGTCTAGATGTCCCCTCAAAGCTTCATGTGGTCATAGCAGGGACTTTTTCAGAGGTGGCTGGATCAAGAATGTGTGATGCTGAGGTTGAGAATACCTGATTACTAAATTAGTCGATTGATTGGTTTAGCACCTGCCCTAATTGGGTAGTCTAGATAGAATATAAAAGATAGAATAGAAAGAAGCTGCTACTGTCACTTGTGGCTTGCTTGCTTTGCTGCCTTCTACTTGCCATGAACAGTTTCTCCTCTTCAGTGCTCCTCTGCCATGCCACTCTGCCTCAGAACCAGCCAATTATGGACTGAAACCTGTACAAACAGTGAGCTAAATAAACCTTTCCTCTCTTAAATTTGGATTTCAAGTATTTTGTCTCAGAAACAAGAAAAAGTAAGTAGGTCAACAGGGATTTGCAAGTAAAGTTAGTTGATATGTATAGGTGCTTAGAACAGTACCTAGCTTATGAGAAGTCCAAATGGGATTAATGCAACATGTTCACTTTGTTCTCTTCCTTATTTCCATTTTATTACCATCTAGGTATTTCTCTATCAGTAGGAAAGAGTGAAATGGTAGGTGGGTGAGGTTTTGCCCTACATGGGCCCAATCCAGCCATGGCCAGCCTTCTGTAATCTCTGGACTTGGTTACTAGTGATTCAATGAATACTACTTTCCTTAGGCATCTGATATCCTTTAAACAGCTGCTTCAGGTGTTGATAGCCCAGCACACCAGGCACTCAGAGAACAGAGGAAACCCACCTGCCTCCAATCCCTTCTACCCTGGTCTCCTTGGTGCCATTCATGCTGAAGTTCTCCAGCGACTCACCCAGCAGGCTTCCTGTGGCATCCTGAACCCTGGGTGCAAACAGCTTCTTTTCTGAGCCGGACAGTCTCTCAATCCAGGTGAGAGGCTTTGACTGGGCCTGTTGGACAGGACTCAAACTGGCTGATTGCACGAGCTTTCCCTTTTCTGCAGTGGAGGTAAAACAGATGAAGACAGATACTCATAAAGTGATGCTGTTTCCACAGCTCTAGTGCATCCTCCCCACACCTCCCTTTCCTGCAGGCAGAGGCTGCTGCTTGCCTGTGATTAATGGGACTGTGATTAGTCCTGGGACACAAGTCCTCCTCATTAGCACTTGCTGCCCTCCCCTCCCCTTAGCTGACATACAGGAAGCCCAGGAGCTTGGTCCATGGGGAAAACCCAAAGTATTTCTGGGAATGCCAGCAGGCAGAAGCAGTAGTTTGGGTAAGATTAGCTGCCACTACTCTGTTCTGCTTTATCCCATACAGATCTGTCCCCCAAAATGGTCTTGTAACAAATGGGACTGCAAATAGCCAGGGCTCCCCAAATCAGGCTCTGCCCTGTGGACTATACCCCTTAACCCTTAATTTGTACACAGCTTAGTTTCCTCTGGTAATAATATCTCATGTAAGATCCCATCTCCTTGAACATGAATGTGTAGCAGCCATGCACAACCCTCACTCTGACACCTCCCTTTCTCCCTTCACACGGAAAGGCTGACTAAAGGATTGTGGTCATATCCTGAACTTGAGACCATGGGGTGAGGGACCCCCCCACACTTCACTATTCATAGCATTCATAAAAACTGGGATTTGATTAATAGGTCTCTTGAGTTAATGAGGCTTTGCATATAGCCAATTTTTTTTTTTTTTTGAGAAAGGAAAATTTAACCACAGACCATCTGTTCCATGCTAAGAGCAGGAAGAAAAGACCAGCACAATGGGGCCTACATGCTCCAGTTTTCTCTGTGTGTATGCATGTGTGTGGGGTCTACGCTTGTGTGTTGATAGGATGTGGGGCATACAGGGTGTGTATGAGGTATATGTGATGTCAGGATGATGTGTGTGTATATGGTATTTATGTATGTGTGCATGTGTATGTGATGTGTGTAATAAGGTGCATGTGGTATGGGAGGGTATTTGTGTGTTTATGGTGCATGTGCGATGTCTCTCTGCATATATGTATGTGTGGGTAGGTGTAGGGTATGTATATGTGGTATGTGTGATGTGGGGATATGTATGTGGGGGGTGCGTGATATGCATGTATGGATGTGCACTGTCACCCCTAGGTGACATGGCACCCCTTGACAGATATCAGTGGGCACTGGTCCTTCAGGCAGCCCCTCTCCACTTTGTTGGAATCTGGTTCATTGTCAGGGCTGTACCCACTGAAAATGCCAGGCTTGGGAATCAACAACTGGAGGACTTTCTGAGATTACAATAGGCAAGAATGGATGGAGGGGTGTGGGTGATGGGAACAGGGGCTACAGTGTGTTCACAAACTACAGAGAATCTCACTCCAGAGCTTGAGCCATTCATGGTGATATGACATCACATGGTGACATCAGTGTCAGTGGTACCAAGCCCTGACGGAGAGCGTGCCTATGATGGGCACAGTGTGAGCAGGTATACTTTTCCTCTCCATGGTGGGCACTATACCTACCTTACAGAGAAGGAAACCTGAGGCTCAAAGAGCTGACAACTTGCTCCTGGCCTCAAGGGCAGGAAGTGGTACAGCAGGATTCCCACTCCAGTCTATAAATGCCACAGTCCATGCTGGACAAGGTGTCAGGCATGCCAGGGTGAAACCAGCATCATGGCAGGTGTTCCTAGCCTTCTGATCACCAGTCCTGAAGAAACTAAGACCATGGGCTTTGTCATGGTGCATGTTAACACCCCCAGCGAGGAGGGACCATGGAGGTCAGGTCTGAGCTCGGAGAGGATTTCAAAGGCTTGAAGCAAGGGTAGGGGAGCCAAGAGCTGATGATCTTTCAGGGATGGGAGGAAGGGTAGCCAAGAGTGTGTCAAAGTCAGTGGCACTCTGAGGAGCATGGGCAGCTCATGTTCCCTGGCGTGGGTGACTCACAGCAGAGCTATGGCACCCAGGAAGCAACTGAGGAATGCCAAGGGCTCAGGTCCAGGTTAGTTGCAGTGCTCCAGGCACATGAGAGACACCCATGACATAAGGAAATGGGCACTGAGGTGGGATCTTGGGCAGCCACCAAGGCCCTGGGAGACCCAGAGCTTGCCTGAGGCTGGGGCCACATGCTCACAGCACTGACAGGTCCTGCAGGAATCAGTTCCCAAGTGAGGCCCTTGAAAACTCACAAGTACTCTTTCTCCCCCAGGGAACAAATGCAACTGTAGAGTAACAAGCTGTTGAGACCATTTGCAGAAGAATGGCTAAGAAAAGTTTGAAAAACATTCAACCCCCCATGGACTCTCTTTCAAATGCAGATTCAAACCCAGTATGTCTGGAGTAGGGTCTGGGATTCTGCATTCTTAGTGAGCACCCAGCGACACATACTCCACAGACCCAGCGCTGAAGATGCAGAGAACTGTGTTTTATTCTTCCCTTTCATGACAGAGGAAGACACAATGCTCAGAGATCCGCAGCACTTGTGATAAAGCTAGTGCTCAAAGCCAAGTCTCTCTAAGTCAAGCATCCATGCTCTGGCAAATTATGAAAAGCCACAGCACAGGGGGTGGAGTAGGCAGGCTGGAGGCTCAGCCCCACAGTCAAGATGCTGCCACAGTCCAAACTCCCCAGATTCCCTCTTGCTCCTCCCAGTAACACTGCTTCCTGCCTCATCGGGCTGCTGGACGGCTGCAATTTGAGAAAACAGTATATTTTGAAAACAAAGGAGATCATTCATGTCAGTACTTAGCCAGGGGAAATAGTAATAACGAGAGTAAATAGCTCCCTGGTGTTTCCCGCGTGCTCCATAAATATTAAGAGTCTTACGCATGGCCATGTTTTAACCAATCGTCTCTTTCCTAATTAGGCCCGCGATGCATGTCCGTTGCTGAAAGCTTAATAAATACTGAGAAATGTAAAAAAGACAAGACAAGCAGGCTTGCAGGCTTACTCCCAAAGAAAATGAGGAGTGGTATTTCAGTGTTGTTCATTTCTGTGTTCTTTCTGTCTGGTTTATAATAAGCTACAGTAGCTTGTTATAGTAACCTAGCACGTTATAGTGACCAAGTGTACCCATGCAACCCAATACAACTAGCACAAGTGGCCATTTGGATTTAAAGGAGGATCAACTTGAATCATTTGTGGGAGAATGGAAGCATCTTGAGACTATAATGTTAAATAAAAAAACCTCACACACACAAGCTCACATACCACATGGTTTCTCTTGTATGAGAAACCCCAAGTATAAATTAAAGAGCAAAATAAAGGACAGATAATAGGAAACAGGGAGATGGATTTTTTTCAAAGGGGAAGGAGGACCAAGGAATGAAGGGAAGCGGGAAGGAGAGAAGGGGAAGGAGAAGTAAGAAGCATTAAGGAGTTTTGTGGGGAGTGCATGTACCAACTTCCCGCAAAGCATGTAATCATTATGTACTGCAAACATGTGCTAATAAAATAAAATGCAACAATTATAAATCACTAAAAGACAAATAAAATTAAAGATTTAAGTCCTCGGTTGTTCTTGCCACCAGGACAGTAGGTAAATGGTGCTGGTGACTCCCCAGAACCAAAGAGTGTGGGTGTTTCTGTCAGGAAGAACATTCCACTGGACTGTGCTCCATCCCACATGGACCCTGCTTCCTCTCACTTAGCGTTCTCTGGTGCACAGTTTTACCTGTCATCATTCTCCAAAATCTACTTTCACTGCCAGATATAGTTGTTCTACGATGTGGGTATCTAGTCTTTCATTAGAGGAATTTAGATTGCCTCCAAATGTTCCCTGCTATAAATAATTCTTCAGTAAACACCCATGAACAACTTTTCACACGCCTACGTTTATTACTGTGGAGTAAATATCTGTCTACAAGTAAAATGATGGGGCCAAAACAACACAAACTTTTTAAAGGCTTTTGATATATACTCCCAATCACACTCGGGGAATATTCTATCATTTTGCCACCAATACTGATTTTAATGGTGCTTGTCAGTCTGAGAAAAAATATACTTCCTGTTTATCGTAGCCCTGTCATTATTGGGGAGATTTAAGATTTTGTAAAGGCTTCTGGGTCAGTGGTATCTGTTCATACAAATGATTATGTGAAATACTGAACGTTCCTAAGTACTTGTTGAGCATAGAGCAGGTGTTCACCAGTCAGGAGGCAGGGAGGCTGCCCAGAGCCCGTCTGCGCGTGGAAGCCATGCTGGGCAGAGCAGAGGCCCAGTAAATACGTGCAGGTCTTGGCTGAATCCGTGGCAAACGTGTGCTTTTTCCCAGTGATGCTGCTGGTGACAGAGAATTTCTTTGGCTGAGGAGGCAAACACAGATGTTGATACATCGCCCATGCTCACCTGTCCACTGCAGCACACGAGTGCAGAGAGTACTGGCACTCGAACACTTGGGCAGGGTGCACTACTACGCTTCACACAGGCTTGAAGTTTCTATATTAACTTCATTCAGTATTCAAAATTTTTATATAACTAAGTCGCTTTTTAAACCTAATAACTATAACAAATGTGAAGACGAAGAATCATTCACACACACACACAGAAAAGTTTCTTTGAAACTCTCAATAGAATGCTTCTTGTAGACACCAGCTCTCTGAGAAACTAAGGCCAAACAGTGGTATAACCATGCTATTTCTTGGCAAAAAGTTAAAAACAGAGCTAGGCATGGTGGCGCACGCCTATAATCCCAGCACTCCAGAGGCTGAGACAGGGCCTTTCCATGAGATCAAGCCCAGCCTGGGCTACCCAGTGAGTTCAAGACTGGTCTCAACTGCATGGTGAGACCCCATATTCAAATAAATAAAGCTAGCTGAAAACGGTCCTCATGGTGGTATTGATTTCTACTCAGAGCCACTAGAATAACATCTTTTAATGGGAAACTCACATCTGCAGGCAAACTTCCTCACAGCAGGCTGCTCTATGAATGAGATGAGGCAAAACTCCATACTCAGGGCTCTCAGCACATGCACGAAAGCCTCTCCTGTGCCCCTGTGGCTGCGGCATAGTCATTCCCGGAGCTTCTGTAGAGCCATGAACCACCACTTTACCACTTTCAGTAGCTCACCCCCAGCAGTTTTCCTACTGTTGTCTGTCTGTTTTGCTGCATCTCTGCAGAACAGCAATGTTCTTCCAGGCAGAGGCAGATTTGCCCGGAGATCATGAAGCAGCCCTTTCCTGGGAGGCCTGGCAATGTGTTCCCGTGTTCTTGTGAGATGTGGGAAAGGAGATGCATCCACCACCATCCAGAGAGCCTGCTGGCTTACTTTCCCCTCCTTTCCCCCTGCCAGAGTTTGGATCACAAATGTCCACCAGAGGCCCGTGTGTCGAAGGTTTAGCCTCCCAGGGTGGCACTACTTAGAGTAGTAGAGCCTGTGGGTAGCTAGAGGGAGGTCCATGGGTCTGCAGGGTGTGGTGCCAAGGAGACCATGGGACCCAGAACTCTGTCTCTTCCTCTCTTTGCTCCCTATCCATGACATGAGTGGCTTTACTCTTTCATATCCCCTACCCTTCTGTGCTGCTTTACCGTAGGTTCAAGGCCAGGAGACCAGTTGATCTTAAACTGGACCTCCAAAACTGTGAGCCCAAACAAGCCTTTTCTTTGTACAAATTAATTATCTCAGGCATCTTGTCATGGTAGTGGAAACCCTCCTAACACAGTTTTTTCTGCTTCATAGCCACAGACCAGTTAGTGCTGGGTGGTATGGGAGCAGATCACTGCAAGGAGAGGGTTGAGATGGGACTGCATTCAATTTAGGTTTAGGATTTATCTGTGTGTCACATAGTCTCTTTTGCAATGGCTGCTTTGTTGCCAGACATCACACCTCTTCCTTTGGGCCATTTCACCCAGATTCAGGGCCAGCAGCCACATTAAACTGACTGTGCCCTGCAGTAACCAGCCCCTAAAGGACCTTGAGCTATAAAGAGCTGGTAGCTGTCTGAAGGAAATTTCTGCAATCATCAGACATGAAAACTGTCATTTAGTTCCCAAAAGCACCCAATCAAATGAAATCTGTCCTATCAGGTATATGCTGTATAATTGGACACATCCCATTATTAATATACCACATAGTATTTTTCTTCTTTTTAATAGGAACCACACAAAATAAGTGTTAGATTTCTTGCATCTGGGGCTGGAGGTGTACCTCAGTGATAGAGCACTTGCCTACCATGTGTGAGGCATTGAATCTACCCCCAGAACTGTGCACACACACAAAACTTTTTAAAGATGTCCTCACCCCAGAGAAAATGGCCATCATCAAGTAATCAAATAACAAATGCTGGTGATGATGATACAGGGGAAAAAGAACACTTCTACTTTGTTGGTGGGAGTATAAACTGGTACAACCACTATGAAAATTAGTATGAAGATTCCTCAAAAAATTAGTTAGAAATTCCACTGGACCCAGCTATTCCCCTTGTAGGTATCTTCTTGAAAGGATTAAAAACATCATATTACAGGGATATATGCATACCCATGTTTATAGCAGCACAATTCGTAATAGCTGAATCTTAGAAGTGGCTTATAGTTCATCAACAGATAAGTGGATAAAGAAATTGAGGCATTAGGGGAATACATAGTGGAATACTACTCTGCCATAAAGAAAGATAAACTTGAATCATTTGTATAAAACTGGATGCACCTTGAGGCCACAATGTTAGGTAAAATAAATCAGACACACAAGCTTCAATATCACCTGGTTTCTTTTATATGAGAAAGCCAAATTATAAACAAAGAGCAAACTAGGTAATAGAAAGTAGAGGGATAGATCTCTCTTAAATGGGAAAGGGATCAAGAGAGGGAGGGAGGATGAAGGGAGGGGAGGAAGGGGTGAAAAGGGAATTAAGATGTATTCTGTGCATGTAACACCTCCCCACATAGAGTGAATATTATACACTGCAAACATGTACTAATGAAAAAGATGTCTTGCATTTGTAGCAAAGAAATCTGCAGCAGAACTACAAAGAGAAAGTGCATCACTATACAGAGCTGCATGTTTTATGCCTGCTCTCTATAATAAAACCAAATTTCAAGCAGCCACGCCAGAAGAAAGTTCTCCCCATAGAAAGTTATATTGCTGAAGTGTTTCCCATGAATACTCCCAAAGAATATGCTATCAAAAATTTGAAAAGGAAAAAAGTATAATAGACTTTGTTGGCAAGTTAATTCGAGAATCATATTCTGGCTGTGTGATAGGTACAGTGCTTGCTCAGCTTTTTAAAATCCTAAATTGTATTTTCTTTCTCATTCTGAATACACGTTCCCCTCCGTGTGGTAGTTTGTATTTATAACTTTGTATCCTTTTCGTTTGTTTGTTTTCTAGTACTGGAAATTGAACCCAGACCCTTCAGACTCAGCACCATCCCCCGCCCTTTTTATTTTTTATTTTTTAGACAGGGTCTTGCTAAGTCACTAAGCTGTCCAGGCTGAGCTAGAACTTGTCGTTCTCCTGCCTCTTCATAAACATGGTCCTGCATAACCTTTGTCTCCTCTGCTCACTGCATTTCTCTCCGGAGATTTTTAACCAAGAACAGTCACTGACATGGGTGGGTTCCTTGTACTGGAAGGAACACCTTTTGATTGAATAATCAAACCATACACCAGTGCTATAGACACTGGTGTACCACCTAGGAATCATATTGTTTGAAGATGGCATCTTCCCCTGTGCCCTGCGCCACTTCCATGCGGACTGGCAAGATGAAGAATCTGTGACTATTGGAAGCTTCTCGGGTTCAGCTGCTGATAAACAAGATTGAAACCAGCTTCCTGTGCTAATTCTCACAGAGTTCCCAATTTTGCGCCTGCAGAAGCATAAAAAAGTTCAAGTGGTTTTCTGTGGCCGCTGCCTGGTTGGTTGGTAGCAAGCAGCTGGTGACAAGACTCCATGGGATAGCAGTTCTGCAAGATAAGTCGTTCACACCAAGAAAGAAGACAAACATCAGGGGAGGGAAACCCTAACTGAGTAGTTTTTGAAAAGCAGTGCGTTTGCTTTGTGAACATGATTATTTCCCAGCTTTAATCAAGAGATTCTCCTTGGGGGTGGAGAAAATAAATATCTGTAAAAATTAAACCAAGTTATATGAAATGCACTTACTTAAAGGGACTGTTGAACTTTACAGTTTCAAAAATGTATATTTTTTTGAATTACTATTTAAGGTATCTGCATTTTTATAAATGTTTCAAAACAAATTACATTAAAATTTTGAATGGTGAAGCGTATAGTGAAGAAAATTAATAATGCAATAGGATTGAATTAATTACATATTCCAATTCTTCATATATCTTTTAATTGCAGTATTCAAATAATTAAAAGTCTGAAAATTCATGAACATAAATACTATTTGTTTCTAAACTTGGTAAAAGAAAATCTGGTAAAATGTCAGTTTCCTGATAATATACAGGCCACTTTAATGAACTCAAATTATGTTCATTTGTTATCTATTTTTAGATGTAACCTTTTTCTCTGAAGACAAATGAGAGTTTATTGTGAAATTCTATTACAAACATGCTTTAACAGTATGTTAATTTAAAAGGCCAGGATAGAACACATGAAAGAGACATTCAGAGAATGAATAAAAACAACTGTACTCTATTTTTGAAATTAAATCAGATGACAATAGAAACAGTGATCTAGTTAGTAGAAAAAAATTAAATAAGATAGAATTAAATAGAAGAAAAACTAAATTTTTCCACTGACCCCAAGTCAGAGAAGTTTGTCTTAAAATTATCACTGAATATGCACATGTACCAACTCCCCTGTTATGAATGTAATCATTGTGTGCTACAAACACAGACTAATAAAAATAAAAATTAAATAATCACTGAAATAACATTACTACTGACCTGGACAACCCACGGGACAGGAAGGGACGGAGCACCACCAGGGTAACAGTGCCAAATGGGTTGTAACTAAAACCAGGAGGTATCCTATTGCAAATGGTGTGCAAATACAATTTTGAAATGTTGTGTGTTTAATAGAGACCTTTTCTTTTAAAAGCTTTTAAACTCTCAATGGCCATCAACAGTACTCAGTGTCCCATAGCAACCTGTGGTCCTTGGGGGACAGACCAGATGCCTCGGCACACTAAGAACAAGGAAAATTCCAACACAAGGAAGATGTTTCCAAACCTTGCAGATGTGAATCCCCTGCAACCCACTCCCCACCTCCATCTCCCACCTCCAGCTTCACTCTCCACAGGGAAAGGTCCCCAACTTCCGGAAACTT
Organism: Fukomys damarensis; assembly: GCF_012274545.1. Classification (NCBI taxonomy): domain Eukaryota; kingdom Metazoa; phylum Chordata; class Mammalia; order Rodentia; family Bathyergidae; genus Fukomys; species Fukomys damarensis. The sequence continues at coordinate 69,480,209 of NW_022900913.1, forward strand.
GACCAAACAGAAAGCGTTGTCCTTTAGGCTGATGGCTGTTCATGGGAGTTTGTAAGGGCCTGGACAGGGAAAATAGGGAAAAAATTGCCTCCTGGATCCCTCTCCAAATCCTCCCGCAGTCTTCCAAATGCTCCCCAGTGCATCAAAACATAAGTTGAGTGATGGCTGCCAGGCTGTGGGCACACTTGTCTAGGAGACATTCACGGACTTGTCACTCTGTTAAACAGGCAGCTGATCACAGAAAAATGAAGCACAGGCCATTGATCAACTGAGCCACACTTACGTAGGTCGAAATCTTCCCAATTTCTCTCCATGGAAACCATAAAGTTGCAATTCTGCTATGGTTTTTCACTTCGTATACAATGACACCTTCGGCACAGACCCCCAAGGCCATCTCCCCTTCCAGCCTCTTCTTCTTTGGAAATACCCGGTGAACCAGAATGCCATACTCCAGGAGCTGCTGAGTGACCTGGAGCAAGAAAAAGGCCAAGTTAGGAGAGCTAGGCGAGGGCAACCCAATTTAAGATGATGGGCCCGCAACTACTGATCAAAGTCTGTTGCCACCAAAGAGGTTTAGGAAACACTTGGCTAAGCAAATTCTCTGAATGTGGAACAGATCCACATCTCTGACTTGCTAGTATTTTTCTTTCCTTTTTGTAACCCAGGAGTCCTTTATTTGCGACTTACCTAAAGCAAATAATTGGAACACAATTATTATGTGTATGATGCAGTAGAGTAATACTTTTCTAGACTTTTTTTTTTATTACTCAGACTTTCCTGGGACATCTAAGACATGGGATTCCTTTTCCTAGCTGTGTCACAGGCTACTGATCCAACTTCTTCCTGTTGCAGTTGGAGAGATGAGGCTCAGTCACAAAAAGTAACCTTCCAATTCACCCACTGCACTGTCCAAGCCAGCGGAGCTGTGAACTCTGCAAAGAAAATGGCCTATCGTGTTGGAGTTTCTTGCTGCGCACAGGCCTCAAGGGGCTCCCACTGCTCCAGGTTTGTCAACATTCAGCCAGAGCTGGAGACACAGTGGCCAGCTATATCCTTCAGGTTTGCAGCATAAACCTAACAAATGTTTTCGCATCTGAACGGCAGTCACATCTCCAGCCCAGACTCTTTCCTCTCTCCCTTCACCCGGAAGACTCCAGTCCTAATCAGAAGACAGATGCAGGTGGATCCACAGTGTGGATATCTTGCTCCAGGCACCTCCAACCCCTCTCAGAAGGGTTTTCTTGGTGAGATCTGGTTCTCCATCTCCTCTCACCAGCAAAGAGTGCACTTTCTGTTCAGTCTCTCCCACCCCCAGGCATGGTCACAAAATGGACAAATTACAGTTTTTGTCCATCTCTCTCAGGCTTGTTCTCCAGTTCTGTTAATAAATCATCTCTGCAAGGAGCTGGTGCTGCCTGCAGACCCTGTAGCTTAAACTTCTGGACACCGAGTCACTTCTTTTTAACTTAGGAAGCAGAGACACCCCAAAACAATTAGGTAAATTAACGAATTTGATTCGATATTTCCAAAAAAATTATTTTAAACCATTAATGTAATCTTCATGAGAACAAAGAGGATTTTGCCAGACTTTTTTACTTTTTAAAATTGCTTTGTATTAAGTTGTTTTATTTTTTAGGGTTTTGTTTTGTTTGTTTTTTTGTGGGATTTTTTTTTTTTTTTTTT
>NW_022900913.1:69482456-69558801 GCF_012274545.1 Fukomys damarensis
TTTTTTTGTGGGTTTTTTTTTTTTTTTTTTTTGGTACCGGGGATCAAACTTGGGTCCTTTGTGTTTGCAAAGCAGGCAGCAGAACCACTGAGCTAAATCCCCAGCTCTTTTTATTTTTTAATTATAGCAAAAGGGATATGATACTTCAATTCCAGGGGAATCCCAAAAGTCAAACTGATTATACATTCTGTAAGCATTTCCCATGAATTATTTCATTATTATTTAGTCTTCACAATAATCATAAGAGAAAAGGAAAAACATGAAAACAGCGCCTTTGTAAACAGGGAAGGGTGGAGGGGGTGAAGGGAGAGCTGGGGAATGGGGAAAGAAATAAGAACCAAAATAAGTCATGTAAAGGTACAAGATCCCAATGATGACTGTAAACTGGGCGTAGTAGCACATGCCTGTAATCCCACCTACAGTTACCGTTGCCAAGTCTACAAGTCCATTTTTGCACTACACCTGCACAGCTCAGTGTTGTACAGCTCTGGGTCATTACTTGCAAGTGGATGAGTCCTGTTTAGTCACAGGACTAAGTCCTGTCCGCAGTCCTAAGTTCGCAGCCACTTTCTGAAGAGAAAAATAAGGGTCTTAGTATCTATAATACCCTCAAACCGCTACTGGTATTTTGGAAATTACTAGTGTCTGCTCTGCCCAAACTTTCCTGCCTATTTTGCACTGCACAGTTCTGCCTGACTCTACCCTTCACCAGGACTCTAGCTGTGGATAACAACATCCACCTCTGGTTTCCAGCATGCTCGTGTTACCCCTAATGATGCCAACTTCTATTTCATGTCACTTCCAGTAGCGTGGGTGTCCAAAACATTGACTCCTATTGGAACAACTGTAAAGCAAAGTACAGGACCATGAGAGGGAAATGGTATCGATGTTATATTATAGTGAGCCAAATTTATGTGGCACAATTCATTTTCAAAATAATACTTTAATTTCCCTTTTACTGCATGTATCAGAATGAGGTAGGACAGAAGAAATAAAGTTAGGCAGAAAGGAGACAAGGAAAATTATAATTTTAAAATTGTAAAGACCACAGCTTCAGGACACAGTTAGTTACTCAAGGTAACAATTTATTTTTCCTTTCCAGAATACTCAATTTCAATTTCAAATCCCTAATCTTTTTCAAAAAATACAAAAGATGGGGCCTGTACCCTTCTCCTGTAAAAGAGGCCTTTTGTCTACAGAATGGACCATTGCCTTTGACCTGTAAATTTAGGCCTAGAGATTTTCTCCCTTTACTATTAGATTCACAATTTCCCCACATTTCCTCCCCAAGAACACATAACCAGAGTCAGCCCCAGACCATGAGTCCTCTCCTACCTTGAAAACCCACACACTCCCTGCCATGTACACCTTTAATTCTGCCTAATAACCCTATCTATGCCTTTTTGCAGACAGATCCCAAAATGCTTTCCCATTGTTATGGCTTGTGTCTAGATGTTCCCTCAAAGCATTATGCAGTCATAGGTGGGGCTTTTTCAGAGGTGGCTGGATCTAGAGTGTGTGACTGGATGCATGGTGCAATGCTAAGATTAAGGATGGGTGATTACTAAATCAGTCCAATGATTGGTTTGGCACCACTCCAATCCCAGGAGCCTAGACAGTATCTAAAGGGGGAAGAAAAATGCTGCTAAGGTCCCTTGCTTGCTTTGCTGCCTTCTGCCTGCCATGAACAGTTTCTCTGCTGCAGTGCCCATCTGCCATGCCACCCTGCCTTGGAGGCAGCCAACTATGAACTGAAACCTCCATAAACTGAGATAAATAATCCTTTCCTCCTTTAACTTTGGGTGTTGGTTATTTTGTCTTGGCAATGAGAAGAAAAACTAAGACACTCATGATGGAAGTCAGTGACCCTACAACTTGCTTCATGGGTAGGATGGGAGTTAAGGTTCCCATCTCCTCTTTGGGGGATCACCTCAGGCACCTAGAACAATGTCTTGTTAATGAATACAATGTTTAGACATTTGGTTTCAGTATGCTTTAGTATAACTACCTAGAGACAAATTCTTCCACTGAATATGTCTGAGAGACAAATTTTTCTGACCTAAGGAACCTGCCCAAGTTCCCATTTTGGAGCCAGGAGTGGAAACACGAACACATGAGTCTGTTTGCTCCTGAGTCTTCGCTCTCACCAACTAAAATACAGTGTACCCAGACTGGTGGATGTGCATAATGTTGTCAAGGGTGTCTTGGATCTGTAAAAAAATGAAATAACAATGTCTGTTTCCACTTTATGTTCCCAGTAGGGCTTCCACAGTTGCCTTCCCTAGTCATCCGGCCTGGCTGTTGCTGGTTTCCTCTCAAAGTGTCACCATTATTTGTGATAATGGAAATTACAACCAAAGCAACACTACAAATTTTTTGGCAAACAATTTAATTGGATATTGAAGGAAGATAAAAAAAGGACTCTACCTTGAGTACCTGAAGGCACCACTCTGAGGAAGAGGATCAGATTAGCCCATTCACAAAAGAACCGAGCAGACTGATGGAGGGCTGAGGTAGCCTGGGGCCGAGTCCAGTGGCTTCTTATCTCATTCCTAGTTTTGTGGCTCTGGAGCAATCTTCATGACTTGAGGAACAGCCAGTTCTCATAAAATGAGTATGCTTTCTTCCACCACACCCTTCTGCCATGATGTTCCTCCCATGGAGCCAGCTGACCCTGCACTGAATCCTCTTAAAGTGTGAGCCAAACTAAACCTCTCCTCCTGTAACTTGTGGAGGTTGGGTGTTGTGCCTAGCAACAGGAAAGTTGGATAATACAATGATATTCACCAAGAGATTCGTAATTCATAGCCTTCACCTTCCAATTCCACTTCTGAGAATCTGTCTTAAGAAAGCATGCTAAATAATCAGGACAAATCCTTCTCCTAATCCTATTCAGTGCAGACTCAGTGCAGACTTGCAGAGGTCGAGTGGGGAGATGACTTCCTCTGTAGTAAATGATTTCCTAAAGACAATAGAACCTTAATAATGTAGACTCTCAGGCTGCTGTCACAGGGCATATATACAAAGCACTTGCAAAATTGTCTAGAGAATGTTATAATGCTAAACAGGATGCAACCAGTACAATTTCAACAGCCAAACAGAAAAAAATGATTTAATAACACATCACAATTTGAGTCCTATGGGAAAACACTTCTGTGGTTGAGGAAGTCTGGAAAACAGTGAGTTAACGTTGAACAGGCTGTTCTGGATTCACATGGTCGGGTAGCTTCCAGACAGGTTGGCACTCAGCCTTACCTGGGCTGCTGCCCAGTCTGTGCCAGAGCAAGGTAATGCATGGGTAGAGCTAAGGGACCTGTGACTTGGCCAGCAGGCTGCCACCAGTTAATGGGCTCCTTTTTTTTCAAAATGAAATAGAAGATCCACACAGAGATATAATTAAATAAGCCAGTGGCTATTTGTGGAGTAAATTCTTAATACTGTATGTTGCAACAAACTTTAAACTGCTTGTTACCTTCAACTAGTAATTCCACCTAGGAGGTCCGACCCTTAACAAATTAAGCAGAAATACAGCTAACCATTCACACTGGAAAATGGTAATCTCTCAGTATTATTTATAATAGCTCCACACTGCAGGCAATTTGCATGTCAAATAATAGAGCATTGATGGAAAATAGGTATTAGGTGTATACATAAAGATTTTGTGTGTATTTCATATATATTAGATGTATGTATACAGATTTTGTGTACAATGAATATATATTTGATGGGGAGGAGAGTTTTAATCTGATACATTTTGCTTCAAAATTAGTTTTCAAGTTTTAGTGATATATAAGTGCATGCGTAATATAAGTCCACCCTTAAATATGTATGCAGATACATAGACATAAGAAAGAGAAGAACAAAGAGCAGGGTGAATGCACCAAAACACAAGTGTGCTGACTCCACTGGGCAGACAGAGGAGGAAATGTTAACTTTTATAATTAGAGAGAGAAGGGATGTTGCTTAACAAACCTGCACCCTAAGAAGGGTCTCAGGCTAATAGCTCTCTCCAGCTCATTCTGCACCCAGGGCAGGCAGTGACAGCATCAGCCACTCCACCCAGGCCACCAAGGGGGATGCAAAAGCCAGAGTGTCCTTTGACACTTATGGACACAGCACACAAGTGGATCAAATCCATTCTGCGCTCTCCATGGAGGACTGGAAGGAGAAAGATTTCTGTAGTTTTGCCCCCAAAATGGTGGCTGCTTTTCCTATCACCTTTCCCCATTCTATCAGGGGAGGAGGGGCACCAACAGAGCCCGACATACAAGGCAAGCAATGGAAGAGGCCCGTGAACAGGGTCCCATTGCCCTGGTGAGAATCTCCTACAGGATCCTTGGCTGCCAGGCTCAATTGTATGGAAGGCTTTAAAGTCCCCTCTGTCCCCCATCAAAGAAATGCTATGTCCTCTTGACAAGGAGTACACATGGAGGCTGCGCTACTGTGTGCAGTGAAGGTGCGTCTGTTCCTGCCTCTCCCATGATGCACCTACAGGTTGGCCCCATGCTAGGGCTGGGACGATTCTGCTAAGTGACCAGCCAAAAGGAAAAGGCCAGGCCTCACTCAGCTAACTCTGTCTCCAAATGCTCTTCTCTATTAAAGGCAAGAAAACATGGGCAGCTTGTATATAGAGAAATGTGTAGATCTCTGAACTTTCTTTTAAAAACTGCTCCCCAGATCTGAAGGCCTACCCATATATCCTCTCCTGTGAGATCCAGGGACCCCTTTCACTCATTCCCCAGCTGTGTCTGCAAGGCAGAGCAATCACATTGCCTCTGTCACACCTAGACCAGCTAGTGTTGTCCTTGTTACTGCTGAGCACATAACACAGCCCTGACTGTCATCCTGAGATTGGGACTCACAAGGAGTAGGGAACATGTGCTTCTCATTTTTTCCCTGCCGGGCCAGCCCCACAGCCAGGAGAGGTTGGCAAGTGAGCTCAGGTGCTCATCATTCTGGTGCCCATGAACAGGGGACATGGAAGTGCTTCTGCTGTAGGGGTGAACAAAGAATGGAACAGAGAGGCTCCGCTGTGCACAGATACAAATCCCCATGCTGTTCTTGGAACAGCTGCCAGAAGACACCCACTGTGGGTTTCCCAATGGCTTGGATTGGTTCACACTCAGTTCTGACTTATGTGTTGTCCGAGAAATGTGGTTCTTGCTACAGAACAGTGACTGCGATGATGCTCTAAGGTTGAAGCAAGGCTCCAGGCACCCACCCTAGCCCACTGAATCATACCCTTCTGTGGGGCCTGTGCCAGTTAAGCTTAATTATCAATTTGACTGCAGTAAGAGATTCCTAGAGCAGATTCATACAGCTGAATGTATTACTTGAAAGCAGGGCCGCATTGGAAGAGGTGGATCATGAGGTGGATACCCAGGAAAGGTGTACCCCTTGTAACACTTTTCACCTGGACGCTTATTTCTCAGCCACCATGAAGTGAGCATCCTCCTCCACCATTCTCTTCAGCCATGATGTTCCTGCCTTGGAACCAGCCAACCATGAACTGAACCTCTGAAATTACTAGCCAAATAAATCATTTCCTCCTTCAAGTTGTATACACCAGGCATTTTGTCCCAGCAAAGGGAAAGCTGACCAATAAAAGGTCATTTCTAATGCCATCTGCTTCCACTCTCTCTCTCGCCCCTTGGGCTGAAGGTAGCTTCCTTCCTTCTGCTGCTCAAGGTCCCAACCCATCTGGACCCCAGAGCAGGGCCAGGGGGCATCACTGACTACATCCCTTGAGCACCAGCACCTCTCAAGGCCCAACAGGCCTTACCCTCAAGAACTCCAGCTCTGCACCCTTTCCCCACAGGGCAGTACTGAGCCGGTGCATCTCTGAGACTTCTACTTGGACTCGGAGAGTGGTCATCCTTGTGATAAGAGTGGCAGGGATATAATCTTCAACTCGAAAATATGGCTTCTTCTCTGCCTGCTGGAAACAGAGTGCAGAGGAAAGAAGCATAAGTCAGTGCCACCAGGGGTTCCAAGTAGTACAGGAACAGGTCTGCAGCCAGGATCCCATCCCGGTCCCTGTGCAAGCAAGGTTCTTCCAGGTGCCCACCTGGGACAGCACCTCTTACCCAAGCCCTGTGCCATGCATAAAATGGAGAGAAGAAAGGAGCCACCTGGTTCTAGGCCCCCTCTGTGCACTCGGTGGCCCTTAGAAACCTCAGGCTCTTTGGATCCTCACCATGATCCTGGGAGACAGGCAGTATCATTGCCACTGCCAAGATAAACAAGCAGGGAAGATAAAGGTTACACAACCTCCAAGTGAAAGAAACAAGTTTTGTTCACCCCAAACCCCCACGCAGTTCCACAGTGGCACACCATTTCCCAAAAAGCACAGCAAAACCCTGGCCCCAACCCTTTGTTCCTTGTTATTAACTTAGCATCTCTGGCCACACATGCTCTGGTACATGTTCCTCTTACCAGAGAAGGCTCAGCTGTGCCACATCTCTGCCCAAGGAGTTTAGGAACGGGAACCCAGATCCCCTCTGTGCCATCCCATGCCTCAGCCTTCATTATGCTCTTTAGGGGCAGAGACTGCAGCACCCCTGGGAGAGGCTGGAAGATCATCATCACCCACTGCCTCATAGCAGGCACCCTGAACACAGAGAGAGCATGCTGGGTTCCTGGAGGAGTGGTCTCAGGCCCACCATAAAGAATAAGGATGGCAGGACAGGGCAAAGGAGAAGCTGAGCTTGCCTTTGTGTTCCTGAATCAGCCTGTTCTGGTCTGGTGTCCTGCTAGCATCCCCATGCCAAGCCCTGACCCCCAGCTTTGAGGGCAGCTGCCCATGAACAAGGCAACAGGGAGCTGGGAGAATCTGGCCCTCTCCAGGCAGGGGTGGGTGAGTCAGCCTGGAAGGGGACCCGAAGGTGACAGCACAGTGTCCACCACTTTCCCACTATGCTCCAGCTTGATTCTGGCCCATTCCAGCTCCGAGGCAAAGGGGCAGTGAAACTTCTCAGCAATCGGGTGCATAAAAAAGCATTCAAAGTGTTAGTGGAATGTCCAGTCCAGCACATGGACACCACTGAGCGCTGGTGGGGATGTGGAACAAGAGGAACTCATTTGCTGCTGGTGGGACTGCAGAATTACAGCAACTTTGGGAGACAGTGTGGTCGTTTCTTACAAAACTGAATATACTCTTACCGTAGGGTCCAGCAATTGTGCCCTAGGCATTTACCTCAAAGAAGCAAAGACTTATGTCCACAGAAAATTCCACCTGGGGCTGGAGGTGTAGCTCAGCCATAGAGCATTTGTGTAGCATGCATAAGGTCTGGGGTTTGACCCCCAGCCCCCCAAAAAAGGAAAAAAGAAAGAAAATCCCTTCACATGGAAGTTTTTGGCAGCTTTATTCATAATTGCCAAAAGTTGGGGGCAAAGCTGTCCTCCAGTGGGTGAGTGGATAACAAATGGTGGTGCATACAGACAATGGACTACTACTGAGCTCAAAGAGAAATGAGCTTGCAAGCCATGAAGAAGCCTAAATGCAAATTGCTAAATGAAAGAAGCCAGTCTCAAAGGGCTACATGCTGCTTGGTTCCAATTGTATGACATTCTGTATGAAAATTCAATGGTTACCAGGGTTTAGGGGAACAGAGGGATGAAGAAGCAGACAACAGAGGATTTCTAGGGTGCTGAACCTACTCCACATGCACAATGGTGCATATGTGCCTTTCATACATTTCGTAACCCCATAAAATGTGTAACAGCAAGAGTGAGACCAGTGAAAATGTGGACTCTGGGTGCTAATGATGGGTCATTGTAGCGTCTCCAGTAGTAACAAGTATATATTCTGGAGCAGGATGTTTCTAGCATAGTGTGGGGTGTGTATATGTAGGGCTGGGGAATATGGGAAATTGTGCACCTTCCACTGCCTCTGACCCTAGAACTTTCTGTTAAGGTTTGGATCTTAAATGATCCCCCACGAGCCCACCTGTTAAAGGTTTGATCGCAGGCCTATAACACTTCTGGGAGGTGGTGACCAGTGAAAGGAAGTTAGATCACTGGGAGTGTCCCTGGAAGGTATATTGGGTTTCTTCCTCTCTTTTTCTTTATAGCTTTGCTCCATCGCACACTCCCACCAGGATGCTGTGCCTTGTCACTGGCCCAGATCAATGGGGCCAAACAACCATGGACTGTAACCACTAAAAACAGAAGCCAAAATACATTTTTCCTCATTGTAAGTTGATCATCTCAGGCACTTTGTCACAGCAATAGAATGATGATTATCACATGCTCTGGAAAAATAAGACCTGCTAAAACATTTAGGGAAAAAAAGCATTTAGGACCCTTGGCCCAACATCGCATTGCTAGAAATATATCCAGGAGAAGAAGCGAACATCCAACTAGAAAAGCCGCAGGCACCAGGATGCTTATTTGGACATCATTTGTAAAAGAGAAAGATTGGAGGCAATAATAACAGCGATTATTACCGTATATGGCCCTGTCAGGTCAATGCCCTGTAGTCAGACTATGAGGAAACTGAAGATGATGCAGACCTGGGAGCCAGTGACACGGACTCTCCAGATGATTGCCAGGAGGGCCGTGGAGGGCATGATGTGGAAGGGAAGGGCAGCATGCAAATCCAGTATGGCAAGGTTTACAGTTGTGAAAAAATCCCATGATTTAGGATGAGAGAAAACGCACCCAGAGGAGAGTTGTTCTGCCATGATGATGTGATTAAGGAGACTTATTTTTATACTAAATTGCTTTTGTCTCCCTTCTTAAAATGCAAATGTAATCATGTTACTTCCCTGCTTAAAATTCTTCGGGGCTATCAGTCTTTCCTAACAATTGCTTTCAAATCTCTTTTTAACCCTAGCACCAGGACCACTTAACAAACAAAATATAAGCCCCGTAAGAGAACATTAGTCCTCCCAGATGTGACAGGTGGCACTGCCAACCACCCCACAGCAGCCAGGTGCAGGCTGGGGTGAGACACTGGGCGGGCTGGGCTCCCTCCTCCTCCTGTCCACTGCAGACACACACAGGGGTCCTCTGCTGTGGGGCCGCCCACCTATGATTTGGGACTTGAGTGGAAGGCTTGGTCACCGGTCTGTGGGGCTACTAGGAGGGGCTAGAATCTATAAAAAGTGTGATCAAAATATATGGTGAATGACTTGAAAAAAGATATTATGGTAAAAAACACATTGCTGTGAGTCCCCCTTAAAATGCTCTCTCTCACCTCAAACACACTTATCCCATATTCTTGGCTCTTTCTGAAGCAGGTTTGGAAGTCTTCTTTCATGAGTGACATGAGCTGTAATGTTGTGGCTGCCTCAGTGTCCTGAATCAATGCAAAATATTTACTTGTCATGCTCACTTCAACTTTGAAGAAGAGCTAGAAGTCGAAGTCACACAGTGTCAGATCCAGTGAGTAAAATGGGTGAGGACACCACGTGATGTTCTTACAAACCTACTTTCCTGCTGGATGGAACATGGCAGCAGCATTCACTGTATTTTTTTTTTTTTTGTCGAGCCTCATAAAGACACTCGTGAGAGAGGACTCCCAGAACTGTTTGAGAAAGTGGCAAGAACCGCGGGATAAGTGTGCTTGGAGTGAGGAGGAGCATTTTGAGGGGGCTAAATGGCAATTTGTCTTTTACTGTAATAAATTATTTAAAAATGTAAGCATTCAAAATCTGTTTTGATCAGACCTCAGACCTTGTAGGAGGTGGGACCTAGTGGGAGGAAGTGGGGTCCCTGGAGGTGTAGCCTTGAAGAGGATATTGGGACCCAGCCCCTTCCTCCGTCCCTCTCTCTCTCTCTCTCTCTCTCTCTCTCTCTCTCTCTGCTTCCTGACCTCATGAGGCGAGCAGCCTCATCCACCACACACTCCCATCAGGATGCCACAGGCCAAAGTGATGGAGCCAAGCAACCATGACTAAAACCTCTGCATACATAAGCCTAATAAACCCTGCCTCCTTTTAAACTGGTTATCTCAGGTATTTTTGTCATTGTGAGGGAAAGCTAACACATTCCTCTCATGGCGTGCCCCTACAGTGCCTGCCACAGAGTGAAGTCAGCAAGTAAATTGGGCTCCAGGTGATATGGATGAGAAGGTTCAGGATGATCAACTGCAGGAAATGAGGGATATTTATGGTGCTTATAGGGCCCATAGGGGAGGATGTGGGGGGTAGAGGAAATCTCTGTATTTTTCACCCAATTTTCTGTGAAAGTAAAACTATTAAAAAACACAACTTATTAAGACATTTTGAGTAAAAAAGCATTTAGGACCTTTTACCCGGCATCTCATTGCTAGGACTACACCCAAGCAATCACTAGAAGAGAATCCTGGCTGGGCTCTTAGCAGCTCTCTGACTTTACAGAGCCACAACGTTCTCAGCTGCAAATGGAATATCCCTGGATACTCAGGATTCATGTAAGGACTAGACGGTACCATGCATGGACTGGGCCTTTCACAGATTGGGACTGAGGGTGGATGCACAGGTCGGGGTGGGTTGGTGTAACCTGTGGAGTTCACACACAAGAAAAAAAAGTCTTCCTATAGGAGTCACCAGGGGGCAGCAGAGAGAATCCTGGAAATGCTCTGGGCACTAAGGTGTGAGACATGACTGGATCTGGGTGGGGAGCTGGAAGTGGAGAACAAGATCAAGCAGAGGCCAAGAGGAAGGGTGAGGGCAACCCAAAGCTGGACAGCCACAGGGGTCCCAGTGTGAAGCATTGTGATGGTCAATTTAATGTGTTAATATGACTGGACCACAGTTTACTCAGATATTTAGTCAAGCATTCTGGGTTTCCATTAGGGTGATTTGGGGTGAGATCAAAATATTCAAGTTGGTAGACTGAGTAAAGCAGATAGTACCCTCCAATGTGGATGTCTCTGTCCTTTGACACTGTTGTAACAACATACCACAGACTGGGTGACTCACCTAAACCAGAAACAATTTCTCACAGACCTGGAAGCTGAGAAGTCCAAAATTGGAGTGCCGGTGTTAGTGTCTGCTGAGTGCTCTGGTTCCAAGAGGGCTGCTCACTGCTGTGCCCTTCAGGGCAGAGGAGCAAAACGGGAAAGGCTGCAGGCTAGTTCCCTCCAGCCCTTTTCTAAGAGGCACTAATCCATGCACGAGGGAGGGCAGAGTTCTCATGATTTCACCACACCTCAAAGGCACCAGACGCAGCACCAACAGGATAGGGTCTAAGTTTCAACATGAACTTTGGAGCAAATACATTAAAGCCATAGCAGTGAGCTCCAAACAATCTGTTAAAGGCCCGAATAAAACAGACTGAGCACATGGGTCTCCTCCTGCCTTCAAGCTCACATTGCATCTATAACATCTGCGCTCTTAGGTCTCCACTTTGCCCACTAAAGACCTGGAAACTGCTTAGGCTCCACAGCCACATGAGTCAATTCCTTATAATAACTCTTTAGATGGTTGGATGGATGGATGGACAGGCAGGTGGATGGACAGATACCCCATTGGTTCTGTTTCTCAGAAAAACTGAGACTAACATAGGAACACAGAGTTGAATCTGGGCATCTGGGTCCCTGGAGAAAGTGACTCTATTGAGAAATTCTGGGCCTGAGTGAGTTGGTATGACTAAGGCTCCCTGGCTGTCTTCAGGAGACCTGGACTACATTCCCACTAAGCTCTAGGGACTAGAGTTAGACTAAACATCTGAATTCATACACTGAAGGTTCACTGCTGTATTGTTTTATATTAGAGTATTCCCACCTTTGGGGGAGAGAGAAGGAAAACTTGCACATAACAATTGCTTCATGCCAGGCACCAGGTAAGCATTGTCCCCTTCCCCCCGTATAGCAGCTTTGCAAGGAACTGATTGTTATTTTCCTTTTGGCAGGTGTAAAAGCCAAGGCTGAGAGAGACAAGAGGCCCAAGGCCATGTAGCTACTAACCAGCCAAGGCAGGCTTTGAATTCCATTATAAGTGATTCCAAAACCCAGGATCATTCCACTGGGTTCCTGAATCTGCTAAGGATGGATTAAGTGTCTTCGGAAGACACTCTACCCCGTCCATGTTAGCCATGCACAAGTGAGTGATCCAGTGGCTGCAGCAAAGATATTGAAAGATTCACAGGGGCTCTCCTAGCTTAGGGCACCCTCCTCCCAAGGCCCTCAAATGCCTCAGCCAATGCCCTGGGGGAAATGCTCCAGGGTGGCAAAGAGCCCAACTCTAGAGCTGAGGACAGGAAGGAACTTCAAGGTAGGTAGCAATGGGGCTAGAGATATGTGAAAGTGGCAGGGAGGAGGTTAAGGCTGCAGGCAAGTTTTAGGGGATATTGCCTTCCCAGACTGGGGTAGTGCATAAAGTGAATTCCAGTCTGTAGGGGCCACCATGAGCCTAGGAGAGTGGGGAGTGGGAGTGGGTCCAGCCCAGCTGCACTCATCCAGTCCAGGAGCCTCAGTTCATTCATAGAGTCATGGACTCCAACAGAAGACTATCACAGCCAGTTCAATCATAGAAACACATATGGTTCTGCTGCCATAGTGAGGGCTTAGCCAAAAGATTTGAGCCACTGTTTGAGAAGAAGTTCATCCTAACAGAATCAGCACCAGCCTTGGGATCAGATACCCCTGAGCTCAAATTTAGATTTACACTTACCAGTCACATGAGCTACAGATTTTTCTTCTAGAAAATGTGAGTTATGGTATCAACTTTGCAAGGCTGTTGTGAGAGGTGGGTTTGTTAACACTATGGGAAATGTCTAGGTCAATGGTGGGTATACAGTGATAGCACGATAATGGTTGGCTATTACTATTGGTGAGGAGGAGAAGGAGGATAAACATTCAGTAAATAATGACTGTTTTAGGAATGTTATGGTGGGGTGTGATCTAAATGCCCCTCAAGGGTCCACTGTGATGAAAAGGTATGTTCCCAGGTGGCCCTGTTTAGAGCTAATGGAAACTTTGGGAGGCAGGACTTAGTGGGAAGTCATTAGGTCACTGTGGACATTCTCTTGGAATTTAGGTTTCTCTTTCTTTGACCTACTGCTTGGCAAAGGACACATGCTACTGCCATGATATGCCAACACCCACTACCATCACCAGAGGCCACACCAGCAAAACAGCCCAATCCTGGGCTCTGAACTTCCAAAACTGTGAAATAAATAAATTATCTCTTTGTGTAAGTTATCAGCATCAGGTGTTTCACTGTAGTAACACATACAAGCAGAAATCTCTTCGACTAGAGCTATCTTACAATGCGTAAACTGGATTTTTTTTTCATCTTTGTATCATCCACAGGCCTAGGAAAGAGCACTTAATGCATGCTGGATGGATGGATGCATGGATGGATATAGATGGAGGGATAGATAAGTGGATGGGTCGATGGCTTCATGGATTGATAGATAAGCCTATGGGTGATGAGTGAATGGGAGGACGGGAGGATGGTAAGTATATGGGTGATGCCTGATAAGTGAAAAATAAGTAGATGCAGTTTACTTCAATCTCAGTGGTAGATGCCTGCAACATTTCTCAAAAGCACAATATCCACATCACTCTCAGTCACCCCTAACCCACCATGATTTCTCTGGTGACTCTCACCCCAAAGCCCCAGGTATCCTCCCTACCTCCTTTGGGTAACTGCCAAACTCAGCCTGCAGGGCAAGGACACCCAGCTGCAACAGTGTCCCGTCATCACAGTGCAGTCTCTCCTCCAGAACATCCTTACGAAGCTGCAGGTAGAACTGATGCTGGGTCGAGCTGTGCCTGGCAAAGAAATGCTAGAATGGAGGCACCAATGCCGAGGGTGGGGAAATGCGAACACCGAGGCCTGCTCGTTGTGGGGAATGGGAAAGGAGACAAGATGAAATATAAGCCAAGGAGCCCCAAGGACAATGCCAGGAAGACCAGTGAGGTCTCCTTGTTCACCCACACTCAGGCAACTGCCTTTTGCTTCCCTGTGTCACGCACTTCACACAGCACCCAAAAGAGGTCTTCTGCTGTGGCTCAAGCAGAGAAATCACTGTGTGGTCAGAAGTGAAGCAAAGCAAAGGAATGCTGGGGTGGTGATTGACTCCAACCCCCATCCCTGGACTTCTGGCTGTATGATGGAGGGAGGAGGGGGTATGCTGGGCAAAAGAGAGACCTTGACCAGGCTGTGTTTGAAACACAAGGGCATGTTCTCATTTGATCAGACCCTCCTTCGAGAAACGGATTTCCCCTTGTTCTGTAGTACTGGAATCCCACCGACAGAAGACCAGCCATGGTTCCTGCTGCCATTTCCATGTAATTTACAGAGCACAGGCTGTGACATCATCCTGGACAGGCATAAAAGCCTCAAGGAGCCAGGGGACAGGAAACAGCACTCACTGAAGTAGCCCACAGTGGCTGACAAAGAACTTGATCCGCAGAAAGAGTGTGAAGGTGTCAGTGGAGGTCTTCAGGGGCTGCTCCCTCCAGTCTTCAGAAGCTATTTTACACAATCTGGTTTCACGGTCCAGGAAAAAGAACTCATTGCCTGAGAAGGAAGTAGAGACTTTGGAGGGAGAAGCCGTAGGAGTAGCCCCCAGCCCTGAGTCCTACCCAGAAGGGTCAGATTGAGCCGTGTTAGTGCAGGAAAGTAGAGGAGGAAGCTCCTCTATACCTGGTCCCTGGGGGCCTTTGCTGTGGCCATGAGAGGCCAAGAGCAGGAGGTAGAGGAAGAATATCAAGGAAGGAAAACTTGGTACCAAGAGGAGAAAATATGATCACACTCAGGGCTCCATGTCCACAGCTCTGTATCCACAGATTCAGCTAATCACAGATCAAAAATCATACCTCAAAATGTCATCTGCTCTGAACATGTGCACTCTTGTCATGGCTCCCTAAACAATATAGTTTAATGCTGATTTAAATAGCATCTGCTTTGCATAAGTAATCTGGAGATGGTTTATAGTGCGCAGAAGGGCGGGAGGGTTGGATAGCTCCTATGCAAGCACTAAGCCGTTTTATGTAAGAGATTTGAGCACCTGCACATTTTGGTGCCTGGGAAGGTCCTGGAACCAATTCACTGTGGGTACTGAGGGATGACTGTGTTTGTGTCAGAGAGCTGTCATTTAATATCTGCTTTCCAGCAATCATCTTTCATAGATAAGATGAAAAGTGAAGGAAAGCAGCGTTCTTACATCCCTGGCATGTGACAGGCTCTCCCACACCAGGGGGATGGTTCCCACTTCCACAGTCCCAGCATGCCCTGGACCAAATATCTGTGTCCTCTTGGAATCCATATGCTGAAGCTCTGCCCCCCCAAAGTGGTGGGATATGGAAGTAAGACCTTCGGGGAACGTGAGATATGAAGGTGAGGTCCAGGATGGGATCTGAGTCCTCATACAAAGGAAGAGAGACACCAAAGAGCTCTCTCTCTCTGCCAGGCAAGGGCCCATGAGAAGGCTTCCAACTTCAAGCCAGTGGGTCCTCACCAGAAGCTGCACCAGCTGGCAGCCTGATCTCAAACTTCCAGCCCCCACTGCTGTGAGAAATGAATATCTATTGTTTAGGCCACCCAGGCTAGGACATTTGGTGATAGCAGCCCAGGTTGACAAAGACTGGGTGTAAATGAGTTGCATTTGCCTTTGACCTTAAACCTTCAACTCCAACTGGATTTGTCCTCTAGTCTTCCTGAGGGGGAGGTGGTATCAGCCCAGCCACTGAAGGCACCCCCCACCCCTTTGCCCTTTCAAAAGTGTCTCAACCCTCATAAACCTGGGCACCCTTGGCCACACCCTGGCCTGTGCCACTGCACATTTGAAGCATTTCCCCTTTCTCTGAGCCCAGGTGCACTGCAACAGTCAGCCTAGGCATGGGAATTGGCCCAGTCCATACCGTGGGGACTTCTGGGGGTAGTGGTCTTCTCTCCACAGGGCATGTGCTCACTAGAGAACAAGCAAGTGTCCAGACAGTTCTAATGGCCATCCTTTCACAGTGACCAGACCTCCTCTGCCCTCATCTTTGCTGCCAAATGGGACTCCCCATGCCAGATCCATGTGGGCAAAGGGAGACAGAGACAGGAAGGAAATACAGAAACCATTTCTCTCAAACCACTACCACAGGTTCTTACAGGCTCCTGGGATTGTGTTCTGAATGCCATAGTCCTGCAGATTAAACAGAAATATTTCTAATGTTTGCCTGCCTGATTTCAATGCACAGAGACTGATCATCCGTACCTGAAAGCCATAAGACCCCATAGCATCCACATTCATTATTTTATGAAAATCCACACGTATTTGGCACTTTCTACACAAGCACCTGAGGCCGTCGCCATGCCATCTGATGTCTGTGTGTGTTTGGCTCAAGCAGCTTTCCAAGAGGGACAGGGCTCAGGTACTGGATAGCTGGGGTGCTGGAACTACCAGGCAGCAGTGGCCTCCCCAGAGACACCCACCTTTCACATAAGCCAAGCCAAAGTAGCTGACTTCCCCAGGTTGGCAAAGGATGTGATGGCATCAAAGTCCACTGCTGTGGACTTGACATCGCATTTCACCTGCAGACACTGCCCACTCAGCAGGACCACACAGACGTCTCTGAGAGCCAAGTAAGATTTCCCCTTTTTCGTCTGAAAAAAATGACAGTAGCACCAGGGGCCACAATAACTAAGGTGGTGAGCCTGGAACTTGTGCTAGTTACTGTGCTAAGAGATTTGCATGTAGCATCTCATCTAACAGTCAAACAGGCCTGGGAGAGGAGTGTGTTTAGGATCCTACTCAGACCCGAGACCCACCCGGTGCTGCAATGTTAGTGAGAGATAGAGCCTGGATGTGGACCTGTGCTCTCTGCCACTCTCCAGGACAAGCTCAGGTCTGAGGACGGCATGGGAGGAGCTTTCTCACTGGGTCGTGAGCAGGGCTGGTCACATGGAGCCTGTGAGACACCCTGGCTCCCACCCTACCCTGCTACACCCCTGAGAGCCTGAGGGGTGCTTTAACGTGTGGATTCAGGGACCATGCCTGATATGGTTCTATGAGTTGGGGGCAAGGCCTGGGACTCAGAATTTTAATGCCCCTGAGGTGACTCGTGTGTAGTCAGAGCTGAAAAAGCCTGAGATAGCAGGTAATCAGGCCAGCAGTGTGTCACATAGGACCCTGTGCCCTGATGGACCATTTTTGGGTCCAGTTCCCTGAAGTCCCCTCTGGAAGTTCTTCATAATCCTATCTTTGAACATGCACTTTCTACGTAAAGTTGATAACACAATGGAACAGTCACAGGAGCTCCAGCTCCCTGTGGCCCTGCCTCCCTGGGATGGGATCTGACTGCCAACTCCTCTGTTTCCCGGGTGCCCAAGCCTGTGCCAACCTCCCCTTCCCCTGAGCTCCCCACATAGCAGTCTCTGTTGTCCTCCACCCAACATAGTCATAGCCACATTCTCCCCCAACTGTACCCCTTGCAGAGGGCTGCAGAGCAGAGGTGCCCCAAAACATCTCAGAGTGGGCATGGCAGCAGCTCTCTGTATGGGCAACTTAGCCTAGACAAATGTCTCACCCACTCACAATCCAAGTACCCAGGGCATCTCCATAGGAGATGGGGCTTTCTGGGGTTTCTGGCTGGGAGACGCCCTCCCAGCCCTAGCCACCTTTACCACAACTGATCCTGGCAGTGCAGCATCACAGGGGCCTCATCAGCCAGCAGGAGGAACTCATGCCTGGAGAACTGGGAAACAGTCACTCACTGGAGAGAAGAGGAACCTCGGGCATGGGTTGGGCTTCCCCTGGGAGCTCACCTTCCTCCCCCTCCTCCAACCTCTGCACCATTGCCAGAAAGAGACAGGAGTCACTATGGCCCAAGGCTGGCCAAGTCAATGTCCCGTATGGGACAGGGAAGGAGACTGGTGATCCCTGCTCCCGAGAGGAATACAACAGGGAGGGCTGCATGCTTAGCGGTTCCTAAGTCACACTGTTGTGTGATTTTGCAAGTGTAAAAACGAAGTGTAGAAATATATATTTGTGCAATAAAAAGAATAAAAACCAAACTGCTAACTGCTCTAGGGTTAGATGGGGAAATGCTTGCTCCCTCGGGCACAGACTGAACAGTACACATGGGCAGCGTCTGACCTGGGTGTGACAGTTCAGCCCATCTGCATCACACTCGGGACCAAGAGAGAAAAAAATGTCCCCGTCCTCATGGGTCCTCAGCCTTAGCCACTGCATGGGGCACATGTTCTCGGCTCACTTTACAGCTGAGGAAATCAAGGCACCAAGAGAATAATAAGCTCGTGGAGTCACAGAACCAGCAGACGCTGGGGGGGTGGGCACCCAGCAGGGCTCTTGCCCCAAGAAGCCAAAATCCCAGTCAGGGGCTGAGCTGTGTCCTGAATTCCCGAGAGGACAAAGACTGGAGGGGAGGTGGCAGCTGTGCTGTGTTACTGTCCCTGACCCCACAATGCCTCCATACTTCTCAGGCTGGGCCTTGGCATATCAAGGCCTCCAGGAATCCCTGGCAATTCCTCCCAGGCTTGTGATGGCCAGACTGATGTTGAGGACAGTAGGGGACAAGGTGGGGCATGTAGGAACATGGAGAGGGATGTCCTGAGGCTGTCTGGGCTCTGCTTAGCTCTGATCTGTTGAGAAGCTTTAAGCAAACCTTCCTGCAATGGCCAGATAGACAAACAGACACCTTCTGAGGACACAGAAGGTCCTTTCAGTCTGAGGTCACCAAAGGTCCTGGATGGTGAGAAGGGCTGGGGAAGGGGCGGCTCCTCAGTGAACACCCTGTGAGTTGGGAGTCGGGGCGAAGGGAGAAATCTTCCCAGCTCAGGGACACCGATCCCCTGTGGTCACTGTGGGCATTAGCTAATGGTAGTGTCCTGTTCTGAAGAAGGTGCTTTGTTCCGCATACTTCAGGTGGCATGGCCTGCGGCAGAGAGTGTATCCTGGGCCCACCCAATCCTGCCTGTAGCACAGAGTCCCCTGCCAAGCTTGGCTGCCCACGAGGAGTATGGGGCCCTAACCTTGCCCCCCTAACCCTACCACCCATTTTTACCAACCACACGGGACATCTCCCTGCCCTAGAGAAGGGCTAGCTGTCCCAAATCTTTGGCTTGGCACGTGCACTCTGCCAAGTTACTGTCATCACATGTGGCACTCCTTGGCTCCCCTGTGCACCTAGCTGTGGCATGGACTGCAGAGCCCAGCCCAGAGAGGACACTTGGCAAATACTAAGCAGGACTGCACATTTTGGGTTTGCAGTTATCCATACTATGGATGGTGGCCTGGGATCCTGGTCCCCAAGGACCCTGCCCACCTTCAGCCTGCACAGCACAGTCCTGCCCAACCCCTCTGAGAGGTCCCCGAGTCTTTTCTGCTCACCTTTCCCTTCCTCTGCAGGAACCTCTGCTGGGCAGTCACTGGCCGTGATCTTTCTGCTTCTGCCAGGAACACAGACCCCAAGCTGAGCTGCTGGCTGTCCTGCTGCCTGAGGGGTGCTGTACCTACAAGAGCGCTGGCCACGGCCAGGAAGGGTGAGAAGCAAGGTGATGATGCCCATCCTGTCCTGTGACTGCCACTGCATGCAGGCATTCATCAGGGCAGGATGCACCCACTTTTCATGCCCCCTCACCACCCCACACAAGCCAGGGAGTCACCTCATTCACAAGGGAGGATCACACCTGCTTCTCAGATGGGGAAATCAAGGTCAGAGGAAATTAAAGCCAGACGCTTTTAGGTGTTTGCTTCTCCCCCACCCTGGGACTACTCTGCCTTTATGCTGTGGGTGCTACAGCCCCAGGTCCCCAATAACCTCTAAATACATCATGAAAATACCAGGGGTTCTGACTTCCTTCTTTCAAATTTTATATATTGTTCAAAACATTTTGACAACCAACCTGCAGTGATGTACTGCATAACAATGTTTTGGTCAATAGCAGACAGCTTGTGGGACAGTGGTCCCACAGTGCTATAATAGAGCTGAAAAAGCCCCATCACTTGGTGAGGTCAAAGTTGCCATAACATAATAGCAACACACCTTCTTTCTGTGAGGATGCTGGTGTACACAAACCCACTGAGCTGCCAGGTGCATAAAAAGACAGCACACACAATTCCATACAGCATCGTTATAGTCATGGGCAACATTCAGACCTGGCGATGTTACTGGTTTATGTATTTAAAATGCCACAATTTTTCATTATTGTTTTTGAGTGCTTCTTTCTAGTTATAAGGTTTCCTATGTGACAATCTGCCCTGGCTCGTGGTAGTACCTCCTGCAACTCCTGATCAATCTCATTCTCTCTTAATTTGTGCTTAATGTGAGGCTGACCTGCCCACTGTGAACCTTGCAGCATTGGGTTGTAGCATATGTATTCATATGTGTAAGTATGTGTGCGTGTGTGTGTGTGTGTGTGTGTGTGTGCATGAGCGTGCCATGGGGCCTAGGTGATTGTGCACCAATCTGCATAATCACCTAGTGATACTCTCAGCACAGTCCCACCATCAAGGGCTGGAGGCTGTGTTGAATTAGGGTACCAGGGGCACTGTCTTTATTGGCTGTTTCTATTGGTTGTAAGCATCAGAAGAATGACTGCAAGGTGAGCTCTAACACCCAATCAAGGCCCAGATGTAGATGTACCAACCATGCATGGACCCATTGAACCAAAGAAAAGATACCATCACTGGCCTTCCCAAATCCATACAGAAGTCAGTAAATCCTCAAACCTCAAATGCACAATGTCTTTGCTCCAGGAAGATTCAGGCCTGGGTGGGATTTGATCTAAGCACCAGGGTTAGACTGACTGCAGAAAAGACACCGATTCTTCTCCCTGTCCCTGCCCCTTGCAGTATGACTTTGCTCCCACCACCCAAAAATGGAGTCCAGCTCCCCACTCCGAGAATCTGGGCCAAACTTTTTATTGTTGTTGTTGTTGTTGTTGTTTTTCAAGACAGTATCTCACTATATAGTACAGGCTGGCCTCCAACTAGTAGCAATTCTCCTTCCTCAGCCTCCCAGGTGTTGGGATTACAGATGTGCACCAGCACACCAACTCAGCTGAACTTTTCAAGGCCTGATTTGGCCAAAGAAGTGTGGTAAAAGTTGTGGAGAATCCGTTCTGCAAGCTCTTTAACTCCTTTCTCTCCTCTCTCCCTGCCTCCCTACTTCCTTCACTTCTTCCCTCCCTCTCCCACTCCACCCCCAGTCTGCCACTATCCTGACAGCAATCCCAGCATGGCCACTGGTAAGGAAGGGCCAGGCTTCCTTTACACTAAGCTACCAGCTGAGCTCAGCCAGCTGCACATGCAGGACAGCACCCAGCAGACAGCAGAGGCCTCTGAACAAAGCAGAGCCGGGTCCCCAAACCCACAGACCATGATCCCAGTGAGCGAGTCACACAGGCCATTTGCCATGCAACTAAGTGTGGCCATGGACAACTGCATCCACACAGAGGCCTGGCGCTTGTCCCTGACCCAAGCAAGGCTCAGTTTCCAGAGGACACAGGACCCCTCAACACCTGTGTGAGCCTTTCTTCTTCCTTTGCTGATACAGCAGTGCCGGGATTTGATGGAGGACAGGAGGCCTCTCAGCATCACCAGCAAGGAAGCAGGACATGCATGGCTGCAGTGCTAGCACCTGTACCACATCCCTGAGCTGTCACCTTGTGGCTCACCTGTTCTCAAACAGGAGGTAGTGGCTATGTGCTGAGCTGCTCCAGTGGGACTCCCGGGGGCTCTGCATCTCTGCACTTTGCTCTGAAACTAACCAGACAGCACGCTGGGAGCAAAGAGCATGGTTGCCATGAAACAGGCAACCAGGAGCTTGGGTAACACTGTGATTTATTAGCTGTGTTCTCTCGAGGAGCTCCAGATGCCCACAGTCTCACCTCTGCAGGGCTGCACACAGTCCAGGGCCCGGGCCTTGGGGCTCTCGCCACTCTGTGACTGCAGCCTTTTCCTGAGAAGGTAGCTTCTGCTCTGCTGTGTGCAGTCATCTTCCTCCACCTGAGAGGCAATGGCATCATTCATGGGCAGCCTGACGTCAGGGACTACTGACTCAGGCTGGGTTCTATCCTTACCTCAGAGATGGTTCCCAGAACCAAGCCCACCAGCCGCCTCACGTGGAGGCTGGCAAGAGCTGAGTGTGCAGCCACCTCCTCCTGGTGGGCCTGACAGGCTTCCATGATGGTGTGCAGTGGGCACCGCCTGCAGGGCTGGTCCTCACACATGGCCAGCAGCAGGGCATGCAGCGGTTGGCAGAGCTGCAGGGGCTGCAGGGGTTGAAAAGCTATCAATGGCTCAGGAAACTGGTACTATCACTGTACCACCCCATGCCTGCCCCAACTGGAAAGCTCAGAGGGACACCAGGCTGTCACTGTGCCAGGAGGGGAGAGCCACAGTCCCTGCACTGGGTGGGGACAGTGCACTGCTCTCCAGACACCCTTCAGCTCCTGTGCTTGGGAGCCCATGAAGAGCAGGTTCAAGGTGGATTCCACTGTGCCCACCCTGTGTCACCCCAGAGCCCTGTCTTCACCTACATTCCCCTCAGGCGTCCTTTTCTCCAGTGACTCAGGTGGGTCTCATGGGGTCTTGCCCTAGACCGCAAGCTCTAAGTCACAGGGCCCAGACTGGGGCCTTTTCACTTTGGAGATATCTGGCGCAGTGCAAGTGCCCTGTCTTTGTTGAAATTGATATCAAACACACGGGGCAAGCAGAAGGAAAGATGAACCTCCTATAAATTCTTCCTGCATGTATTTAAGGTCTCAGATTCAGAGTGAAAACCAGACTGTTAGGGCTGGGGTTGCACTCAGGGACAGAGCACTCACCTAAGGTATATGAAGCCCTGGGCTCAGTCCCCAGCACCTCAAATAATAACCACACTGAGGATGAGGATGAGGATGGTGGGATTGTTTCCCCCACTTGGGCCATGCTGAAAGCTGCTGTGCAACAAGGCTGCCCTGCAGGTTCTCAGAGAGCTGTATCAGGAGCCTGCACCTGCATGGCTGGTCCAGGTGCTCCCTGCCTCCAAGGCAGTCACAGCCCTAGGAAAGACCTTCACTTAAAGGGAAAGTCAGGATGGTCACTTAGAGAGACTGGACGCACAGGACCAGCAAAAATGAAAGAGGGGAGGGGGGAGGAGCTAGGCGAGTCAGCAGCACGTGCAAAGGCTGAGGTGGAAAATGAGCAGGTGCAGGACCACCGCCTGAGACAAAAAGACTATGTGGGATCCCTGGGTCTAGATGATGCAGAGTTTCAGGATGGTGGTAGCTGAACAAGCATAGAGCACAGGGGACATGTGCCCATGAAGCCAGGAGGACAACAGAGAACCAGAGAGAAGCCAGACAGGAAGAGTCAGTTCTGGGCTCCAAGAGGGCTTGGCTGAGGCCTGGAGTGCCACCCTGAGGGCAGCAGGGAGCATAGGGATGCAGGTGTCGAGCATTTTGAATGGGTCTTTGTGTGAGAAAGAGGGTGCAAAACTGGGCATAGTGACACAAGCCTAGAATCCCACCACTCAGGAGGCTGAGGCAGGAGGATCACTGTGAGTTTGAGGCCAGCCTGGACTCCATAGTGAGTTCAAGGCCAGCCTGAACTACACAGTGAGATTCTGTTTAAAAAAAAAAGGGGGAGCCTTCAGAAAGCACTGGGGTGTTGGCTTGGAGAGAGCCTGGAGAGAAGAAAGAAGGGAAAGAGGGAAGGAGGGAGGGAAGAAGAAGAAAGGGAGGATGAGAGGGTCTTGGCAGCTGGGCTGGGTTCTCCAGCGTGTCCTCCGGTACGCTAGCCTCTAAGAAATGTTTCCAGTATCAGAGGAAAATCTACCCCCCACACACACAAATAGTCTGGAATTGTGCAAAATGCTGTGTTAACCAAAACTTAGCTTTCTATGCTTGAAGCCCTCTTGTAGACTTCTAAAAACTACTCTGAAAAGTCTCTGAAAGGGAGGTTTGGCAGGGAGCATCCTCCCACACGTGATGACCACAGAACCCCCTTTCCCAGGAAGCTCCTGCCTTCAGGAGAGGCTGCTTTAAAGGCCTTTCCACAAATAAATAAGTAATAAGTAAATAACAGTATCTTTAATGTCTATAAAATTCTCTCGCCTGCTGCTCCCTCTGAGCAAAGCTAAGTGACTCTTCGGTCACCCTCCAGTTCTGACTTGTGTCACTAAACCGAGTCATGACCTGGTGTCCTCGTCTACAGACCTGGCTTGGCGGGACGTGGAATCCTGCAGCCCAGTAGAGGGTCATCCCTAGGGAAAAGACATGCATCTGCCCAGGAGAAATGTGCAGTTAGATGGCAGTTGCCTCTGCTACTCTGCAGTCCTGCAAGCAGCACAGCATAACTGCCACATCCAACCAGTCTGACACCACCCACACCTCCCTTAGACTTTGCTGCCTCCTGCACTAGAGCCTAGGAAGCCGAAAGTTTGCTGCTTAGCAGTAACTGTGACACCCAATGTTGTTAAAAGATGTAAGAAGGAAAGTCTGTTGGCGCTTTACTGACAAAAGTAACACACATGACTGGTTCTATCCTTTCTGTCCTGTGATACATGGAGTCAAAGCAGCCATCCTGTGACCATGAGGAAAGAACATATGGACAAAAGCCACATATAAGGAAGGTAGAGTGGAAATGTCTAGCCTGGATCCTTGATATATTACTGAGCTGTGACCAAACTCTAGCATTGTAACATGCAATACTGAATTTCTTTTCAAGTCATTAAACAAGCATCGATACCCATTTCAGGTTAATGCTGTCTTGTCTCATATCTACTTCAACTGAGCATTCACTGTGGTTCTATTTTATGACCAATGGCAACAATATGACTCAGTCTTGCTGTAATTAGCTCCACCCTTCCATGCCAAGGGCCTGTTGGGTCCTGGGGCTCTTGCTTTGTGCTGCAATGGTACCAACCCCTAGGCTATTACCCAGCTTTTTTAATGCTTCTGTTTGAGTGTTGGTAACAGCCTGATCAACTAGCCCACTCTGAAGGTGCAGAAATGATCCACCCTTCTCCAGAGCTGGGAACATTCTTAATCCCACTCTGCCTCTGATGTGAAAACCAGGCACCTGAGGCTGGGTGGGCACTGGGGGCCCCATCTCCCCAGAACACCTGCATCTTACCTGCGATGCATCTGGCCGCTCATCCTTGCTCTGTCCCTGTAGCAGCTCGGGGGCCTTGAAAGGAGCAGCCTCTACGTGAGAAACGTGGTCTTGGAAAGAAAGACTTCCGGCCACAGAAAGAAGGGCTGACCAGGGGCAAACCACATAGTCCGAGGAGTCTGCAACCAAGGCAGTGACAGGATATAGAGAGAGGGCTGCCCCAGAGGGCCAGCTTGGGGCTGTGCCTGACCACGAGCAGGTCAGGAGAGACACAGAGAAGAATGAATGTGCCCTGAGGCTCAGGAACAGAGATGACAACAGGCAGCTGTGGCCATGGCCAGGACTTTAGCACCTGCATCCATTGGTAGTTTAGCATCTCAAGATAAAAGGTAAAGAGAGGACAAAGCCACCTGGGAATTGGCCCAAGCCTGAGTTCTCAGCAGCCAGACCAGGGCCCCAAGCAGCAGGACTGGGAGCTCTATCGCCATTCTCAGAAGCTCCCAGGCAGGGAAGAGGGAGTGAGGACCAGGGGAGCAGGTGGAGACACAAGGCACAAGGTACAGGTGCGTGGCCTACTGTTGTCAGCCCCCGCTGGGACCCAATGACATGTGTGATTTCACACACAAGAGCCTTCTCTGCACATGCTGACCTGCCGGCCATGTGCGACTTACCAGCTGACCCCTGAGTGTGGGTTCTCAGGGTTGGTTTCAGCCACCAATTTTATTAATGCCTCAGGGATTCAACTCTCCAGCTCCTGCTCCTTTAACATCCCTGCGGCGCAGAGCACAATGCGCAGTTTTCCCGGCAGAGGGCGCTGAGGTGATGTCGCAGCAGGAAGGGAAGGGCTCCCCTGATGTGTCAGGAAGTCAGCGGTATGGACCAGAGGCCCCCAGTGGGTGGCGTTGTACCCTGGACTCTAGACCAGGAGGTAAGGCAGAGTCTGGCTGTGTGATCAGGTGCTGGTGTCCCGGTCTGCCCAGCTCATCTGCCCATACTGCCTTGTTCACTGGGGCCATAGGTCACCCACTCATACTCCCTTTGCACACTCATCCCCAAACCCCAACCTGGGAGGGCTTCCTTTCAATGCCTGTCCCTCACTGAACTTTTCTTGTATCTTTCTGTCTTATATGGCAATTTAATAATTACACTGACCTCCCCTGGGTTTTGTCCTTGATAGGGCACAGATGAGCTCAGCATTTGACACACAGATGCGGAGTGTCCCTGGTGACTGTCCCCTGCCTCCATCTCCAGTCATGCCCAGGTGGCCCATCTGTCAGAGGGCCCTGTATTGCTGTGGTCTTGCCCTGAGCTCACACAATCCAGAGCAGGTCTCTCAGCACTGCCGTGTGGCTAGGTCTCAGCGACAGGTCGGCTTCCCAGAGCAGCTACTTGGGGATGCCCTCGCCTGCTCCTTCTAACACAGGGACCAACCACAACAGAGAAGTAGCCGCCAGAGTGACCACAGGAGAAGGGACTCAGCTGTCTGCATATTCTCTTACCATTGCTGAGGTCCTCCAGGAGCCTCTCCACAGCTAGCGACAAGAGGGACCAGATTTCCTCCTCCGACAGAGATTTGCCTCTGACCTGCAGGGCGCTGGCCAGCGTCACTGAGGCCGAGCTTGTTCCTGCAATGACAGATATGTGGCAGAGCCCTGCACTGTCACTGCGTGGGCACACAGTGAGGCCAGCACTCACCACTCTATCCACGCATGGTGCTACATGTCATCACCATGTCCTCAGGGAGGGACACACCGAAGCGTGAAATCAGCGTCCGCTGGAGGGCTGCTGGGGCTGGTGACAGGTTCTCTGGGAGTGAGGGAATAAACAGATAAATCACCTCCAGTGAAGGGCAGGTGAAAACTCAAATGCTGGACCAAGTGAGCCAAGCAGAAGAGTTCCTCCTGTGCTGGCTGTCTGCTCCCTGCTCTCTCCCCTGCCTGTGAACTCTGGTAAACAACCATCTTGCCTCCAACACACAAAGCATACCTTCCACCTCCACTGCCTCAGTCACTGTACACTGGAACCAGCGCCTACCCAGGGACCATCGAGAGTCCCCAGGAGCAAGAACAGCTGGTCTGGAGAGGGCAGACCATTGAGAAGCTCAGGGAGGAGGGCAGGAGCACGGCCTTGTCTTCCCTTTCTTCCAAGCAGTGTCCATTTCCATGTCAACCCCAACCCTTCCCTGACAAAGCCGCCCCCACTAATCTTGGAGCCCAGGAGCTGGTGGCAGCAGGAAGAGGCCAGCCAGGCAGGCTTTTTTCTAATCTGATGATAGCACTGAGCTTTTCCTACACCCGGAGCACATAAGGGTGGATGTGCTGTGTTGCGGGGGAGGGGAGAAGCCTGCCACAGAAGCCCCATCTCTCCACAGGTGCCAAGCCAAGCTCTCCGCTCATCAGCTGCTCAGGAACTCAGGAACAGAGAGAGCCCAGCTGGGTCTTCCCTCTCTATCTGGGGCAGGAGGGCAGTGGCCACAGAAGCCCTCAGGATACCTGACTCGAGCTGTTGTGTGTCACAGGGCCATGCAGGATGGCAGGTGGGCGACCAGGTGAAGTTCGAGGTGATGGGTGTGCTCCTTTCCTTGATGCGGTCACTGCACCTTGTATACATGTGTCCAAGTCACACTGTACCCACATGTGTGAACAGCTACTGTGTATCAATTAAATTGGTTTGTTTTTTTTTAAGCCACAGATTAGAAGCTCAAGTCCAGGCTATTTTCTTTTTTCTTTTCTTTTCCTCCTCTTCCTCCTCTTAAACTTTGCATGAGATGTAAATTTTCCCCTAAGGCCACACTTTTCTATAACCACCATGAAAGGCTAGAAAGTAAAAATAAGGGAGATGGACAAGACTGATTCTCAGAAAGAAAAATCTCCAAATCCCAATTGAAAATATAGAATGTGTAGTTGCTCTGAGCACACTAAGACTAGAAAAAAAAACTAAATGAAAGTCTTCCAGGTGGGTGTGGCTAAGACCACCATTTCACTCTAGTAAATCAATGCAGGAAGAACACTTTACAACAAACAGTGCTGGACCCACCATGAAAACACTGAGCACCAGCCTAAGCCTCACACTTTATACAGATGCTACTTCAAAATGGATCATGGATTACACTTTAATGTAGAACTCAAAACTATAAACTTTTTAAAAAATCATATGGTAATTGCATAGTTAGATTACATTGCACATTAGAATATATTGCATGTTTAAAATATATTTTTCTTTTCTAGAAATAGTTTTCTATTCTAGAAATTAAAATATATTTCTACTGTGTCAAAATTCATCAATAATAAGCAATTCAATTAGAAAGTGACACAAACAGATATTTCACCAAAGATATTATACAGATGACAAATTAACCCCATAAGCAGATATGACACATCACTAGACATTAGGGAAATGCAAATTAAAGCCACAATGACATAGCACTACATAACTCAGAATTGCTACAGTAAAAATTTATGACAACACCAAGTGCTGGTGAGAATGTGTAATGGAACAGGCACCATGGAAAACATTTGGCAGCGTCTTACAAAATTAAACATGCAATGACAATATGACCCAGTGACAGCACTGTTGTATTTTTATCCCAGAGAGATGGAAATGTAGGTTCATGCAAGAATCTACTCATGAGGTGGCTCAACAATCATGGAAAGATGATTAGCATGAACTAGTCAATCTGAACATGAATGTAAACACACACATCAGGTACCATCCCAGTGGTACCACCTGATATGCATGGGCAACTGTATAAAGTGGCTCAGTTAGCCATGTCTGTTTCCTTAGTATATATACCCTGTGGACACAGTCTAACACCATCTCTTCAACACCTATCATACAGCAGAATGTCATCTTGGCCATCATAGATCTTTGCGCAGACTTTAAAAACAGAATAAGGACTTAGAAATGACTGAACACACTATGGCTGATACTTTCAAATAAATAAGACAGGAGGGGCAACTATGTGTGTATGTGTGTACATATTTGTATCTGCACTTTATGATAGACCAAGTTCAAGCAAATGAAAAATATACAATAAAATAAAATAGTTAAAATAGTGCTGAACATAAAATAGGCACTATTTGAATAGCTTTTACAATTATTATGGATACGAAGTCAACATTTACAGGCAATTAATGTTCTGGAATATTACCAAGGTTATTATAGTTATAGATATTTGGATCCTAATATCTTTAGGTTCAACAAACTAACTTCTTGGGTTTTTTCTTGTCTAACAGCCAACTAAGAGAGCCTAGGATTGATGGAATGAGATATCTGCCCCTATTTTTAGTTTTATAACATAAATATACTTTGCACCTGCTCAAAAAGAAATTAATATCTTTGGTGAAATATCTGTGTCATTTTATAATTGAATTGCTTATTATTGATGAGTTTTTAAACAATTAAAATATATTCTAATGTATTATAGATTGGCCTCTGCCAGGGTATGGATATGTTTCTTCCCTGCCAAAATTCATGTTTCAATTTGGTTTGCCACTGTCGTGCTCTTGGCTCTCCAGAGATGTACACTGAAAGTAAATATTTTTTATTTCTAAATGTGGGTATTCTAGTACAGTAACAGAAAACAGACCAAAAGAGCCTCAACATTCAAACATTGTGCCATCCATAAATGGAACACCACTCCAGCCAAGGGCCATATTGAACTATACCGGAAATGCAATTACAAAATCCACGCCTGAGAACCTCTGGGGGCCAAATAACACGGGCTTCTCAATAAATAAATTATGTTCCAAAAAAAGGAAAAGCAGCAATGAGGTCATGGGACTGCCAGAATAAGAAGCTTCCCAAAATCCTCCCCTCCATAAAAGAAATGATGAAGCCAGCAACCTCATAGACACTGTAGCTCTGTTAAACACCATCTCAGAGAACTATCACTATCTGGAATTTCTGCTCTCACAAAATTGTTTTTATTTCCTTGATTCAGAGTCTCTCCCCAAGGTAGATAAGTTTTTCTCTGGGGGGCATTTCTCAAAAACAATCAACAACAATTGTTTGACATTGCAGTTGATTGAGGCAGAAATAACCCTTGGGGAAACAGCAAACTAGTCAAAAAGACTCGAAACCAGCAGCTAGGGAATGAGATGTAAACAGCCTTTGAAAAGGGCTCAAATAGCTCTAAAAGTCTAGAAAATCAAGTGAAGGGTCCCATCCATGTAACTGCACAGAGTGGTGTACACAGTTAGCAAACAAAGGACCAGGCCCTAGACTCTTCTCTCTAGAAAACCACTGGCTCTAAACAAGGAGGAAGGAGGTTAGGGCCAAACTGCCAGCCATCTGACTGGGTGATGAAGGCATGGCCTTACATCACACAATGACCCTCAGCAAAGACTCAGAGACTTATTCATTTGGAGCATTTAAAGATGTTCCTGTGTCACCCTTAGGTGACCATGATATTAACTGAGCAGACACTTCAGTAACCATGTATAACAATGACCTTGGAAAGTCAGTTCAGGAAAGCGGTTGGGCGAACAAGCAGTGCAGAAGCACAGTGATGCTCAACAACTAGGCCACACACTGAGAGGTCCAACAGGAGATTTTATTAGAGAAGGCAGGTTAAGGAGAGAGGAGAGAGGGAAGAGAGAGAAAGAGAGAGAAAGGAGAGAAGAACAAAGAAAGGAAGGTCCCTTTATTGGTTTTGGGCTGGGCTATTGTTTATTTATGAGGAGTGAGCTACTTTTAACCTATCACAGGCCAGGTTGTCTTTTATGGGCTCAGTCCTGCAGAAATTTAGGTTTGACTTCTTGGAACCTCTGTGGCTTTGCGGGGAGGGAAACTAAAGATAAGAGCATGAAGTCATTTTAAGAGCCAAGAAGCACCAGGAAAATGCAGCCTGTGATGGCGGTGTCAGGTCCCTAACAAGCAGTGACAACACCAAGGCACCCATAAACAATGGAGTGTGGGGGCCTGAAGTGTCATATCCCATTATTTAAAACTCCAGTTTTCAACACCACCACCACCAACAACAACAACAACAACAACAAAAAAACTAGTACGTTCAAAGAAACAAAAATGTATGGCTCAAAAACATAAAAAAGCATCAGTCGTTGTTTCTGTTCCGCAGGATACCCAGATACTGGACTTACTAGCCAGAGACTTTATAGTAGCTGTTTAAGGTATGTTCAAATTACTAAAGAAAACCATGTCAAAAGAACTAAGGGAGAGTATGGCAATGATTCTCATTAAACAGAGAACAGCAATAAAGGAAATTATCTTTTAAAAGGACCAAAAAATAAAACAACTGAAACAAAAACCTCATTAGAGGAGTCCAACAGCTGATTTCAGCAGGCAAGAGAAAGAATTAGGGACCTTGAAACTAGAATAATTGAGATTATCCCATGTGAACAACGGAAAGAAAAAATATTTTTTAAAAAAAGAAGAAATAATAAAGAAAAATGAGCAGAGACCTGGAATGTCACTGTCACCAATCAGCTGAGGGTTCCTTTGCTCAATCTGGATAGAAATGATGAATTGGCAAAGTGCGGCTCTTCTAGCAGCCCTCATGGTGTTAGTGAACACTGCTGATTGCTGACCTCTGCTAGCCGCTGCTCTTCAATGCTAATTTGTGCAAGACACTGTCCGTAGACTCTGCTGGATGGATGCTGGTATCTGCCATTACCAGCCATTGCTTGACACTGGCTTGTGCCAGACATAACCAATCATCTCTATGAGATGCTGCTGTTGGAGGCCAGTTTGTGCTAGACACCATTGGGTGACACAATAGGTTGCTGCTCTCTGCCACTGATCTTTGTTGGCTGCTGGTCTCTCAACTCATCAATGTTTATAGCTCTTTCTTTTAAATCACCCCTTTGTTCAAACTATTTGGGTTACACAGTGCCTACTGAGCCCACACTACCTAAGAAATAAATCCCCCAAAAAGATTTACAGAACTGTCTGAGCCAGCCTTATTTGGACAGGATTTGTGCTGCAGTACAAAGAAGTCAGTATCCCAGAAGGGACCCTCCCAGATCAACTCAGGAAGTATAAGGGGAATGCTACTTCCTAGCAGCTGCATGCCTAAAGATTGGTCTGAATCAGGCTTTTCGGTTGGTCCAAATTTGGGCCTGCTGGGCAAACTGGTCTAAATTTAAACCTTCTGATCCAAGCCTACTGACTGGTTCAACTCATTTCACTTCTTAGTTTAAAAATGACCCTACTACAGTTGGGGATATATCTTTCCAAGAGAATGTGGGGCATTCAGCATAGCATAACTCTCATTGTCATGGTTCATGGGAATATCAGATAACATGAGCTACTTAACAGCTGTCATATCTCCACAAAAAGTAGTGGGGCCAGAACCAGGGAATCTTCAGAAGGATTAGCTGTACTAATCATGGTTTATTGGGGTTTGATGCTGTTGGGGGTGTCAGTTATGGGCCCAGATGTTTCCCTTGTCTTTGCCAAGATAGAGGTGGTTTCCCTGCCACTTCTTCAAAGAAGCAGCAGCAGCATTTGGAGAGGAGGAAACAGAGGCCAGGTACCATGCTGACCCCTGAGCCACACCTCCTGACAGAGTAGCCTAGAGAGCAGCCACAAGCTAACCCACCAGGACTGGATGGAGGACACTGAGGCCAACTGTCCAGGCTCCCCTCAGGGGACCATGGGGGAGCAAAGGGAAGTAACAAAGAAGGGTAGTTGTCAGCCCTGTGACTCCCCTCCAGCAGTCACACAAAAAAAGAGGAGAGATCAGGCACTTTCATCTGTCTCACCACCCACTTCACTAACATACTAGGGGTAGGTGAAAGGGAATAGTGACACTCAACAACTAGGCCACACACACACACACACACACACACACACACACCGAGAGGTCCAACTGGAGATTTTATTCAAGGGGTGGGAGGAGAGAGAGAGAGCAGAGAGAAAGAGCAGAGAGAGAGAGAGAGAGAGAGAGAGTAGAGAGAGAGGAGGAAGAAGAAGCAGAAGGAGAGAGAAGAACAAAGAAAGGAAGGTCCTTTTATCAGTTTTGGGGTGGGCTATTGCTTATGTATGAGGAGTGAGCTACTTTTAACCTATCACAGGCCAGGTTGCTTTTATGGGCCCAGGCCTGCAGACACAGGTTTCAACCTTCCTGGACCACTGTGGCCTTGGTGGGGGGAGGGAAACCAGAGATAAGGGTGTGAGGTCATTTTAGGAGCCAAGATGTACCAGGAGAATACAGCCTGTGATGCGTCACAGCATACTTTAACATGATGAATTCCCTAACATTAGAGATCGCAAAAGATAGGGCAGAGAAGAATGAGTGTTTGAACAACTAATTCCCCAAATCTAATGAGAATACTAAGCAAGATATCTAAGGATCTCAACAAAGCCAAGAAAGATAAACTCAAAGAGACCCACAGGTCAACACATCTTAATTAAGCTGTGAAAAACAAATGAAAAAAGAGTACT
Source organism: Fukomys damarensis (assembly GCF_012274545.1). NCBI lineage: Eukaryota > Metazoa > Chordata > Mammalia > Rodentia > Bathyergidae > Fukomys > Fukomys damarensis. Next base: position 69,515,847 of record NW_022900913.1, read on the forward strand.
GAAAGTAGGAAAAAAGAATCAGTTCATCACAAAGAAAGAATCCTCAATAAGACAAACAGTTGATTTATCCTTAAAAATCTCAAGAGCGAAAGGTCACTGGGTGAAAGAGAGTTCTGGGAGGAGAAAGCCATCAACCAAGAATTCTGTACCCCAAAAAGCAGTCCTTCAAAATAAAAAATGAAATTAAGATCCATGTAAACAAAACCAGATAATGTGCTGCTAGCAGGAGCTGCCTTCCAAGAAGTACTGATGGGCCCTTCAAACTGAGGTGAACAGACACTGGACAAGAAGTCTGATCCATGCCAGGAAATAAGAGCACTAGTATATCTGACTGCACAGGCAAATGTAGAAGACTATAAAATGTCTTTTGCTTGGAACCGTTTTTATCTTTTATTAACTTTAAAAGAAAAGGGAGAATCCAACATCTAACTGCTTACAGTGGCTAAGGAAGCACTTCTTGTGGTTAAAGCTAAGAAGTCCTCGAGGCTTGAAGTTGCAGTTCTTGTTACTGGAAGTGTCAAGATCACAGATTCCACACCAAATGCAGTACCAAAGCCAGGAATCAGTGACTCTGAAGTATTCATCAACCTGACCATAAAATACACAAACACAGCCTGCTACTTGTTCTGTGCATACTCATGTTCCCTCTGCAGAAGGAAATGTGTGTGTCCCACTTTTCTGCACACCTGTTGGTCTGCCTGGCCCTGGAGCTGCAGGGAGATGCTATGGCATGGCCAGGGGTATAACAAATGTCTGGGAAACACCAAAAGATTTGGATTGCACTGGAGGCCTAGCCATATCCCTCTCCAACACCCACCCTTCCGGGCGATCCTGGGGATGGGGTGTAAGCCTCTTTGTCTACACTCTGGAGACTCCACTGCAGCCCACCAGCCTCCAGAACCAACCTGGAGTCACAATTCTCATTGTCATCTCTCCCGTATTCCAAACGCTGCTTCAGCATTAATAACAATAAAGTTAATGCTTCCAGGGTGCTTACTGCATGCCAGCAGGAATCACAGGGCTTATGTGTTTTAAATCAGTTAAGCCTCACAATGAGCTTTTGAAATGAGGCTTTTCTCATGCCCGTTTTATAGATATGGAAACTGCAGGACAGAGAGGTTGAATGACTTGGCCGTGGACTTTGGTGCATGCTCCTGAGAGTTAGGAACAGTTATCAGCCTTTCATCATACCATGATGCTTCTGGGCCTCTCTCCAAGTTTTCTAAACAGTATGGGGGATGAGGTACTGTTGCACTATGGGCCAAAAAGGGGATCATTAACTATTACAAGGACACAGGGATCCTGGGAAAGCATCCATTCCCTTTGGGACCCCTATGCTGCCCTACCCTTCCCTCTCATGTGCCTTTCTGCATCTCACCTCTGTGGACCAAATCATCGATGTTGACTCCATTATCTGAAGGCTTCTGTAGTCATCTAGTATCTAAAAGTCTCCTTTCCCATCGGAGGGGCCCTCCCCATCCAGGAGCCTCTCATCTCCTTCTAGTGGTTTCCCAGGCTGCGGTAAATCCTGTCTATCCACTTTGACTGGCATCCAGCCTTCAGCAGCTCTTGCCCTGGTCTAGCTCAGCAAAGCTCTTCTCTGTCCTCGATACTCAGTCCTTCTGTTTGGACCTCCCTCTTAAATGGGACATGGTGCAGTACTCTGAGCCTCAACAGTGAGGCTGTCCCAGCACTCCTGTCTCAGCCATTGTCTTAGTTACTATTTTTCATCGCTGGGACAAAATACTCCATACCTCTACACTCACAAGTTAAGGGACGAAAGTTTTGTTGCAGCTTACTGTTTGTAGAAGTTTCAGTCTATAGTTGGCTGGCTCCAAGGCAGGGTGGCACAGTAGAGGGGCATCACAGAGGAGAAACAGTCCATGGCAGAGCAGGCAGGAGGCAGCAGCAGCAAGCAGCAAGCAGCCTGTCCTCTTTCTGTCCCATCCAGGCTACAAATCTTGATTGGTGCTATCCATACTCAGGGTGGGTCTTCCATTATCCATACCAGTATCACATCCTTAATCCACATTCACTTGCCCTAATCCAGCCATCTTCAAAACTTCCCACCTATGACTAGCTGAAGCTTTGGAGGTCTAGATTCACACCGTAACAGCCATGCCTTTACTTCACAAAGATGTACTAATGACCTAGAACAACCAAAGCTCTGTGCTACAAATAGAACAATGACCAACCTAACATCCTACCCTGTGAGACAAGCAACAGGATAGAGGCACAAAAAAGGCAAGCAAATATCACCTAAAACACTAAGCTACAGAGGAAAAGAAGGCGAAGGCCATCCACAATAGAATGCCATTGGTGTGCGGACTTTCTAGATGGAGCTTCAGGGATTGTACCTCTGGAGGTGGCATCAAGCTGAGACATGGAAGTAAAAGAGGTGCCAGCCACAAGAAAAACTTTCCAAGCAGAGGGAAGAACAGATACAAGATTTGAGAGATTCCAAAAACACAGAGAAACCAGTCATGAGGGAGCCTGTTGAGGCTGGTGGGCAAGGGGGTGAGGAAGTGAGCTGGCATAGGCCCACCCAGGGTAGTGCTGAGCCCAGAAAAGATGTCTGCATCCTTTCCCTGGGTGAAATAAAACCTGGCCTGGCTGCTCACTACAGAGCAAGTACAGCTCACACTCAACAATGCCTCCCCAATTCCAGGAAGGGGACAGTTTTCATCCAGGCAAGCACCACATCTAGCCTTTCTCCCTGACCCAGGAAGACTTTGTGTCCAAGTCTCCTGAACAGCTTCCAAGTGATGACGACCACCCTCCTGAGGATGCATCACATTCATTTGTTGCCATGGTTTCTTGCAGCATTGGTCAGACACTGGCTTCTGAAGAAGTAAGGTTGTCTATTGGCTGATATGTCATGGCTTTAAACTGTGAGATTTGGGCCACCTTCAGTACTGATGCCCATTCCCACCCTCCACAAAGCACTCGCGGGGCCTCTGGCCTTGACCCGGGGTGGCTGGGGAAGTTTACAGCCCTCTATGGCATCTGGGGAGAAAACATGGGCCCAGTATGTGAGGCCTCTGAGGCCTCTCTTGGCTTTTAGGTCCAAAATGCCACTACCCAGGAAGCAAGAGAGGCAGAGGGGACCATGCATACAACACTCTGTGTTCTTTCCAACTCCCCTAACTGCCTCATCTTCTCTCCATCTCACTGCCCTTGAAATGGATTCCACCTTGAGCTGAGTATTCATTTTGGGCTGCTACTGTAACAAAATTACTACAAACTGGTGGTTTAAACAACAAAAGTATATTGTCTCACAGTTTCACAGACCAAAAGTATAAAATCCACTTCACGGAGCTGACATAAGGGTATTGGCAGGGCCAGGTTCCCTCCAGAGTCTCTAAGGAAGAATGTGTCCCTTGCCCTTCCCGGTTTCTGATGACTGCCAGAATCCCTTCGCCCCTGGCCACTTCACTTCAATCTCCAAGGTTACATTGCCTTCTCTTCTGCCTGTTTTATATCTCCCTCTGCCTCCCTCTTACAGGAAAACTTGCACCTATTCTTCAGGTCCACCTGGATCATCTAGGATAATCAATCCCTGTTGCAAAATCCTTTAATTTAATCCCATTTATGGAGTCTATATAAAGGACCCATCACAGATTTCATAAATCAGGACATTGGATACTTTCTTTTAACTTCTACTTTGGGGAAGTGATCGTTTAGCCCACCACAGGCCCTTTCACTGTTTACACTCCCACACACAAGCTGGAAAAGACAGGAGCAGTGGAGGTTGGGTCCCCAGCTTCCTGTGTGGTGTTTGATGTGTACCCTGTACATACCTGACCTCTTAGAGCTTCACTTTTCTTACCTGAGAAATGGGGCTGATAGTAGTAGCTACCCCACAGCACCAAGAAGAAGATTCTATTAGTGTGCTGGCCTGTAAAGGGTGCTGAGCATGTCTTGGTGCCCTTCCTTTCCATCTCTGTTCCAACTATCCAGAGATTTTCAGCACAAGCACTGCTGAGCAGCTGCCAACTCCTTGATTTTGAAGATATGGTGTTAATTGTTCCTATCTGTCTGTTGGGGCTGAGGTGCTAAAAACCATAGCAAAATTTTCTCATTTTCAACTTTAGCAAAATGCTTCAAATATCTCAGTGTTCACAAAATAGACATCCCAGGGAGGACCCAGGGAATGGCAGGGAACTTTCAAGGAACCCATGCTCCCAGAACCCAAACCAGTCCCATCCTCCCTTCTGTCTTTGCTCCTGTCTCTCTCCTTTTTTCCACCTCTCTCATCCAGACATCCATCCAGAGCTAGTTGCCCACGGTCACATCTGGAACTGAGCACAGCTTACTGGAAGGCAAACTCACCCTTCTGCCAAGGAGGAAAATGCTCTTTTGCTTCATGGGCACCCTGTTTAATAGACTAAAGGTATCAAGGCCCTTCCTTTCCAGAACTCTGAACTTTCCTGCCCTAAACCCAGTCCCTAGCGCCACATGAACACCACAGAGCAACCTCGAGCATGGACACACTGCAAACCTCGTGTTCCCATCCTTGGAGTGGAAAGAACAGTTTCCACCTAACACAGCAGGTGTGAGGAATAGGACAACCCAGTGTCAGAAAGGCAATTGTGCTGCCTGCCTTTTCTCAGAGACCCAAGGTGGACAGAGCTAGCACTTGTGGAGGACTGGTATGGAGAAATATCTCAGGGGGTTACAGAAGCTGTTCACTCATCCACCAATTTTATTTACCATTTTCACAATATTTGCTACATTACATCTCACATAGACTATTGTGATGGGATTTTTATTTATATCCATTTATTTTAAAAGGAAACCATATAAGGGCCAGGGGTTTAGCTCAATGGTTCTGCCACCTGCCTCGAAAGCAGAAGGTCCCAAGTTCGATCCCCAGTATCAAAAAATAAATAAATAAAATAAAATAAAAAAGAAAAGAAAAGAAAGAAAACCATGTATCATTACAATAAATGAGAACTTAGTATCATTAGACATAAATAGAGAGTAACTATAACCATTCCTTAAAACTACTGAATTCTTGCTAGATAATTATTTTCTGGAGGTTCTAAGTCTGAGACCTGATCTTTCCGTATGAAAAGAGGAATTTGTTTGAGAGACAGGAAAAGTCTATGTCTCTGAACAGGAGCTCCACTTAATAGTCTCTGAAACAAATGTAACTAAAATGCAAAAAACGTAATTCAATTTTCCACCTGTGTCCCAAAGTCCTGCCTATCATGTCCTGCCTGTCATGTGGGGGACACCATATCAGCCTTTTTGTGGATGAGGGAAGTGTTTTATGTTGTTTTTCTTGTTTTGTTTGGTTTGGTTTGCTTTTCATTTTATTGAGACAAAGTCTTGCTGCATGGTTCATGTTGGCCTGTATTCACTGTTTAGCCCAGGTTAGCTTCAAACGCATAGAAATCTCCTCCTGCCTCAGTCTCCTGAGTACCGGAATTAAAAATGTGCACCTCCATGTCTAGCTTTTTCAGCTTTTTAAGGCTCTAGGGATAGTGATAACACAACCTGTTCCTTGTACAGGTTAATGGAATCCTCACCAATGATGCTTTAGAATCCTAAGCATAAGGAAAGTAGTACTTTGTAATTTACCAGAGTTTTCATAAACTTGTGTGAATCCTATTTTTTAAAAAACTTCTAAAATAGACAAGGCAAAAATGGTCCCTGACTCCAGATGGAGAAACTGAGGATTTAATTGATGTCATATTGCCAAGGTTATGTGGCTAGTAAGGGCCATTCATATTTCTAAAGGAGGGTAGGATGGAGCTATGAGCCATGGGACTAACTCAAGCTGCACGTGCTGAAGTTAGTACTCAATTAATTAAAGTTTTGAATGTAAAAAGTGGCTTTGTCTTGAGCCTTTAGATTCAGCTTTAAAGTATAATGATGCTCCATTGATCTAGTGGTTTACATATGAAAAGCACTATCTCAGCATGATATCTGTTACTGTTCAACTAACTCAGAGTTTATCTGACAGGGAGTCTCCAGAGAAGAGCCAGGCTCAGAATATTTAAGACAGTTTCTAGGAAATCTCAAGACAGTAGAAGGTAAACAAGGACAATAGAAGAAAAGAAAGTCTCAGACACCTGCTGTGTGGGTGGAAGGAGGGGTAGCAAGAAGATAGCACACGTAGATGTGTATGTATGTGTGCATGAAGTGCTGATTTATTATGAGGAACTGGTTGTTATGATTAGACCTACGTGTGCTCAGAGGTGGGGCTTTTGGGAGACGATTGGATCATAGAAATGGATGATTTCTATCAGTGGATTAATCCATTGATGAATCCTTTGCTGAATGTGCCCTTAAGAGATAGAACCTGGTTGGAAGAGGAGGGTCACTGTGTGTGTGTAAGGGAGTGAGGTGGAAGGGAACATTACCCTCTCCGGACCCTTCCCTTGCTCTCTGCTTCCTGGCTGCCATTTACTTGAGCAACTTTCCTCCACCAAAACCTCCTATCATGCTATTTTAGTCTTCCCACAAACTGAAAATGTGAGTTAAAATAAATCTCTCCTCCTTTAAGTCATGGGTGACAGGTATTGCATCCCAGCCATAAGAAAGTGACCAAGCAATGGCTTATGCAATTATGAAGGCTCAGAAACCCCACAGACTGCCATCTACAACCTGGAGGCCTAGGAAACCTGGTGCTGTGGTTTATTCCAAGCCCAAGGGCCTGAGAACCTGTGGAGCTGACAATGTAAATCCCAGTCTGAGGGCAAAGAAAGATAAGATGAGATGTTCCAGCTCCAGCTCTCAGGCTGAAAAGGAAGAATGAAATCCTTCTTCCTCCATTTGTCATTCTATTCAGGCCCTATACTAATTTGACGATGTCCACACTGGGGAGGCCATCCATTTACTGAGTTCACTGATTCAAACACTAATTTCATAAGGTATTGGTTAATCTGTGTGCTTCATGGCTCAGTCCAGTTGACATATAAGGTTAACTACCATACCTATAGCTACAACAAACAGTAAACATGGCATTACTTTTAGCCAAACAAACATAAATGCTCGTGCTATTTATCTCCATTCCTGTCACCAAATATATCATGTCCAGTTTTCAATGAAAATGTGTAATTCATGTATAAAAGCAAACAAAGCACAATGTGACAAGACAAAGCAAGTGATAGAACCAAATTCAGATAGGGTAGAAATCTTAGAATTATCATTCCAGGCATTTAAAATAACTATAACTAATATGATAAGGGAAATTGGATACTATACAAGAATAGGTGGGTAATGTGAAGAGCCATAGAAATTCTAAAATATAAAATCAAAAGGCAATGTTAGAAATCAACAGTGTTGTGAGAGAAATGAAACATGCCTGTGACGGTCTCACCAGTGTTGAGAACAATTTTGAGGAAAAAGTAATGACTTTGAATATGTGTCAATAAGTGGAACAGAATATTCAAGAACCGTAGTACAATTGCAAAAGGCCTAACATATCTAGAATTGGGATTCCACAAGAAGTAAAAAAAAGAGAAGAAAAATGTTGATGTAATGAAAGCTAAGGATCTTTTAAAATGATAACAAGCACCAATCACAAATCCAGTAAGCTAAGAAAACACTAATCAAGATGAATACCAAAACAACAACAACAAACACTTAGGTATTGGAAACCAAACATAAAGAAAATGATGAAAAAAGCCAGAGAAAAAACACAACTTACCTATAAGGGAAAGGATAGGAATTACACTGGATTTCCTTTTACAAACTGGTCAAGCAAGAAGACATTGAAGTGAGAAATCTAAAGTGTTTAAATTTTTTAAACATCTATAATTCTGTCTCCAGCAAAACTACCATTCAAGAATGAAGACAAATAACTTTCACAGACAAATAAAAACAGGAAATTTATCACCAGTAGGCTTGTCTTGCAAGTACAATTTTAGAAAAAAGAAAATTATACAGGCCAAGATCTCAAATTTTAAACCTATTATTTCCTTTTTTTTAACTTATCTTAAAGATGATTGTGTGTTCAAATGATAATAGTAACAATATATTGGTGATATATCTGATGCGTAAGTGAAATGAATGGCAGCCAGGCCAAGCACTGGATGGGAGATGGGAGGGAGACATTGATACCGCCATATAAGAGGTACCTTTTATATTTTAATATATTTCATGCTATTTGAAACTGGATTGAGGTTAATTGTAATGTATACTGCAAACTCTTAGGCAACCACTAGAAATATTTTTGAAAAAAAGTATAACTGGTAGGCTGATACTGAATTTATGAATGGAGCCATGTAAAATGCTCAAATACCACTATAGAAGGCACAAAAATAGGAGATTTGAAAAATAAGCGTGACAATTAGAAAACAGTTATGAATATTGTGTCCATTCAACCAATTATATCAATTATCATTTCAAATATATGCAATCTAAATAAACCAATTAAAATATAGAAATTGGCAAAGTGACTAGAAAAACAAAACCTAACTATGACGTCTATAAAAAATTCACTTCAAATATGAAGGGCACAGATAGACTAAAAGTAAAGAAATAGAATAAAAAAAAATTTTTTTTGGTACCGGGAATCGAACTTGGGACCTTGCCCTTGTGAGGCAGGCGGCGGCACCACTGAGCTAAATCCCTGGCCCAAAAATAAATTTTTAAAAATAAGTAAATAGACGGAGAAACATACCATACTAACACAAAGAAAAAGAAAGCTGGGATTGGGCATGATGGCACACATCTGTAGCCTGGAGTAATTAATTATCTTAATTAGGTGATGATTCGGTTAATTTGCTGAGGATTAATTAGGTTAATAAGGTGAAGGAGGCTTCAGAAAGGAAAATGTAAGGAATGGAAAGGGCCTGTACACGGTGACAGAGGGTAATACTTCGACAAGGCATAAAGGCCTTAATGTTTAATGTGAAGGCACCTAACAACGGTGCGTCACAGTACAACAGAAAACTGACAGACCTGCAAGGACAAATAAACAATCCACTAATGTAGATGAGGTTTAACATTACTCTATCAATGATTGGCAGATCGGGAAGAAGGAAAATCAGTAACAATAGAGTTAAACTGAACACATCACCAATGGATCAATTGATGGCTGCAGACCACTTTATCCAAGAACAGCAGAATCTATAATCTGCTCAAGCTCACATGGAATAGTCACCAAGACACATTGCTTTTGGGGCCACAAAATACACTGACAAATTTTAAATTGCAAAAATTTTACAAAATATGTTATTGAGGGAATTAAACTATAAATCAAAATCAGAAAGATAGCTGGAAATCCTCAAATATTTGGAGATTGAACAATGTAGATCTGAGCAACACATGAATCTAAAAAGAAACATCAAGAGAAAATACAATATGTTCAATTAAATGAAAATGAAAATACAAGATATCAAAATGTGTGGGATGAAACAGAAGCAGTACTTATTCAGAAGCTTATAACATTGAGTACATATGTTAGGAAAGAAGATCTAGATCAGTAATATAACTTACCTCTTAGGAAATTACAGATAGAAGAGCAGAATAAACCTAAACACAACAACAGAAATAGCAAAACGTTAGAGCAGAAATCATTGAAAATGAATAAGGAAAAGCACAGAAAAAATCAACAAAACCAAAAGTGGTGCTTTGAAAAATATAAACAAAACTGATAAAAGCATAGCCAAGATAACCAGGAAAAAAGAAAGAAGACACAAATAACTAAAATCACAAATAAAGGAAAACTGTCACTATCAATCCAATGGACACTGAAAGGATAATGAAGGAATATTATGTATAATTCCATACTCAGAAATTTAATAATTTAGATGAAATGGACCAAATCATTGAAAGACACAAACTCTCAAAACTAACATAAAGAGAAATGATAATAGAAGTAGGCCTATATTGTTTTAAGGTGTAATCTCTTTTCGTTGTTTTTTGTTTTTTTGTTTTTTTGTTCTTTTTGGTACCAGGGATTGAACTTGGGACCTCAAGCCTACAAGGCAGGTGGTGGAACCACTGAGCTAATCCCCGGCCTCAGGCCTGCATTATTTTAAAATTCAAGCAACAATCAATGGTTTTCTAAAACATAAAGCACTAGGCCCAGATAGTTTCACTGGTGAAACTGGTCTAACAAACATTTAAGGAAGAAACAATACCAATTCTCTGCATGCAGTTCCAGAAAGGGGAACTCTCCTTAATGTATCCAATGTAGCCAAAGTTATTCTGATACTAAAATTAGATAATTACAAGAAAGCAGGACCTTAAGATCAGTATCTTTCATGAATGAAGATGCAAAAACCTTCTACAAAACATTAGCAAATCAAATCCAACAATGTATAAATCTACTCAAATATCATGAAGAAGTGAAATTTAACCCAGGTATACCTAGGGACGGTTCAACATTCAAAAAGGGTACTAATGTAAGCCATTATTTCCACTGGCTAAAGAGAAAAAAAATCATGTGATTATATCCATTGATACAGAAAAGGCACTTGGCAAAACCCAACACCCACTCATCTTTTTTAAAAAACTCAACTAGGACTGGGGATTTAGCTCAGTGGTTCTGCTCTCTGCCTCACAGGTACAGTGTCCAGAGTTCAATCCCCAGTACCAAAACAAAAACAAAACTCAACTAATCAGGATAGAGAAAAACTTTCTCAATTTGATTTTTAAAAATTTAAAACCAGTATCATCCAACAGTGAGAAACTAGATGCATTCCTGCTAACATCAAGAAGAAAACTAGGATGTCCTATCTTACCACTTCTTTTCAATGTGGTATAGGAACTCCTAGCTAATGTAATAAAGCAAGAAAAAGAAAATAAAGGTATGTAGATTGAGATGGAAGAAATAAAATTGTCTCAGTCCAATAATGATGTGAATGTCTCTATAAAAATCCAAAAATATCAACAAAAAATTATTGAAACTAATAAGTGATTATAGAAACATTGTATGACATAAAAGGTGATACAAAAAGTCAATTGCTTTGATTTTTAATTAATATCAGCAATGACAACTGGGATTTGAAATTATAAACAAAATATTGATGGTCACATTATCACCAAAAAATTATGAAGTGGTGAGGAAGAAGTCTAACAAAATATATACAAACTCATTTTGAGAAAAAATATGAAATTCTGATGAAAGACTCTTAAAAATCTAAATAAAAGGAGAGTTATTTCAGGTTCATAGAAAGACTCAATTTTTTTGATGTCAGATCTTCCCAACTTAATCTACAGGTTTAATGAAATTCAAATCAAAGTCCAAAATATCCATGAGTTATGATAAAAAAATATATGGTGGGCCGGGAGTGGGGTGCATGCCTGCAATACCAGCACTCAGGAGGCTGAGGCAGGAGGATCACTGTGAGTTCAAGACTGGCCTGGGCTACATAGTGATAAGTTATAGGCTGCAGCCATCATGAGAATGATGAAGTTACAAAGAAGCATGAGGCTATATGGCATCATCAATATATATAGTGAATGTTTAAATTTTTAAAAACATTATTACAATAAAGACACATGGCCATTAAACCCCATCAAAACACAGCCCCTCTCTTCAAACACACTTATACCATCATCCTTGCCACACTGAACCAATTCTAGAAGTACTCTTTCACGAGTGCCTTTACAAAGTGTGATAAAAATATGGTGAATGTTGTTGCTGAGTGCCATCCAATAGAAGGAGGCTCATTAAAAACATGATGGTGGGTCCTCATCCTCTTTATTCACTGATCTGAAATGATGTGACTTCTGGCTCTTTCCCAAAGTCAAAACGATCATGAAAAGTAAATACTTTGAATCAATTCAGAACATCATGGCAGCCATGAAAGCGCAACAAAAGCAGATCAGAAAAGACAACTTCCAGACCTGCTTCAGAAAGTGGTAAGAGGGATGTGATAAGTGTGGGAGTGTATATTCTGGGGGAAGGTTCATGACAATGTGTCTTTTACTGTAATGAGTTTTTAAAAGATTTTAAACATTCACCATATTTTTTCAATTGTGCCTTGTTATTTTGTGTCTGTCGACAACTGATTCTAAAGTTTATATGAAAAGGAAAAACACATAACAGACAATATAATAATAAAAAAGAGAGATAGGGTTAGAGGACAGAAACTATCCATCTTCGAGGGTTACTGTAAAGAACGTTACTCAAGAAAGTCCTATATAGTACTGTTGAAAGAATAGGTAGATTGAAGGAAGAGAACAAAAAACTCAAAATAGGCCCATATAAATATCAGTTAATTGATCTCTGTCAAAGGAACAGAGACAATTAAACTGAGTTTCTTTCATATATGACCAGCAAAGGCTATATGGGGAGCTGAGACTCCTGTTCCCATCTGTGGTGACTCACATTTACTCCTATGTCATAGAGACCACCTTCAAGCCTGGGCTTCTGGTTCCACCTTGGGATAGCAAGATCCTCCTGGGGCTCCCCACTGGGGTTATGCTGGGGGGTCAATAGAGAGGCTGGGTTTTGCTATCATGCAGGGTGACAAGGCATCCTCTGGAGCAATAATAAGGCACCTCTGACCTCCTAGCAAGGGTCGTATTGGCAGAGGACTGGTAGCAGCCAGGGCCCTCACCTCTGCTCAGCAGTAATGTGCCCTTGAGGTACCAACAGGGGCTGAGTGGAGAATCTAGGTTTCCACCTTCACCTGGAAGTCACAGGAAGAGAGTCTTCCCCTGCCCAGGCAGTGTCAGAGAACTTCCTTGAGGAGGAGGGATTAAGTAAGCCCCAAGGCTCACAACACAATGCCCAAATATCTAGGATTTGATAAACGTTAGTTTTCACATCAAGAACCAGGAAAATCTCAACATGAATTAAAAAAAAAAAAAGATGCCAATGCGGAGATGATGCTGCTTAGAATTAAGTGACAAGGATTTGAATGAGTAATTACGAACACAATGAAAATAGAGAAAGTTTCAGCAAAGAAATAGAAAGTCTCAGCTGGGAATCAGATGAATATTTTTGGACTGAAAAATACAATGGCCAGAATTAAAATCTCAATGGATAGGCTCAACAGCAGAATGTGGAAGACAGAAGGATGAAATAATGGATTGAAAATAGAACAATAGAAATTACCCAATCTGTATAACACATAGAAAAAGACATTTTATGTATCAAAGATCATTATAATGAAAGAGATACAGTCCACAGAATGGCAAAAAAGTATTTTCATGTCCTCTAGCTGATGAGTCACATGTCTAGAATATATAAATAGCTCTTACAATTTAGGAACAAAAATAGAAACAACTTAATTTTAAAATGGGTGAAGAGCTCCACTAGGCATTTCTCCAAAAAATATTCAAAGAATATTCAAAGAAGTATCCTCAGTTGACAGCAGATAAGTGGTCTAGCCATACAATGGCATATCATTCAACCATAAAAAAGAATAAAGTTCTAGCACTTAATATAAGGATTAATTTTGAAAACCTATAAATAAATGTTCATGTTTTAGATGTAATTGCTGCTTTATTTGTAATAGCCAAAATAAAAGTTTAACAACCAAAATGTCTTTCTGATGAATGGTTATATACGTTGCGTTACATCCGTACCATGGAGCACCACTTAATAATAAAAACCAACCGCTGATACCCACAGCAGTTTAAATGGACCTTGGTGCCCTACACCAAGTGAGAAAGCCAGTTTACAGTGTTCACACACTGTGTAATTCTGTGGTAGTGAGGCAGGATGGGAGGGAGTGATCATAAAATTGTAGCAGGGGTGGTCTCTATGGCAACAGAATGCTTCTGTGCCTTGGTCGTGGTGGATTACATAAGTCTAGCTATGTGTTGCGCTGGCAGGAGCTTGACATATGCCTTGTACCAGTGTCACATTTCGGTGCTGGATATTGTACTATCCTCAAAGGTAAGGCGCAATCACTGAAGAAAATTGGGAGAAGAGTTCAAGGGATTTCTTGGCGCCATCTTTGCAGCTTCCCACTAATCTGTATATGAAAATGAAATACAAAAGAAAATAAGCAACTGACTAGAAGGAAGCACATATGCAAAATTCCCAAAGGGCCACTATTTATATATCAGTTAGGTGAAACTCTCCTCTGTGATTTAAAAGTTGAGAAAAAATTAGAGAACAAAAATACAAACTAGTCATATATCTGAGAAGACTTAGTATGGGTCTAGAAAATCAAGAAAAGCAAATTAAAACTGAAAACTTATCAGATAGTCCAAAATTTAAATAGCTGAAGTTGACAAGTTAGAGGCTATGGATAAGTCTCTCTTATAATCTCCATTAATATGGGAATTAAACTAGGCTAGATCTTTTTAGAGTCATCTATTAATATTGAGAACATACCCTCTCCAAACTCTCAGGAATTCCACCTTACACCTCCTACAGACTGTTCCTAGGTTCTGCAGGAAGCAGCAAAGGGTTGTGTGCAGGCAGGTGTTGCCCTCAGATGTTACAAGTGGGACAGCAGCCAGCAGCAGGATAAGTGGGTACTGATGGTGACTCCAGGGGGATCCAGGTCCCCCTTTCCAGAAAGCACAGTCACCTGTCCCTCTAAGCAGCAGCTGAGGGACAAATTACTGGTTGGGATGACTCAGACAGGGCAGTGGTTTCTCACCCTGTCACAAACTCCAGGGAATCAATGCTTTGTTCTAGGGATGAAGCAGTTTCATTCAATAAAATCTATCCACTCAGAGCAGACCATCAGAAAAAGGACTGGGGAAGAGACTCCTTCACTGTACCACACTTAACAGATTCAAGAGATGTTACTTTAACCCAGGCAGGAAATTTAAGATCAGCTGAGGGGGTGGGGTGTGGAATTTCCCAGCGTTCCATCCAGCTAGGCTTTAGGGAGAGGACCCCAGGCTCCCCTTGTGGGCTCTGTTCACCAATATCCCTCTGAGTCCTGAGTTAGGAAGCTATTTCCCACCGTGACATCTATAATGTGCACTGCAGTTAAGACAGCCAGCTGAGATAAGGGATGGAGGTCAAACTCAAAGTGACTATTTCTGTCTAAACAGAGACAGAAATATGCCTCGTGGGTCCTAACATTGTTAGATAAGTGAGAAAGTGAGATTAGAGAAAGATTATAAAAGAAATGCAGAGGTGCACATGAAAGCCATCATAAGGCCCATGTGTCACCCATCACGTCAGCGCTAATGAGCAGTGCTCAGTGCTCAGCAGGTCACTGTGAGACTGCTATTCACCCAGACCGGACAGGTGTGGCAGATTTGTAGAGCAGTCTGGCCATGCAGATGAGGAGCTCCATCACCTCCTTGCTCCACTAGGAATTTAGACAAAGAATGGAACTGACAAAAGGGGTGTGTACAAAGACATCCTCCATGGCACCGGTCGTCACAGGAACAAACAACACGCTGGATGTTGGGGCCCCTCAGGTTCTTTCTGCCCTGGGGTCTCTCCATAAATCACTCCACATGCTCTAAAGTTACCAGCTGCCAGCCCATCACCGCCACAGCTCTGCCCCCAGCTCACACCTCCCTCTCATTCCCCCGGCCACCTCTTAGATGTCCTGAGTGGATGCTCAAGAGTGAAGGCACCTTCCGTCCTCCTCCTCCTCCTCCTCCTGAAACTGCCTCCATTCAAATGCCTAGCACTGTCATTTTTATGGTTGGAATGTGTGTCCCCTCCAAATTAATGTTGAAAATGAATCCCCAACCCAACAGCACTGCAAGGAGGGGCTTTTGGGAGGTAATGAAATTGTGAGGACTTTGACTCATGAATGGGATTGGGTGCCCTTCAATGGACGAAGTTTGTTGTGTTCTTGCCCTTCTACCTTCTGCCATGTGAGGACACAATGTTTGTCCCCTCTAAGTCACACAGCATTTAAGGTGTCAACTTGGAAGCAAAGATTGGGCCATCACTAGACAATCAAACCACTGGTGTGTAGATCTTAAGTCTTCCCAGCCTCCAGAACTGTTCAGAAACTTCTCTTCTTTATAAATCACCCAGCCCTAAGTATTCAGTTATAGCAGCATAATTAGAATCAAAAATCATGTCCTTAGCCGCCTCGCTAGCCAGCCCTCCAGGCATGGTTCTTGTCTCCTTTTTGCCTCTCAACTCCCCATCTACCTCCCAAATCTCCCTAAAATCCTGGGTACCCCCAGGCTGCCCTTCCTGACTGACCTCCATCTACTTCCCTTTGCTCCCTCACCCTTCCCACACTTCTTCCCTCCTCTCCTCCTATATGCTGTGGAGAACACTACACCCGCGGTCCCTTTGTCCCCATCAGCTGCATGACTGGGCAAATTACTGAGCCCATCAAGAGCTGCTCGCACTCTGCGGACAAGCTTCATACATAAATTATACTGAGACAAGAAAGACATAACATTCTTAGGACATTTTCAAACGTCCAACACGTTTCCTGCCTCACAGACACTCTTACACCTCACTCATCTGTGGAAGAGTAAGTTCTGGCGGCTTGGTCTTGAAATCTTGCCACTTAACTGGCACCAGCCGCCCAGCAAATGGTCCTTCTCACCTCCCACACACTTCCTTCCTGCTTTCTTTCACTACCTACACCATTTTAAGCAACACCGAGATATTGCAACCATCTTAACTCTAGGATGTATGTACAAATAAAGAGGTCTGTGGCTAAGGCAAGGAAAAAAGGGAGAAGACTGCATAGGAGACCTTCCAGCAACCAAGAGCAAAGTGAAGGCCAGGAAGAAGAGGGGAAGGAGATAGCTGGACCGC
Organism: Fukomys damarensis; assembly: GCF_012274545.1. Classification (NCBI taxonomy): domain Eukaryota; kingdom Metazoa; phylum Chordata; class Mammalia; order Rodentia; family Bathyergidae; genus Fukomys; species Fukomys damarensis. The sequence continues at coordinate 69,532,471 of NW_022900913.1, forward strand.
TCAAGAGAACACCTCTGGAAGGAAGGCAGCTAAACTCTAGCCAAGCATTCCAGGGCCAATGGAACCTGACGGGGAAATGGTAATAGCACTGCAAAGTGGCCAAGGTCAGAGTGGGCTGATCTTGACCTACCTGGAGCAAATTATGTGCCCTGTTTGTACCATGAGTCTCTGTGTCTGGCCCATGGTAATTTCTGAACAGGTGTCATTAACATAGGGTGTGCCAAGGGGGCAGGGGGCAGGGTAGGTACAAACTTGCAAAGCCAGGGCTTGAGAGCAGTGAGAGCTGTTGGTGACATTGGTCCAGGCTTCATGCCCCAGTCCTTGGAACCCAATGTGCTTCCTCAGAGCAGCCACAGGGTGTCACCTGGCTGCTGGCTGGAAAGGCTGCCTCATAAACCAGACTCCATATCTTAATCTTTAGGTATTAGAGGTGGCACTGCCTGGATCTCTGGTTCACCTGGCAGAACAAATTACAGCCAGCCACACTGCCCCCAATTAGAATGTGAAGGTACAATTGCCATTATGAGTTGAAGAGACAACTAACTAGGGCTGGTCGAAGGCTTGTGGAACTCGGATAACCACTCTTTTACATCAGAGGGGAGGAGTTAGATGGAAGATTGACTAGAGCAAGAACTGAGGCTAGAAGACAGGACAAGCTGTCCAAAATATCAAGTGGGCTTGTGTGGCACTGAACAGCAGAGCCACAAGGGGGACGGGCCTGCAGAAGGGGAAAATAGGTGCAGAAAGTGTGACCACTAGGGACAGAAACCAGAGAATTGAGATGGGGAGGGATGGTCTGCAGGGCTGCTTGGGCCTGAGTGGGTGCCTGGCCCATGGCCCCCAGACCCACAAAGAACTCCCACCAAGCAGGCTCCCCCTGCCTTCGTGACCTTCAAAGCATTGAGCATGACTGATAGAGGACAACTAGGGCAGGGGAGAGTCCAGAGATGCTCTCCAGGAAGGCTGGCATCACTTTGTACACACACATTTAGGCTTAACACAACCCTTAGGAGATTGCCTCGCTTCTATTTTTATAGAAAGGCAAAGTAAACATTACTTCAAAGATGAAAGAACTTAGCCAGAAGAAATCTCACTGGACTACACACTTGGGTTCACGCATGCAACACTGGCTGAGCACTGATGCGCTGGGTTTGGAGGTCTAGATGCCTGGAATTCAAAGACATTGGCCTCACTTCTACCTGAAGGATTCACTAATGGAAGGGAGCACCGTGTCTGCAGCCACCTGAAGAACTCATGTGTTCATATATGTGCACATTTCTCTTTCGTGGTGCTGGGAGCACCTGTATGGAGGGCTTCCCTTCTCTATGCCCTGCTATCACCCCGACTTCCCCCTCTAATCCCACACCCATACTGCTACTAGAATCATCTTCCTAATACTTAAATATGACACCTCCCTTATTAAAAGTGTCAAGGACTCCGTGATGAAGTCCCGTCCACAGGAGGCCTTCCTTGCTCTTCCCTTCACAGCCTCCTTCTCTTATCAGGTGCCTACCTCATACATGGCCAAACTGCCTGCTGCTCCCAGAGTACTTATTCATCATGCTAGGCCTTTGCACCTGCTTTTTTCTGCCTAAAATGTTTTTCCCCAGTCCCTACCTCCTGCCTCCTGCCAGATCCACTTCGCATTCAAATGTGCTGAAATATCACATCCCCCAGAAGCCCTTGTCACCTCTACTTCAGCACTTGCTACCACCACCACTTACCCTGCACTCCCACCTGCCTGTCTCCCCTGCTCCACCCTGGAGGGTCCTCTGGGCAGAGAGAGGTGCTCCCAGCTCCCAGCACCCAACACCTGGCTTGACACCCAACATGTACCTACTAAGTGTGTGCTGGGCTGGTGGCCTAATTAATTACCTGTTTTTTGCTATACCCGACCCCAGCTTTACCCTGAATTCAACTGGTGCTTTGAAAAGAACATTGTTTAAACTGTTGAGAAATTCAATTGAGTTTTGTGTTTCCTTTAAGTATACATATGCAAACACAGGTGAATCACTGACTTTTTTTTTTTCCTTTCCTTTTAAAATACTCTCTGGAAGTCCACTAGACATGGCCTGAGATTCTTAAATTAAATCCCTGATACACTTAAACAATAAGTGAATATTCTTGTAATACTCTGAAAGATAGTGATAGGTGTCATTTATTAGGCTTCTCTTATTGTCCAAGCATGTGCTACATGCTTACATACATCACCCATGTGTATTCTACGGTGCAGTAATGTGTAAAATGTGTCCCCATTCTACAGATGAGGAAACTGGGTCTCAGGATAAGTTAAAGCCTTGTTTGAATTTTCATAAATGCTAAATACCAAATCAAGGATTCAAACAAGGGTTGCTCTGACTCTTTGGTCTGTGTTTTCTTCCCTGAGTCCAACCTGTTCTGCTTGAAAAGCAGATATGTCTAATAGGCTCTTCCACTGGCCTGGAACTGGTAAGCCCCAAGGACACTGCAAAAATGTCCCTAATGCAGGGCCTCGCCCAGGTGCTTTATGCTGATTCTGCAGACCCAGACCCAGGAAGGGGCTTGCCCTTTCCTTGACCCAGATTTAAAGGAGAAAGAACCATGCCAAGGGGTACCTGTGTCCTGTGTCAAAGGTTGCATCGCAAAGTTTCCAGGACCAGTCTGCATGGTCACTGAACAGTTGCTGTGCCTTTGTTTACTGGTTGTCACTAGGCACTCAGTTGCCCAGCCAGTGAGTCAATAAGGCCCCTTCTCTTTCCTACTGCTGCTACTCACAGGCTGGACCTGCACTCTGTCCTGTCAACAGCACAGCACCCAGCAGCCTGCGTCATCCAAGCCAGTGGCCCTTAGAGAGATCTCGGCCTGTAAGAGCTCCAGCAGATTAGATGCCACTGAAGGCCATGGGAGGGCGGCTCAGCAGAGCTTTTACACTGATGTCACTTTATCTCCTGCTCCAATAGAAGAAGGAACCTTGTCAGGGCCAGCAGCTCGCCCAAAGCCAAGGCTCTTTTCCACCAGCTCCCCAGCCCCACAACCCCTCCCCCCATACTCAGAGCAGGATCAGACCTTGGATCTGCATCCACGAGGACCAGAACCATGGACTTTGTAATGAGGAGCAAAGGCCTGGAGCAGCCCTGGAAGGCAAGGGACCTGCAGTCTGAGAAAGGATAATGGATCTTCACACTCTCTGACACTAGGGTTCAGAAAGGAGCCAGTAGAAATGGACCCCAAGAAGAGTTCCAAACTCTGTAGAAGTAGTAGCCGAAGAACAGAGCTTTTGAGCCCCTTAAACAAATAACAGTGGCAAAACAGATAAGAGTTTTTATAAAGAAAAATAAGAACTTCCTCTTGACTCAAAAAATAAAACTTTAAATTTATGAAACCCACCTCTGGTGAGGGCATGGCCACTGAGCACAATCTCGTATGCCAATTACGAGAGTGTCCATTAGGGCAGTCTCCCTACAAGGAATTTGGTAACGGTCAATGGAATTATAAGAGCACACACCCTTTGCAAACCCAACTGTTAGGCAATAACCTGGTGGGTGTTTTTGCAAAAGTTCACTCAAGCATCTGAAAAAGGATGATCATTACAATGCATTTTACAATAGCAAAACCCTAAAGATTAGTGTCAGTCAACAGTGGTTATATAGATAGATTGTGGTTCACATACAGTATCAAAACAGCCACACAGCTGTGCAGAGAAGGGAGGAAGATCTGGGTGTGCCGGCACTCAACAACTGCCATAAAAAATGTTCTGAAAAACAGTAGGTGTGGCATAGCCCAGTGCGGTTGCTTTTATTACAAACAGATCCTTCAAATACAATACATATACATATTCTTATCTGGAAAGAATCGCAAGACATTTATGAGTGTTGGCTTAGTGGAGAGAGAAATTATTATGCATTCTGGATTTTTTTCTCCTTTTTACCTCAGTGTTACAATGCTTTTTCCAAACCCAAAAAAATATGTTATAATATTTTACAAAATTTATCTGTTTCCTATGTAAGACTTTGACTAGAATTCCCTAGGAGCTATCAAAGAGTTTTACAATGTTTAGAACCATTTGCATTTTTTTTCACTGAAGTTTGTCTCCTAGGCCTTTGTCTTCAGGACCTGTCCAGGATTTGATGAGCCTGAAACTCTGGCAACGGTAGGCTATTTGCAAGGAACTAGCAAGTACCCAAGTTATGTTTGTTCAAGAACTGGTTCAGGCCAACCACACACAACTGAAGAAATTGTGTCTCTGAAGTGGAAAGTGAATTTCTGTAGTTATATGGTCAGTTCCTGTGAGAACACAGAACAATATCGAAGCCACCTACCCCCCCAGGTGAATGCTGGCTGTTTAAGGTGATCGTCCCTCATCCTTTTTGTCAGGAATATTAGCACCCAGCAACAATTTCCTTCCACAGTTAGCTCTGCTTATACCTCATAAGTCAAATTAAAGCTAGGAAGACTTCCTGCTTCAATATTGAAATTTTTGAGTTTGCATATTTTTTAATTCAGCTGCTTCACTTTTAGGGACTTTGTTTATTCATAATTATGTAGAGTTCTTGGAAGTAGGGTATGTAATCTGGTGGAATTCAATAGTAAAACCAGTAGCCAGTTATGCCCTTGAATTAATCACTGTTGTCTAGGGAAAGAGAACATATTGAACAGATACATAGATAGATAGATAGATAGATAGATAGATAGATAGATAGACAGCTGTAGATATGTAGGTAGATATATGTGTGTAGGTAGATAGAGATGATAGATATGGATATAAATGGGATTGGCTCCTGTGATTATGGGGATGAAAACTCCCATGATCTATCATCTGTAAGCCAGAGACCCAAGAGAGCAGGTGACACTATTCCAGTTTGAATCCAAAAGCCTGAGGATCAGGAGGGCCAATGGTGTTAGACCAAGTGAAGAAGAGGTGAAGGCCACTGTGTCAGCTTAACAGTTGGCCTGAGAGAGAGTGAATTCTCCCTTACTTTGCCTTTTTGTTCCACTGGGGCCTCGGTGGATTGGATGATGACCACCCACATTAGGGAGGACAATCTGCCATTCAAATGTTAATTTCATTGAGAAACACCCTCCCAGACACACTTAGAATAATGTTTAACAAAATGTCTAGGTATCCATGGCTGAGTCACATGGACACATACAATGAGTCATCAAAAGCCCAACTTCTTATCAAACTGGCACCCATGCACATGCCTTATAAGCATATGGTGTTCAAATAAAGCCGATAACAAGAGCATAATTCCACCTAACATGACACAAATATCTGGTAGACAACCAAGAATGTACTAAAAAGGAGAAAATAAGATCCTTGAGTAAGATTTATTCTTTCCATTAAGTTAAATACCATAACTTAAATAGTAAGGATATGAAATCAATGATACTTAAATAGTATACATTACTTGATAAGGGAATAGGGATGAAAGAAAACAAGGACATAATCATTACTCAGTATCCATGGACAACTGTTTTCAGGATCTCTTCCTTATATAACTACCTTTTCCCACTACCCATTCTGTATTCCCTTTACTTTCCACAAGCACCTCAGCTGTGGTTTTTCACCTAGAGAAGTGACCCAGATTTTCTTACTGAAAGGTCTTGGCCACTAGCAATCCTTCCTGAATCAGGTGGTTGTAATTTTCCACTGACTATTCACGGAGCACAGTAATATGAAGTCGTCCAAAGGGATCTCAGTACTCTAGATGTACTCTTCTTCATCTCCACTGAGGACTGACAGTCCAGAGTCCCCTTGGTGGTCAGGATCAACCATTCTAGCCAACAGCTCTCTTTTTCTGTTGATTCAGAGGCATAAAGAGCCCAGAATGGCCCAGAGGGCAGAAAAACCATTACAGATCATTGTTGTGTCTCTTGGTAGAAGCATTTTTCATTCAATGAAGACTTTTTGGCCAGCAGATCATAAAGTCAGGGGGACAGGAAGGAAAAGTTTTGTAGTGGGTCATGACAGGTGATAGGGAGTGTGACTCTCATTTCTACCTCTTGATTCCCGGACCTATGAGTCCTGGCCATGGGAGAAACAGCACCATAACAGGATTCAGAGACTCCCCAGTAACTTGATCCAGCCCTGTAAGATATGGCCACATAGCTAGTGCTGAAATTGAATCTTCAAAGGGCCACTACATTGTTTTAGCAATCTAGCTGCTTCAGAATGGTAGAGATATGGTAAGACTATGAATTCCATGAGCACTGTATCTTTGCCACACTTCCTTTGCTGTGAAGTGAGTCTCTTGATCAGAGGCGATGCTGTGTGGGATACTGTGATAACAGATAAGGGATTCTCTAGGCTGATGGATCATGGTCTTCAAGAGGTAAGCCTGCATCCAGATATAGTGTCCACCTCCTTAAGAACTCACTGAGTATCTAGGCATCCCATGACATAGTGAAAATGACCTGAAAATTAATCATCACAGCCCTCATTGGGACCAAGGCTAAGTCCAATATTTCATTCATCATAAAGTGAACATCCCTTAAATCTGAAATAATAAAGCTTTATGATTCTAAATAGGGTTTAGAGGCTCTTGCATGTGCAACAGTGACACTGTGGTAATGCCCCTTCTTCTGGCAGCCCCACGGTGTCTCACCGAAGCCCAGTGAGGTGGGTGCCTCCTCCCTATTCTCCAAACACACTAGAGCTCTGAGAAGTTAATAGAATTGGTCAAGGTTGCCCAAGTTAATCAAATTAGCAAGGTTCTTCCCAGATGGGAAGTGGTGAAGAGGATAAACAGAAATTCCAACAGTGGCAAAAATTGCAGATCTGAGAGTAAGGGAAAGGTTGGTGACAAGCAGCCTAGCTAAAGTGGCACCAGGAGACACTTGTTTCAATGCAGGGCTACTAGCGGCCAAGGCTGGAGCCTGCAGTGTGTGATTCCATAGGCAAACATACTGGGATGCAGGGAGTATGATCTTCATTCCACAGACTTGGAAACAGAAGATCAAGAGTGTCAAGTAACTGGTAGAGTTAAGATTGGAACCCCAGGACCCGGCACCACAGAGGGACCAGGCCACTGCTGGTGACCCTCTGGTAGGCATGCCCCTTCGACCCAGAGGCACAGAGGAGCCCCGCTGAGCGGATGCCAATACAGTGGTGTTTGTCACTCCTCCCCCCACTAACGAACAAGAGAAAGAAGGCCTCTCTGAGGCTCCTAGATGAAAACTGAAGCCCACTGCAAAAGTGAAGAAAATCTGTGATAAAGGCACACCACAGCATCATAGCTGGTAAATCGGAGGGACCAGCTCCTTACATTGGAACCTGCTCTAACTTCAGGTGAGAGATAGCGGGAACCTGCAGTAGAACCTTGCAGAGTTCAACCACAGAGATCTCACCTTGGACCTTGAAGACAGAAATCAGCCTGAAACTTAGGGGACAGCTGCTGGCTTGCTGAGACTAAGTATCTTAGACCTGCGCACTCCTGCCCATGCTTTCTATTGTGTCAACAGAGGCACGTCCTGAAGGAGGTCCTCTATTTCTATTTGTAGTTTTTATTTTCAAAGGAATATTTTTCACTTATCTTTAATCATTTAAAATATTTGTGTCTCTTTTTTCTCAAATTTTTTCCTTTTTTAAACTTCTTTTCTTTCTATCTCACTCACTCTCTCTCCCACCTTGATCTCTATTACTCTCCCTTTTTGTTCCTGTTTCTACCCTAATTCCAATTTATTTTCTTTCTTTTCCCTTTCTCTTCTTTTTCCTTCTCTCCATTGCCATTAGTTTTAAAAGAAAGTGATTACAGTCTCCAATGTGATCACTAGGTGAGAATGCAGTGCCTTCTGCCCCTTCACCCTGCTGCCATGTTCTTGGCCACAGGCACAGCTGCACCCCTGCCCTGGCCCCTTTTCTGCACCTTCAGTGGCCCACCCATGGCAGACAGACTGCCAGCCTCTGCCTCTCTCAAGTCTGACCCTGCTGTGGCCCCCATTGTGCCCGAATCTTCCATTACACAGACTGAAGCCTGGCCCCCCAGAGCACGGCTATAATGAAGTGTATCCCCATTGTCTGATCATTCATTCTCCATCCCACTCCCTGGCTGTAGGAACTTAGGCAACTTCCATAACCTGTTTGTTAAAATGGAATTAAATGAATAAATCCATAGTGACCCAATGCATATTTCACTGCGGGGTTTTTGTTTGGTTAGTAGGTTGCTTTTTTGTTATGTTTTGTTTCCAATTCTGGGAATTGAGCCCAGGGCCTTGGCATATCCTCAGTCCTTTACTTATTTATTTAAATTTTGAGAAAGGGTCTTACTGAGTCACTAACTTTCCTGGGCTGGGCTCAAACCGGATTTTTTGATCCTCTTGCTTTAGCTTCCAAAAATGCTGGGATTGCCAACATGCACCACCACACCCAGTCTATATGTTCAATATGAGCTCAGCATGGTCATTATTGTTTTTGTCATCATTACCCATATCATCATTTATTAGGTCATTCACTGAAGCCAACTCCTTGCCAGGTACACATTTGAGAGTGTGCAAATGGCAGAGGAGACCTGTGACTGAGTAGCTTAGTGCTGGGATAGTTTTCAATACACCCATTTGCATCTCTCTCTTTGGTCTGTTACCTGTAAAAAAAAATCTTCACAACTATAGCATTTCCTTCAGACTCTAGACATTCTTTATATTCTATTGGGTCATGACCTATCTGTCAACATGATCCCTTCCCCCAGGCTTAAGAGCTCATCCAAACATGGGAAGAACACCATCCTGAAAGATGGGGTGGTGTCTGGGATGTCTATCTGTGTCAGTGTCGCATGGCAGAGAAACCAGGACAACAAAGTTCAATGACAGGACAGTCCCAGGACCAAGGACGCAGACCCAGGAGAGAGTTCACAGCCCTGACCACGACACCTCGTGGCCATCAGGGGAACTACACCAAAGCGCCATAAAACAATAGTTCCTGGTCAGGGTGACCTTGAAAGCTACTCGGTAAGGGTTAGTACTCAATTATGGCCACTTTTTCTTAAGATATTAAAGATGGACTATGTTATATTGATGAAACAAGACTGAGTTGATGAGCTAGGTGAGTGTGGGCAAGTTATTAGCGTCTCTGAACCTCTGTTAGGTCTTTGAAAGTTGATGTTCGCCTCATGTTTCTAGAATTGCCGATCAGTCCACTTACAATTCCTGGGAACCATCTTTGCTGAAGGCTCAGGACAACACTCACTTCACCTTCATCTGCTCTCGAATTGATCACATGAAAAGGACACATGGACAGCTTTGTGGCTAGACATGCCACACTGGCCACACAGGTTCTCCTCATCCCTGTACACACAGCCCTTTGCCTAGAGGTTCCAGCCACTGGTATCCCGGTCCTGCCAGGGCTGTGGGCACTGCCTTGGGCAGGGAAGTGTGCCTTCCTCACTCTGCTGTTCCTCTCAGAGAGGGCTCTGACAGGCTTCTCTTGCCTCCAAAGTGTCACAAAGTATTTGGAGCCCCAGTTCTTATCCAATTGCTTTTCTTTCCCTAGAGAGGGTGTGGCGTGCTAGCTACATGCCATTCTCAAAGTCAGACACTCGGTTCTGCTGCAGAACCCTGGTAACTAGTCCTGTTTCATTCTTCATGCATGGTAAGTTCTCACCAAGTGCCTGCCAGGATTCCTTGAGACCTGGCTCCATGGGTCCAAGTAAATCCTAGTTAAGAGCTTCACTTTTATATCTGTTATCATTGCTGGGCAACAAAACACCCTAAAATTTAGTCCCTAACACAACAATTTTATTTGCTCGTGATACTGAGGGTCAGCTTGGCTTGGTGGTCACCTGAAATTTGATAAGGGCTAGATGATCTAAGATAACCTCCTTCACATGTCTAATGCTTGGTTTCAGCCACTGGCTGGGTCTTTATCAATGTGTGCTCCATCATCCTTCGCAGGGTGATGTGACAGCTTTCCAAGAGGACAGGAGTCCCGTGATCCCTTGCAGCCTATAGTCAGGAGTCTCACAGTGATATTTCAGCATTCTAATCTGTCAAAGCAAGTCACATGAAGAGCCTAGATCCAAAGGAAATAAATCCACATTTCAAATGAATGTCACAAAGGAACAGGGGACTATCATCTTTGCAAGCAGTCAATCATTTAGTTGTAAGAGATTTCTTTTCCCTCCCCTGTCCCAGTTGGCTCTTTGTCCATGGGAGAAATCACAGATGCCCAGTCAGCAGCAAGGGATGAAGGAGGACAAGGACTTCAGCACCAAAGTCACCTGCAGATTCCTCTTCCCTACTCACTTCTTGTACTTGTGTTGTTTCCTCCCTTTTCCTATAAGTGGGTGCTACCCGGACCCTTCTTTCTTTTCCAGCCTTTAAGACAACCATTTCTAACCAAAAGTCAATAACATCATGACTCTGAGGGCCTCCCAGGGACCACGGATTGCTTGGACAAGACCAGGTACTAAAAATGCCCACCATGGCCAGGGTGATGGCAAAGAAGTGACAGATGTTGGAGTGGTGCCAAGAGGAAGACAGAGAGTAGCAGTCAGGAGAGGTATTAAAGACTCCTCATTTTGAAACAGTGTTGGAGAGAAAAGTAAAAACGGGGTGGAAAGAGCCTAAAGTCAAGGCAGAATATGGTGCCTAGTCCTATGTGGGATTTTGATAGTGAATGCATTAGATATTTAGACAAAACTAGGAAATTGACATCTTTGTGATACTGAATCTTCCAGTTCATGAACATAGTGTGTCTCATTATTGAGGTCTTTTTGATGTCTTTCAATAAAAACTTGTAATTTTCTCCTTCAATCAAAAATCAGAACAGATTTATGAAGCATTTCAGGCTGTAACATTTTTCTAAATGCTTCTTTGATTGCATCACACATGTGTTTTATGTTTATTTTCATTCTTATTCTTCAAAATATTTTCTTATTTTGGTTATGATTATCTGATTCAAGGAATCATTTCTTGGGAATGGCATATTAAGGTCTACTAAGAATGTGGCTATGGCTCTATCTCCTTGTACTTCATTCAGTTTTGTTTTACACACTTACAGACACACACACACACACACACACACACACACAGTCTTATTAGGTGTCTGAAGATTTAAAACAATGATGCTTTCCTAATGATATGAATGTTTTATCAGCGTAAGTAATTCTCTTCACCTTTAGTCTAGAAACATTTTTTTACTTAATAACTGCCAGCTCTGGCCATGATACAATTATATGACTTTCTCTTTGTTACTAATTGCACTGCATGTTTTTCTTTCCTAATTATTTTAACCATTATAAAAATAAAGTTGCTGATTTTAAATGATATGTTTTCTGTTTTAATTCACTTTATCTGTCTTAAATTGGACCTTTTAGTTCACTTACCCTTAAAATAATACTGATTCATTTGGTAAAATATATCATTAAATTTGTTTTTTAAAATCTTTAGCATGTACTTTCTATTTATCCAGCCTGTTTAACATCTTTTCTATCTTTTCTGACTCTAGATTGTATTTGTTATTTTTATATCATTTCTTTTTTTGCCATTCTTCTGGTTGGAAGTGATATACCCTGGTTCTATTCTCTTTATGATTACCCCATAAATTATGACACAATGAATTTATCAATGTCTAAAATTAATCAATAGTTTTTGTTTCCTCTCATTCAAAGCAGGAACATTAGAATATATAGTCACCAACAAAAATAATAAATAAAGGGCACAAAACAGTTCTTTTTCATGGGCCTTACCAGTGACCAGCAGTTTCAGGATGAAGTGGAACATTTCCTTCCCACCAAGGCTGCAGCAAACTTATGGAAGTGGACAGGGATGCAAACTCCTCTGAGAAGTGCACAGCCGCAGAAGTTGCTGCTGTTGATGTTTGTGAAGAGAGAAATGGTTATGTGGTCTGAATCAGTGATGATGACAATGTGGATCCTTGTCTGCCTGCTATTGAGTAAAAGACATCCGTGTTATAAACCCAAAAGAGCAAGCATAAGTCTGTCTGGAGTTGCAGTGGGGATGCCAATCTGAGTGTTTTCAAGTTGATTATTGCGAAAACAAGGAGGGAGGAGGAGGATATTCCTGTTCTCATGCTACTGTGGCTAAAAGAGCTGGGAGGATCCCCAGACTTTCCAGGCCCCCATAACACAATGTCTGCCAGTGTGCTGTGAGAAAGCTCCTGAACCAGGAAGGTAAGAAATCAGGACCACAGCACCTACAGTTCCCTGTCTTGTTACTCCATGCAGCTGGCAACTCCCACAGCAGCTTGCTGCTGGTAGGAAATAGCATGCCTAGAAACAATAAGGAAGAGGCTTCAGAATGTGTTAAACTTCTGGCCAAGAGAATGCAGGATGTCAAAGAAAAATGACAGACACAGAATGCAAAAAGACAGAGGCTACCTGCTCTGAAAGTTGCTATCTCTTGTCCAGTGAAAAATAAGATTTTCTAAGAATAATGAAGAAGTAAAATGGGGGTTTCAGATATATTATTAGATAGTGATTATAAAACAATCTTTATATTTAAGTAAGTGAAAGACAACTTTGGAACTACAGTTAGGCCTCTATGTCCATGTGTTTTCTATACACAGATTTAAGCGACTATAAATTTAAAATAATTGGTAAAAATAAATTTTATGTATACAGAACAAATACAGACTCTTTTCCTTGTCACTCTTCCCTGAAAAATACAATAGAGCAACTGTGTACATAGCATTTACATTATATTAGGCTTTGTAAGTAATCTGGATACAGAAGATAAAGTATAAAGCAGCAAGGAGGTTTGTATTTTATATGCAAATATCATTTATATATATGCCATTTTACATAAAGAACTTGAGCATCTGGGGATTCTGGTACTTTTAGTGGGTTCTGGAACCAATCTCCACATATATTGAAGGATGACACTATCTATTAGGAACAATGAAGTACAAAAACTGCTTTCCAAATTTGAATGGTACACAAAATATCTAGGAATCTTAAGAATAGGATCCTGGCATGATATATTAGGCTTTGTAAGTAATCTGGATACAGAAGATAAAGTATAAAGCAGCAAGGAGGTTTGTATTTTATATGCAAATATCATTTATATATATGCCATTTTACATAAAGAACTTGAGCATCTGGGGATTCTGGTACTTTTAGTGGGTTCTGGAACCAATCTCCACATATATTGAAGGATGACACTATCTATTAGGAACAATGAAGTACAAAAACTGCTTTCCAAATTTGAATGGTACACAAAATATCTAGGAATCTTAAGAATAGGATCACCTGGCATGAACAATGACACTGTAAACGTGAGCAGTGTCCCTCAGGCGTCCCACTGTGTGACGTGGGCACCTGATGTGAACCAGCATGAAACTCCTGACTTCAACCCAGCACCCAGGGAAGTTCTGGTCTCTTGCCAGCTCACCTCCAATCACGATGTCAGGATCCAAGGACATGATGTATGTGGTTTTGGACAATGGGAGTACTTAATATTGGCTCCAACATCCGGGACCCAGGGGAAAATCTTGTTGCTGGAGGGAAGATGTTGTGCTTTGAGTGTTCCCTAGACATACTGACAGATGTGGAAGCATTGGCCATGTCTGCTTGGCGAAGATTAGTTCAGCCAGACTCATAGGAAAGTGGAAGTGACTGGCTGGACCACTCACCAAATGGTCTCTGATTCTGCTTTTCAAGAATGGCTTTCTTACTTATGTACTTCTCTTGACTCTGTAAGAAGCCTGGGAGAAAAGAAAGGTTGCCTATCCCTGAGGTTGAATACCTAGCATGCAAGTCCTCTGCCTGGGGCCATTAAAAACATTGGGGGATTCCTGTGTTGTCAGAGGGAAAGAGAAAAATTATGATATTATTCGTGGACATAATTTCAAATGTTCCCTGTATCCTCTGGCCAAACTGTTTTTTTGTTTTCATCAGAGAAAATGTAAGGCGATGTCAAACAAATTGAAATTGGGTTTGAGGACCTCTTAAGTCCCTCTGCAATGCTCTGCTTCATTCTGTGGATATGTGGGAGGCTTGAGTGTTGTATTTCTCCATCTTTCCTCCCATGGGTCTCTCACCACATGGTCTCTCCTCCTACACATACTTTCACCATGGTGCCATCTGCCAGGTCATGGTGTGGCCCAGAAGCCCTTACCAAAGGCCAAACTAATGGTGCAATCTGATCTTGTACTTTCAGCCTCCAAAACTGCCACCTACAGAAATCTTTATTTTTGCACATTCACAGCCTCAAGTATTTTGTTACAGTAGCAGAAAACAGACTCAGACACCTCATTCATGAAATGGGTGGAGATGTGGATGTGCTGTCTCTAGGATCCAACAGTCACCCACTCACACAGTAATGAGTAAGGACCCCAGCCCACACAAAAGACTAATAATAGAGGCCAGGCAGAGGTGGTAAATGTGATACCAACACAAGGCTCTACTTCTACTTGGGCTGCAAAAGATAGAGGATAGCATAACTTTGTATATCTAGTGCCCTGCTTTAGTCAGTCTTGGGCAATACAATGAAACCACCTTGAAGAACTGTTCCTTGAACCACTCTTAAGTCTGGTTTTACTTGTTCTGCTCCTGGAAGTTCATTTTCCCCCCCTAACTACTCCTGCTCAGCATCTCACTCACAAGGATCCATTTCTATCATTCAAGGTTGCCCACATTCTCTGGAAGAAAATGAGTGGTCATCACAGTGATGTTATGGCACCAGCTGAACGCTCATAAAGTACAAGACAGTCACACACAAGAAATAACAGAAGAAGCATAGCTAAACTACTCTTTGAGAGTAGGAAAAAGTAACCAGAACAACACAAAACAATCACCTGCTACCAGTTTCCCTCAACCAGCAATAGCGCTTCCCTCTTCCTCCTTACCTTTACTACCCTCCGGCTCTCCCTGAAGACACAGCTGCCTTGCAGCCCTCCTGGGCAGGTGAGGCTCCCATCTGCAGGGCTGAGCCTTCCTGTTAAGAAGGGCCACCATCCATTAGCTTGGGACTGTGCTGTGTTTCCAGTTTCTGACAGTCACAGCGAATCTAAGTGCGTGTGTTTCTACCCCACACCACACAATCATCCCAAAGCAACTCAATGCCCAGGAGAGGGACAATGCTATAATATGTGAGACACAGGGCAAAGTGAAAATAGGGGGCCCTGTTCAGAAAGCAAGAAAAAGTTATTATTAAAGATACTAAGATGTAAAGCTTTCTCCTTCAAAACATCTTATCACTTCTCAAACTTAACAGGAGTAATAATGACTCGCAAGTAACAACATAAATCTACAAATTCCAAAAGTTATTCTTCTATCACTACTTTTTGCACTACAATAAGCAACAATAGTTTACTAATGTGGTGCTTTGACTAACCATGATATTTTTCTTGTCTATTTTTCTTCAAATTCATTTGTCAGGTCAAGAAATGTAAAGTTTAGTAACTATTTTTTTGGTACTGGGGGTTGAACTTGGGTCCTTGCACTTGCATGGCAGGCAGCAGAACCACTGAGCTAAATCCCCAGCTTTAGTAACTTTAAAAAAAAATACTACCAATATGTGTTTCACTATAATATTTTTTATTTAAGCATTTAAAGAAAATCAGTCTTCAATTGATACATCTGAAAGTAATATCAATTGCTCTTGGCAAGTGCAAAATGGCAAATAATTTTAAATTTGGAGAAGGATCTTTTTGCTGATAAAACTTTTTGAAACAGTTAAGAGTATTCTATAGGTTGACAACAAAAAGAAAAATGCATAACAAATTATTTAAATTTATAAAATTTAGTGTATAGGACTGATTCTTTTTAAAGAACATTTTTTTCTAAAACAATTTAACTATTCTTCCAAATTGATGTCATGTAAGTTGTATAATTTTAAATGTACATTTTATACAATGGCATTTTTAATATTTCCTCTAATATTTCTTGTAAGTTTTGGCTTCATGGTTTGTGTATAGGTTAAAACATTTATTTATGCATTATTAGTGGCATATCATTGTACTTCAATCACCTGGAGAAGTTAATTATAAAATTCCTTATTAATAATTTATTTTAAGCTTCATAAAAAGTGTACATTTTCATTGAATGTAACATAGTTGATCTTAATTTCTATTTTAAGCCTGTTGAAATTTACTTTGCAATTTGATAGCAGATTTCAAAACCAGATATTCCAAACTCTGAAAAACTCCTGCAATCCTTGACATTCTCATTACATGTTTGTTCTGCCATGCAGTCCTATAACCATGAGCTGCTTTGCTCTGAAAGCAAGGGGGCCAACAAATCAAGGACTGGAACCTCCAAAACTGTGAGCAAAAATGAACCTTTTTGCTGCATAAGCTTATTATCTTATGTATTTGTTATAGCGACAGAAAGCTGACAATGACACTGCCTGAGCATGGGCAGCTTCTGTCCTTGATTTCAGGCCAATCATTTTGCACCAGAATGGGGTCTAGGACCCAGGGGAAGACACCTCCCACTGGGTATCATCACACCTCCTCCTTTCTCTGGGCCATGGTCACTACCTCCAATGATGTTGCTTTAGCCAACACCATGTTCTGGCCCTGAGTATCCCTTCAATGTCTCATAATTTGCCTGTTCCAGGTGCGTGCATGTAGGTCTGAGCCAATGTTGAGCATGTTGCTGCCCAGCTTGCATTCTGTGCTCATGCACATGATCCAGTGTCTCACCAGACTTCATTTACAGAATACCAGTCTGACGATTAAATTATAAGAATTTTTAATGACAGTAGCAGAGCAATAAACCAAGCAGAACCCTTCCTTAGAGCTGGACCCTGTGGAACTGTACAGGTCAAATGTACAGGAAGCCAAGAGGATGCTACATCAGAAAAACATCCATATAATTAGTCATTCAAGCCTGGACACTTTTGAAAGTGCTGGCTCCATTATTAAATTCACATTGGGGCAATAGGTATAGACAGGGCCCATTCTGGTCATCCCTGGACACCTGGTCAACTGCTGCTTGTGCATAGCTCCTTGCCTGTTAACTGGAAGTGATCTTCACCTCTGTGACCTCCCAACCATAACCATTCAAGAACATACTCAGATGGGGGCAGGGATTTGGCTCAGTGGTGCCACCACCTGCCTTAAAAGTGCAAGGTCCTGAGTTCGATCCTCAGTAACAAAAAAAAGAGAACATATCAGAGACTTCCATCTGTGATTGCTCATTCACTCCTCTATGTCACTCCCCACTTCCATGTTCTTCCCAGAATTGACAACTTTCTGTCTCACAGGATCAAAAACACTTGCTGTCCATGGGAATTGTGTCCCAATCTCTCCCAGCCTCATTGCCCTTCCAGCCTAGCCTGGGCCCAGAATCCTTATCCAGACGTCTCAGCCTAAGCCCCGGTAGGGTTTCAACTATGACACACTCAGGAAAACGTCAGCTGCTGAAAACATTCCTGCAAGTGCTATTTCTGTTTCTCTGCCTGAGTTGACACAGAATCTAGAGAAATGTCCACAGTTTTGTCACGAGTCTGTGGCTTTCATCTTAGCTGAGTGTACTCAAGAATCCTCCTACTCACGATTCACTTTGCCACTCTAAAGGCCTTGACTTTTAAATCTGTAGGACTGCTTGGGGTGAGGGAACACCTAGTGCCGTGGCTAATTTCCTCAGGGGAATATTATACTATGTAGTTTGTTTGTTTGTTTGTTTGTTTTCTGTTTTGATTAAAATCTCTGCCCCAGAGACAAGCTCTCAATGTTGGATTTTTCTCTTTGGCTTGCCTTTTCCAGCACTGTGTAGTCTCCCTCTTTGGGCTGCAGACTTCTAAAATATTGAGGCAAATTCTGCTTCCTAGGTCCTGATGCCCCAACCCACCATAAGGTCAGACTGAGTCAAATATTTGCCCCCCTCTTGCTTGGAAGACCTTGCTCAGTTGTTTGAAGATAGCAATGTCATGTCAGGTCCTTCCTTTGAGAAGAGGGTATTGTGGCATCCTTATTGTCCTTGATGACAGAGACATCCTGCTCGCTGCTCTACAAAGCTGGCAGCTAACAGTCACACTGGCTTTTCAAGGAAACAGAATATTGCAGAGGGTGAGGAGTAGGTCAATATCTATGCTTGAGACTTTATCCTATCTTCATGGCTTAATATCTCCAAAATGAATATCTCCCCTTTTTACCAGGGATTGCTGATTCTTCAAGTATCAGTTGGAGTGTGGACTGTCTTAGGATCAGGAAGAAATGCTCCTGTACAGCTGTCCCTTATTTAAGAAGGTCACACATTGAAGAGTTCTCCCAAGTCTTGAACCCCTCCTCTCTCTTCCACCTACTTGTTAGTCCCACAACAAGACAGGAACAGGGCAGGTTGACCAAACATGCCAGTCTTCAGCCAAGTGTAAATCCTGCGTGTGCTGGGGAAGAGGGCAACGAAATCTACCACTATAATAAGTGAAGCTCTTACTGTATGGCAATATGCTTTGACATAGAACTAAGAGCTGTTGAAAGTTCCTTTACCTAATTATTTTTTTTATTTTTAAATTACCACATATGAATTAAACATATTTATGGGATTTGGTGTGGTATTTCAATACATGCATACAATATGATATCAGGGTACTTGGTTTAACACTATGCCTCAAACATTTATCATTTCTCAGCGTTGTGACATTTAAAATCCTTTTTTATAAACTACTGTATTTGGAAATATACAATTAATTATTGGCAGCCTTAATTATCCTAATGTGCTATAGAACAAATAGTCTTGTCTTTTTGTTTATATATTGTTTGTTTGTTTGGGGCATACTGGGGATTGAACACAGAGATACATCTCTATCCCTGTTTTATTTTTTATTTTGAGACAGAGTCTTTCTAGGTTGCCAGTATGCCCAGACTGTTTCTGAACTTGCAATCTTCTTGTCTCAGCCTCCCAGAGTGCAGGGTTTACATGGCTACAAACTGTCTTGTTTAACCTTACTTTCCCAAAGTAAAAGCATCTTCACATTAGCATCAGAGGGTCTGGGAGCTGTCTCAATCAGGGAGATGAGATCAACCTACTGATTAGAGGCCCTGCAAACAGTCACAGGGACCTACATCACACTTGCTTGTTGAGGGACTCAAAATCTTGCTACCCACATGACTTTTAATTCTGGTGGTGCCAGAATCTCCTGCCTAATGACACCATAAAAAGCTTTTTAAAGTTCAGCACGGAAAGGGTGAGAGACTTTTGGCACTTGTTGAGGAAGGCATAGTTTTGGAATGCTATTCACTCTCAACTAGGGGGCCTGGACAGATGTTCTGCAAAACCTTTAGAGTTACACATGACAAAATTTCACTGGGTAGGAGAAATCCTTAGTTAAGAATTGTAGATAGGACAAGAGGTCCATGCTGTGAGGTCTGGAAGGAAGTCTTTTTCCCAAATATGTATTTGTTAAAACAATAACAAGGATTTCATTATCAGTTATCAGATTTTAACAGCACATTCTTTCCTTCCATTCAGTTCTCTTTCTTTTTCTCCAGGGGATGAAAATGAATATCTTCAATATCTGGGTATCATGGACCAAAGAGGTTTATTTTGGCTCACAGCCCTCGAGGCTGGGAAAACCAAGATCAGGTGATCATGTCTGGGGAGAGCCTTAATCTGTATTAACTCCTGGAGGAAAACAGAAAGTGAAGTGGGTATGTGTAAAAGAAAAGCAAACTGAAAAGAGGAGAGGCACCATGCTCACTGGATAGCAAACCACTCTCAGAAGAATGAATCCTTTCTTACAAGACCTAGTCTAGTCTCTGGAGAAAGACACTAATCCTCTCACTAGGGTGGCACCCCAGTGACCCAATCACCTTCCAAAGGCTTCTCCTCCAAACACTGCTGCTTTAGCAACCAAATATCAATATAAGTTTTGGTAGATACAAGCCACACCTAAATCATAGCCAGGAATATGTGCTGATTGTCTCATGAGAACACGCATGTGTACTCAGTCCACAGGCTTGATGAGATTGTCCCTCTCTTGTAGCTAGAAGCAAAGATGAGCTGCCAATTGTAACTTCAAAGCACTACAAGTTTCCATCTTCACTTCGTTTTGCTTCAATTGTGACCAAAGAGCCCTGGTCATTTCTGTTCCTATCTTACTCCTGAGGAAATAAGCCACCATTCATGCTGTTAAATGGAACAACTTGCAATTAGAATATTCACCTTTCTTCTACTCTTGCAAGTACAGAAGAGTTAAAATATTTTATTTAAAGAGCCTCAAAGAGCATTTTGGTGTCAGGTGGGACTGAACAAGGCACTGAACCTCTTCTTCCAGGGATAAAGAAGTAAATTTGGCCAGGGCATGACGAGCATCCGCTAGTGAGGCTAATGGGGAAGGAGGTGAGTGAAGATGGCAGGACTTAGTCAGTGAACACCCCCACCCTAGTCCCCCAGCAAATCCTCCACCCCTGAAATGACATCAGGGGCCTAGGAGAGGGGATGAAGTCTTAGCTTTTGATTCGTTCACCCTGAACAGTTTGGTGAGTTTCTGGACACCTTACCGAAGAACTGTTCCCCAGTGTGCCCCAGTGTAAGTGGCCAGGGGTGAACAACAGGAAAATAGATACTCTCACAGGCTGCAGCTGCTCCCTGAACATCGCTCAGGGCTCCAGCAGAGACAGTTTTAGGGCCTGCAGCCTCTCCTTTTCTCCTGCCCCATCCCAGCCCAGAGAGAGCCAACAACCAGCTTTTACCAAGACACTTCCCTGAAATAAGAGACAGGAAAGAAAGCTGAATTCCCTAGCTCTCTCTCTCTTTTTCTCAGTCAGACCCCAGTAGGTTAACAAAGAGCCCTAGTTGATTGATGAGGAGGGATTAGATGTGAGGGAAGGAGGCTCAGCCACACATTTGCATTATAAAAAGCACCTTGAATTTTCAGAGTATCTGAGATGATTATATTCTGTCAGAGGTAGCAAATTGTTTTCTGAAATCATTCTGTAAGACCTAAAGTCTCACTTCCACTCCACGGAGCATGAACAGCCGAAAGGCCTCCACGATGCTGGGCCCTAACACCCAGCGAGGCTCCGGGAACACGACAGAGAACCGAGAAACCCAGGAAGGAACACACCAGCCTAGATGGTAAAAGAGCTTTATTAGTCTGGCCAGACGGCACTCCCGGAGCCAGGTGGCTCAGAGAGGCAACTGCTCAGGGGCTGAGGTACTTTTTATAAGGTTTTTCTAAACAAAGAGTCAGGGAATTCACAGAACAAGACTGCAAACACATTGCTTATCTTATGCAGGAAATGTTCTAGGGTCACCTTTTGTCAAACCATTTGCCCCTGGGTGGGCTGTTAACCAAGGTAGCAATTAGCATATGAAGAAGCACAGTCTGGCCTATTAGCATGGAGTCACTTTAGCCTATTCAAGTCTTACAATCCCCACTGATCTTAGGTAGAATCAAATCCTTGATTCATTGTTTTAAATTTTTAGCTAAGGGGTCACAGCAATTTGTAAAGGCATCTCTTAGACAGCTAAATTGCGGATTAGGATTCCCAGAGCACAAAAAGTTTTCATATTTTTATCATCTGTAGGCTCATAAACTCTTAATTTAGAAGTATAATAACTCATAACAGTATGACACAATATAAGAGTCTATATCTAGATTGTAGTTCTCCTTCTTCAGCCGTGCGTAGACTCACCAGCTTCCGGTGTGGTGAGAGCAGGGCTTTGAGTGCGTTGTCTCTTGGCCTCCTAGAGTCGGATTCCCTGGAATTCTGTTTTACTCTAGAGTGGTGTAGCTGAGTTTCAGCTACCTTGATAGCTGTGGGAGTAACTATAAGTGACTCATATGGCCCTTTCTATATAGGTCAGAAAGGGGTCCTTTTCTAAATTTTAACATCACAGGGAGGTCTTTTTTATTTTTTTAATTTACCCTTGAATATTTTTTTGAAATACTTGCACAATTTTAACTCCTGTGATTTTATACTGGATAAGCCCTAATGTAAGACCTAAAGTCTCACTTCCACTCCACGGAGCGTGAACAGCCGAAAGGCCTCCACGATGCTGGGCCCTAACACCCAGCGAGGCTCCGGGAACACGACAGAGAACCGAGAAACCCAGGAAGGAACACACCAGGCTAGATGGCAAAGAGACCTTTATTAGTCTGGCCAGACGGCACTCCCGGAGCCAGGTGGCTCAGAGAGGCAACTGCTCAGGGGCTGAGGTACTTTTTATAAGGTTTTTCTAAACAAAGAGTCAGGGAATTCACAGAACAAGACTGCAAACACATTGCTTATCTTATGCAGGAAATGTTCTAGGGTCACCTTTTGTCAAACCATTTGCCCCTGGGCGGGCTGTTAACCAAGGTAGCAATTAGCATATGAAGAAGCACAGTCTGGCCTATTAGCATGGAGTCACTTTAGCCTATTCAAGTCTTACAATCCCCACTGATCTTAGGTAGAATCAAATCCTTGATTCATTGTTTTAAATTTTTAGCTAAGGGGTCACAGCAATTTGTAAAGGCATCTCTTAGACAGCTAAATTGCGGATTAGGATTCCCAGAGCACAAAAAGTTTTCATATTTTTATCATCTGTAGGCTCATAAACTCTTAATTTAGAAGTATAATAACTCATAACAGTATGACACAATATAAGAGTCTATATCTAGATTGTAGTTCTCCTTCTTCAGCCGTGCGTAGACTCACCAGCTTCCGGTGTGGTGAGAGCAGGGCTTTGAGTGCGTTGTCTCTTGGCCTCCTGGAGTCGGATTCCCTGGAATTCTGTTTTACTCTAGAGTGGTGTAGCTGAGTTTCAGCTACCTTGATAGCTGTGGGAGTAACTATAAGTGACTCATATGGCCCTTTCTATATAGGTCAGAAAGGGGTCCTTTTCTAAATTTTAACATCACAGGGAGGTCTTTTTTATTTTTTTAATTTACCCTTGAATATTTTTTTGAAATACTTGCACAATTTTAACTCCTGTGATTTTATACTGGATAAGCCCTAATGTAAGACCTAAAGTCTCACTTCCACTCCACGGAGCGTGAACAGCCGAAAGGCCTCCACGATGCTGGGCCCTAACACCCAGCGAGGCTCCGGGAACACGACAGAGAACCGAGAAACCCAGGAAGGAACACACCAGGCTAGATGGTAAAAGAGACCTTTATTAGTCTAGCCAGACGGCACTCCCGGAGCCAGGTGGCTCAGAGAGGCAACTGCTCAGGGGCTGAGGTACTTTTTATAAGGTTTTTCTAAACAAAGAGTCAGGGAATTCACAGAACAAGACTGCAAACACATTGCTTATCTTATGCAGGAAATGTTCTAGGGTCACCTTTTGTCAAACCATTTGCCCCTGGGTGGGCTGTTAACCAAGGTAGCAATTAGCATATGAAGAAGCACAGTCTGGCCTATTAGCATGGAGTCACTTTAGCCTATTCAAGTTTTACAATTCACACGCATGCACACTTATAAACATGTGGGATGCTCTTCCTAATGTGGGTAGTCAGAAGCTGACAGTGGTAGCTGATGCTAAATCAGAAGCTGTCTCTGTTACAGGAAGGGGACCAAAAGATGGAGGGGGGGGAGGAAAAGAGGGAAGGGAAGTTATGAAGAAGCACAGTCTGGCCTATTAGCATGGAGTCACTTTAGCCTATTCAAGTCTTACAATTCACACGCATGCACACTTATAAACATGTGGGATGCTCTTCCTAATGTGGGTAGTCAGAAGCTGACAGTGGTAGCTGATGCTAAATCAGAAGCTGTCTCTGTTACAGGAAGGGGACCAAAAGATGGAGGGGGGGGAGGAAAAGAGGGGAAAGGGAAGTAGAGAGAATTAAGATGTGTAAGGTACAAATACCAACCAACCCGCCACAATGAATGTGGCTATTAGTCATTGAGAACGTGCACCAATAAACATTTTTAATTAAAAAAAATAAAATTGTATCCCATAGAGCTGTCTTTCTAGAACTTTGTATTTACCTATTACCAATAACTACCATCAGTTACTTTTTCTCTTTAAAAAAAATAAAGCGAAAGAAGCTGTTAACAGCATTGCATGAAACTCTGGAACTGTTACTGACAGCGCCCCTCACTTTGCAACTGCACCAGGAGGTTATATGGTCTTCTGCCAACTCTAGATGTGTAAATTATCTGGAGGGAATAGGAGGTGCCCGAGATACCTCCACCTTGCCACCCAATTACATTCTCCCATGTTCTTTCTCTTTCTTGTTTACGCAACTTCTCCCTCTCAACAGAGCTCCCATCCCATGTAAACTTGGCCTCTGTCTCTCTTTCCTTCTCCACTCATCTGAGCTCATCACCTCCACTTTCTCCTCTCCCATCCACTCCTTGGCCCACAGTAATCCAATTCTAGTTCTACTGCTTTAGGATTTTAATCTTCCTCTTACGGTTGATATTATTGATCGCTTTCTTTTCTGGGCCCTTTCCTGGTTTTTCTGTTACTTCCTCTGGTGGCTGCACAGCATGCTTGCCATTCTGTGCTGAAGTTCCTCAGGCCTGGCTCTAGATCCTTTTCTCTCGCCTATTCCCTGCTTCTCTTCCCCAGGACTCTGCTAACTCATCCATTTTCCGGTCAGCACTCTCTGGATGATTTACCTCTTATGTAGCTGAGCTCCACTGCTGTCTAGCCAACACCAAATCAGCATCTCAAAAAATTTCAATGACCAAACAACCTACTCTCACGATTTTTCCACTCCATTCTAGTCCTTTCCTAAGATTTCCATCTGGACAGACCAGCACCCATATCCATCCTTGGCCACAAGGCAGAAGCCTATGCACATTCCTTGAGGACTCCTTCATGGCTCCACCTAGTTTCATCCCTTGCAAAAAAGTACAAATTCTACACATGGGTCCTCCCAAATGGTACTCAGATCCTTTCATTTACTGTTTCCAGGATTATCACCCTATCTAGAGCAAGCTTCCAAGCTCTTGCAATTGGGGACCACTCCTGCATCCTCCTGGCCTCTTTCCTATGAGAAGTCTTTCTAAGATACCATTCTGAGCATGCCACCCTCTTTGCTGAGCATACCAGAATATTCACTTTGCATTTAAGATAAAAAGATTTTTCAAGATGGCTAGGACGGCTCTGCCATTTTTGTCACTTGACCAGTCTTCTCAGTTGCATCTCACAGCTCCTACTTCCTTGCTTTTCCAGCAAACCTGGCCTTGCCTCTGTTTCACCTACCTACCATATTTCATCACAGGGCCCTTGGATATCAACTTCATTTCTCAGAAATACTCTCTGTCTAATCAAACCTATCATCTTTTTTTTTTTTTTCTTTTTGGTACCTAGGATCAAACTCAGGACCTTGCACGTGTGAGGCAGGAATGGTATCGCTGAACTAAATCCGCAGGTCATAAACCTACTGTCAACTCAAGCAGCAGTTTTTTGGAGAAACCTTTCCTGGTCTCATTAAATACATCAATCCGTTTCACAAGACCATGTATCTTTACCATTTTCATTGTAACAGTGGTGATTTTCTTTTTAAACTCATCCCTTTTATATGAGAATGCTGAAGTCTGTAAACTCCATTGTATTGCTGCTTCTAGCACATTGTTAGCAGAAAATGGACACGTGACAAATATTTACTGGAGAAAAAGTAAAGAAGGAAGTAAAGGAACTTGAGAGGGAAGAAATGGGGAGAGAATGAATGAATATTCATTCCATTTCAGAGTCGCTAGCAATGGGCCAACACAACATGTACCTTGTACCCGGGATGGAATTTAGGACCTTGCACTTGCGAGGCAGGTGGTGGCGGCGTCACTGAGCTAAATCCCCAGCCCTCCAACCCAATATATAATAGGAAAATAGTCTACCTGAATTTACTTGTTCAGCAAATATTTATATGTTCATTACTAAAGTAACAAATGTCTGTTAGCATAATTCTTCCTTTGGAAACCATAGGAAAATACTCAAAAGAGAGAATCAAATCACCTTTCACTCTACAGTGAAATTATGAACCAGTTATTTGGCATGTATCTTCCCAGATCTTTTTGTATTTTTTTCACTCCATATATATGGTTCATAAGTGGGATCATTCTACACATACTTATTTCTTGCTTCTTAATGAAAATTGTTAATATTTTCTCATATTGGTAAGAATTCTTCGAACATATGGCATTTAAAGTGCTAACATGTACTCTACTTCAGGGATGACAGCAAATTAAATGGCTCTCCCTCATTGTTGGATATTCCAGGGTTTATCAGTTGACGGCCTCTACAATATTTGAACGCGTTGTGAGGCCTCAAAGGGAAATCGGGTAATTCAAGGAATCTGGGAGGAGATGGAATTTGGAGACACGGAAGGTAGCTTTCCTGGGAAGCTGAAAAGAACTTATTTGAGTGTAGTGACAGGGCTGTGGGCAGGAATCCTCAGAAAGGAACACCCTGTCCATCGTGGAAGGGAGCTCTCCCTTTCAGCTGTGTGCCCTGGCAGGTGCGTCCGCTCGCCTGGCGGGCCTGGCCGAGCGCCTGACCTTTAATCCCCGAGGCGAGG
>NW_022900913.1:69559641-69561974 GCF_012274545.1 Fukomys damarensis
TGGTCCGGCCTGGGCTTCGGGGACCCGGCCCGGGTGCGGGGTGCATGTCCTGCTCGCCGGGCTGCGGGGACCGGCGCGCCTTTCTAGACTGGGAGTTACTCGGCCGCGACCTTTGACTTTTTCAGACCGGTCTGCCCTCTCTTTGTCTAGCATTTGGGTTCCCCATCCAGAGGTGGCAGAACCAAGACCATTTCAAAGTACAGTTCTCTCTTTTCATTTCCGAAAGTTCCACATTCTATCTTTACTGTAAATTTAATAATCCGTTGATTTCACGGCATCGGACAGTCTCCAGTGGTTACTATTTTTATCTCTGAAATTCAGTGATGTTCCCAGAAGAATTCTGACCTGTCGGCCCATTGTGTTTTGAGATAAACATCCAGTGTGTACCTCCTTGGCAATGAGAACATGTGTTTAATTCATTCATTCATTCGGCAACTGTTCAGTACTGTGTCCAATCAGAGATTTGAAGGTAAAGAGAAATAACCTTAAATGGAAGAGGATACTTTAACTAAAATGTAATAGATGTGCCTTTAAATGAGAAGATTATATAAGGCATGTGTCTTAGGGAAGGTAGAGTTATATACTTTGGCTCATTTTACTGTTCTTTAGCAGCGTGTCTGTTACTTCAGAAATAATTTTATATTAGGTAGAGTTAGATTTGGTCTAAATGTACAGCAGCTTGTATTTCTAAATGTGTCTGTTCTGGTCTGGCAGTTACCTGTACGGTCACTCATTCCCCTGTTGGAGTTACCCTTAACCTTAGGAGGTCAGATACTCTGTGAAGTGGGAGGCACCCTACAAAGTAAGCAATTGAAATGGGATTTCTTGAAGGCAGGCCTGGCTTGGCAACTCTCTCTCACACAACCTGAAGTATAGTAGTGTTCAGAAGAAGTTGGATTGAGGAAAAGCTCTTTATAATTGAGAATACATCAAATCAAGCATTTATAGAGAACTTAATATTCTTCTTGGAGTTCAGACACTTCATGCAGACTGTCGCTTCCAGGTGGCCGACTAATCGGTTCATACTATACATTCATTATCTGTTATGACAACAGGGTTTTTGAATCGCTTCTGTGTCAGTTTTCGTCCTGGCATTTCTAGGCTATTCCAAAGCAAAACCTTGTCTAAATGTTTTTACTGTAGTTAATTAAGGAATGTGTGTTATGAGATGTGTGTGTTTTTATGTGTAATCAGTTGAGTATCCCCATGGTGAGAATTCCAGCTGCTCCAAAAGCTGAATCACTTCTGGTCCTCAGCATTTAGAAAAGTAATACTCAGCCTCTGTGTATGTATGTATATGTTTGTATGTGTGTGTATATATATATATGTGTATATATATGCGCATTACAGACTTGTATAGTGGTACTGTATTTTTGTATGACTTTATTTTGTGAATATTATTTGAAATGTTTTTGATGACTCCTTTGTTTTAACTACAAAAATAGAACAAAAGAAAAGAAATATTTTGTTAGAAACACTTAATTTCTAGTAACATTTTAGAAGTGCTTACTAGAAACATTAAGACATGTGCTGTTACTGTTGGTAAAATAAATGGCCCTGAAGTTCAGTAATACCTATTCAAGTTATAGCACTTTTCCAGTTCACTGTGTTAGTATTTGTTTTAGATATGAAATAATTAGAACTTACTTGATCTAAAGTAGAAATGAAATAAACCTGTTAACATAAATGCTGAAAATCTTCAAACGGCAAACTTTAATTGCTTTACCTACTTAAGGTATGTTAGATATCAGTAAGGATTACTGATTTAAAAAAAAAAAAACCTTTAGTGGTAGCTCACAGTTTGTTTTCAGAACCAGTTGTAACATTTTGTTTACTCTACATATTGTTGGCTTTTTTGAAAATAACAGTTTTATTGAGATTTATGTGTCATATTCACCCTTGTGTTTTGTATATTTCCATGGTTTTAAGAGTCTTCAGAGTTGTATATTGATTACCACTAGTTCCAGAATCTTGTCTTCACCCCAAGAAGAAACCCCGTCCATACCCATTAGCAGCCATTCTACATTCCATTCTAAATTATGTTTTAAAGGAAAAAAGAGCAAAATCTGTTAGAAAGTATGTTTCTTGAATGCGTTTGAAAAGGTCTCCTTTCAAGTATCCTGGCAGAATGGAAAACTATCTTTCATTTTCCTTTAGGTCCTGAGGGAAAGGCCATTTGAAAATTATTGTAAGAATAGATTTTATTGAGCTGAGCATGGTGGTGCACGCCTGTAATCCCAGCCCTTGGGAGGCTGAGGCGGGAGGAGCGCTGTGAGTTCAAGACCAGCCTGGGCTACATAGTGAGTTCCAGGTCAGTCTCAGCCTACATAGTG
>NW_022900913.1:69562067-69568635 GCF_012274545.1 Fukomys damarensis
AAAAAAAAATAAATAAATAAATTGTAATAAAATTAGTGAGGTTTGAATTTTAACTGTTTGCTCTCTGCCTATTATGAAGACTACCTTACTGATGCTCAGTGAAATAAATTAATTTGTTGTTTAATAACTGGTCCATAACTATCCTAGTGGTATTTAAGAGATTGTTGAACAGGAGCCTACTTCTAGTTGGTTGTTTTGGCAGTGGGTTGAGTTTTGACATTTGAATCATCTGCATGGTTGAGATGTTTTGTTGCACCTATGGAAGTTCTCTAAGTCTCTGCTTAAGACAGTGGTATGGGTAGTAGCCTTTCTGATTCATATAGTGCAAGGAAGTCATTATAACCAAATAGCTTTAGATGTGAATCATTTATTTGCTTGTTTCATTGAGCTGTGATGGTTATTGTCTTAGTCATGAGTTCTTTACCTGAACGTTTTAGAAGCTTTACATTCTTGCTGTAATGCAAATTACTTTTAATTTTGATTTAAAAAACTGAATTCTGATTCAAGAGAATCTATTACCTAAAAGGTGGCAGAAGTATGGAAATAAGAGTCATTCTATTATTTAAGGCAGTAGCAGTTAAGGTATCAGTCCTGGGTTCACTCTGGACTTTATCATCTAGCTGTGGAGCCTTAGGCAAGTTGCTTAACCTTTCTGAATTTAGAACTTTAAAGGGAGGGTGTCAGAACTTTTTCTTTTATAGAAGGCTGTTCCCCAGTTTTGTGGTTCTTAACAAACTGTTTATAAAGAGACTGTTGGGTTATTATCATGAGCTCTAGTCATTAACAGAAGTCAAAGAGCTGCTCAGTGGTAAAATGCCTGCCTAACATGTTCAAGCCCCTGGGCAGGATCCTTAGCACTGCAGTGGGATAGGGGTGGAGACAGGAATCAAAATTACCCTGTACTTTCAGAAGCACAGAAAATTTGTTACTCTTTTTCTTTAATATCTAGACTTGTAAAACAAAAGCTTCACCATAAGCTAGAGATTCTATGAATGGTAGATTTTAATCATTAGGAGCACAGTATCTTCTGATGAGACTCAGTGACATTTTCTCAGAGACTGTGGAAGATGCGAAAATGAGTAGTTCATTAATCTCAAGCTTATGATAAGGATGGGACTTAAGGCATTTCTAAACATTACTATTTTTTTTTTAAAGATTTGTAAGGGGCCTTCTCCCAAACAGCCTACTGCAAAGCTCCGAGCAGGCCAAATTGCATTGAAATCTGTTTTTTGTTTGTTTTTGTTTTTTAATGTGTATGTATAAGGCCTTTTAGAGAATTTACTAGCTGCCATTCATTTTCAAAGTAGTGTGTAATATTACAGATATAACATACCTATGTTTCCTTTTACCCTTTAGTAGTACATCAGACTTAATTAAAATCTGCCATTCTTTAGAATGCTAGGGTACTCAAACCTAGTGGTGGCTAGCATTGGCTTTAGGGCTGGCCCTGAGTTGTAGTCCATGTTCCACATGTGACTGTGTGACATAAGCTTCCTTGGGTTATAAAATATGTTTGACTTATCTGTCAAATGAGATCAGTAATTGAGCCTTATAAAGCTGTGAGGGTTAAACAGGGTACTTCCTGTGGCGTGCCTGGGAATGATGTGACTAGATAGTACATAGAAGGGAGTATTCAGGACATTTTAGTTACTGTTTTTACTTATTTTTAACTTGGAACAAAATGCCCAGTAAATTTAAAATAATTTTAATATGCAGTTTATATTCCAGTTCTTCAGAACACACTGATTGTTTCCTTTATATTTCTGGCAGGGGTGAGGGATTTATTAAAATGTGATCATCTCATGTAATCTGAATTGACCAAGGTTATTTATGTTAACATTTGGACCCATGAATCCTCTCTGCCTTAGAATTTGAAACTGTTCCAAAAACATACCACATTCTCTGGTACAACTTTATTTCACCTTTTTTTTAACCCTTTCCCCCAGCAGAGAATTGCCTAAGTATTCCTAGGTTTCTTTTGATAGGTTTCTAAAGGAATGGGAATTCAGAAGCTGAGAATAGCTTTATTATGTAACCCATTTGAAGAAAATGGAATGCTATCATATTCCCCCTTTGTTTTATTTTATGGTATTGGAGATTTAATCCAGGGCCTTTTGCTTGCTAGACAGGGACTGTACCACTGAGTTACACCCTCACCTGATCATATCTTTTAATATTAATTTTATTGGGATTTTTAAATGGAATTACCTTGTAGCTATAAGTTTATGAAGCTCTTTTTTTGGGGGGGTATCAGGGGTCGAACTCAGGACCTTCCACTTGCGAAGCAGTTGGCAGGACCACTGAGCCAAATCCCTGGTCCCATGAAACATTTTATAGAATTTCTAGGTTTTGGGGCTGGGGATTTAGCTCAGTGGTACAGCCATCTATCTGCCTTGCAAGCACAAAGTCCTGAGTTCAATCCCTGGTACCAAAAAAGAAGAAAAAAAATAATTTCTAAGTTTTTAATTAGTTTCTGTGGTGCTTTGCTTTGCTTTTTCTTTTCTTTTTTTTTTTTGGTACTGGGAATCAAACTTGGGACTTTGCCACTTGAAAGGCAGATGGCAGAACCACTGGGCTAAATCTCTGGCTTTTGTAGTGTATTTGATCCTTTCTGAGGGTAGGAACTATGACATGATGACACTGGTTTTCAAAATGTGCTGTACATTGAGAAACTACTCTGCCACTCTGGGTAGTGAATGATATGGGAAACTGACTTCTACACTGAAATCTAAGTCAGTCTGTACCTTGAGTGATCTGCCTATAACTTTGATAGGAAGTAAGGACAAATGTAAAAGCTTTATTTCTAGTGAGGAAGCAAATATTGTTAGTCATTTCACTAGGAATTTCTTTTGTCTTTGGGACATTTGGGGATTACCAAATCTTAGCATCTCTTGCCCTGCTTTTAAAAGTAGCACTTTGATAGACTGCAGAAAGCAAGATGTCTTTTCTAAACTCTGATCATCATTGAGAGTGTAGTACAGAGGAGGCAGAATATTGTAGCAGAGAGCTACTCAGATATCAATTGGAATCCTCAAACTTGTATGGTGACTCTGAAAACTTAAGGCTAGATTTGTGCTGGGAGCACTTTCTTATGTTTAGTCTTTGTCTAGTAATGAGAAATATAGGCTTCACTAGTTTCTGGGGCTGAGACACCCCAGCCTGTCACCCTCTCATATTTCAGAGGGTACTAGACACAAGAAACAGCCACATACACCTCTGCTTTGGTTGGCAGAAGACCTCAAAAATATTGGGAAATTGCTGTTTACTAAAAGCTCTTTTTTTAAAAAAAATCTGTTTCTTTCTTCTTTTTTGGGTGGGGGGTGAGACAGGGTCTCACTATATAGTTGAGACTGACCTGGAACTCACTATATAGCCCAGGCTGGTTTTGAACTCACAGTGATCCACCTGCCTCAACCTCCCCAGTGCTGGGATTATAGGTGTGTGCCACCACACCCGGCTTGCTAAAAGTTCTTGATGGGATAGAAAGTCATTATTCTCAGACTTGCTCCAGAGAGAGTGGCTCATGATTCAGGTGCTACTTGGGTCAACCAAAGTTGAGATGAAGAAAAGATACTGCTAGATTTTCTGGTGACTTGAGACAATATCACTTTTTCAGTCAACAAAACCCAAAGTATCTAGTACTGAGAATTTAAAAATGTATTTACATTTTGACTGAGTGACTGCATTCACTTCTCTTCAGAATTCCAAAGATTTAAAAAGAGATAGTCTCCTTTTCACTCTGTACAACCACCAGTTCCTCTACCAGGAAGCAATGTTTAGTGTGAATCTTTCCAGAGATAGGTTATATTTGCCCAAGTAATACAGCTATATAATCCCTTGTCCAAAACCCTTGATCTAGATGTGTTTTAGGGTTTTTTTGTTTTGTTTTGTTTGGCAATTGTAGAAAGAGAGTAGCGTCTATCTACCATATTAACCAGAATCCCTAATGGGGAATGGTAATCAAAAACAATGATTTCCTACTGAAAATTTAAATAGTACATCAGGTGGAGTGGGTAGAGATTGTAAAGCCCTTTTTGCCAGTTCCTGTCAAATTTGGCTGCCAAATATGTTTGTACTAAACTTATTTTTAAAACATCTATTTTGAATAAATTTTGGTCTTGCTAGTCAGTGACTGTGTCTCACTTATGTAGTGTGTACTCTGCCCCCTTCCCCAATCCAAGTTGTTGGATACAATGTACACTGACTATTGCCTTTATTCTCAATATAGCTTAGAGATTAATTTCTGTTACATACTGTAAAAAGCATGTTTCCTTCTCCTCCCTTGCTTCTCTCTCTCTCTCTCTCTCTCTCTTTTTTTTTTTAACCAGGCATCGAACTTGGGTCCTTGTGCTTGCAAGGCAGGTAGGGAACAACTGAGCTAAATCCCTGGACTGCTTCTCTCTTTTTAAACCTTCTGGTGTTCTTTTTGTCTTAATCTGTTTAGGCTGATCAAAATACTGTGGAATGGGTGGTTTAAACAACAGAAATGTCTTTCTCACATAGTTCTAGAAGCTGGGAAGCTCAAGACCAGGATACTGACCAGCTTGGTTACCTGGTGAGGGTTTCCTCCTCATTTGACCAGCTCACTTCCCTAGTAGACCCCTGCCTTCTTCCTGTGTCCTTATGTGGTCACAGAGAACTCTGGTGTCTTTGGACACTAATTTCATTGTGGTCTCCACCTTTATGATCTCTTGGAAACTGTTACTTCTCACAGCCAGCACCTCTGAATACCATCACATTCACACTTCAACATATGCACAGGAGAAGGCACACAAACATTCAGTTCTTAGTACCATTACACAAATGTACCATTTTTAACCAGCACCTTTTTATGTACATTTAGGTTGGTTTGAGTGTTTGCTATCAAAAGCTCTAGTGCAGTGGATTACCTTGTGTATGCGTCGTTTTATACTTGTATAAAAATGTACAGGATAAATTTCCAGGGGTAGAATTGCCAGGGCAGAGCATATGTGCATTTGTAGTTTTGCCTCATATTGCTAAGGTGCAGCCTGTAGAGGTTGTCCAGCTTACATTCTCCCAGCACTAAAGACACTGCTTCTTTCCTGTTTGCTATTATGAAACATCTTTCAAGAGCTAATTGTATTTTCTTTTTGTGAACTGTTGCTATCCTTGCCTATTTTTCTATTGCTTTGTTGCTCATTTTCTTAAATTGTATTTATTTTTACATGATAGGAATCAATTTCATGATATTTCTGGAGATTTTTTTAAACCTAATTTGCTGTTTGCCTTTCCAACTCTTAAGATGATATGAATGGGCCCAGCATTTTTTTTTTTACTAGATTGTCCAGTTGTGTTGACATTATTTAATAAACAGTCCATGTTGGTCTTGCTTTTTTTAAATACCACCTTTATCAGTTACTGAATTTCCATGTGTATTGAGCCATTTCTGTTCCATTGACTCATCATCTATGTTGGAACCAAGACATCCTGTTTTAATTATTGTAGTTTATACTGTGCTTTCTGTTAGGGCTAATTTCCTTTGATTTCTTTTACAGATATTTTTTCTTGTTTGTTTTGTATGAACTTTAAAAATCAGCCTATCTAGTCTGTACACCTCCCCTGCCAATCATGGTCATTTCATGAGATCACTTTATTTTTTTTCCATTATTGGAGTAAAAACTTACATACAGTAAACTACACAAACATTATACTTGATTGAATAGCCTAACAAAAGTTTGCACGTATATAAATACAATGGTATAACTTGCTGGTCAAGATATAGAATGTTTTCATTGCTGAGTTCCCCCATATCCTTTCAAGTTGGTAATTTCTTCACTTGGCCCTGACTGTGTTTGATTTCAATTAATAGATTTAGTTTGACATTGGGATTTTTTTTTTTTAGATGAAATTTACAGCTTTTTTTTTTTTTTACAGGTTTTCGATATTACGGAAATCTTATCCTTAATGTTTGCTGGAGGTTTTTTTTGGGGGGGTGTCCCTAAGCTTTTTAAAATTTTTCTCATCAGTTTTCTATGTTTAAGTTTTTTGTTACTCGTTTTTCTTGCTGTTGAAAATAGCATCTTTTTTCTTATTCTCTGTATACAAGAACGCTGTTTATTTTGTGTATGGTTAATATTTTTATAAGGCCCCCCCTTTTTAGGCATAAATCATGACAACTTTGTTTCCTTTGAATTTTTACCTCCCCTTTGCAACTTTTATACCCGTTTTTTCTTTTAGCTGTTGATAGCAGTTATTTAAGAAGTTTACAGTTTCCTTTCATAACATGTAAAACAAGAACTACAATACTTTATCTATGTTTGAGTATTTAAGATATGAATACTGAAATTGGGGTGAAATTATTGTTATTAGAGAGTCAAGATTATTAGGCAGATCTAATTATTAGAATAGTATGAGCCATCGCTCAAGCGCCGGGAAGGTAGCCGGGCTGATCCACCGCGGGAAGGAGAACCACGCCTGCTCCCAACCCAGCCGCCATCGCTCAAGCGCCGGGAGGTAGGCCTGGCCCCAATCCACCGGGAAGGAGAACCATGCCTGCTCCCGACCCAGCAGCCATCGCTCAAGCGCCGGGAAGGTAGCTGCGTGGGCG
>NW_022900913.1:69570264-69614886 GCF_012274545.1 Fukomys damarensis
ATAACATGTCAATAATAAGTCAGTACATATCAGTTATAACCAGCAATGTCAATGGCCTCAACTCAACAATCAAGAGAAATAGACAGGCAAAATGGAATAAAAAGCAAAATCCAACAATATGTTGTATACAAGAAATACACCTAGTGCAAAAAGAAGCCCATAGACTGTAAGTGAAAGGAAAGAAAACAATTCTCCATGTGACAGGAGCCCAGAAAAAAACAGGGGTAGCAATCTTATTTGCAGACAAAGCAAATTTCAAACCAAAACTGATTCTACTATTATTGATGTAGGCCTGTACTGTATCACACCTGTGTGAATGTAAAACATCTTGTACCTGCTTTATGATACATAGTAGTGACTGTGCTTTATCAGAGCTGTATTTAAATATATTACTATAGAATGTTCTCTTTCCAGATGATGATTAAGAGGCTAATAGAAAAAATGGTGCCAGGTACCACAACAGCAACAGAACTTTGCTGTTGTCTGGATATTATTCTTTTCTTTGTTTTTTTTTTTTTTTTTTATGATTGTTGTATTTTTTTTAATGGAATGTGCTGAATGTCCATAATTTTGTTCAGATGACTGCAGAACCTGGAAAATTGAATTTTGGGAAATTTTAAAGGTGCTGCCAACTTTGGAAAAAGTCATCCCAATTTACTCTGTTGTCTTGGCATTGTACAGAAATGGACAACCATATTGGTCTAGAAATGTTAATTTATTTTTATTTTATTTTTATTTTTTCCATGTGTACAGGGGTAACACATCGTACTAAATATGTAAGGTCGTATCTACATGGGTTTGATTACAGAAACTAATAAAGTATTCTGTAAATAGTGAAAAAAGAATAAGATAAGACTATAAGAGCGAGAAGCAATTTATAAATACGTTCAGGGACAATTTTCATCTCCAGAATTAAGGATTATTTTGATGTTACATCATTGCCTTTTCTCTTTTACTTTCCTTTTTAGTTTTATTTCAGGATTCCCTATTTCTAATGTTCATACGGAGATTTCTTTTTAACTGAAATACTGAATAGTTTCTTTGGTGTGAAAAACTATAATAGTACACAGGATCCTAATGAGACAATTAATAATGTGAAATAGGAAGTAAAGGGCTAAAGGTGTAAGGAAAGTGGGAAGGGTGGGGGAAAGGTAATAAGGGAGAGGAAAAAAATATGAGAAACTGAAAAAATGGAAATAAAGTGTTTGTAAATGGGGAGGGGAGGAGGGGGTGAAGGGAGGGCAGGGACAAGGGGAAAAATGAGAATCAAGACCTATTATGTAAAGGTACAGAATCCCAGTGATGAATGTAATTGTATTGTATACCTAGATTGTACCAATAACCTCAATAAAAAAAAAAAGAATAGTATGAAATTGTCTCTCTAAAGCTAATGTAATAAATTGTCTTAACCTAAGTTGGTGATTATATGGAATGCAAGATTACTAATTAATTTCCTGGTGTCTTACTTGATAACACATTTGGACTGCTTTCTATTGCAGCAGAACCTAGAGACAGTTTCCAGAAATATAGCTTAATCTGCTGTCAGAGAACATACAGCCAAGTTAGAGGTCAAGATCTGGAGCAATGAGAATTGAGTGTGAACAGGAAAGGTGTTAATGCTTAGAAAAAGGTCTTGACAGCCAGGCGTGGTGGCATGCCTTTAATCCCAGCACTTGGGAGGCTGAGACAGGAGGATTGCTGTGAGTTCAAGACCAGCTTGTCCTACATAGTAAGTTCCAGGTCAGTCTCAGCTACCTAGTGAGACCCTGTCTCAAAAAAGACAAAAAAAAAAAAAAAAAAAAAAAAAAAAAAAAAAAAAGGTCGACAAAAATCAGCAACTCAGAAAAACGTGGTGGTGGGTGAGGGGGAAGGAGTGTGACTTGGCCCTAGGTTTTTTTGTTTTTTGTTTTGAGGTAACTTATCTTTATGAAATTATGTGATACTTGGTTGAAGATACCTGGCTGTAATTCATTAGTGTTCTCACTGATTCATGGAGAGTACATACTTTATTTTTATTTTTTAAATTAATTTTATTGGTACACTTTAGGTTTACATTATAATGACATTCATCATGTTGATTTGTACCTTTACATAGTATATCTTGTTTCTTATTTTTCCCCATAACCCTGCCCTCCCTTCAACCCCTTCACCTCTCTCTGTTTACAAAGACTGTTTCCATTTTTTCATTTTCTCATGTTAATTCCATTTCCTTCTTTACTTTCCCCTAGCCCTCCGACCTCCCCTTCCCCTTTGCATGTATACGAAGAAATGGATTTACTTTGTCTTTTCTCTTTCCCCTGCCCCCTAGAAAAAGCTGAAGCAGTTGGACCCACACTTTTTGAGTAAGGCAGAAACAAAAAATTAGAATCCAGGGAAAAAAACAAGAATCTAGCATATCCTAATTGCATAATAGCTAATACATATTCAGTGCTTAATCATATTGCAGGCACTGTTCTGATGTTTTACGTGTGTTTAAATGTTTCATGATGATCCTAGGGACCATTATTCCCATTTTATAGATGAGGAAGCAGGCACAAACAGATTATGTAAGAAGTTGTTGGTGATCTTTATAAACAGTTTTATAAGAGTGGAAAGAAAGCCAAATTGAGGTTGGTTAAAAATTAGTGAATACTCAGGACCTTGCACTTCCCAGGCAGGTATGGTGCCACTAAGCTAAATCCGCAGCCCCTTAATGCAATTTTTAAAAAAGAGTGAGGACATTTGGTGGATATAGACAATTTTTTCAAGATAAAGGTTGGGGGGTTGTGTAAAGGAAAACATGGTATCTGAACAGTGAGAAAAAGAGAATGTCCAGGAAAGGCATTTTAGGGAAGAGACAATTTGGCTTCTGTCTCTGTGGCACAGTTTTGAAGAGAAATCCTTTCAGGGAAGTTTGGTGATTGGAAAATAGAAGTTTAGACTGCTGTCTTTCATTGCTTGTGGCTTCTGTTTTTTCAGTGATACAAGAGGTTCACGTGCACAGAAAGGGATGGAAGTATGGAGAGTTTGAAGCAGTTTGCTAAGAAGTATTGATTGTTCACTTAAGGCTTGAAATCTTGAATTTAAAGTGGTATCAGTGTGCATTTGTGGTTGTTTCCAGCATTATTTAACTGATTAGATATGAGTACAGATAAGGCAGATAGTTGGATTTATCCAGAGTGATGTTAGGGGTATTAGTCAGCATGGTACAGATAAACAAAACCAGAAGGAGATATAGATGGATGGATAGACCACCTGAGATTTCACAGAATTGTGAGGATTGGGAGTCTGAAATCTGTGCAGCAGATAGGCAGGAGGAAACTCGTGGATCAAGCTAATGTATGGTCTTGAGCCAGAATTTCATCTTCCTCCAGGAAACCTGTTTTGACTCTTAAAGACTTTCGACTGCTTAAATGAGACCTGACCATATTATCTTTATCAACGATAATCTTTCTGTACTTAAAATCAACTCATTATAGATATTAACTACATCTAGAAAACACCTTCATAGGATCCTCTGGATTTGTGTTCAATATAATGACTGAATACTGCAGTGTAGCCAAGTTGACACACAAAGCTAATCATCACAGTAAGCCAGTTAAGAGAAGGAAAAGTGGGCAAGGGAAAAAGAGAGTTTAAAGGGAATCCTTAGAGAAGTGATGATTAATTATAACACCTAACATGGGCCGAAAAGGAGATGAAGTGAGAATGTGTAGTATGAACGTGGTTATCACCAAGGTAATGGAGTTTTCAATTAGAATTATTGTAGGGGGAGGAGGGGATGAAGGGAGGGCAGGGACAAGGGGAAAATATGAGAACCAAGAACTGTCATGTGAAGGTACAGGATCCCATTAATGAATGTAACTGTATTGTAGACCTAGATTGTACCAGTAAACTCAATTAAAAAAAAATTATTGTAGGGGTCTGGAAGGCAAGTAAGTGAACATTCAGGATTGGATGTCATGATCAAAACAGGATACCTGAAAGAGAGATTTCACCAGAGTAATAGTTCCTGTCATTGATAAAGCCCAGGATGTTTTTGGGTATATACTTCTGAGTTGGAAATGAAGGACAAATCTGTGGGTATGAAGAGGCCAAGGAATTAGAGTGGGGTTAGGATTTAGGATGTAGCTCAAGCTAGACTGCTCGCCTAATGTGTGTTGCCCTGTGTTTGATCCCCTGGCACCTCACTTGCACCCCCAAACAGACGAGGAAGGCAGGGAAGGATACTAATTACAAGGGTCCATCTACATGAATGACAAAATCTGCAAATGGTGGTG
Organism: Fukomys damarensis; assembly: GCF_012274545.1. Taxonomy (NCBI): domain Eukaryota; kingdom Metazoa; phylum Chordata; class Mammalia; order Rodentia; family Bathyergidae; genus Fukomys; species Fukomys damarensis. The sequence goes on from NW_022900913.1 coordinate 69,574,524, forward strand.
AGAGTTAGGGATGTATACTGTGAACCAGTTGCTAATTTCCTTGAGAAATGAGGGAGAATTGGAGGGAGGATAGATGACAATAAGAAAACATAAATGTAGTATAAATGCCTCTTTGCTTTTTAAAAATTAGCAATTTCAAAAGGCTAAGTGCAGCAATTAGGGATGAGGAATTTGTTAAAATGGAGGGTGAATAGAGCACTATGGGAATGGCAGTTAAAGAAGAGTTGGACTCTACTATAGCTGAAATAGGATTGAAGTGCAGTGGGATTAGTCTCCATTATAGATGAGAATAGTTTTTGGTTCTCGTGTTATTGGACTCTATGGCAGTGTTTTTCAAATTGCTGGTCATGACCCATTAGTGGGTTGTAGAATGAATTTAGGAGATCAGACTTGTTTTATGATTTTAAATGAAATTAAATAGAAAATCAGAGTGTATCACAAGTAATAAGGAAACAATTTTGTTATGGTGTAATTCATGTACCATTAAAGTTAACCTGTTTGAAGTATACAATTCAAAGGCTTTTCAGTACTGAACATTCATGTAGCCTGAAGTATACAATTCAAAGGCTTTTCAGTACTGAACATTCATGTAGCCATCACCCCAGATCACCTTTAGAACATATTTGTTACCCCAGAAATACACCTCATGCTCATTATCAGTCACTGTCCCCTCTCTCCACCTCATTCCAAAGCAACCATTTAATCTCTTCACCATAAATTTGCCTATTTTGGATAGTTTATTAGTTACATAGTATGTAGTTTATAACTGACTTACTGCTCTTAACTGTAAGGTTTTCGAGTTTCATTCGTCATGTAGTATCAGTAGTTTTTTCTTTTTTATTGCCTAATATTCCATTATTTAGATATTCCACATTTTATTTATTGATTCTTCAGTTAATGGTCATTTGGATTGTTTCCACTTATTGGCTAAAGTTAATGCTGCCATAAAAATTTGTGCATAAGTTTTATGTGTTGTGTTTTTTTAAAACTTGGTTATATACTTAGGAGTGAAATTGCTGGGTCATGTGGATAACTCTATGTTTAACATTTTGAGGAACTACCAAGCTGTTTCTCAAGCTGGTGGTACCATTTAACACATCAACCAGCAAGGCGCAAAAGTTCATATTTCTCCACATCCTACTCAAGCTTGTTATTATTGGCTGTCTGGTGTTGATTTGCACGTCCCCAATAGTTAGTGATGTTGAGTATTTTCTCGTGCATATTGGCCATTTGTATATCTTTCTGGGAGAAATATTTATTGAGATCCTTTGCCTCCTTAAAAAAATTGTTAGTTTGACATACAAGTCCTTTCTGTGATTGTATTTTCTCCTGTTGGGGGTTGTCTTTTTACTTTCTTGAAGGCATTGTTTATAGCACAAAAGGTTTAATTTTAATGAAATAAAATGTCTGTTTTTAATCTGTTAATCTATTTTATCTATCTTTTTTGGTGTTTTTGGTATCTTATGTAAACTGTTGTCTAACTCAGAAGTTATGACAATTAGTCCTATGTTTTCTTGCAAGTTTGAGTTCCTTTGTGTGTGTGTAATGTGATAATGGGGTCAAACTTTATTCTTTTGCATGTGGTTATGCAGTTGCCCTAGCACCATTTATTGAAAGTACTGTTTTTTGGTTTTTTTTCTTTTGGTGCCAGGGATCAAACTTGGGACCTTTTACTTATGAGGCAGGCAACTGAAAAGTACTATTTTTAATAGTCTTGGCTTTTTTTTTTTTTTTTTTTTTTTTATTTTTTTTTTTGGGCCTTTTGTTTTTTTTTTTTTTTTTTTTTTTTTTAATGTTTATTTCTGGGCTCTTTGTTCTTTTTTTTTTTCTTTTTTTATGTCAGCCTCATTGCATTAATTACTGGACCTTAGGGGGGATTTTTTTTTTTTTTTTTGGAAATTGTTTCAATTAAGATTTAGAGATAAATACATACAGAGGTGTATATGTAATGGGTTATGATGTAAAATCTTGGAAAACTTCGGACTTGAGATATGGTGGCCCCTTGAAATAGTTCATTCTCTTAGCAATGTAATGGGATGTCTCCCTCACAGAGAACCAACAGATAAGGTGGGTAAGAGGGCCTGCCTTGGATAAATGAATTTTTTTTAGATTAGATGACTGCATTTTTTTAATTTAGTAGATAATTTTTTTCAGGCACATGTGGGCTTAAGAAGGGCTTAGAACAGCAGTGTGAACTCCTAAACCAGCAATAAGAGAAGGATTTAAGCAAGGATTGTGGAATGTTGTATGATTTGAAGTTAGCGTTTTACATTGGGCCAGTCTTTTGTGATTGTTTTTTAAAACAAAACACAAAGACACACACATACACAAACACATAAATATTGTTTGATATATTAAGCGTGTCTGTGAAATGATTTTATCTGGATCCTCTATAAGGTCTGATTCTCTAGACTTCTGTGTCACTTGTGTGTCTTGAGATGTGGATGTTTTTTATTAAGGCATTATATATGAAAAGTATATAAAGGTGTCATTTAATGTTTGAGAGCATCTCCTTTTAGAGAGGATTTTGTTTTCTTTTGTCAGGAAGCTAGCTAGTGGCTCCAGCAGTCCTGGATCATTGTAATCCAGTCAGAGACAGATATTTTAAAATGAGGCTCTGGAATGTGGAAAGGCTTGCCTATTTTGTGTTTTACTCCCCTTAAAATATTGATCCTTTGGAGTTCCAGCATAAAGCCAGGACTTTTATCAGCCCATTTCCCCACTCCCACATTTTCTTTGACTCTTACTGGCAATATTCAGTCTTTCCTAGCCTTGTAAATCTTTTGAAAGTTCATCTTCTCAGCAGCTACCTTTCAGGAATTGGCAGATACTCCTGAGAGAAAATGGCTCCAGGTGCCAGGCTCACCACTGAGGATTTTCTTAACACTTCTGGAATTTGATGTCTGTACTGTTTTTCTGCCTTGTTAGTGCTGTGATGGCTTCAAAGAGGTTTTTTATTTTATTTTCCTAATTTTTTTCTGGGGCCTTGGGGTAGTGTCCAATTTTCTAGTTGCTTTCAGTAAGAGAGTAGGTCTGAATTACCTAGTTCGACATTGTAAGGAAAGTAATTTGACAGCTTTATGTCCTAAGATTCCCTATTTGAATTTCTAGTATATGTGGTTTTAGTTTTCCCTCTGGGTGAGATTTTGTGTGCCAGTTTCTACACATTATAGCAGTTCTCAGAAAAAGGAAAATAAGATTAGAAATAGAGAAGGGAGGAAAAAACAAAAAAGTAGATAGTTTTGCAGAATTCAGGAAAGATAAAGGTAAGGCAACATTTTTATGTTTGTTACTGAGAAAGGGAAGTCACGTAAAAGGAAGTGATACTTTTGTTGGCATGCTGTTGTTACAGTTAAAAGGCTGTGCAGTGCTGGTGAAGCTGTGGCATGAGTGTCATAGCGGGCTGTTACCATTGAAAGCTCTAAAAAGTTCACCATTACTGTAGAATCCAAGGTATTATGAAAGGGGGTGGGTATTGAGCAGTCATGATGGGTAAAAATTTTAAAGTTGTTCCATAGAGAAACCTCAGAATAACGTTTGAGTTATTTTTACTTAATTTTAAAGTGTTTATTAGTATATGTTTGCAGTACATAATGATTACATTCATCATACATGTACATAATGCATCTCAGCTCTTTTTATCTCTTCTTCCCTTTTCCTCCTTCCCTACTCCCTCCATCTCTTGGTTCCCTTCCCTTTACAAAGATCTGTCTCCCAGTTTCCTAAATGGGATAGTTAATTTTAGGGCTGTATACTGTATCTGCGGCACAACCACTGGTATAGTAAGGGATTGTAGAGAGAATTTAATTCTATAGAACCTGTTAAATACATAAAATATTATCAGTTTTGATTTAGGGGTTCATTGCTATCTTCATATATATATATAAATGGATTTAACATCTTTATAGATTCATTTAAGTTCTTGATCTTCCAACCCATTCACGTACTTCCTAAATTGAAAAATTACAAATTTCCTAACACTTCAACCATTGGATTTGAAAAGGAGAAATGGTATTTCTTTTGCAGCCTCTTCTGTCTTCTCTTGGAAAATGAGAGCCATCAGGGATGTTCTGTTTCCGATGGTTTATCAGCAGTGTTTTGGTTATTTTAAAGTTATGGAGGATAAGAATTATATCTTAAACTGATGTTTTTTCTTGTCTCCTTTTAGAGTTTACACAGTGTATGTGTTACAGGAGACTGGTTTAAGATCACTGTGTTTCTTTGTTACACCTGTCCACAGAAGTCCTTAATGTTTTCTAGTGCTTTACAACTGATCATACCTTTTGCCTTTTTATGCGACATCATTTCTATGCTCCTCCCAACTTAAGAATGTCTGTAAGAAATTTTAAAAATATAGTGAACACTTGTATACTGCCAACTTGTTACATTAGTTTTTAGCATTTTGTTCTCTTTGCATCTCTCAATAGCTACTTTTTCCTTCCTTCCCTTCCACCTTCCCTCTCTTTTTTTGTGGCTTTTGGCTCATGAATGTTGCATTTTGCAAGCATCTCCTAAAAATAAACACATCTTCCAACATGTGTCATACTTAGGGTGAAAACAAATCCTTAACATCTAAATTCCAGTATTTCCAGTTGTTCCTCCAAAAGGCCAGTTTGTGCTACAACTAGCCACTGTGATCTTTTACCTGACTTCTGTAGTTCCTGTGAAAGTATTTGTGTGTGGACAGTTCATAGTGATGTTTCTCCATTGGGCCATAGGGGAATGATATGTGTAGTCACTGGAGAATCCTATTCTGCCATGTTGTTGGGCTCTTTTTCCAGGAAAAGGTTAGTCTATGACTGGTTTTCTCTATTCTGGATTCAGTCGGTTAATGCATTATGTTTGATTGTTGTTGATTTAGTCACTTAATTAACATACTACAATTGTCCCTACCTCTACTTTTCCCCTCATGGTATTAGTTTCTTGAAGAGATCAACTAGTTATCTTATGGCATGTTCCCACATTTTAGACTTGTGTGATGATTTACATGTGATGTTTAACTTGTTGTATCTATAGGCACTTTGTTTTCTAAAAGTAAATTGACTTTAAAGTCATTTGAGTTGTATCTAAGAATTTTTGGCATAGGTGTTCTTGTCTCCATTTATTGATACTTAAATATGAGACATGAAGTTGTCTCTCAAAAGATGATCATTTGGTTAAGTGGTATTCACCAGATCTATTATAAGGGTGGGTTTTCCTTTTTGTAATTAGCGTTTGATCAGTGAGGTGACAATTTGGTTCCCTCTCCAATATATCCTTTAACCTGTATTTTTAGCTTTCATTGATTAGCTTTTCTGAATCAGTTATTTCATTTGGGTTTGCAGAATGGTGCTTTTTCTAACCCTATTTTTTTTTAGGATATACTAGCCAACTTTCCTTTGTTAAAAAGACCTTTCCTTTGTCAGCTAGAATTGAACTACAGTGCTTCCTGACAATATAGGTTAAATACTTATTGCCCTTTAAAATGCTAGCTCTTTTTTCTGAAAATTGGTTACTAGTCACTTTCAGTAGTGGCAGATAACTTACTCAACATTATAGAAATATATTTTTCATTGTTCCATCATTACAGTTGCTATTTTTTTTCCTTGAAAAACAGGTTTTGTTTTTAGAAGATTTAGATTTATAGAAAAATTGGGGCCTGTCATATAACATTTCCTGTATACCTCATACTCAGGATGTCCTATCAGCATCTTAGTGTGGCACATTTGTTGCTGTTAGTTAATTTTAGTCATTCATTATTATTAACTAAAGCCAACAGTGTTTTTAGCTTTCCCTAGCTTTTACCTAGTCTTTTTTTTTTTTTTTTTTTGCAACATTATCTCATCCAGGATACTATATTATAGTTTTCACGTTTTCTTTGGATTTCTTACTTTAATTTCTCAGACAATCCTTTTTGATGTCAGGAGGTATTTTGTTGAATGCCCTTTTACTGGATTTTGGTTTTTTTTTTTTTTTTTTTTTTCCTCATTTTTAGACTGGGCTTTTAAGTTCTGGGAAGGAAGATTATGTAAGGTACATTTTCGCCACATATCAAGAGTAAATATTAACTTTTGATCATTTGGCTAGATCGCTAGATCACTTGATCACTTGTTCACTTGGCTAGGGTAATGTTAAGGAAGTTGACTAATAATCTTAATTGTACATGAGTGTTCAATACTTTCATCCAAATTTCAAGTTGATTTACCACATGGGATCTTACAAGAGCAACTGAGGCTGCTTGTTCATGCTGTATTTCATTCTCCTTATCAGAAACATTTTCCTGTTGTGAAGATCTGTAAGCAATTTGTACCTAATTGCTGTATCTTTTTAAGAGGTTTGAAAATTGAGTATGCAGTATTCTGGACTACCTTATTTGGCCTTTCTGTACAATTATTTCATTTTTAAGATGTTTGAACTTCAGCTTCATTTTTTTTTGTTTTGTTTTGTTTCAGTAAATACAAATATTCTTCTGACAACCTTTGTGTAAATACTGTTGTTCTCCTTCCCATTTTATAGATGGGGAAACTTAGGATGAAGTTAAGTTGTCCAAGATCATACACTTTATGAGTTGTGGTCCATATCTGAATCCAGACCTCAAATTTTTCTTCTCTTCTGGTTAAGTAGGAGAGTCATGTGTGATTCTGTATCATGTTTTCCTTTCTCTGTATATTCATTACAGTGTAATGGGTGTCACTCCTGTTACCAGATGCCTTGGTAGCATTGGAAGCACCGATTATTTAAGCATTAGGTTTTTGAGATTCCTAATGGAGAAATTTAGAACCTTGCCTTCCAGTACTTTGATTTCGCAGCCTTTTACTGTAATTCTTCTTGGTGAAGAGACATACATTTTCATGAATAATGGTATTGTTTAAAGAGGTTGAGGCACACATGCCCCCAGTATTGGGACTGAACCCAGGACGGTCACACTGAATTACATCACCAGCCCTTGTTTTACTTTTTGAGAGAGGATCTAAGTTGCCAAAGTTGAGCTGAAACTTGGAGTCCTTCTGCCTCAACTTCCCAGAGTGTTGGTACTGCAGGTGTGTGCCTCCACGTCTGATTGAGGTCTTTCTTTTTAAAAGTTTGTTAGATTCATTTAAAGTATGAATTTTAAAGTATTATATTTGTGATGATATAAGATCAAATGACAAGTAAAAACAGTAACATACAGAGCATTAAATGTATTTCATTGGTGTATATAGTTTTTGCTCACAGTGTAGAATTATTATTTTATGGAAAGAATATATTTTACCAGTAGTCTTAGAACAAACTTTTTAGAGCTTTCAGATACAAATAACCTGCTGTAGCGTGTGTGCTATAGGTTTGCCAGCACTTTACTAGAATCTTGGATCAGAATTCTGTATTTCAGTTTTTTGATATGTTAACATGGTTTCCAATGCTTCCACCTTTCTGGTTTTTATTATCATTATTATATATATATATATTTTTTTGTTCTTGCTTTCTACCTTGTAGTAGTTAATAAAGCTTTCTAGGTCCCACATGTTGTAGCATGTTACATCCCACCTGCCCACCCCCCCTCCCCCATTACTTTTTAAGACAGGATCTTGTTGTATAGGTTGGTAGGCTTTGAGCCCATCATCTTCCTGCATCTGCCCCGTTAAGAAAAAATGAAGACAAATACATACAGATATTGGGGAGAGTAAAATGATTAAAAAATCCCCTTAATCTAAATATAATATTTTGGTATGTTACTTTTCGTATACTTTGTGTATGTATAAGAGAGAATATATTTATGTGCATGGATGCCTAGTTACATATTCACATTTATAAGGAATCCAACAGTCATATTAGCATACAGTAATTGGGGACTAGAATAGTAATACCTGCTTTGATTTGATTAGTAATAAAGTCTAAAAAAAACAGACTTTGTGGCAATGCATGCCTGTAATCAGAACTTTGGGAGGCTGATGTAGAAGGATCACTAGTTTGAGCTTAGCCTGGGCATCAGCAAGACCTTGATTCAAAATAAAAAGTAAAAAGAACATAGTTCAACACAAAGACCTTGGGTTCAATTCTCAGTACCATCACCACCTCCACACACACACACACACACACACACACAAAGATTTGCTTAAAAGAAGTAGGTGTCCTTGGTTGGCAGTAAGAATTTTTATAAAATGAGAGATTTGCAATATTAATTTTTGTAGCTTGTAGTCTACTAAGGCTTGTTATCATTTCTTAATTCTTTTGTGGGGTGGTACCAGGGATTGAACTCGGGTCCTTTGGCTTGCATGGCTGTCGGCGGGACCACTGAGCCAAATCCCCGGCCCTCATTTCTTAATTCTAACATAAAAAAATATAGGAAGGAATTTCAGGGATAGTGTGAAGTCAGTATTGTTTTCATAGTAATGCTGTTTGCCTTTTTTATGTCTGTTACACACGGGTATCAGGGGGTCATGTGACCTGGCCTTTGATGTGGCAACACACGAATGCAGAAGCAAATCATAGAATCCAGTTGTCTGAAATTATTTGCAAAAATGTAAAACACTGGCACTTTCTGCACTAGGGTTTTGTTTTGTTTTGTTTTGTTTGTACTGGGGATTGAACTCGGGTCCTTGTGCTTGCGAGGCAGGTGGCAGAACCACTGAGCTAAATCTGTGGCCCTTCACTAGGTTTTTTACAAAAAAGGTATCTTCTATCAAAATGCTAAACATGATGGATTATTATTTTAAAATGAATTTTTATAAATGTTCATTTGTAATATCTAGCATAGTAAACATTGATAGATAATAAACAACATAAATAAAAGTTCTCTATTAACAAAGTTCTCTCCAAAATTTTAAAGTGTAAAATACTGGTTCAGTAAGGTCTGCAGATTATTTCTTGCTTTCACCTTTGTCGTAATATCTGAGAACTCATAGGCCATCAGGAAACTCCATCTGTGTCAAGTATTTGAGGGCCAATATTTAGACAGTTTATATTTGGCTGAGAGTATCAGTAAAACTGTTAAATTTCTAGCCATACTGATAAAGTTTTTTTAAAAACCCCATAGATTATTGATATCGAGTGAAAATAGGACATGGTAGTGTATCTGCCAGTATCAGAATAATAAGGTTATATTATAAACAACTGTGTTACCGTTACCTAAGCCACTGAAATGAATGGATATATTGACAAACAGAAGAAGAAGGCTGTGTTTATTTATTAAAGAAATTGAATTTGTAAGAAAAACCTTCCCATGGGGCATGTTTCATTATAAGGAAATACTAATTTTATAGGGTCATTCCCCCTAAAGCAGCTATTGTTACGTCTTTTATACTCTTGGAAGATCTGTATTTATTCTTAATAAACACTGAAAATCTTAAAGATTCTTTGGGCTATATCGATTGAAGACTAAGCTGTACTCTTGTAAGAGAATGAGTGGAAAAAGCAGGCAGTGAACACTTCTGGGATCAACACTTTTGTCTTTTAGCGCTTTAAAGTTGTAGGTTTTTCTTTGCTATCTATTCCCAAAGTGCTGTGCTCACTTTGCACTCTGAGCCCATGCTGAGCCATCTGCGTGATTATCTCCTTCTTGCTGCCAGCAAGATAATCTAGGAACCCATCCTGCCCCATAAGACAGGCACTGGTATTTACACAATCAGAGGCAGTGGACAGGCTGTGCCTGAGGTGGAGGGTGAGATGCACAGGAGGACAGAATGGGACACTGAGTTATTGGTGGAAGTGCTTCTCCTGAAGGCTCAGAGGACTAAGGTGCTGAGAACACAATAATCACTAGCATTGCTCTTGTCTGGAAACAGACTTCACAAAAGAAGTTTTAAAAGTCCATAAAACATCACATGGAATTTAAAGGCAAACTTAAAGAACAGAGGCCACAGTAAAAACTTTTGGCAGAGACTGCAGAACAGACAAGCTAATTTCAGAAATTCCAGGATATTTATTAGTGAAGCATGAATCCAGATGACATGGCTGCCCTCCTGGACGACTGTGAAGATGGTTTGATCCCATATGATTTTCTTTAAGAATAATTTAGAAATGAATCTTTCACCTGTCATCATAACTGGCTTCTGCTTGTCATTCAGGTGGTAAAACAAATGGGACTGATGTCATCTTGAGCTTTTCATTTATTTTGACCTGATTTATTAGTGGAGACACTTGTTTAGAAAAGTAAACATTTAAGCTATGTGTGGTGGCATATACCTATAATCCCAGCACTGGGGAAGCTGAGACAGAAGGATTGCAGTGAGTTCCAGGCCAGCTTGGGCTACATAGTAAGTTCAAGTCCAGCCTGAGCTACATAGTGAGACCCTATCTCAAACAAAAGAAAAGGAAAGGAAAGAAAGAAAAGTGAACATATTTAATATCTGTTACTGAAATATACAATGCATTTATTTAATTTAAACAGTTGTAGCTTCCTTATCACTGACTTGATTAGTTGCTGATGAGAAATGTGCACCGATATTTTTCTTTTTTTTTCTTTTTTTTTTTTTAAATATGTTCTAGGTGGTGTTCATTTTATATCTCCCAGGCATTTGTCTTTAACATCAGACTTGGGAAGTTAGATTAGCATTCAGCCAAAATACCTGACAGTCACTGTGCTGACTCCTAGAGCTGTTTGTCCTCTAAGTAGCTTTCTTTTCTCTTAGTGACCTACATATTCTGGTTACCTTCAACGTCCCCAAATCAGCAAAGATGCTGCCCAGTTGGATGTAGCCCTGTGCAGAAAGGGGAGGACATTGTAGAGTTCTGTCTCTATTTGTCTTTTTTTTTTTTTTTTTTTTTTTTTTTTTTATGTTTTTTTTTTTTTTTTTTTTTTTTTTTTTTTTTTTTTTTTTTTTTGAGACAGAATCTCATGATGTATTCTAGGCTGGCCTTGAATTCAGTGTATCCCAGACTGGCCTGGAGCTCTGGCATTCCTCCATGCTTGGTGAAGAGTCAGAATCCTCATCTTTCTATTACCCATTGTCTGATATTTCAAATAATTTAATCAGCTTTCTAGTTTTTCTGTAAGAGTGTAAATCTGATCCTAGTTGAAAAAACAGAGCCAGCCAGGCGTGGTGGCGCACATCTGTAATCCCAGCACTTGGGAGGCTGAGGCAGGAGGATTGCTGTGAGTTTGAGACCAGCCTGGGCTACATTGTGAGTTCCAGGTCAGTCTCAACTACGTATTGAGACCCTGTCACAAAAAAAAAGAACAGAGCCCTATTTAATATATTATGAGAAATTTTTGGAAAAATGGTTGGATGTAGGGGAATTTGGAGCTGTAATTATTATAGCTCTACTGAAAGAGCTAGGAAGGAGTTGCATGAGTCAGTGTCAAAGAGGTGGAACTTCATGAGGACAGTGATGGTGGCACTTGGTTGGACATTAAGTATTTTCTTTGATGAAATGAGGAATAAAAGCCACAGTGAATTTGTCTTGCCCCTTCCTTACCCAGAATGCTTGACTAACTTGGTATAAGTAAAAAATTTAATCTGTTGCAGTTTTGATTTTCCTCCCAAGGCAAAATCTGTGGCTTTTGAGGTTTTTGTGTTTGCTGTTTTCAAGAGAAGCCAGTAAAGCACAGGTAGCCAGAAATAAAAGGAGGCAGAAAAAAGTAACTAGTACCATACATCAGTATATATATAATAAATTTGTCCATTACAAACCTGGGTTATTTGATATGTGGTTTTATAGTAGTTTGAATCCTAGACTTGTTACTCCTTGAGTGTTTCTTGTGTATCCACAGTCTCCGCCATTTAGCTAGTTTGAATTAAATTAATGCAAATTATATAGTTGGTAAAAAAGAGTGATATCAGAAAAAACCACGGTAACCTGATATTTTTATTCTAATCATGGGTCCCTTCTGTGACCACAAAGGCAACTATAGTTGGTCTCCTTAACAATTGTTAAAAGTAAATGTGATTCAGATGAAGCTTGGAAAGTTTATGGCAACATTTGCTTTTTCTATGTACATTTTAAAAACTGCACAAATTTTGTGAGCTCCTTTTGAGTTTATAGATTCTGGTAGCATTTATAACTTCCGGTTTTTATTCTCAAATAGCTACTCTTCTTTAAGATGGTTGCTGGATTGGCCATCTGCTTTTGTTTCCCAGAAGTCATTGGTTTTTATCCTGTACTTAACCAAATCATTTATTTGATTCAGTTCTGCTTTGAGGAATCTCACATTAGGCTACTGAACCAAGCAGATTGAATATCTTGGTGGTGGCCATTGTCATACATTTCTGAACTAGAAGTGTTTTTATTTACCAGGATCTCATTGTTGATATATTTGCTAGCTTTGTAGTGCTGCAGTTAATCTTCCACATTTAAATTCAAAGCATATTATTCTTAAGTATCTTCTATAAGCAAGGTAACATGAAGCATACTTTGGGAAATTTTAACAAATTAATCAGAAATTTTCCACCTTTTAAGTGCCCGTAGTTCATTAGGAGAGAGTACCAATGTAAGTAAGCTAGAAATCATTTAAGTATGTAAGAAATAGGTAAATAAAAATACTCTGTCTCCTTCTTGTTCTCTTCCTCTGGGGACTACTCAGAAATCCAGGCACTTGGTCAGAGAGACCCTCTCAGGCCAGTGGCCCAGGACTGTGCCTGTGGGAGATGCCCCATTGGCCTGACTCCTCTTGCTCTCCCCTTCTGTGGACTGGCTTGAGGAGTATCAAAAGAAACAAAGACCTTCCTCTCTTTTGCCCTCCCAGGGAGCTAACTCCCCCTCACCCACCCTAACATGGGTGCCCAACAATGCAGACCCCCTCTCTCAACACCTTTGGCTGCCTGCTGGTACAACTTCATCTCCTTGGACTGTTGGGACCCAACTTTAAGCAAAAATGACTCATTTTTTTTTTTTTATTGCAACCAAGTTTGACCTTGGTACAATTTAGATAATAAGTCTCAGTGGCTGAAAATGGCACTTCCAATTTTAACATACTGCACGATTTATGCAATTTTTGTCAATGCAGTGGCAAGTGGTCAGAAATCCCCTACCTACAAGCCTTCTTTCTTGCCCCTCCCTCTGTCAGACCTGTTCACCCTTGAAGGTACTTCTAGCCCAAACTTCAATTCTCCACCCCTCCTGACTCCCTCCTTTGATCTGGCCAATCACTTACCACTCAAACCTCCCCCAACCTATAACCTGGCCAGTTCTTCCATCTCCTCACACTTCTTCACTTTCTCCATCTTGTGACCCTTCTTTACCTACTCCATCTTGTGACTCTTCCTCATCTCTGCCATCTAGTGTCTCTCCACCACACACCTGCGCTCTACCTGCTCCTCCAGCCCTTTCAAATGGGAGAGTGAGTTAACTACCACTTCTCTGCTTTATCTTCCTTCCCCAGCCTCCTCCGAAGAAAGAGGAAAGCAAGACCGCAAAAGAAAAAAAGAAAAAAATCCTTTCCTAGCCCTGCCTATTTACATATCAATACTTGTTTGGCAAGGCTACATTACCAAGAAATTCCGTTGAGCCCTATTTTGTACATAAATATTGGAAAATAAAATACAAGGTTTTAAAACAGTGCAAAGAAAATATAATGCTTAAGATTGGAGCTCAAAGACCAAATGCTAGGTTACAGCCCAGTGCTGGCTACAGACTGCTCTTGCCATAGTAAAATCAACTGCAGTGTCCTGCCAGGCAGGAAAGTTTAAAAAAATTAAAAATCTGGCTAATTGAAGTGCCTTCCATCTTCAACTTAAAATAATGTATGATTGGTGTTTAGTTCCCAGATATTTAATCAATGTATTTGAAACATTTGTTTTACATTGCAAATTCTTAAATTGTAATTGTAAGATTAATTTGTCCTCTCAACTTTCTGCTTACAGACTTCTGACAGTAACTATAACACAAGATTATGCTGTTATAAAACACTTTTACTGCTTCTGATTCTGATTGCAAGAGATCTCTGTTAATCTGCAAGGTTTTTTTTTCAGCTTTAATTGAGTTTATTGGTACATTTTAGGGATACAGTATAGTTACATTCATTGTTGGGATCTTGTACCTCTACATGACAAGTCTTGATTCTCATTTTTTCCCCTTACCCCTGCCCTCCCTTCACCCCCTCCTCCCCTCCCCATCTACAAACACTTTATTTCCATCTTTTCATTATCTCACATTTTTTTCTTTTCCCTTATTACCCTTCCCCTACCCTTCCCACCTTCCCTACACCTTTAGCTCCTTTCTTCCCATTTCTAAATGTCAGTAATCTTATTAGGATCTTATATATTATTGCAGATTATTCACACCAGAGAAACTATTCGGTATTAAAGATGTTATAATTCAGTTGGCCAAATATATTTGAGTGCACTCATCAACCTGGTTTTACAGGCTAAATAAAAAATTGTCAAGATAATTAAATATGAACTTTTAGGTTTGTATAAACTCCTGTTGGTGAATAAGCAGCTGCTCAGAAAAATTTATTCTGGCCTTTGTTCAATAATGAGAGCCCCAATAATTTTCATAGCCTTATGGGAAGATATACCTCACTAAATATGTTGTTACAAAATGTTTACATTGGTTATCATCAAAGGGTTGAGTTCTAAATATGTTAATGTGATATGTTTATAATGATCATCTTCAAAATATAATATTTTCTGTGGAAAAACAAGGATTTATTTTAAAAGATCCTTATGGTACCAGGCTACTACACTATAGGACATAGAGGTCCTTTACAGATTCTGCCTTTACAGGTCTTCCAACATATTTTTTATGACAATAGCCTTTTGATCCAGGTATTTGCCTTTCTCTTCTGCTCCACCTACTCATGATTACAGGTACATTTGTAGGTCCATACACTTCCCTTAGATGACATCCTATCAAAAGGTAATAATTTAAGAGTTTCTGTTTTGTTTTTGTTTTTGTTTTTATGTATTTTTAGAGGGGAGCAAATACATTTAACAATGGTTATTTTATACTAAGGTACATATCTAAGTTTGTTTCACAGATAATGTTATCATGATTGTCGTGCTAAAATACTATTGTTATGTGTGGCTTCTGATTCAAAGTTTTTTCGGTTAATATTCTATAGGAAATCAACTACTAGAACAATCATGGTTGAGAAAAATCACAGTCCTCTAACTATTTTATTTTAGATTCCAGGGTGCTTGCTATCCAGATAAAATTAAGATAGTTAAACTCACTGCTCGTAATGTATTAGTGATGTCATTGATCTTCTCTTTGGGGGGTTCAACCACCAAAGGGCAGAGACCAACACTAAAAGGTAATTGGACTAAGAAGACGACCAATATTTTGGCTCTGGCCCTCCAAGGTCATCAAAGATCCAAAGTATGAAGAAACCTTTTCTATAATACCTTACATCTTTGCAGGAATGCACAAGGGCATTTACCAACCAGACAGTCACAGAACTCGTCATGGCCTGGTATCAGCCACACAGTGGCAGAGGGAACAAGCCCCCTATGAACTGCTGCCCCCACCAGATCATGTTTCATCCCAACCTTCCCCCCTTTATCAGCTTGAAACCTTCACCCAGTAACCATAAAACAAAGGCCTGGAATGTTAGATTTCCCTTACCTTAAGATGGCCATAACTAGTGATGACACAAGCTCCCCCAGTCCCTAGCCACTGCATCAGTCAGTCCCACCCCAGCTCTTATAGGCCCCACCCCAGTCCTATAAAAAGCACTCCTTAGCTATATTGCTCTTTCTTCTGTGTTCAGAGACAGCCCGGCCGATCCTCCCCATAATAAAGGTTTGTTGTGGTCAAAAAAAAAAAAAGATTAGCATCATTTAGATAACTATTCCCTGCAAAAATATGCTCCCAGATAATTGATGTTTATCCTTATGAGAGTAATCATGAGCCTGAGTGCCCAAATTGCAACCCAAAACTCAACTTATTTCAGAGTGCCAATACTGCAGTTAAACGTTAATGCTTAAGTTTTAGTTTTAAAAAAAATCATACATTAACATCTTTTATCTTAAAAGAAAATTGCAGTAAGAGCTTTCAGTGTACAAATAGGTTTTGGTTGAAAGATACATATTTGTATTTGGTGTGCTTTTGCACAGTAGATGTGATTTTTGCTATTGTATGCATGCTGATAATTTGTCAAACCTTGGCTCATACTTCATTAGCTTGAGAGCAACACACGCAGCACTCAGGTCATCTGTTTAGCCAGTTTCTTGTATCAGATTTGATATAATTTAAAGCTGAAAACAGCTGCTCCGAAGCATAAGATGATCCAAACAAAGTAAGAAAAGCAATCCCAAGTTTTTTCATTGACTTAAAGTTGTTTGGCAGAGAATTTCACACTTTAAGGATTCCATTTTCAGCACAACTGTGCGATCTTTTGTCATCCCTTCACACTTTTGTCTTCTCTATCTTCTCAGATTTACCTGCAGGTCATAGAATTTATTTTTTCAGATAGAGCTTTCTTGAAATTCTAATAGCTCCATTTCCAGATTTCCAGATTCTAACCTGTGTTAGCAGGAAAGATCAATTTCTTCAAATTTGACTTTATCTGAAAAGGTAAAAAAACACAGGATTTTCTCCATTTTATGGAACTGTATAAATCTGTTACTAGAATTCTTCTTTGTAGCTGCTATAATGCTAGAAAATTCCTTGTAGATTTCCTAATTCCTTGTAGGATTGTCTACAAATGTAGAATTTTCTAAATGTATTTTTAAATTAGGAAAATATTTCAGCTGCTCACTTTAAAGTTCTCTTTCAAAAGCCTTCAATTTTCTCTCAAATGTTTTGATGTCGCAAAACTTCCTTTCTGTTGTTTTCCCTATACCTTTTAGTTTTTCATTCATTACATTGAAGAGTACTGTGAAATCTGTAAAAATCAAACATGAGGTAGTTAAGCCAGGCCGTAACAGTAAGCTGTGGACATTCCTGCCCTTTTTCATTCATAAACAGCCTAATTTCATCAAAGTAGGGTACAAATCTCTCCAGGTCTCATCCTCTGCTTAGCCATCAGACATTATTACGCATAAGTAAAGTATTATACTGTACCTGAACCTCAACAAGAGTTTCTTGAAACTGTTAAGAGCATGAGCCATAATGAAATTCACCATTTTTGTGACATCTTTGAGGATATTGTCTTGAGTTTTGTTGCATTCTTTGGCACAAAAAGCTTCTTGATGTATAATACAATGAAACCGAATGCTGGGTATTTTACTTATTTAACAAGGAACTATATGAAACAAATGTTGCCCCCACCGTGTACCGTGCCCCGTCACTAGTAATTGAAGCCATTTTTCTGACTTTATGTCATGGGACCAAAAAGCCTCCATCACAGCATTGTAGATATTTATCCCTTGTGTTCTTCCAGGCAAAGACACTGATTTCACCTGCTCTTCTCTCATGATGTCACTAATAGCATAATGCAAAATTATTGCTAGCTTTGCTTGATTGTATTTTTCCTTTCATCCAGCATATGGAGTAGCAGGCTGTCTTTTGTAAATCAGTGGTAAACTGCTGACTGATAACATTTGCCATGTGTAGGACTTGATCTTTAACAGTATTTCTCCTGTGTGGCATCTCAGAGATGTATTGCATAATTTTAGCCTTGTTGAGGAAATTATGAAAAGTGAAATTACTCCTAGACCACATGACCAGTTTGATAAAAAAAATCCCCATCAGGGAATACCATGTTTTGCTGTGCACAGCGAAATTTGAAAACTGTTGCCTGATTCATTTTAGAAAGGTACTTGCAAAAACTAAGATAGTAGGAATGTTATTTCTTCAATTTCCCTTCAAGGAACTGAATTTTATTTAATTTTATTTATTTATTTATTTATTTGGTACTGGGGATCGAACTCAGGTCCTTGCACTTGCGAGGCGGGCAGTGGAACCACTGAGCTAAATCCCCGGCCCATTCTTTCAGTTTTGCCAAGTTTGGCCACAGTCTGGGTTGATGTCAAAGGGCCACCTGATACTTGATAATGTGATCATGAGTTGGTTCCCTGGTACAAATCAATACAAAAACAACAACAACAACATTTAAAATCACAGTCCATCCAAGTAAGTAAATATATCTTGTTTTCATAAATTCTCACAAATATAATGATGCAGATTCAAATATGACAGGGGAACGGCAGAACATTAAAAGAATCTCATTCTCTTTAGAACATCTCTTGGCTAAATCTTAGATACTATAATAAAATCAAGTATATTAAAACAGTGAGTTCAAGCAAATTATCTATCTATCTATCTATCTCCATCCTTGGCAGCACAATGACTGGCCATCTGAAAGCTTGGACAAATCAGTGATGTCATCTCCTGGTGCTGCTACTCTTTTCCAAGCATGCATATGGCCCCTATGTGCATTGTTAACTGATTCTCAGCTGCTTAGGTGATGCTGGGGCAACTTGGCTCAATTTTGGACAGAGAGGCTTCTACGTGCCTGTTGCAGCACATATGCCATAGGTTTGGCACCACTGCCCTAGACTTTTTTAGAAGCACACACTATCTCTTTGGAGAAGCTGATCTCCATTCCTAGAGTTTCCCAGAAGTAAAATTTGGAATGATGATCAAAAATGAAAACAAAGAAATTGAGCACTGTGAGCATGAGTCAACAGCAGATCTTCTAGAAAATAATTAAATAAACACAGACTATAAGCACTCTTTAATGAAGTTAAATATACATCTAAAGAAATTATCCAGCATATATTCAAGAGAAAAAGGTGACTATGAAAGAGAAGACACAAATACAAGAATATCAGAGTATTTATTTGAATGGCTTTCCAAAAGGGCAAGTGGTGAAAAGACATTATTGAAAAGATAGTGATTAAGAATTTTCTACAATTTTTTTCTTCCATTAAATTTATTGGTACATTTTAGGTACACAACACAGTTACATTTATCATTGGGATTTTGTACCTTTACATGATATATCTTGGTTATTTTTTCCCCATTCCCCTGCCCTCCCTTCACCCCCTCCACTCTTTCCTAGTTTACAAAGACTTTGTTTCTATTTTTTCCTTTTCTTATATTTTTTTCTTTTTCCTTCTTTCCCTTCCCCTACCCCTCCCACATCCCCTACTCACTCTTTTAGACCTTTTCTTCCTATTTCACATTATCAATTGTACATTTCCATCCTTATTTATACTTTCAGTTTTTCATACCGGAGAAACACTTCAGTATTTACACGTGTGTCCTATTTATTTCACTTGAGTATGGCCTCATTGTGCATTCATTTAGCTATAAATGTTTCTCATTCTTTATGGCTGAGTAGGACTCCATTTTATAAAACAACCACATTTTCTTACAATTTATAAACCCGGTACCACTAACTTAGGTATTAAAAAGCACAAGAACCCAAGTTGATTGAATGAAAGTAAATGCTCACCTGGCCTTGTTATAATGAAGTAGGAGAACACCAAAGACAAAAGATGTTTGTCATTCCTAGAGGAAGAAGACAGATTTACCTTGAATGGTTCATACTCAGACCTTGAAATGTTATCTTCAGTGAAAAGGAAACACAATCTAGAAATCTATACTAAACTAAAAAAATATGGCAGTTCATATATTTATTTCATGCAGACAGAAACTAAGCAATTGCAAGTTAGAAGTTTTTAACAAAGGAAGTTAATTCGTAGGTGAAAAGTCTGAGGATAAATAAGAATGAAAAGCACAAGATATATTAAATATCTTAGAGCATCTAAACAGTTTCTTAGATTTTTAAAAAACAGAATACGTCTTAGACACTTTCTCATTGCTAGGACAAAATACCTGACACAATGTATATTTCATTTCGTGCTTGTCAGGCTCAAATGCAGAAATTATATACTGGAACGGCCTGAGCAGAGGAAATCTGTTCATGTCAAGGTAGACAGGAAGCAGGGAAAGAAAGAAGGAAGGAGATGGCTAAGAAGGTATACCCTTTTAGGTCATACTTCTGGTGACCTGTCTCTTTCAACCAAGCCCATCTCTTAACAGCACATTCACCTGTGGATTCAATCCACCCCATGATTCAGTCACCTAAAAGTCTCATGAGAGTTGGACAATGTATATGTAAACCATAACTATATTCTTCCTCTGGCCCCTAAAAGATCCATGTCCATCTTCTCATATAAAATGGATTTAATCCTCCTCTAAGAATCTCCAGAATTTAATAATTTCAGTATTGCTGAAAAGTCAAAGTCTCCTCTGAGACTCAAGGCAAACTCTTAGCTGTTATCCTCTATAAATCTCAAAAAGAGACGTTACTGACATACAGTGGCATGGGGTAAACATTTCCATTCCAAAAGGGAGAAATGGGAGGATAGAAAGGAATCAGACCACAGTTTAGCAGGGCAAACACTAAATTTCATAGCTCCATGTGCATTACCTGGGGCAAGTTGTGGTGAAATGTGAGTTCAAAAGTCCTGGCATTGTTGCCCACATGGCATTACCTGTTGGAACCCACATGGCCTATGTCTAGGTTGGCTGTGCTCACTGCCAATGGCTTTCCTTAGATGTTCCACATTCCTGGCTTCTTCACCTTCCTGGGGTCTCCACTATAATTTTGACTTCATTTTCACAGTTCTGCTCTCTCAAGGGCATACTGCCTGGCCTTCAGGCCTCCTAAATCTAGGTGGAAGCCTCCCTGACCCACAGCTGTTGGCCATGCCTATAAAACCAGTATCATGTGGATGACACTAGCTCCAGCAGTAGCCATGTTGCTTGAATCTTTTCCTTCAGGGGCCTCAGAATGCATAATGGCAGAACCCTTTGAACCAAATTTCCTGGAAGCAGATCCCCTTTGTATAGCCTTTCTGGAACAGGGTGGTGCCAAGTGGCTCTCTTCTCAAAGCAGAGTCTTTGAAAGAATTTTTCTTCTGTCTTTTTATACCTTTGAGCTGGTGAAGGATCTTGCTGATTCCTGAGATGTGCTCAAGGCATTTTTCATATTGTCCTGATGCAAAGTGCTTGGCTTCTTTTTAATGCTAATCTTTTTTTAGCAGCCATGCTCTCTCCTTTGCTTCAATTTTGTTTTTTTGTTGTGGTGGTGTTTTTTGTTTTTTTTGTTTTGTTTTGTTTTTTTGTTTTTTTTTTTGAGACAGTGTCTCAGACAGACCTGGAACTCACTGTGTAGCCCAGGCTAGTCTTGAACTAACAGTGATCCTCCTGCCTCAGCCTGCTGAGTGCTGGGATTACAGGCGTGCACCACCAAGCCCAGCTCTCCTTTGCTTCAGTTTTGCTGGTTTTTCCTCTGGCAAAACTGGAAATTTTTCAAATTTTTTTTTGTTTGTTTGTTTGTTTTTGCTCCTGAATCTTGTTGTAAATCTGGTTGAAAGTAGTCAGTAGTATCCATGCCACAGACTGAATGTTGGGCTGTCGTGATATTTTTTCCACCAGATGAGTCTGCCACTCTCTAATCTTGCTAAAGTGATTGATTAGGCATGGTGGGTAACCCAAATAGGATCAAATGGAAAAGCCTAAATTGACCAATTGGAGATTGAACTCAGGTCCTTGTGCTTGCAAGGCAGGCCACTGAACCGCTGAGCTAAATCCCTGGCCCTAAAGGACAGCTGCCTTTACAGGTGAGTTTTATCAAGGAACCTGTCCTTTTTAAAGCTCCATTTCAGTATTTGCATAACTGTTGGATATCACCATCTGATCACATTGTTAGTGTCTTAAAATCAGCATGTTGAAATCAGTAACTCAGGTCCTTGTGCTTGCAAGGCAGGCCACTGAACCGCTGAGCTAAATCCCTGGCCCTAAAGGACAGCTGCCTTTACAGGTGAGTTTTATCAAGGAACCTGTCCTTTTTAAAGCTCCATTTCAGTATTTGCATAACTGTTGGATATCACCATCTGATCACATTGTTAGTGTCTTAAAATCAGCATGTTGAAATCAGTTTCCACCTGCTTTTCCACTTTTGCCTATCAGTCTTGCTTTTTTTTGGTTGACTTGCCTTAGTTAACTTACGATCACTGCTTATTTTACAGTGTTTTCATTTTTCTTATGTTCCTAGGTTCTTTAACTTTCTTTACTTTCCCAGTCTCTTTACTGCTCTTCAGGACCTTATGTCCTTTTCCATTGTGAAAAAAGAAGCCACCAAATATGAATTCTTTCAGTCTGTCTTTCCTAGGCTCGGTTAAATGCTTTCCATTTTCATATAGTATAATGCTGACACACACAAAAAAAGAAAATGTATTACAAATTGCTACTTTCATGGTTACCTCCCTTTCAGTTTTCCAGCCAATATATTTTTTAGCCACTCTACACTAATGTTGTGCTCTTTTAATATTATTTCTCCAGGTTTTTCTTAACTCTGATGGCTGTTGCATTGTATTTCTTCTTCCCTTCTATCCTTGCTCCTCCTCTCTTCCTTTCCAAAAACAAAAAATGCTTACGTGTAGGTCTTGCATGAGGTACTCTTTTCTGCTTGCATCTTCCATTTTTATTTGTATGTAAATGTGAATGCATGTGACTGAATGCTTTCTACCTTCATTAATAGTATTGCTGCCCTTTGATGCACACACACACTGGAATTTCTCTAGTTTTAGTTATTGCCTGTGTATCCAAGTGGTTAGCAAATCTTGATTCTTGACAATGCTTCTCAGTTCTGTCTCTATTTCGATTGACCTGGCTATGTTCATTTACCTTGCTGAAGTCCTTAGATAGTTCTTAATGGTCTGTGGTGCAGAAATAAACTAGTATTGCCTTTGTAGCCCTATTTCCAGCAGTGAGTCCCTCCTTAAATCTTGATTCAGTATGATGGGGTATTTGCATGTTTTTTATGGTTGATGCTTTTGCTTCTGTTCCTCCAGCATCCCTTTCCTTTTCTCCCCCTCCTACACATTGAATCTCAGAAAGAAAGATTCATAAGCAAAGTCATCCTTTTCTCAGGCTGAATTCTTAGCTTCAGATGTTTCTGTGACATTGTATTTGTATCTTTTTTGATCTGTATTTCTGTCTTGCCTTAAAATAAACTTGAGTACTTGAGTGGCTTGTTTCTGCTACCTGTTTTTTCTGTTCCATGACATCAAGAACATCCTTCAAGAACATCTTTATTTCTTCTTCAGAGCCTGCAGTATGCTTTGTTTTTTTTTATATCAATTCATTGGTGGGGGGGCTATATTTTGTTTTTATTAGCCTCTAGTTTGTTGGAGACAGTGTGCCTAAAACTATTAAATTTTTGAGTTAAAAGTTAGCTTATCACTATTCCAAGATCTATTTTATAGATATAAGTATGTCCCCCAAATTTAATTGAATTCCATGATGTCATACCACTCAAGTAACTGATGGCTTCTGACATTTTCAAACTTCAGTTTCAGACTTTCAGAAGGGATGAGGTTGACTAGAGAATTCTGAAGAGCTTATTTTCTTTATATGATTTTTTTTTTGTACCAGGGATTAAACTTGGGATCTTGCACTTGTGAGGCAGGTGGTGACACCACTGAACTAAATCCCCGGCCCTCTTTAGAGGATTTTATCCAAGAGTTTAAGTCTCCATTTGCTTAGAACCTCTAACTTTTGCTGCACAGGGGAGTAGGGGTCTTCCATGAACTGGGGTTGCTTTGGCACTCTCACGTGTGATCTCAGAGGCAGAAAAGTGGCCTCCTTTTCATTTTGTCCTGTAGAAGCAAGTCTCATTTCTCTTTCCTTGAACAGTGGCTCCCATTTGTTCATTACTTTGCCTGGAGTCCTTCTTGGAGACCTCCTTAATTGTTAGGAAACCATTTTTTAGTTCTGTAATGCCTTTTATAAACTTACATAGTGTCTGATGGTTACATGGTTTTAAGAAAAATACCATGAGGAGAAGCGTTTGTCTTAATTTTCATCTTTAGTTAACTGTAAAGCTTGAATTCCACTTAGGCAGATTAATTTGTCACCACTTTATCCCCAACACTCTCTTAGTTTCCATTGTCTTTTAATGGATCATAATTTACTATTCCCAATAATATCTTATTATTGCTCTCAGAGGAGAATTGGTGCAAGAAATTTTTTCTCACAGAACTAAACTCCCTTTTTCTCTTACCCACTAGATGGCTCAAGTGCACCATGCAGTAGCTCAGCCTGCCATGGGCATGCTTCATCTGTGCTTTCTGCTTCCAGGTACAGAACTCTTGCCTTCACATTGTCTGACGATCCCTTCTCTGCACCTCTCTCATTCTAGTGCTTTACGTGTATGTGAATGGAAAATTTCCTTACATTTTAAAATTATATACCGTGTAACTGTTCTTCATATCAAAAGTAAAAACAGTGCATTAGAATACTGAAATGAAAGTTTTTGGTTAGACTGTTTTGGACTTGAATTCAGTTGCCAGTAACTTGTATATACATTTCCTCACACTAGGCACGCAGTTATAGCTCATCCTTTTCTTCATGATTGATAGTTACTTTGCATCATTCCTATGATACAGTATTACTTCAGGAGTCTTTTTAAGGCACTGTGGGCTAGTTGTTTCTGTCAGTAATATTTACCAAGTGTTTATGCACTTGGCACCCTACAGGTAGAGAGGGGAAATTGAATGAATAAACAGCTATGTTTATTAGTAACAAACCCACTGTGTTTATTTATTTTCTCTTTTGAAGCTAAATAGTAGTTGTATGAAATGACTAATGGAAATTATGTTTGTAACCATCCATGAGGACAGATATTTCTCCAAAATAAAAACATTTAAACTGTATTCCTTAGAAATATTTTACGCTTAGCTTGTTGTGGCAATACAGGCCTGTAATCCTGGCTACTCAGGAGGCTGAAGCAGGAAGATCAGAAGTTCAGGGCCAGTCTGGGCAGCCTGATGAGATCTTGTCTCAAAAAATAAATAAAAAGGACTTGAGATTATGTAAAGAGCTTGCCTACCATGAGGGAAGGCCCTGGGTTTGATTCCTACTACCATAAAAACAAAACAACACTGTTTATGATTGGTGGTTATTTTGGGTTAAGTACAAAAGAGAGGCAACTAAGAGTGGCTGAATGAGGGCTGGGGATTTAGCTCAGCGGCTCGGCGCAAGGACCCGAGTTCAATCTCCGGTAACAAAAAAAAAGTGGCTGAATGTTTATTGTCTAGTTTCTCACTTAATAAGCTCTTATGTGCATTATTGTATTTCATTCACCCAATAACCTGGCAGACAAATACAAATTTTAAAGATGAAGAAACTGAGGAATCAAGCGGCTTAAATAAATTTCCCAGGATCAAACAACTAGTAAATAGAAAGGCAAAATGTTTGGACCCATCTCAGACCTGCTTTTAAATACCTTTTCTAGGGCCGGGGATTTAGCTCAGCGGTTTGGTGGCCTGCCTTGCAAGTGCAAGGACCCGAGTTCAATCCCTGGTACCAAAAAAAAAAACAACTTTTCTTTCAAGTAACTTTTGTAGTCTCCTAGAAAAAAGGTGCTTGTCCCTTCAAAAGCAATCTGAGCCACTATGGCATATAAAAGATTGCATGCCTGCCTTCCTGTTTGCCTGCCTGCCATCCATCCATCATCTATCCATTTAAAATAATTATTTTCTGAAATGGAGCCATTTTTAATTCTTTTTTTGGGGGGGTACCAGGGATTGAACTCGGGTCCTTGCACTTGCAAGGCAGGCCACCAAACCACTGAGCTAAATCCCCAGCCCCCATTTTTAATTCTTATATCAATTGGTTGAATACTTCCATATCTGAAAGGCAGTAAACACCAAACAAAGGAGAGATTACCTTTGGGAATTGATTTTTAAATATTATAGAGAAATTTGTTTTTGTCAAAATAGAACAACCCGACCATACTGTCTCTTTGACAGAAAAACTTAAAAATATAAAAAAACTCTAAAAATTTGCTCATCCAGATTTTTGTACCTTTTAGTCTTATTTTTCAGTTACACTGTTTAGTGCCTATTGTAACTATGAATGATTTCCATCATTTTGAAAGTATAGTACATGATTTAAGGAAGATGATGAATTATTAAGGTAAAAAATACCCAAGTTTCTAACAATAACTAGATAACAATTTGTCTTCATAAGATTCCTTTGATTTCTCTTGTTTAAAGGTCCTTGCAGCTAAGCTATGAGGCAGGAAATACGGTTGTTACCCAGTTTTAAACAAGAGTAAAATAAAGAACTAAAAAATTGTTAGTGAAAGGAAGTGCCTAATTTCTCTGTGGCTGTCGTATAATTTCCTGGTTCTGTAGTCTTTGTCCTTTGTCATTGTATCTGAAAATATTTATTACATACATATGCTTCAAAATTGAGGTGGTTTTGTAATGGCTATTGAAAGAAAAATAATCATAACTGCTGACTGAACCATTGATGTCATTTTATGTCACCAGATTTAGGATGTCATCTTCCTGTGACTAAACATATCCCCCATGCCACAGTTATCCTACTGAGTGGCAAGATAGGCTGATGTTTTTATTCCTTTTTATGTATTATTAATTATTGACAGTATCGCCATATTATACAGTGTTATTTTGTATGGAAATCCCAAAAACTTTGACTATTTTTGGTAACAAAGATAATTTCATCTATAAAGACTTACTTGTTTATAAAGTTTTTTTTTTTGCGAAGGTGTTTATAGAAAGTGTATTGAATTCCTGGAGAAGTTATTATTGATAAGTATGTAATCTGAATGATATTTCAGCTGTAAGGAGGGAACTTTCAGTTGTCAATGAATGAGCATGTTTAATGAGTTCAGAGTTGTGGGATGATGGATTACAATTAGCTGTCTTAATCAACTTCATCTAATTATAATTACATTGTTTAGGGCCAGGGATTTAGCTCAGTGGTTCCACCGCCTGCCTCTCAAGCCCAAGGTCCTGAGTCCGATCCCTGGTACCAAAATAAAAAAAAAAAAAAATTACATTGTTTAGTCACTTCCTTATTCAGTAATGATAAGTTATTAGTATGTAGTCTTTGGATAGCTATCAAATATGCTCACAGATTTCCAAATGTCTTTGATGAATAAAGCCCACAAGAAATTGAAGACAAATGAAAATTCTTTAGAATTATACAGAGTTTTTCCCCCCTTTTTTGGATTTGGATGAAATTCAAATTTGTTTAATTTAACCAAAAATGTCCTTGTATAGTAAGAAAATCCTGTGTATATTTAAATAGTTAACCTGTTGTAACTCTTTGTTAGTTGAAAATTAGGGTAGGTTTATGGAAAATGAGTATTTATACATTATATATATTTTAAGTACCAAAAGTACCATTGTTTTGTTATTTTGTTTTCTTTTACTGTGCTCCATGGTGGAGAGGCGGCACTTTTATTGTGTGGCAGTACATACTGCTTATGTGTAAACACAAATTTTACAAATATCCTTATCACATGGTCTGCATTCTAATTCTTCCTTTTCTGTTTGACTTTTTTCAGAAAGTTGAATTCACTAAGTTGACTTCATGATTCATCAGTGGTTTGGGACTCAGTTTGGAAAACAAGGCCTTATAGGATTGAAAAGTAAGTTTTTCACCCTAAATGCTAGCAACTGACCATTCTAAAACAGTATGAATGTTTGTAAACCTTTATAGTAATTGAGTAGCAGAAAAAAATAAAATGAATTCTTCGGCTAAGTAATAAGCAAATGTTATTTGACTTTTGTTTTCTGAAATTTAACTGGATGCTTACAAGGTATGAGATCAAGAACTATGTTGATTGAAACATCATGGTTGTCTGTGTACCTTTAAAATTAAGACAATTGAAAGATAAGTTTCAAGTTAATTGTTTTTAAATGATGTAATTAACCAGAGCACAACATTCTAAATATGAAAAGTATGCAAATATAATTTTATTATGTGTAAGTGCAGGAGGAATAAAGTTCTGTTAAATGTTGAAGCACAAGGCTGGGTGATCACCTTCATGAATGAGTTTAGTGGGATTGGTGAGATCAGGACTGATTATTATGGGGAGATAAAGAGATTGTCTTAGTTACTTTTCTCATTGCTGAAACAAAGTTAAAGGAGAAAGGCTTATTTTGGCTCACACTTCCTAGAGATTTCAGTCCATAAGCAGCTCCAAGGCAGGGTAGCATGTCCAAGGGACATCTCAGAGGAGAAACAGTTCTTGATGAGGCAGGCAGCAAGCAGCAAGTGAGGAAGCAGCAAGCAACAACAGCCCTCTTTCTGACCCTTATGTTTTATTCAGGTTACCTGCCCTTAGGGTGGGTAACATTTACACCCAGGGTGGGGCACCCTTAATCCTACCCAGAAACAAATCAGTGGACTAATTTAGTAACCCACCACACCCTTTATGTCAGCATCATACACTAGATCCAGCCACCTCTGAAAAGTCCTACATATGAGAGCATGAGGCTTTGAGGGGACAACTAGACAAGAGCCATAACAAAGATCAAATAGCAAATACAAACACTGTATAAGTAGTTTTGCTGAGAGGGGCTGGTGGTTAGAGGTTGTGATGATAGTGAAGTTGGATTTTTAACTACTTTTTTTAAAAAGAAAACAATGGGAGAAAGAGTGAAAATCAGTTGAGCAAGATCTGGAGAGTTTTCAGAGCACTGTTACTTTTAATGGTGAAGAATAAAATATATTGTGCCCGATCTGATAGTGCACCGCTGTTATCCCATCTCTCAGCAGACTGAAGCAGGAAGATTGTATTCTGGAGGCCAGCCTAGGAGCATAGTGAGTTAAAAGGCCAGCTTGGGCTACATAGTGAGACCCTGTCTCCAAAAAAAATAGACAAGTCTGTAGAAATTAGCTTAGTGAATGGAAGTTGAGATATTTTCTGATTTTTTATTTTCTCTGGAGAGGGGTTGCATTCACCTTGAAGTAAAGTAAAATTGCAGATTTAAGTAACAGGGTGACAACTTGAAATTAATACTCTAAAAGTTAGAGAACGTAGCAGACTATGAAATGTAAGATGTTTTACCTGGCTTGGATTGGAGGCTTTAAATCCAAAAATGAGCACCAATATGCACAATTGTGTTTGTTTTATTTAGCAATCTATAGGTTCAAAAGGAGGTGGAACTTGACTGGGCCTATGATATGGATGTAGTGGTGGCCTGAGAGACCATGGAATGTAAAAGGAGACAGTGAGGAGGATATAGAAAGAAGAACACTTTCTATTATATTCTTAAAACACAGAATAATTCTGTGGACCCTAGTCACCAAAATGTTTGAGGATTTCTCCTTACCAGCAACCAAATCTGCAATTTCTCCAGTGGAAACTAGCTGGGTGTCCTCTAATTCAGTTCAGATCTAACACTGTCTGCCTAGAGATAGCCTCAGATCCTGTAGGTCAGTGATAGAATCAACTAATGTGCCAGAATGGCTTATAGAACTAAGGCAAAACTTCACTTACATTTACTGTTATAAAGGGTTTACAGAGAATACCGATAAACAGCCCAGTGAACGAGATTCCATAAGGCAGTGTGTGGGAGAACGGGTATGAAGCATCCAGTGCCCTCTCCAGGCACACTTCCTCTAAGAGCTTGCATTTCAGCCATCTAGAAGCCCCTGGAATTCACCCCTTTTGCCTTTTTCTGGAAACTTTATTACATAAGCATGGTTGATTAAATCATTGGACATCACTTTCTTCGCACTTCTTTTGACCCTTTCAACTCTATTCCCTCCTGTAAATAGTTTGAGCCATTTAACCACTAGGTGGTTCTCCCTGGCAGTAGTCATTCAGAGGTTACCTAAGAAAACCCCTATTTGTTATTAGCTCACTATCAAACAAAACATTCTACCCACTTTGGAGAGTCCCAGGATTTTAGGAGTTTTATGCTAGGAAGTGAGGACAAGACCAAATGTATCTTTCAGTTTCGTAGTATAAATTAATTAATACACTTATGTTTAGTTAGCACTATTGACATTTGTGAATCCAAAAATCCAAGACACCACAAACCAAATCATTTTATCACTTCTGTTGGACACACATGTCACTTTTAAATAGTTTTAAATGGTATTTTCTTAGTTACTTTCTGATTGCTGATACAAAATCCCTGACACCCAAAGTTAAAGGTGGAAGGGTTTATTGTAGCTAGCTCACAGTTTGTACAGGTTTCAGTCAATAGGCAGCTGGCTCGTAGGCAGGGATAGGGACTTCATACAGGAGAAACAGTTTATGGCAGGCAGAGGGCAGCAAAAGGAGCAAGCAGCAAGTGAGAAGCAACAACAAGAGCAGCCCTCTTTCTGTCCCTTAGATTCTATCTAGGTTTTACCTGCTCTTAGGGCTGGTAGCACGCTTGTCCAGGGTGGAACACCCTTAGTCCTAGCATCACACCATGAATCGATCCCAGCATCACAAAATAGATCCGTCTATCTTGAAAAGCTGAATCTATAAATGCGTGAAGCTCTGGGGTACATCTAGATGCAAGCTATAACTGATGTCATGAGCTTTTCCCATTTGTAGTTAATTTACTCGTGATTGTTTTAAATCTCCTCTGGAGGAGTGTAAAGAATAAGAGGAGACAAGCTGGGCATGGTCGTTCATGCCTGTAATCCCAGCACTCAGGAAGCTGAGGCAGGAGAATTGCTGTGAGTTCAAGACCAGCCTCGGCTACATAGTGAGTTCCAGGTCACTTGCAACTACATAGTGAGACCCTGTCTCAGGAAAAAAAAAAGAAGAAGAAGAAGAAAAAGAAGAAGAAGAAGGAGGAGGGGGAGGGGGAGGGGGACCACCTCTCTTTTGTTAACCTAGTAGGCAGTCATCTGCATGAAGATGAAACTGAATGTCTCCTTAATGGCCATTGGCTGTCAGAAACTCATTGAACTGAACAATGAACACAGCTTTTATACTTTTGATGATAAATTCCTGGCCACAAAAGTTACTGCTGATGATCTGGGTAAAGAAGGAGTTATATGGTCCCTATTGGTTTGGGAATGGCAAACGAGATTATTTGACACCCATGGAACAGGTATCTTGATATAGGAGCAGCAGGTGTGCCTGCTGTTAAGGAGCATTCCAATTATAGGCCACGGAGAAATGGACCAAGAAAGCACAGATCTATTCAGAGTTACACTGTGGATTCCAATCTGAGCATTCTCAACTTAGTATGTAAAAGGCTGGGGGTGGTATTTCTGGACTGATACTGCTGTGCTTTGTCGACCAGGGGTCTGGCGAGCTAGAATCTGTAGACTTTAATTCATTCTAACAAAGATGCTGTCTGCCAGTGTGTTATCAGAAAGCCCTTAAATAAGGACCAAATCCAGGACCAAAGCACCCAAGACTGAGCCTCTTATTGCTCCATGTATTTTGCTACACAAATACCAGTGTATAGCTCTGAAGAAGGAGCCTACTAAGAAAAATAAAGAAGAGACTGGTGAATATGCTAAGTTTTTGCCCAAAATAGTGAAGAAAGTAAAAGAAAAATGTCTGGAATTGATTGCCAAAAGATGCAGGCTGTCCTCTCTGAGAATTTCTCCTTCTGAGTCAGAGTCCAGTAACGTTTTTGCTAGGTGTGG
This sequence comes from Fukomys damarensis, assembly GCF_012274545.1. Taxonomy (NCBI): domain Eukaryota; kingdom Metazoa; phylum Chordata; class Mammalia; order Rodentia; family Bathyergidae; genus Fukomys; species Fukomys damarensis. The sequence goes on from NW_022900913.1 coordinate 69,605,748, forward strand.
TGACATACATCTGTAATCCCAGCACTGGGGAGTCTGAGGCAGGAGGACTGTCGTGTGTTTGAGACCCTGCCATAAAAGAAAAAAAAAAAAAGTAGAAAAATAATACTTATTATCTGCTGCAGATTTATATATTTTTTAAAAAGTGTTTTAAAATTTTTAGCCTTTGTCACTAGTTAGAAAAACAACAGATTTTGATGACTCAAGATGTGGTCCTTACTCTGAAAGGCATCTTGGAAGTATATAAAATTGAAGTTGTTTCTGAGTGATTAATAGTATGTTTGTAGCTAGAAAATTAGATTTTGTACTAATCTTGTAAGTCTTCAACTTACATTTGTCATATCTGGTTATCACAAATGGAAGTGCTGTTTTTCTCCTCATCTTGCTGAGCTTTCAGATCTGAAATATGGTATAATTTACTCTAAAATTCAGTGATTTTTTTTTTTTCCTGCTGGGAGCAGGCACATTTAATTACAGAAAGCTGTTTTTCATGGAATCATTTTCTTCTAACACCTACGTAGCACTTTTTAAAATTCTGATCATAATTATATTGCTGGCAAGATAAACTAGAGGTAATTATATATAGAATTAACTAATATGAATAAAATTCTCTGTAAGATGCATCTGGGACACTTCTCATTTACTATTCTTGTAATTTGTGGTGTTAGGAAGTGTCTCTGGTGATTGTTGAATGTGATTAACATTTTCTTATGAGACTTGGGAATTATAATAGTAAGTTACTTGGCAAAAGTTATTATTAGGAAATATCAGGCATTTCACTCTAACTCCAGAAATAAGATATTTTATGTGACCAGGCGTTGTTTGTTTTTTTGGTTTTTTTTTTTCTTTTTTTTGATAGGGTGAAGATTTAACCCAATTTTGTACATAGTATAAAAGTTCTTTGGGTCATGGATTTAGCTCAGTGGTGCTGCCGCCTGCCTCACAAGTGCAAGGTCCTGAGTTCCAGTCCTGGTACCAAAAAAAAAGTTCCTTTAAAACTTAACACTCTTTTTGGTGTAAAAACTCAAACAAGTTTTACAGAAATTTACAAATATGAATTTTTGTTAAATTTAAAATTAACATACAATTATTCATTGAACATCAGTAAGAGAATTTGGCATTGCTTTTTAACAACTAATGTTAATAATATAGATAATAGCTGATCATCCTAGATTCAGCTTTGTAATGTTTTGAGCTATTTGCATCTTAATTAGTAATTTTAAACTGTTGGATACCAGTTAAATTATTACAGTGGTATCATACCCATATAATGATAATCTATTACTAAATTTTTAAAAATAATAAACAAAAAGCAAAGTTTTTTTGTTTTGTTTTGTTTTGTTTTGTTTTTTTGGTGCCGGAGATTGAACTCGGGTCCTTATGCTTGTGAGGCAGGCAGCAGAACCACTGAGCTAAATCCCCGGCCCCCCTCAAAAAAGCAAAGTTTTAAACAAAAGTTTTAAAAACAATTGTTTTTTTAAATCTAAAAACATGTCTTTCCTTTCCCACTGAAGATGCCACTACAAAGTTCTGAGATATTTATGCTAAATAGTATGAATGTCTGCATGAAGTCTTGGAAATGGGTTCTGAGGCTTAGTGATTTTGTGTGGCTACCATGAAATATTAAAAGCATCCTCCTCAAACTGTAAAAATTGTGGACACTTGCCTAAACACTTAGTGATCCAATGTAATAAAACTATTGAACTAAGTGCAATTTTATGAATGGATCTTACAAAACTCAATTGCAGAAGTACAAACCAGGCTTTTTTTCTCTCTTTGTAGGTAGAGGCTAGATCTTTCTTAGAAGAAAGGGCAAACTAGATATGGTCGAATACCTAGTAGAAAGAACCTGTGATAGCCAGAGCACCAAGGTTATCTTGTGGCTGTAATACTTTTCATATTCATGGGCAATGAAAGAAATGTGCAAGCCAGGCATGGTGGCTCATACCTGCAGTCCTAGCACTCAGGTGGCTGAGGCAGGTAAATCATTGTGAGTTCAAGGCCAGCTTGAACTACATAGCAAAACAGAAGGAAAGGTGCTAATTATACAGATACTTGAATTGGCCTCTACTTTCTACAGACTCAATGGGAGTGGAACACTAACCTCTTTGTAAGATAGTAAAACAGAAAATGGAGGCGATGGGAAAATCTTAGATTTAGAGGGGCATTGTCTGAAGAGACTTTAGGCAAATTAAGACAAGAGTCTAACCTCTTCCTGAAAGCTTCATTATTTTAATGTTTATGGTAGTGACATTTCATTTTATGTAAATTTAACTGTTAAATTTAGGTATATGTATCTTGTAGACAAAATGGTGATTTAAATAATACAGAGAATTCTTCCCATCTCAGAGAGCACATGCCCTTGCAGATGGGATTCTACTGTTCTCTCTCAGTACTATGACTTCCATAGAGTGGGCGTCTCAAATTTAGTGTAATTCTAATTTAAATAAAGCCCCCTAAAATGATACTGTATATTATGATGTGAGGAATTTTTAGGGGAAATTTGCCTATGCTAGTTTTGTGAATTGTTAGGAATGCTGGAAACTTGTGTCTGTGGTTAGGGTCTTAAAGGTAAGGCCATAATCTGAATCACCTTTGTAAATTCCCTAATTCACAAAAGTCAATATAAATCTTTTGTGTATATATTCTTGAACGTTAATTCTCAAGCATATTGAAATTGAAGAGTCACCAAACAAGGATAAAAGGCCAAAGGAAAGTATACAGTTATCTGTGCATTCAATCAGCTTTAAAGGTGGTGGATAAGTAAATAATTCTGGAATGTTCCTTCTTGCCTGTTGGTTTTACTTTTATTTTGTTTTCATAAGTTTCTGAAGTCTCAGTGCCAATAGTTTATTTTTGGTGGCTATCATAGGAGCTCATGAGCTTCACTTTTCTGTGAAACAATTCCATAGTTAGCCATACCAGAAATGCTGAAAATTCCTTAACAAAATTCAACACCTCTTCATGGTTTAAAAAACAAAACAAAACCTGATGAAAATACAAAAAGACCATGCCTCAGACTGATAAAGCTGTGTGTGACAAACTCACAGCCAACATCACCATGGGGAAAATTGAACATGTTTTCTTTAAAATCAGGAATGAGACAGGCCTGTCTGCTCTCACCACTCTGTTCAATATACTTGAACTTCAGTGAGAGCAGAAGGCAAGAGAAAGAAAAGGGATGTGAACAGGGAAGAAGTCAGATTATTCCTATTTGAAGATGATACTATATAGAAGATCCCCTCTCTCCAAAATATATCTCTACCAGAGGAATTTTAGGCCTTATAATATTCTGGATTTCAAAGCTGTAATAATAAAACAGCATGGTACTGACACAAAAATAGATTTATTGACAAGTGGAATAGAACAGAAGACAGAAACAACCCCATATACCTCTAGCCATCTGATGGTTTGGTCCTTCAGTAACATCACTTTTGAGACCTGCTCAACGTCTCCATTAAAGGTAGCAAAGGAAGAGAAATGGTGGCAACTTTTTTGAACTGAAGTGGGAAGAAAGGAAGTAGTCCGTCCCCCTGTGTTTGTGGTTGCAATGGGAACAATGCAAAGATCCCTGAAGGGAGCAGAAAATGGGGGGAATTTTCTGATAAATTACTTATTAGTCCTCTTTCTAGAGGGCTTTTCTAGCATTTACTCTCACTTTTAAAGATAGCCCACACCCTTAACATCATCTATGTGTGTATAATCTCAGTGATTATATTATAAAATAATTTCTTTTTAAAAAATAATATGCCCTAGGCAAAAATAGGAGTAGAATCCTGGTGTTCTTAGTTTGGATTTCTGGTTACTTAAAAGAGTGAGAGTAGGATTCTCTTTTCTCAGTGACAGCAGTGACTAAAACATGCGTAGGTGGGCTCATTAGAGCCCAAGAGCTGGCTGGTTGTCCTGTTTTGCCATAAAGGATTGAACAATGCAGCCCAAGATTGGTACTCCTTTCACACCATCCAGGTCAGTCTCTTAGGGAAAGAAGAAAAGCACATGTAGAGAGATATGTAAATGGCTAGTCAGGCATAACTTGTGTTTTGGAAAGGAGGAAGATAGGATGGGCCTAGAATGAATCTTATGCTTCAAATATAATTGAAAAAATAAGCATCGAAAAATATGCAGGATTGGAATAGATGAGATATAATCTGAGGGCCGGTTGAGAGCTTGTAAGGAATAATGTTGAGTATAGGATTATATACGTTAGTGAGATAGTGGATTGGTTTAGGTGTGAGGCCAAGAAACTCTTAGTGTATTCTGGAAGTAGACAAAATTAGTTAGGCCCACTTTCTACAGAGCTGTTATCCTAAGGTTTATTATCTGCCTTCTGAGGAAGTAAGCTGTAGTTGTTCTTAGCACATATGGGTCCTGCTGCTTATGGTTCTGCCATGTTGGTCATAACTTACAAGATCGTGGCATGTTCTGGTGTAAAGCTAGGGCATATGAAGTGGCCTGGAATGGAGACTGCATAACTAATCATCACAGTTTAGTTATATTCTTTCTTTTATGTACATAATTCCTAGAGAGGAGGAGAATGACAGGTAAATCACAATGGGAACTTAAAGTTTCTTTACTTGTTTATTCATTCATTCAAGGCCTATTTGTCAGGTACTCTTCGAGACTCTGCTGATTTCTTCATGAACAGAAAAATTCATGCTTTCATGGTACTTCCAGTGGAGCCGGTAATAAGCCTGAAATATAAATCAGTAGTGAGAAGTGCTGTGAAGAATAATGAAGCAGAGTAGACCAAGAGAGTGAATTACAAAGTACCATTTTAGATAGCTAGGACCTTAGAGATTTATTGTTAGGAAGTGGCTTACATGATCTTGGAGGCTGACAAGCCCCCAGGCCGGCATTTGGCAAGCTGGAGACCCAGGACTACTGATGGTGTAGTGCAATTTAGCACAGGAACCAGGGGACCCAGTGGCATAACTCTAGACCAAAACCAGCAGGCTTGAGGCCTTGAAGAGCCCTTGTTTCAGTTTGAGTCCAAAGGCAGCAAAAGACCAATGAATGTCCCAGCCAAGGGAGTTAGGCCACAGGAGTTCCCTCTTACTCTCAGGGGAAGCAGCCTTTTTGTTACGTTCGGGCCTTCACCTGATTAGATGAGACCCATCCACATGAAGTCCATCCTGTTTGACTCAGTCTGTCAGTTTAAATGTTAAAGTCATCTAGTATAAAAACACCCAATAATGTTTTAACAAATGTCTGGACACATTGTGTCCAAGGGAAGTTAACTGCTGCAAAGAGGGTTAGTTAATAGTTAATAGACCTAGAATCATGATATCTAAAGATAGACAGGCTCTGGGCAGGGGTTTTAGCTCAGTGGCGCAGCACCTGCCTGGCAGGCACAAGTCCCTAAGTTTGCTTCCTGGCACCAAAAAAAATTGTTTTAGGGCCGGGGATTTAGCTCAGTGGTTCCACCACCTGCTTTGCAAGTGTAAGGTCCCGAGTTCAATCTCCGGTACCAAAAAAAATTTTTTTTTTTAAATCATTAAGATAGGTTCTGAGTTACCCCAGTGATTTTTGGTAAAATTAATTGATGATTAAAGTTTCTGATTTCTGAACCTTGCAACATTGCCAGAATTATTTTCCAGTGTCTTTGAGCTGGTTGTGTGGCAGCAATGAATACACTTTCTACCCTAAGTACCCCTTATTTACCTTAACTGTTGAATTTAGCCTGTTTTTGTCTCAGTTCAGGCTTGCCAGATGGACCATTTTATGGGTCACTGCCAGATAGCCATTTCCTATGTAGACATCACAGAACTCAATCTCGAGTCATAGAAACCTAATATAGAATCTTTTTCTTCTAGTGAATAAGGAAAGCACTGGTGAAAATAAACCAATTTATTAAATAATTTATGACTTTAAAATTGTACATTCTTGCTTAACTTTTTAAAACAGTTACTTATTAAATTCTGACTCTTTGAAGAACCTGAGTGTTTTGGAATTCTTAAGATATCAGAGATAATAGCACTTGACCCCACAAAGACCAGAGTCTGGTATGAAATCTGCAAAGCTGTAAAAGTCTATATTCAGCAAGATAATTTTAGGTGAGAATTTACATTCAAGCTAATTTGAGCTTTATTAAAATCATAATATGGACAGATTTTTAAAAATATTTTATGAAAGGGAAATGTATCCATTGGATTCATGAGAGTTTTGGAGGATGCTAATTTAGCCATGTTGACATGAGTGCCGTGTTCCTGCCATAGATATAGCAAGAGGAGACATTTGAAGGCCAGAGCTGAATCTTAATATTCTCATAGCGTTTAGTTATATTTTTAATAATCCCTTGGGCTTACATTTACTTACCTCTTAAATTGGATAGTAGCCTGTCATTTCAATTATGCTTTAAAAAGTCACATCTAAACTCTGTAACTAGCCTTTTTTAAGTCTTTAAGCAGCCTTCCTAAGTAGGGAAATGAGTCAGCAAGACTCTGTACCATTTCTTCTTGTTGTTCCAAGTTGGTGATTATAAAACAGTGGTATACCAAAGGCATTCTCCATAAATCTCACCAGTACAGAATCTTTAATGTCCTTGTCTTGGGAATTATTCCATCATTTTCTTTTTATTGTCTTTGTTAAACTTCCCTAAATAAATAGCTGTGCTTTTTTCTTTTTCTGATCTTTCTGTAATTTTTCATTAAATGTGGATGTTAGGGGCCAGGGATTTATTTAGCTCAGTGGTTCCGCCGCCTGCCTTGCAAGCACAAGGACCCGGGTTCAATCCCTGGTGCCAAAAAAAAAAAAAGTAGATGTTCACAAAGCTAAATCTTAGGGTTTTGTTTTGTTTTTTTTTTCTTTTTTTCTTACTGCTGCACTTCCCAAGGAATTTAATTCTCCCTCATTGCTTCACAAATGACAACTCTCAAATATCTTTCTCCTAGATCTCCTTTCTGAGGTTCCTTTCTATATCTAGCTACCAACTTGATGTTGCCAGTGGATATCTCAGATGTCTCAAACACATGTTCTCTTTTTTCCTATGTATCTTCTTTATCCTCAGATTTATTATATTTTAGACTCAATATTTGTGAAGGACTCACATCCTTACTCTACCCCTTACTAAATCTGTAAACATAGAGATCTGTAAGATAGTGCCTATCTTAATATAAGGTAACATCAGACAAAATGAAAATATGGGACTTTACCCTTTTGGCCAAGGTGAAGTAACAAACCAGATTACCCTCTACCCATAAACAAGTAGAAAAACCTTAGAGACCTGTTATGAAGATAAAGAATTAGTATTTCTAAAGCATTTTCAGTAGTATCCCACATAATGGAAGTTTTCTGTAATAAACACTTGTTTTTATTGTTAATAAATATATATATGGTGATTTTTTAAAGTTGTAAAGTGATTCTGAAAGGGTAAATTGTAATATTAAGTGTTTATATTGTAAAAAGCAGCTCTCAAATCAGTATTCTGAAATTTTTATTTTTAAGAAACAAAAAGAACAATCGCAAAACAAAAAGAAGGAAGAAGGGAACTAAGGAAAAAGAAGTGAAGAAGAATAAAAATCAAATTAAAATAGTATTTTAGAAGATCGGTAATAGTGATAACAGCCAGATTAATTAGAAAAAAAGACACAGTAGTAATGGAAATTAAAGAGGAGACATGACCACAGGTTTTATAGGACATTAAATTGGACAACTTAAATGGGATGAGTTCTTCAAAACACATTTACTGAAGTTCACCTGAGAGGAAAAGGTATCCTGAACACCGAACTCTATGTCTGCGGGAGAATTTAAATTTGTAATTGTGTCCGTGCCTCAGAAAAATTCATCCTAGAACACTTCACTGAGATATTCTGTGAGACTTTTAAAGATGAAATTATATCAGTTGTACACAATTTTTTCAGAAAATAAAGCCAGTGTAGACCTAATAAAAAAGGGAAGCTAGAGTTCAGTGTCCCCCAGAAAAGTAGATAGAAAAGCTTTAAACAGAATTTTAGCCTGCTAAAATCAGTATATTACCAACTGGGAGTCATTCCAGGAATGCAAGATTAGTTAAATATTTGAAAGTACATTGATGTCATCATATGACCCAACTAAGAATAAAATTATATGATTTTCTCAATAGATTGAAAAAAATCATTTGACAATGTTAATACCCATTAATGATTAGAAAAAGTTCTCGGTAAATTCTGAAATTCTGTAGTGTATATGATGCTTAGCAATGAAAGACTATAAACTTTTTTCCTAAGATCAGCAACAAAGGAGTGATGCTTTACTCTTACCACTTCATTTTGGCATTGTTCAGAAATTATACCTAAGCCGGATGTGGTGGCGCATGCCTGTAATCCCAGCACTCAGGAGGCTGAGTTCGAGACCAGCCTGGTCTACATAGTGAGTTCCAGGTCAGTCTCAATTACATAGTGAGACCCTGTGTCAAAAAAATGAAACAAAGCAAAACAAAATAACCCAGAAATTATACTTAGTGCAGTGGGGCAAGAAAAGGAATTCAGGGTTCCCAAATTAGAAATGAAGAAATAAAACTGCTTGAGTGTATAGAAAAAGCTCAGAAAATTCACCAAATACAGCAACAAAAATTGCGAAGATGGATAACTGAGTTTAGCACTACATCATGATAGAAAATTTAATTGTATGTATCTACTATATGTACTAATAATGAACAGTTGGAAATTTTAAATTAAAATGTTCATTTTAGCATTTAAAGTAAAAGTACCCTTGGGGAAGATGAACAAAATTTTGTACAGCCCATATATCAGAAATCATAGACATTGCTGAGAAAAATTTAAACGCAAATAATTGGAAATAAGTATCATGTTGATGAATTAAGCTCAGAATTATTGTACAGGTTGAGAATCTGTAGTTGGAAAATCTAAAATGGCTCGTAACTCTTTGAGGTATTTTAGATTTTGAATTTTTTATTAGGGATGATAAACTTATGTGAAATGTCAGATGCTGTCCCTGGGTGAAAGGGTACCCAGGAAATCTACAAACTTTTGCAACTTCTGTGAAAGTCTAAAATTATTTCAAAATAAAGAAAATGGAAGGCAAGCCACAAATGGGAGAAAATCTTTGTAAAACGTTTGTTAAAGAATGTATATCCAGGGCCCGGGATTTAGCTCAGTGGTTCTGCTGCCTACCTCAAAAGCTCAAGGACCCGAGTTCAATCCCC
>NW_022900913.1:69615095-69617932 GCF_012274545.1 Fukomys damarensis
ACAAAAAAAAAAAAAAAAAAAAAAAAAAAAAAAGTATATCCAGAATATATTTTTTTAAAAAAAGTGTTACAACTTAGTAACGGGGAAAATAGTATAATGGGCAAACAAATTGAATACTTCAACAGCAACAAAGCAGAAGATACATGAATGACATCTTAAGCCTATAAACAGATGCTCAGCTTCATTATTTACTAGGAAATGCAAATGTAAGCTACAATGGAATGCGACTATATACTCTAAAATTAAGTGACAATCACCAGAAAGTGGACAACTGCAACTCATCCATTGCAGGTGCAAATGAAAAATGGTATTACCACTTTGGAAGACATACTGGCACTTTCTTATAAGCATGAGATTGAGCAGTCTTCCACTTCTGCATATTTACCCATCATTCAGTAATCCCCAAACTGAAAACCATATAAATGTGTAAGTAATGCATTGTGGGGTGGAATACTGCTTTGTGTTAAAAAAAGGAAAACAGAGTGGATGAATCTCAAAGCTGTTAAGGCAAGTGAAAAAAGCCAAACAAAAAGTACGTGCTGTTTGATTTCATTTAGGTGTAGATCTAGAAAAGAAACATCTATCTAAGCAGTTCAGTGGTGGTAGTATAGGTGGGGCGGGGGCAGAGATTTATCTACAGAGAACATTTTGGGGTGAGGAAGTGTTCTGTATCATGATTTTGGTGTAGTTACCCAACCATATGCATTTATCATAACTCATCAAATTGTGTAGTTAAGGCTGGTGAATTTTTGGAGTCTTTGCATATGCCATTTTTCTGCCTATGAAGCTCCCTTACCCTACCTAGTTAACTCACAGTTAGTGTTCAGGAATTGCTTAAATACTGTGTTGTCAGAGGAATCCATTTGTTCTTGAGCCCAGACTAGCACAACCTGCTATGACCCTTTTTGCCCTTATCTCAGCTTTTGTTATTTTCAGGCTGAAGGTCTCTTTCTATCTTAACTGCAAATGCTGAGGAGCTAGATTCTGATCACTATTGCGTTCACAGTGAGTCAGGTCCTCAGTACATCCTTCACTGCTTAATAGAAGTGAAAGTTCCCTGGCTCACATAGAGCTGGGAGATGATATGGCTGCAGTACACCTGGGGAGTCGTGATTCTGTTCACTTGCCTGCCCTGGCTTTGGTGAACATCTCTTGTAGGCAGCATAGGTTGTCCTGTTGCTGGGCCATCCTTTCTGAGACTATAGAGAAGACTTTCCTTGCTAGGGTGCATTCCAGGACCTAGTAACTTTTTCTTTGATTTCCAGCAAGTTTTGTTACCTGCCTTGGTAACTAAAGTCAGCTCCTGTACGACACCGCAGTGTGCTTCCTTCTCTCCTGATCTGATGTTCCTTCCAGATGGGAGTTGCACTCCTCCAAGCAGGTCTAATTAGGGGAGCTCATTTGCAGGCAGTTAGACAGCTTGAGCAGAGGCTTGTTTAACCTAGCATCAGCTGTGTGATCTGACTTGCAGAGTACCAGAGATCATCACAACTGTCCTTGAGGCCTGTGCAGACAGTTTCATGATAAATGTGTACAATATTTAACAAAAAACCTTATACCTAAAACTTTCCTATCTTCTCTTCCCACTTTTGTTCCTCTTTATTTCTCTATTCTGTAGACAAGAAGGGATTCAAGATAGGAGATTGGTTAGCAAGGCCATACTCATATTTGATCATCTTATGAGTGTAGTTGAATGTTTAAATCACTATCAGCTTCCTTCTCTATGCCTGTCTCCATTTTGGCAGTTTATAAAGCTTGTCATTTCATCCAGTCCTCACTGGCATTACCTGATCAGTGTAGTTACTGATTTTGACAGTGTTTTTCTGGAACTTTCCTTAACAGTTTCCTTTATTTAATTAATACTTAGCCTTTGTGCTTATTTTTAACCCTGTCAGAGCTAAGTAATCTCACTCCTTTTATCAGATTTTTGTAGCCTCTCTGGTTTTCCTGTTCCATTCTTACCCATTTTTTCCACCTACAGTGCAATTCCCACGTTCCATGGACCTGGCCAAGGCATTCTCTTGCTCCCCACCTTTGAGTGGTTTCTCTAATCTACTGGAATTTGCCTTCTTCTTTCACAGACTATAGTTTTGTGACATAGCTCAGTATCTGGCCCGTGGTAGGCACTAATATTTGTTGAATTAATTCTTTGCATTTTTAAGTCCTATCACATTTAATACATACAAAGAGTAATTCCTTATACCTAACTGGTTTGTGCTGGGGGGTGGTATGTGAGTGGTAGGTTAAAGCTGTCTTTTTGTGTGTTTTGCTTTGTTTTGTCCAGGCTGGTTCCAGTCTTCTGGGCTCAAGTGGTCAACAGTGCCGGAACTATAGGTGCATACTTCAAAACCTGGCATTTGCCTTTAGGTATAGACTGCTTTTAGATAGTAAGGATGGAGTGATGGGATTTATTATTATCCAGTATTCAACTGGGTAAAAACAGAATTTCTTGCCAGGCATGATGGCACATACCTGTAATCCCAGCACTCGGGAGGCAGAAGCTAGAAGATCCTGCTAGTTTGAGGCCAACTTGAATTACATAGTGAGACCCTCTCTCTCAAAAAAAACAAAAAAAAAAGACTGCCTTGACTTTTACTTTACAGATGTTAGAGAACTGGCCAGAACTTTGATTTTTTTGATGTTAAAATATTTAGACGGAAATTTTTTGGTTTTTGTATTGTATATTTTAATGTACTTAATCTCTCTCTCTCTCTCTCTCTCTCTCTCTCTCTCTCACACACACACACACACACACACATACACGTTCTGCCTCTTTTTCCCCATTAAGTTTATTGGTACATTTAAGGTAAACAATACAGTTACATTCATCATTTGGA
>NW_022900913.1:69618023-69662388 GCF_012274545.1 Fukomys damarensis
TTTTTTTTTTTTTTTTTTTTTTTTTTTTTTTTGGTACCAGGGATCAAACTCAAGGCAGGCAGAGGAATCACTGAGCTAAATCCCCGGCCCTGGGATACAACATGATGTATCTTGGTTCTTATTTTTCCCCATTCCCCTGCCCTCTCTTTACCCACTTCACCCTCCCTATTTACAAAAACTTTGTTTCCATTTTTTCCTTTTTTCATATTTTTTCTGTTCTTTCTTGATACTACTTTTTCTATCCCACATCTCAGATTTTCAATCATTTTAGACAGCATATATGTGACACTAGGATGTTGTGTGGTAGAGAAGCTGTCCAGTGACAGCACCTTGTTTGTTAGGCAGAGGTGGTCTGTGCTAACCAGTTTACTAGTCTGACCTTCTAGACAACATTAAATGAGACTCTTAACAATTTTAATGAAAGTTTATCAGTTTCTCACAGAAATCAAACTTCAGTAGTCTTAATAACCACATTAAAAAGATTGAATTAGAGGTGCTTTTTAGAACATGTTTAATTATAATTACTTTATACTAGTGACATCTAGATAGGAGAAACTGTTAGTCTAGTAAATGTATTTTAAAAGAAATTAGGTCATATACATAAGTATGGCAAATACTAACCAAGGCTCTGTGATATTTTTTTCTGTGTTTTTGTTTGTTTGTTTGTTTGTTTGTTTTTTGATACTGGGGATCAAACTCAGGTCCTTGCCCTTGTGAGGCAGGTTGCAGAACTACTGAGCTAAATCCCCGGCCCTCTCTGTGTTTTTTAAACAGGTAGCTCTTTGAACATGACTTCTCACAGTCTCTGTTAATACCACTATAGAGTAAGGACTCAGATTTTAAGTTGAACAAGTTCATTTGATAACATTACATTTTGTTCCATTTTGCAGCCACTTGGTGAATTTTTGGATGAAGCCATTAAATTAATTGCTTGCCATCATGAGCAGAAGCAAGCGTGACAACAATTTTTATAGTGTAGAGATTGGAGATTCTACATTCACAGTCCTGAAACGATACCAGAATTTAAAACCTATAGGTTCAGGAGCTCAAGGAATAGTATGGTAAGTTTTTACTTCTAAACTTAGGCAAAGATTCATTCATTGCTCCCTTTTTTCATCTCATAATATAGATACTTTGGTAAATAAATTGCCTCAAAAAAATGAAATTAAAACTATAAAAATTAAGTGAAAACTGTAGCATGGTTGATTGTTTTCCTCAGGGAGTAATGGGCTTTTTATTATTCATAAAGCATGATTTTAATAAATCAGCACTACTATCTTTAAATATGAACCATGATTGAATATTTGATCATATGTTATATAGAGACATTTCTGTAGCAGGAAAGAATAATTGGCACAGTTGTTAATTCCATGCATACATCTATTCCCATAGCTAGTTATATACTAAGAAACCTCACTTAATCTTCACTTTTACACTATAGTGAAACTCTGGAATTTCAGAAATCTTATTTTACACTGGAGAATGAATTCACCTAATATCATCTCACTGTATGTGTTTTACGACTCATATATATCTTTAAAATTGATTTACAAGCTAATTTCTACAGAATGCCCAGGCTTTTATTGATCAGCATAATTCCTTATAAACTGAAATGCAGAACACTCCTTGGGGTAGTTCTACTAATGATTCAAAATCACTAAGTTAGCATAATAAGCTAGTGTTTGAAGGAATTCTAAACCACAGTTAAGCATAATTATATCTTTATTACCTCTTACTGAACCAAATTTGTTTTGAAATCTATTTAATATGCAGGTGCTGTTTATGATCCAGCACTTATGCCAGGTTCTAGAGAAGCTCTTACACTTGAACACAGAGAGACAACACACATAGGGCTCTTCTTTGCACCATTAAGCACAGTAGCAAAACTTGGAAAAAGAATCATCTATCAACAAGAGAATAAAAAATTATGATGTAGTCATAGAGTAGAAATACTGTTCAGCATTTAAATAACCTGGTGCTATCTATATCAACAAGGGACGGTATCAGAAATGTTGAATTAAGTTCAATAACAATACACATGTCAGTGTATTATTTGTACATTAAAGTATGTAAAAAAAATACCATTATTTATGAGTGATTTCATAAAAACACCAAACTGAAAATTTACTTATCTCTGAAAATATAGAAAAGGGAAGATCTTTACTTGTAGAATATTTCTAGCAGTTGGGCTCATTTTATACACTGCATTCTCTAGCTGTCATTTTAAGAATATAATCAATTAGCCAGCCACAAATTAAAGAAAATGTTACTATATAGTCAGAATTAGGATTCTGAAAGCCTGTTCTTGGTTCAGGTTCTACGTCTGTGACTTAGCTTTGTGATTCTTGGCAGATTAACATTTCAGAGCCTGTATTCTTACCTAATTTACAGAGTAGTTGTGAGAATTATGTTACACTATTTATAAACACTTATGCTATTTAAAAATATATTAATGTTTCTGATTATTCTCAGAGAAGAAGTGCACTTTGAAATTTGTGTACCAGAATTAAGAATAAAACATTGCTTTGAAAAGGACCTTAAATCCTCTTAACCCAGTACCTGTCCTAAGGAATAAATGTCTTCAAATTTTCCCTTAATAATTCTCCTAAAAGTTTGAAATAAACAAATATTAAATGTAAAAATTTTAAAACTCATTGTTATGTTATTGTAGTGATCAACTGAAAAATTCTATTTGGGGGGCAATAAAGAATTATTTTGGACCTCGTCCATAATGTAAGATTCACCAGACTTGGATTAGGGCTTCTGAATCCCCAGTTGTTTCTGATCTGTGCACATTTAAGAATTAACAATTAGAACCTTGTATCCTTGGATATAAAATAGTGAAATCCACTCAGATATTTTGAACTTTATAGTTTGAAATATTCCTTTTATTTGGCAGGTAAACTGTGAATAGGAATGAATTTAACAATTACAAATAAAACTTGTGTTTTCTAAAGATAGAATTACTAGAAATTTTCCATGACCCCAGTGTGGTTTCATTTTATATTTAATTTGGACAGGATATATATCTGTAAATATGGCATTTTGAAAGAGAATTATAATATTTGTGTACATTTTAGTGTGTGTGTATTTATATGCATTGGTATTGTTGTGTGTTGAATATATAGGTATATCCATTTATATAGTGTTAGTTTCTTAATCCATATAGTTTTGTGCTATATCTGATATGAGATAGTTACAAAACAAATTCAGAGTTATAGTTGGGTAAGGAAATCACATTAATCAGAAGTGAGCTGACTTTTCAAATATTACACAAATAAAAATCCTCTTTTGTAGCATGTTGGATGGCATAGTATTGTTCATACTATTTATAAATGCACACACAGCCTCATGTTTTAGTCTTCTCAGCTTTGCTTTTAACTTTCTGGCTAATCTGCAAATTACTCAGTTGCTGGCCCTGTATTAAGCAGTGTTGAATCCAAATGGTTTTTAAAGTCTTTCAGTCATAAAATTCAATAATTTAAATACAAGTTACCTTATTTGGGCTTCAGTTTCTCTGACCGGTCATATGTGAAAGGCCTGCCATGTGGTGAGTGTCATCAGGTAGAGGAAGACATATAGGAGTTAGATTATAGATGAGTGTGATGCTCTGTGTCCCGGTTAGGAAATAGCTACTGATGTCCTCAAATCTGGAATTTGTGTTTATCAATTGATTTGTTTCGTTTCTCCTCCAAAGCAAATTTTAAAGATTTTTATTTTTTTAATTACAAAATAAACTTTGATTTACATACTTCTGTATGTACTTTTCCCTTTCTGTATTTATTTTGTGTCCAAAAAGATGGAAGTAGCATATTTTTGTAGAATTCTTGGGCAAGTATTTTGAGTAGAATTTCTAGCCACGTGTCTTTCTGCCTTTCTCTGATTTAGGTGTAAGAGGAAGAAATCCATTAGGCTCTAAGCTGTTTAGTGAACCTAGACACACGTGAGGCATTTGTATAGTCATTGCCCACCATGTACAAGGTGGGCCTGGAGGATGCCCAGTGAATAGGTAGGTGCCTCCTCACAGTCCATTGTCTCTTTGGACAGTGTTTTAAGAGACAGGTGTTACACATTGTAGGAGTGTGCGGAAGTAAGTACGGAAAGCAAGTGTCAAACAGATGGGACAGTTACCTGATTTTGTTTGCCTTTGGAGAAAGTGAGGAATCTGTATTACTATTTCATAAATTCTGTTCTACAGATTTTTGCTTAAGTTTTCTGTTTTTCTTTTTAAATTTCTTATTGCAGTGCAGCTTATGATGCTATTCTGGAAAGAAATGTTGCAATCAAGAAACTGAGCCGGCCATTTCAAAATCAAACTCATGCCAAGCGGGCCTATAGAGAGCTAGTTCTTATGAAATGTGTTAATCACAAAAATGTAAGTGAATATTTTAAATTTCTTAAAATCAAATCAACTTTTATTCATGAATACATAAATAGCAAAGACTTTTTAAATATTAGGGGTTTTAAATTGTTCTTCCAGATTGAAATATTGTTTAAAAGGAATAAACACATCTCTCCACAGTGTGAATTTTACTCAACTTTGTTAAATAATATCAAAAGAAAAATAGCTTTTGAAAGTTAGATTGTGTGATTTCCTGACATTTAATTTCCAAAAGGAGTTTTAAAGAAGTATTTTAGAACAATTTTATTCAGGATTGATCTCATCTTTTGCTTTTTGTTCCCTGTAAAGGTGGCATTTCAGAAAACTCTAGTCTTAGCACAAAGATGTAATTGTTCCCCTTTTACTTTGACATTGAAACTTAAATCATATGGCATATAGAATTAAAATCAATCTCTTTCCCCGTCCTACTTTCTCCCCCACCCCACCAACTTTCTTGCATCATCGGAGTGCTGAAATTACAAACATGTGCCACTTCATCTAGTTTATTTTGAGAATAAACAGTTATACTTTTAAAAACTTATACTATGCATACTGATACTTTTATGATGTTTTTAGTGGAATGATCACTCCAAGCTGAGAAGAAGTAAACTAGGAGAAAATTTATGCAAGGAATCATTTTATAAAATACTTAAAAGGAAGCATCTGGCTTGAGACACTTTGTGGTGTTTGTCCAAAAGAGTTACTGAAATACACTTAATACTCAATACTTTCTGATAGTAGATAACACAATTTAACACATTTTGAGAATTAAGAATATAAGTCTTCTGTGTATTGGAGGTACAGGTTCTTTACCCAGAGAAAAATATATGGCAATTAAGAATTAGGCTCCTTAGTTGGGAAGTTTACCCTTTTTTTGAAGGCAAAACAAATATCAGATATATCAGGGCATTCATGGTCTAACTCTGAAATGATGGTGATTGGGCAGTAAGTGCCATGATTTCTAGAGAGATTTCTGTGAGCTTCAATGAACTGAGAAGGCTTTGGAGAAGAGTAGACTTAATCTGACTCTTAAAAATGTAAAACTTGGCTTGTTTAAGAAAAAGGACCTCCTAGCAAGGAAAAATTATGTAGCTGTTCTTGTTCTAGGTGGGAGCTAGAGGTATTACTCATCAAGGTTTTGTTGGTCTCTTGGTCTTGGTAGAGCTGCTAGTGCTCTTGTAGCTTATGACCATTTTCACGATGAGGGTTCTGTGTGTTGCCTTTGTTTTCCTTTGGCACAGTTGAAGGCTCAAAACATATTTTGTTCAGTGAATGAATATAAATAAATGTGGTGAAACCAGGGATGGTAGTTGCTTTTCCACTCCCTTATAGATGGGTGTTTTTGTGTCTTGTCTTTTAAACATTTTCATCATCCACATAGATCAGTCATCTGTTGGTTGAAGTGCAAACTTGAAATGAATAGCATTCTTTCAGATATTTTTTATGATACAGGTACTGGAATAGGAAACAAATCACTCTGAATCTTCTGATGTAAACTGGAGGGCACAGTGGAAAATTAAGTTTGGATAGGAATAAAAATGAGTTCAATTTTATACTATTTGTGAGATATCTGTATAAATGGCATGTATATCTGAAACTCCTAAGTTAAGCAAAAGCTTTTAGTGCATATGGGAATTTGCCACATAGTCATGTTGGAGAAAAAACATAGATAATATCATGCAGGGGAAGGGTAAACAGAAAAGAAAAGGCTTAAAGACAGTAGCAGGAAAGAGGGTATGCCTCTTGATAAATCAGTGGAATTGACTGGAAATGAAGAAAGCTGAGAAATTGGAGTAGTATTAAAAAATGGAACCAGTGGGAGGAAAGGGCTGATTATAGAAGAACACTGAGTTAGACAAGAGCTATTAGAAGGTATTTACATTAGTTGATAAATGTAAATGTATGTAGAGCTTTTTGTCATATAAGTACTTGAAGAGTATTCATGAGAGGAAAGGCTTATGTAAAACTCTTCTATTAATAAGGTTTTTTTTTGTTGGTTTTTAAGACTGTTAGTTTTAGGTTCATAGCAAAATTGGGAAGAAGGTGCAGAGTTATTTTACATCCTATACCCCAGCAAATGTCCTATATCCCCCAAAATATAACGTCCCTTACCAAAGTGATACACTTGTTGTAATTGGTGAACCTACATTAATACACAATTATCATTCAAAATCTGTAGCTTACATTAGGATTCCCTCCCTCCCTCTCTCTCCTACTCACTCCCCCCACCTTGCAGTCCTGTGGGTTAAACCCAGGGCTCATGCATTCTGAAAAAGCATTCTAGCACTGAGCAATATCTCAGCCTCCTGGGTTCACTTGCAGTGTGTTATATTCTATGGGTTTGATACATTCTATCTTCATACTTTCATATAGAGTAGTTTCACTGCCGTAAAGATCTTCTATACCTCCTAGTCATTCCTTCCTCTTCCCCAATTCTGGTCCATAAAGCTTTAATATATTAAAATGATTACTTGCTCTTAAAACAGAATTTAAAGGATTAAACTAATAGTGAATTTTTTTAACATGTTTCTGCCAGTTTGAACCACCAGTGGTATTGGGTGGCTTGGATCTGATCACTTTTATTGGTCTTTTTACTAATAAAATGAATAAAAAGCCACCCAGTGAGATCGTCATGCTTGTACCACTGGTAGTACAAGCCGCCCAGCAGTGAGACATACAAATTACATCTCAGTTGTGAACATGTTAAACCATGTATTTGTGGTTCCCAAATGAAGTATTAAGTAATTTCTAATTTGTCTTTCTGCTTTACCACAGATAATTGGCCTTTTGAATGTTTTCACACCACAGAAATCCCTTGAAGAATTTCAAGATGTGTAAGTGTGGTAATCAGAATATTGTTAGTATAAAATGCTGTTGGTACATTATTCTTAGATTGTTACTGTACACTTTAGCTGTCTTCCTTTTCTACCCATGAAGTTACATAGTCATGGAGCTCATGGATGCCAATCTCTGCCAAGTGATTCAAATGGAACTAGATCATGAAAGAATGTCCTACCTTCTCTATCAGATGCTGTGTGGAATCAAGCACCTTCACTCTGCTGGAATTATTCATCGGGTAGGTAGATAAACTACCACCACATGCTTTTTTATCATGGAGGTAAAATTCAAATAACAAATTGACCATTTTAGTATATGTGCTGCCGAAGTGAGCACCAAATTGACCATTTTAAAGTGTACGGTTCACTGGCCCTTAGTCTATTTAGTGTTACTCAGCTCCCATCCGTATCAAGTCCTAAAATATTTTTATCACCCTGCAAAACTCCAGTATTCCTTAAAGTAGTCACTGTTGACTCCTCTCTCCCACCCCTCACACCATACCTAATCTTCATTCTCTGTGCACTTCTTGTGGATATTCCATACGAATGGACTCTTCATGATGCATGACTTTTGTATCTGCTTCTTTCACTTAGCACGTTTTCAAGGTTGTCCATGTTGTATCATGTATCTTTTTTTTTTTTTTGGTTTTTGAGACAGGGTCTCATTATGTAGTTGAAACTGACCTGGAACTCACTATGTAGCCCAGGCTGGTCTTGAACTCACAGCAATCCTCCTGCCTCAGCCTCCTGAGTGCTGGGATTACAGGCATGTGCCACCATGCCCAGCTCAGTGCTTTCTTTTTGTAATGACTGAATAATATTCTGTGTATCACATTTCATTTATCCATCCATTTATGAACATTTAGGTTATTTCTGTCTTTTAGGTATTACACCTAGCACTGCTATGAAAATTCATATACAACTATTTCAAGCCAGGCGTGTTGGCTTGTGCATATAATCCCAGCACTTGGGAGGCCAAGGCAGAATTGCTGAAAGTTCATGGCCTGCCTGGGCTAGCTACATAGCAAGACCCTGTCTCAAAAAAAGCATTTGTTTGAAAATTTATTATCATTTCCTTTCAGTATATATCATCCTATACATGGACTTGCTGAGCCATGTTGTAAATTCTATGGTTCACTCTTTGAGGAGCCAAAGCACTGTTTCCAAAATCAGCTGCACCAGGCCCGGGGATTTAGCTCAGTGGTGCCCACCCAAAATCAGCTGCACCACTTTATTCCCCAGTACAGCATACAAATGTTCTAGTTTCTCCACAACCTTGCCAGTACTGTTAAGTATCTGGTTTTGAGTCTAGCCAACCTAGGATGTGAAGTGTTTTATTGTAGCTTGGATTTGCCTTTCCCTAACAACTAATGATGTTAATCATTTTTCATATGCTTGTTGGCAGCTTGTCATCTTTGGAGAAATGTCTATTTAAGTCTTTTGCTTGTTTTTTAATTTGTTGCTTGTGTTTTTGTTATGATCATTAAAATGACCATATTCATATTCCATATAGTAGATCATGCCTTTGTCAATTACATGAAGTACATCTCTTCTCCCTTTCCATAAGCTGTTTTTCTACTTTTTGATATCTGTTAATATGTAAGTTTTTAATTTTCATAAAATTTAATTTTTCTTGTTGCTTGTGCTTTTGTCATGTAAGAATGCATTGTCAAATTCAAGGTCATGAGCTTAGGTTTTCTTGTAAGAGTTTTATAGTTTTATCTCTTATATGGGTCTTTGACCCATTTTGAGTTCTTTTTTATGTATGGTCTAAGGTAAGGGACCAACTTCATTCTTCATATGTAGAAGTGCACTGGTCCCAGCTTTGTTTGTCAGAAACTGTTCTTTTCCTCAAAGAATGGTCTTGTTAAAAACCACCAGACCATAGATACATGGTTTTATTTTTGTGAATTTTTTGTTTGTTTGTTGTTGTTTTGCTTTGCTTTGTTTAGTTTTGTTTTGTTTTTGTACCAGGGATCGAACTTGGGACCTTGCACTTACTTGCAAGGCAGGCAGTGGCACCACTCAGCTAAATCCCTGGCCCCATGGTTTTATTTTTGGATTCTCATTTCATTGGTCTTTGTGTCTGTCTGTATATTAGTACCACATTATTTTGATTGCTGTAGTTTCATAGTAAGTTTTGAAATGGGGACTTAATATTAATTCTCCAACGTGCCAGGGATTTAGCTCAGTGGTTTCTGCACTTTCTTCACAAGCACAAGGTCCCGAGTTCGATCCTTAGTACCAAAAACAAAACAAAAAAAATTCTCCAACTTTGTTCTTTTTTCACTATTGCTTTGACTATTTGGGGCCCCTTGTGATTGAATATGAATTTCAGGATCAGCTTTCCCATTTCTGTAAAAAAAAAAAAAAAAAAAAGGCATTGGAATTTTAATAAGAGTTCCACTGAATTTGTACATTGCATGGTAGTTTTGTCATCTTAACAAAATTTAGTATTCCAATTTGTGAACGTAGGCTATCTTTCCATTATCTTGAGTTTTCTTGAGTTTTATTAGTCTACTTGGGCTGCCATAATAAAATGATACAGATTGGGTAGCTTAAATAACAGAACTTTATTCTCTCACATTCTAGAAGTCTGTGTACCAAAATATTTTAGTTTCTGTTAAAGGCCTCTTTTTCTGGTTTGGCACAGCTGCCATCTTGCTGTGTTTTCACATGGCTTCTCCCTCTACCTGTGTGGGTAAAGAATACTTCAGTGTCTCTTTTACGTGGACATCATTCATTTGGACAGGAGCCTCTTATGCTCTCATTATAACCTCAGTTATCTCTGTAAGGACCCTATGTTCAATACATTCAACATTGGCACTTTGGAACTTTAACACAGGGATTTTGAGGGGACACGATTTAGTTCTTTTTTTTTTTTTTTATGGTACTGGAGATTGAGCTTGGGACCTTAGGCTTGCGAAACAGGCAGCGGAACCACCAAGCTAAATCCCCAGCATCCACAATTTAGTTCATTTCTTTGGTTAGTGTTTCATAGTTTTTGTTTGTTTGCAATATTGGAGATTGAATCCAGGGCTTTTGCACTGAACTAAATCCCTAGCTAATGACCAGATCTCACTATGTTGCCTGGGTTGGGCTCAAACTTATGAGCCTTCAGATTTAGGCTCCCAGAGTTCTGGGATTACAGCTGTGTACCTCCATGGCATGGCTGTTTTATAGTTTTCAGTGTACTTTGACCTTAACTTATTTCTCGGCATCTTATTTCTTTGGCAGCTATTATAAATGGAATGGTATTCCTATTTTCCTTTCAGATTCATTGGTAGCATATAGAAGCACCAACTAATTTTGCTGTGTTGAGCTTGTCTTACAACTTGGTAAAGTTTATGAGCTTTGCTTTTTAATGGATTTAAATGATTTTCTGTATATTATTTTGGGTCATACCATCTGTACCTTAGATTTACTTGTTTCATTTCATTTTGGGTGCCTTTTTTTAGCCTAGCTGCTCTAGCTAGAACTTCAAGTAAAATGTTAACTAGAAGTAGTTAAAGTGGTTTTCTCTGTCTTATTTCTGATCTTAAGGGGAAGGCTTTCAGTCTTCACTATTATAGTTGTCTGTTTTTTGGTTCTATAACAAAATACCCAAACCTGCATACTTACAAAGTATCTGGGGGTCTCCTTGGGGTCAGCGTCCATGGGGAGTAAAGGAAGTAAAGTGGGCAGGCAGAGAAATTGAACTGGATGATCACTTCTCAGACTTTTGGCTAAGATCAAGTGTAGAAATTGAACTGGATGCAGTCACTCCAGAAGCCTCAGATGGCAACTCAGCCAGCCACCACCCAGGAAGCAGTGTGGCCTCCTCCTCTGAGGACAGTTCCTGGGGAGGTTTACTGACTCACCAGCCATCACTCCAGGAGCTGGAAAAGCAAGTGCCACAGAACCTCTGCCACTTCCTCCTTCTTTCTCCTCCCCTTCTCCCCTCTTCCCTTCTGCATGCTGGGGATGGAACGCAGGGCCTCAGGAATGCTAGGCAAGTGCTCCACCATGAACTCTACACCCCTGATGCTTCCACTTTTCTTTGTACAGTAAATTCTAGAAAATGTTCCTTCTGGGTTTTTGTTTGGTTTCTTTTCCTGGAATAACTTTGAAAACACTTAAGGTGATAAACTAGAACCTCTGCTCTTGCAGCAGGTCTTGAGGACACGGTTGTGATCTTTGTGTTCTACTCACTTTATTTTATTTAATTTAATTTATTTATTTATATATATATTTTTTGGTACCAGGGATCAAACTCAAGTTGTTGCACTTGAAAGGCAGGCTAAATCCCTGGCCCTCTGCTCATTTTAGATTTACTTCACTTTTTGCCATCTGGAATTACTTTCTTCGTAAAAAAATAACCTGGTCTTTCATCCCTTAGGGGTTCAGTGCAAGTTAAGGTTGGGGGTGAATGGTTGTTCAGAGGCTCCAGCTGAATGGGGCTCATTATACAGACAGGCAGGCTTTAATTTGCTAACCTCTGGTCTAAAGCTTCCGGTTCATTATGCACATGCTGTGCAGGTGACGGTGTTATAGAATGTTCTGCCACTGGTACTTTGGATCACTTTTCCACCTTTGATACTAATTTTCCTTCTGCTCAACTGCTAATATCTGAAATGCTTGGGACCAGATGTGATTCAGATTTTATAGCCTCAAATGTTTTCACATTTGAAAACATTTGTGTGGACCTTACCGGTTGGGCACTCCTAATCTGAACATCTAAAATGTTCCAATATCCAGAACTTTTTGAGTGTCATGTCAGCACTCAGAAGGTTTTGGATTATGGAGCATTCTGGAGTTCAGATTTTCCAATTAAGGCTGTTCAGCATTGTAGTAAGACCCTATTTATGGTACCAATCTTGGGGTTAGAATGGACTAGGGTTGGCTGAGCGGTAACAGAACTGAAATTCTTGGGGCTGTACGTCACTAAGATTTATTTTCCTGACTGCCTGTCCAGTGGAGGTCATAGTGGGGGAAAGAGACTGCTTACAAAGACACTTCACCACCATATGTAAGGTTCAACAGTACATATGTAAGCAGTGTATGTATGTTATGGATATGTGCTTTCTCTCTCCTTTGTTCACAGTAGAATTCATCAGAGCTAACAGGCAGAGTATGTTGATCATGAAGCCATGAGTTTTCATACTCCTGCCTTCCTATTAATGGGCATAGCACAAATTGTCCACCTGACCCCAAATGGAAGGAAGTTATTCATAAAGATGTTATTTAGCAATATTAACAGCAAGTTGATATTATATGGACTGTTGGGACCAACGTGACAGTGTCATACCTGTACAGGCAGACAGAAAGTTTTATGAGCAAGTTTTTGAGCTTTCATGTGGGAAGTCAGGGATAAAGACTGATGACTACTTTGGTCCTTTGGAGCTGAACATCTATCTTCTGGTCTGAAAGGTTAACTAATATATGCCATGATGGGTAAGATGGCCTTGTTTCCACTTGTAATGAATGTACAAAGGTTATTGTGAATTTAAAACAAATTTCTAAAATACTAGTCGTTTGGTATTCAAATGAAAATAAATGTTAACTTGTGACTCTTTGTTTTATCATAGTGGTTCTTATTTGAGCTTAAGATGCCATTCCAAGTCTTTTTTTACACTATTTGATAAAAAATTTCTAGCTAATAGTAATTTCTAGGAAATAAACACTACTAACTTTTCTAATAGCT
Organism: Fukomys damarensis; assembly: GCF_012274545.1. NCBI lineage: Eukaryota > Metazoa > Chordata > Mammalia > Rodentia > Bathyergidae > Fukomys > Fukomys damarensis. The sequence goes on from NW_022900913.1 coordinate 69,630,925, forward strand.
ATATATGTTCACATATTTTAGAATGATGTTTCTCAGGTTTGTTTATGGTACATCTGTACACTGATATTATGAGAAAAATGTGACAGTATTACTTGTGAACTACAAAATATATATCTTAGCAATCTTTTATTTTTATTTTTTGAAGGACTTAAAGCCCAGTAATATAGTAGTAAAATCAGACTGCACTTTGAAGATTCTTGACTTCGGACTGGCTAGGACTGCAGGAACAAGTTTTATGATGACGCCTTATGTAGTGACTCGTTACTACCGAGCACCTGAAGTCATCTTAGGCATGGGCTACAAGGAAAACGGTCAGCATATATTTTTCATTTGAAATACTCAAATCACATATAGTATTTTAAACATTAGCTGTCACTCTTTTGTTCTTAAGTAAGCATGCTACTATATTTTCTCACTCTCTACCTAAAATTTGAAAGCTTGTTGAGTGTTGATGAGAGTGACCAGTGTGAATGTTGCTTTTGCATTTCTGGTGATGGTGATTTTGCATGAAGGATCAGTGTCCTATAAATATGACAACTGTCACCTACAGAGCTGACATCTTGTCCTGTCTTGGGGTAAGAATTGTGCAGTCATCATACTGCTTCCTGCCCCTTCCCCAGCCTAATGAATCAAATGTCATTCTTGCTGATAGTAAACACATTAGCCAGCAGGGTTACACATAAGTACTTCCTCCTTTTAGTGACACCCTCACACCTGTTAACAATAGATTTATCTGTTTTTTTATCCCAGGCTACTTCTGATCATTTTGGAAAATGTGGCAATGAATATATTTTAAGCTGCCTATTAATAAGCCCTTTTAAAGCTAAGTTTGTGTATGAATCAAAGTTATGGTCTAAGAAAGTCTTCACTGATCCAGATAATATCTTTTCTCATACTTGCTGCTTTCCAGACCATCTTGTTTAAAACTATGTTTTTCTGAAGATTCCCAGCATAAATAATGTCCTGATCATTTAGACTTCTGTTTTATCTACAATTTATAAAATAACAAAAATTTACTCCAATAAAAAAACTTATCCTAATAGATGTTTACCAAAAAGGAGAGCTGAAAGAGACTATGCTGTGAACTGATTTATGATTATTAATTTTTCCTCTAAAATTTCATCCTTGAGGGTTAACTCATACTATAACTCTAAAAAGTTACGCATGCATTTTAGTATGAAATTTTAGGGAAACTTCAGTTCCTTGGGAGTTCTGAAAATTTCTACCAGTTTAGCTCTTAAGACTCTTCGGTGAGCTGGCATTCTCCTTACAGGTAGGAGTGTACTAGAAAGTACAGGCTCAACTTTCCTAAATCCTCCAACATGGGTAAAGAGCCTATCTCTTTAACACTTAGCCCTGCTCTTTCCTCTTGTGCCCCTAAAGAAACTTCAAGAGGGCCAGGAATGTAGCTCAGAGGCACCGCGCCTGCCTGGCAAGCACAAGGTGTCCTGAGTTCCATCTCCAGTACCAAAAAAACAAAAAGCAAAAGAAACTTCAACACCCAAACCCAAGCTTCTAACTCTTTTCCTTTTAAATCACTGTTGTTCCATCTTCTATTATTAACTCCTCTCCAAGAAGTTAAGTCTTCGTTCTCAGTGCACTTGTTGTTGGGATACTGCAGTAAATGTGGAATGATGTTGTCAAGAAAATAATCAATTTCAGAATAGATATAGTACTTCTTAATTTAAGAAATCCAGTTTGAAAATATGTGAAGAAATTAACTTTTTGTGATAACTGCTCATAGAGACATTATTTCTCAAATATTTTAATATGCTGAACTATTTCTCCTCTTGCTTTTTTCTTTTATTTAAAGAGAGTATAATGCACAGTTAAACTTCAAAATACTATGTTTTATTTTTATAATTTTACTACCATATACACATATTTATATTCTTTATAAAGTTTGTGTTTGGTTCTTGTTCATATTTTATAAATTCTCACCTGTGACATACGTTTTTTACTTTGTGCAATTTCTGTGCATGGCTCTCACTTTAAAATTAGATATGTAATTAAAATGCCACACTTTACATTTTCTTTTATGAACCAGAGCTTCTCAAAAAATATTTTGTTTTAAGTTATTCCATTAGCTGAAATTAAAATCACTTTTTTCTTTTCATGATGTTTTGCAGTTTTTATATAATGCAGTCATATTATGCTTCTTTGATTTTAATGATCTTTTGCTTTGCTTTTCCTTCTTTTGTGCTGCAAACATGTAGTGGATTTATGGTCTGTGGGGTGCATTATGGGAGAAATGGTTTGCCACAAAATCCTCTTTCCAGGAAGGGACTGTATCCTTGTGCTTTTGCAGCAGATCAATTAGTGAGGTGATGAACTCCTTCTTTTCTCCAATGAAAATGAATATGCTACATTCATACATACAGGCTTTTAAACAGATGTAAAGTTTGTAGCTGTTGTAGTTCAAAAATTGTTGAGATGAGCTGAAATATTTGTAGGCTGCATCTGGCAGTAGGACATACAGTCTCTGCTGGTAGCTAGAGCACATTCACTGTCATTCATTTTTATTTTATACTGCTTTTTATGATTTTAAAATATACATGGTGTGTGTGATTTTTTTAATGTGTATATATTTTCTTTTTATTTTAACCAAAATCTTTATGTTAATGTCATTGCATTTTGTTTTCAGTTGACATTTGGTCAGTTGGGTGCATCATGGGAGAAATGATCAAAGGTGGTGTTTTGTTCCCAGGTACAGATCGTATCCTTATCTTTGGCCTCTTATGTAGTTTATGAAGGTCAAAATGTATGACAGCACTTCAGCTTGGTCAGGTGTAATGTATTTTGTCTCTCCCTAATATAAAGTATTGTTAAATTACACTTTCAAAATGCCACCTACAATTTGACGTAGACTTTCCTTCATTTATTGTTTCATATGTGAATTCTAAAAAGTGCTCAAGTGTAATTATGGAGGTTTTTTGTTTTGTTTTGTTTTGTTTTGTTTGCTAGCTTGAGTTGATTTATTTAACCTAAATAAATCATGGCTTGCATTTAAAATTTCTAATAATTATACACTTGAGTATACTAAGGATTTAATGTGAATTTTCCAATTGCCTATTGCTGCTGGCCATCCTTTTGTTTTGTCCTTCCACCTTCTTTTTATTAATGTTCTGTGTGTTATGTGTCTTGTTTGTCTCATTATTCACCATAACATAACTGATTCTTTTGTGTGAGAATTTCAGCAGTAGTAGCTTTAAATGGCAACAATTACATTGGGATTCCTGCCTTTTGTTTATCTGACCACTTTTAATATTTATATTAACAGTGATACATTTATCAACAAATAACAGTTAGAATTGCTGTAGGAGGAAGAATGGGAGTATTCACTAGGTTACATAAGAGTTTTGGGTCTCTAAGGCTTCAAGGGCTTAGAATGTAAAGATTAGGAGGAATGAAACCAGGGAGTCCTAACCTTACAACTTACTGAAATATTGAATATCTTTATGTTTCAGAACTTTAAATTTTTTTGTTATTTAAGCTAAAAAAAAGAAAATGCCACTTTTATCAGTCATGTTTTTTGTTACTAGTTATGTTAATGTAAAAAACTTCAAAAAGCAAGACATTATAGAAACATTTCTCATTTTGTAAGACATTTTCACATTTTTCTTATTAATAAGCTGGAAAAAGGACATGTTTTGTATTTTGGAAATATGTACTGTTTGCAGTTAGAGTTTTTATGGAAAGTAATGATAATTTGACTTTGAGTTATTTATAATTTCAGCATTTGAGATTAGGATTCCATTTGATGGTAAAATTAGTATTCTTATGCACACAGTGTACACACACAATAAGGTTAGCAAAGTGTATTTACTGATCATTTCTGTCTACCTAAAGTCATTGCCTTTTATGAGTTAGCTGTGAAATATAAAATTTATAACTGCCACATTCTTTCTTAGGTCTCTTTAACTTTCCATATTCTTGTATTTTTTAATATGGTTTTGACTAATGTGTTGAACATTAGATACAGAGTATTTTTCTTAGCTACTTGATACTAGATATTGATCAGTGGAATAAAGTTATTGAACAGCTTGGAACACCATGTCCTGAATTCATGAAGAAATTGCAACCAACAGTAAGGACTTATGTTGAAAACAGACCTAAATATGCTGGATATAGCTTTGAGAAACTCTTCCCTGATGTGCTTTTCCCAGCTGACTCGGAACACAACAAACTTAAAGGTAATTTTTACCAACGTATATATTAAATTCCTGTGTGAATGTTTATGTGTTTGTTCATATGGGATATAAACCAAAATTATCTCTAGGTGGTTGAACAAAGTTTTAGTTATTTTTACCTTTAATATTATATTTTAATCATACATATGACCTGGGTTTATAATTTTTAAAACTCCTTTTTAAAACATAAGAATAAATAAAACATAAGGATGTATAAAATATAAGTGAAAGATAATTTTGAGTTTCTTAAATATTACTGATAATTTTTGAGAACCCTTATGAATGTGTCCTTTAACATGTTTATTTTTGCAGCCAGTCAGGCAAGGGATTTGTTATCCAAAATGCTGGTAATAGATGCATCAAAAAGAATCTCCGTGGATGAAGCACTACAGCACCCATACATCAATGTCTGGTATGATCCCTCCGAAGCAGAAGCTGTGAGTCTTTTTCTTAATGTTAGAAGAACATACTGTGTTCTTAGGGTTAGAATTAAACTTAGATTTGGAGGAGACTTTTTCATTTTAAAAAAGAATGTAGACTCATAATGATGGTGCCTTTCTGTTTTTTCAATGAAGAGTACCTTCAGCTGCCGAGTGTGACTGGGCACTTCTTAGGCAAGGAAGCTATCTTGCACTGTTTTCCCTCTCTTGCCTTGACACCTGGTTAGAGGGGCTGGAATGGAAGGACCTCTGTGGGACATCCTAGCTTTGGACCGAAAGTATAACAAGATTCTATGTAATGAAATATGACAATTTCACAAGTTGGAAGAAAAGAAAAATGTTAACATCTTTTTTTTTTTTAAGCGATAAACATCTTATAGAACTAGCCTATGTAAGGAAGTTGTGGACAGTTGTTGTGGACAGTTGATTAGTCTTGGCTTGATGCAGTTTTACAAATCTTCATATAGCTATTAAGAGTTGATATACTTCCAGGAAACTGACTGAATTATTATCCCTTTGTGTTTCAGCCACCACCAAAGATCCCTGACAAGCAGCTAGATGAAAGGGAACACACTATAGAAGAGTGGAAAGGTAACACCTACCAGATTTCTTAGAAACTGAGAGGGTTTCTGGCTTTTTATGATAATTTTGTTCCTTGTACTTCATATTAGGGGAATTAATGATATTTTCTGTTGTTTTTGTTTTGGTTTGGTTCCTAGAGATTAAAACCAGTAGCTCTTGCATGTGAGACAAGAGCTCTAACACTGAGCAGCACCCCAGTCTTTTTTTAAGATTTTATTTTGAGACAAAATCTTGCTGTGTTGCCCAAGCTGGCCTCTATCTTTGATCCTCCTTCCTTGGCCTACTGAGCGGCTAGGATTACAGGTGTGCGCCACCTATTTTCTGTTTTAATAATTAATTATTTGAGCCTAGTGTGTTGGCCTATACCTATAATCCTGCTAATTTGGAGACTGGAGGGAGGGTCATGAGTTTAGAGCCCAGCCCAGGCAACATAGTGGGACACCATCTCAAACACTCAACAGACATAGCTGATAGTAATGATAATTTTTACAAAAGTGGATCTCTTTTTCCCTGACTTAATTTCCAAGTTTTCCACCCTAGACGTAGACATGTTAGTGCTTTCTCCCATTTTTCCATAGTCTGTGTTTATACGAAGTGTATTTGTATAACCATAAGTGCTTGCATACTGTGTGCTGTTCACATTTGCTGTCGATACAGTTGTGTACCATGAAGATGGCCCCTCTTGGACCACGTAGCTGCCTCAATTGGTTTGATATCTGGTATGTATTGTGCTGTGTACGTGTCACAGTCTCTGTCCAGCTCCCTCTAGGAATGCTTTTCGGATGGGCCCAGTCTGCTTCTATTACCGACAGCTGTGTGGTATTCATGTGCACATGTGAGAACATGGCTGGGAGAACAGTCCCAGGAGATAATGCTGAGCCAAAAGCTTGCATTAGTATTATAGAGGGGTGTCTAATGACTGTCACCCTTGCCAACAGAGGGCTGAATTTTTATTCTTTGTACATAAGTATAGTAGTTTTATGAATGTGGGTGAACATTATTAATGCTTTGATACTCTTAGGAATGTCAAAATAACATACATTTTAAAGATCTCTAGGGACATACGGTGTGGGTAACTTTTAGACCTATTTACCGCCATCTCTGTTGGTGTTTAGTGTTTGGACCACTTTTTTAGCTGTGTGATTTTGGGCAAAATATATGACCCCTTTTTATGTCACCTTAGAGTGGAGGTGCAGAAGACCTGTTATAAAGAGCTAAGTTTCTCAGTACGAGGAGGTGAAAACCTGAACAGGGAACTAAACCCATTGATAAACTTATCTGGCAAAAAATGAATTTGATTCTTCTTAGGAATAACCAGATATTTTCTCTCAGTTAGCTTTGAGAGACTCATGGTTAATAGAACCCAGCAGAATGAAAGGCTTGGGTTGAGCCTAGTGTGTCTGTCTACATATATACTGAGTAGTCCACAAGGCTGTAGCTCAGGATCAGTGCAGTTATTAAAATATTCACCTGACAGTTTCATGTTCCGTTGGTTTGTTGTATTTCACAGATTCATCATGTCATTGCAGGAAGGAAAATCCACTGCCAAAGCCAGTAACTATAGATTGTTTACCTCGTTGGTACTCCTATTAGCTTTGATTCTTTATGTCTTCATCTCCTTTCACAAAGGGATGTTATTTTTACTTTTTTAAATCCTCTTATCTGAAATATCATTCTTTTTGTCTCTGAAAAAAATAAAAAACATCTCCTCTTTCATCGTCAAACTTTTTTTCTGTCCTCCTAAGGCCAAGGCTACCATAGCAGGCAAACTACTCATTCTAACCTGTCCATCCATTTTCACCTTCTGACCAGCATAAATGTTGTCAGGGATTCTTTATAAGAAATTGAACTTCCAGAATTGTGCAGCCTTCTTGAAATTTTGTGCAATGCTTTTGGTTCATATGTTTTACTCAGAACAAAATTTACTGCTTTTATACAATTCTCAAAAGACTGTCACCCAGAGATGATGAATAATGAGGTAGCATTTATCAGCAGGTCATTCTGACAGTGACAGGAGAATTACAAGGTACATCACACTTGACATATCCTAGAAGACTCCTGCTGGGGGCAGTACTGTTCTCTGTGCAGCCAGAGCTGTCCTCAGTGTGGTCCACCATGATCCTCAAGCCTCAGAGAACACAATCAGAATGTTGGGGGCCGGGGATTTAGCTCAGTGGTTCTGCTGCCTGCCTTGTAAGCACAAGGTCCCGAGTTCATTCCCCAATACCAAAAAAAGAAAAACAATGTCGGCAGTGACAGTGTTTGTACTGGGGTTGGGGCAGATTTGAGCATAACTATCTACATCTCTTCCTTTAACAAATTTTGTTCCTGTTCCATTCTGACAAAAGAATCTTCCACATGCTCCGATTTAAATCTTTGTGACAGATACTTGGTTGAGCATATGCAGTGTGCCAGGGCTCAGGCAGTGGAAGTCAACAAGACAACCACAAAGTTCGGCCCTGACTGAAACAATGAATTGAGCATCTGCGGTGCGGTGTACTGGCCGCGTAAACAGATAAAGCTTCCCCAACTTCTAACCCCAGCTCTGGCCCTAAGCCGACTTGAGAAACATTTACTTTCTTTCAAAAAAATGTGTGGTTAAGGATTAAGGAATTGTTATTAACACCCATAAATCTCAGGTTGACCTGTAGGGACTGTCAGGTATGGGAAGGCAGTACCTGACATACTTACTGTGTTTAAAAGTTTTGACTTAAAGCATTCATATCTTGTGATATTCATTGTTAGACTTTGCAGAATTCATTTTTGCCTATCTGTCTTTCAGAATTGATATACAAGGAAGTAATGGACTTGGAGGAGAGAACCAAGAATGGAGTTATCCGGGGGCAGCCTTCTCCTTTAGGTTGGTTACAATATAAGCATGGTTGAGGTTGCATTTTACTTCTTGTTTTGTGATCTTCAGCAGCCTGAAACTTGTAGTGCTTTTCATTCATACTACCACTATTACTCAGGTTACAATCTGGTTGGTCAAATCTGAAAGCATCAGTACACTATTGGCCTAACACTTGATATGTTGATAACTCATGTCATAAAATGCATGTCTCTTTTGCTGACACTGATACACCTCTGAGGGACAGAAATTTAAAACCTTCTTCCACTGATGCCTTGTTGTTAAAGAAAAAATTTCTCAAAATTCAGTATACAGATTCTGCCCCAAAAATGTATACATCAAAGCTGGGCCTGGTGGCACACACCTATTATCCCAGCAGTCAGGAGACTGAGGCAAGAGGATGGATGTGAGTTCAAGACCAGCCTGGGCTACATAGTGAGTTCCAGGTCAGTCTCAACTACATAGTGAGACCCTGTCTCAAAAAACTAAAAAAAAAAGTATATGTACATCAACAAAATAAAAACATATATTTTAATACTAAGTTTACTGAATTGTAATGAGATTAAAATGTTATCTTTAGCATCTCCAATTGTAAGAAGTGCTCAAAGTGGTGGCATTAGCTTCCAGACATTTATTGGTATTGCAAACTGCTGGGGTATGTAGGCAACTTACTTTTCTATGACTTTTTAACAGTTTTTTTCTTTGAACCAATATTTGGTTCATATGATACAAGATGCTATCTTTTTCATTTCAGTATATTTGATATGTAGCAGTGACATTAAAACCACCACTAAAAAGTGTTTATTCCCTAAGAGGGAATTTGGTTTGTGGGAGTGAATGATTTTCTTTTATCATAAGCTTGTCTTAATTTAATCTTGGAACTTATAAAAGTACAAAAAATGGAGAGGAAAAGCTAAATGGCAGGTGACATGTATATATCAAGGACAGACACCCAGTAGTTTTGTACTTTATTTCATTCACCCCCCTGAAATCCTAAGAATTGCTGTGCACATTTTAGAGATGAGAAAACAAGTTCAGGAAAGGTAATGGAAGATGATCTGTCATGTAGGAGAACTTGGTGGAACTACTTCATAGCATATGATTTTCCCAGCATTCCATATTCCCTCTGGCTGGCAGCAGAGATATCTGTGGTTCTAGAGCAGTGTTGGCAAACCTATGACATGTGTACCTAAGTGGACTGTTTGTATCACTGAAAGTTGTAGGTGAATGCACAGATAGTTTTTTGCTTTTCCTAGGCACAGCTACTGTGAGTCACACCCACATTCCATTATAATAAAATCACGTTTTCATAATAGAGGAGCAATGTGGGTATATTTTACCCCCTTGTGTATGTGCTGCTCAAGTAAACATACACAAAACTTACTAGACGGAACATTATGTGAGTAAAAATCCCAGTTTGACACTTTTGCACATATACACACACCTTGCCATTCATCATACAAAGTAGGTAAACACAAGATTGCTTTCTGTTTCCTCTGTTGGAGCTACTGAGATGTACAGCAAACAGTTACTATGCTAAAGTACAAATTTTTAGTGGAAAGGTATCAGATCGGTTTGTTGTAACCCAGTGTTATGCCCTTTGGGTTAAGTGAGTTGGCCTGTCTTGAGTGTGAAACAACGTTAGGAGGAAACAACCCAGATACCTGAGATGAAAGCAGTTCCATACTATTACTGTTCATATATTTGAGAATTTATTGTATTGCTTTTAAGTTTAGAGAAAACAGTTATTTTTCTTAGATAGTTGATTTTCAGATTTAAAAGTTAACTCATTATAATGTATTAAAAGTCAATTTTTACCAGATTAAAAATTTTGGATAAAATTAAGATCCTGATAAAATTAAGTCCTATATAAAAACCACATGTGGTAGAATTTAGAATTAAATAAGTGATTTGAATGCTTTGGTACACTTCTCAGAAGTCAGCCATGGTACAGGTGTACTGTGTATGGTATACAGTACAGTATGTGTTTTACTGTTCAGTCAGCAAAGGCTGTGTTAACAGAATCGTATTGCTGGGACTACAGAGAGAGAGTACAAGCTCACATGTGGCCCTTCTGGTAACCTAGTGGGCCTTTCTCAAGGCCAGGAGGTCTTCCCCGTTTTCCTTTTCCACACTAGGCTGCTTTCCTTTCCCATTTCAGCTCGCAGCACCCACTTTGTCCTTTGTGGTTCCATTCCTTTCTGCTTCACAGTTTCCTGTACTTGCCCCAAGGATGTCCCTGTTTTCTGCATTCTGTCTGAAGACAGGCTCTCAGAGGAACTGTAGTTAAATGCTTTATTGCTCATCCATGCTTAGGCAGAATGAGGGCTTCCCAACATGGAGATGCCAGTTGCAGCAGCATTGGGTGCCTGATTATCCTTAGAAATTCTGCTTTTGTGTTTGATAGACATTTTTTGTGTGTGTGCCATAAATGTGTTCTTGAGAACTTCTGTGACTTACATTATTCAAATCTGTAATGACCATTATTTGGTTGATTGTTTGGTTCATTGGTCCTTACATAGTATGTGAGTGGCCTTTAACACGTCCCCACCACATTGTCAGATCTGCCCTCCCCCATGCTTTCCAGCTTAGCACTTTGAAAGGGTATCTGTTTAGGTCAAGTGTTCTGTTACTTTTTACAGTCTGGGAAATTACTGCTAGGTGCTACTTTTCTTTCCCCTATTCTTTGTTTGATAAAGCCATATTTGTATTTATCAAGTATTTTTTAGAATCAAAATAAGTAGACCTGAGTTTACCTAACTAGGATACTTTAGTTGCCTTCGCAAGCACATAAGCTTATGTAAACGAGGGCAGTTAAACTCAGGTCCTTCCCGGTGAAAATGGTTTTATTCTTTGTGTTGGCTATTTTATAAGATGTGCCAGAAGTGTTGTCTGGACTTGTCCTTTTTTATGAGAAGATAACAAAAGTTTTTCTGTAGGTCGGTAGTCTTAAACTTTATTAGTCACCAAGTTCACCCTGAAGCCCAGTCATGAATTGTGCTAGAGGACCAATTCCAGGTGTGATTAGGACTTCAAGCTCTTGTTTTCAGAAGCAAGTTAGTGGGAAGGACAGGACTCCTGGGGTCTAGACATGTTCTCATCTCAGCTTTCTTAGAGCAGTGTTCATAAGTTAGTGTCACTCCCATATCACATCCCATATTGCTTGTGGATGTCTTTAGTAAGCCTTCTCAGAGAACAGTCACTTTCATCCCTGGAGTACACAGGACAGTGCAGGTAGCTTGGCCTGAAACTCTCTGCAACTGATTTGCTATTTTGTTTCTCATAGCACAGGTGCAGCAGTGATCAGTGGCTCTCAACATCCATCATCATCATCGTCTGTCAATGATGTGTCTTCGATGTCCACAGATCCGACTTTGGCCTCGGATACTGACAGCAGTCTAGAAGCATCAGCTGGACCTCTGGGCTGCTGTAGATAACTACTTAGGCCTTGGGGGGTGGGAGGGGTGGGGAGTCGTTTAGTCATTGATAGAAACTTCTTTGAAAACAGTTCAGTGGTCTTATTTTTGAGTGATTTTTCAAAAACTGTAGAATTCATTTTGTAGTAAAGTAGTTTATTTTTTTTAATTTCAAGTGATGTAATTTAAAAACTAAGTTGTGTTTTAAAACAGCAACAAAACTGTATTGTATTTTTTGCTGTAATTAACTGCATAATGTAAACCTAATTATTTTTATCGTGGTTTTAAATTTTTGCATATTTGCTTTATCTTATGCTGCTGATTTTTTTTTTTACTGAATTTGTAAGATTTTGTTTATCAAAGCAACTATTATGTGGTGACTTGCCTATATCATGAATTATTTAAGATTTTTATAGTTTTTTTATTAGAGTTTATTTCAGATGTTTTGTTCATGATGCTATCCTTCAGGGTTATGTGCTTATCAATGAAATAACCCCAGAGGAGTGAGGGAAAATAACCTGTAGCCAGTTATATTCAGGAATAACTACTGTAAATGATGAACGTGTCAAGAGACCTCCAATATTTGCTACTTGCCAATCCTATTTTAGTTACAGTAATTGGTAGGTAGGGATCCTACCTGAATTTTGGTAGAGCCCTATCATCTAAACGGCAGAATAACTCAGAGCATGTCTTTGAAGATGCTGGGTGTGTGCCAACCACTACCTTCTTAGTCTCCCACCCCACCCTACAAGTCAAGTCACGGATTATGGTGTATTATTGCAAATTTGTGGCATGCTCCAAGCTCATTATCACATAAAGTCAAGAGGATACTTCATGAATAATACATTTCAATGCAAATAAACAGACGGTTCACTAACTAGCTATGAGCCTGTTTTTGTACACACTTGAGTTAATCTCAGGCTGTAGGTCTTAGCAGTGGTTTAGTCTGGTCTTTCCCTTTCTTGCAGCCTCCAGCCCTTGGACCTTCCTATTTTCCTATTTCTTGGAGGTCAGTCAGTTAAGCACCAGTTCTCATGGTGTTTCTGACCATTTGATTCTACCTGTAGCATAATCACTTATACATACTAGCTGTCAGGAGGTTCCAGAGCCTACTTAGATTTGTGTAGGTGATGTATCAAATGAGCAATATACCGTTCATCTGAAAATAGTAGCACACAGCCATATATAGGATATCATTTTCTAAGGACTGTTTATTCACATTGAGCAGAGCAGGCATAAATGGTGGTTATTTAGTCTGAGTCTCTGATTTGTTATACCCAATTTCCAATATAACACAGTGTGGACGCTGAGTAGTGTAAGAATGGTGCTGCTCCTGACAAGTGTGTGCTAACTGTTTACATTTTATATCTGCAGAATTATTTCTCTATAACTGAATTTTTCCTGAGTAAAGTGTCATTGATGTCTCATTATTATTTCTGAAACACATTGTCTGTAATGGCCCCAGGCCCCTTTTGTTACATCTGGAACAAGAGGGATTTCATGTAATGAACTGGGAAGTGCATTCTTACAGAAGCGGCAAGGTTCTAGGCAGAAAGCCCGTTGGAGTTCATGACCAACAGGAACAAGAGCAGGTGCAGCTCAACAAATGCCTGAAAGTTCACTTGGCATTTTATTTGTGTATTTAATGCAAAATTCCTTTTGAGTAAGGTATCTAGGTCATTGTTAATGTGCAATATTTAAGAGTAAAATACATTAGCCTTTTATATACTTTGAAATAGCAGATATGTTTTTGATGGTTTGAAGTTGTGATTTCTAGCTTCCCAGCCTTTGTATCAGTCCCTTTTCTACTCATACAACATGGTGCATTAATTTTATTAGATAAATTAGCATCTTGAGAATACAACATGTCTTGAGTTGTATAAATGGAATTGGATTCATGTTTTAGAACTTTTAGCATGAGTGTGTTCTTACTTCATATTAGTTTTACAGTGAATTAGCTTTACTTTAAGATAGATTGTGTCACTATTGCACTTTAACAGCTGCCATGCTTTCAGAAGATTTTTATATTTGGTTGCTAACAAGCCATCTCTACTGATACAGATTTTTTAAGCAAGGAAAACCAGGTGTTTTGACTGTAAATGCCAGCTCCCACTTGCCAACTATTGTGTCTCAGTTGAATTCAAAGAAAATGATCTTAGTACTTACTATAAACTAAAATACCTAACAGATTATATCCTAAAAAACAAAGCGTTTATTAAATATTGCATGCCTTAGAGTTTTAAAATACATTGTCTGAATACAATTTCCCCCTCTTTACCTGTCTGTTAAGCTAAGTATATATGGTATTTTTTGTTTTAGTGTATTAAAGCATCTTTTAAACACTTTTTAAAATTACAAATATTTGTCAGGAAATTTTTAGCCACTTTTCCTATGATTTTGGCTTTTCAGTTATCAATTATCTTAGTGGCAGCAACTTAACTTTAACAGATTGGCCATTCATTGTTGTCAGTTAGGAAAGAGACCCTGGAAACCTCCATGTTACCTGGAGACAGTTCTCTGACCCTCTGTTGTACACTGGCTGCTTGGAACATGGTCGTGTTGCTGGGATTGCTTGATTGTTGTACTCAGAAGTAGAGCACCTAGGCTTTTTCCTGTTTGCTGAACCATGCAAATTAGGTCCCACACCTTCAGCTGCTGACTGCTCTGATGTGCACTCTTCCCAGTTGGAGGCACAGTTAGTTCACCTGCCTCTTATGAGAAATACAGCATCTTCAGGAGAAGGCTACTATGCAGAGATGCTTGATGGTGTGCAAAGCAGCAATTTCTCATAAGCCTTTGTTGCTCTGTTCCCAGCTAATCTTGCTGTATTGTCCAAAAAGATGAAGGCAAAGAGGAGGACACCATTGTCCAATAGGTAAATGTGCAGAAGGCCTGAGAAGCCTATTCCTGGGTCCCAAGCTTGCTTTCGTTGGTACTGTCTGCCAATATCTGCCACCTGAGGGAAGAGTTAGCCATAATTGTAGACCCTTGGGTTAAGACTGGCCTGGCATGCAAACAACTTGGATTACAACCTGAATTTTAGTTTTAACTTATGAACAAAGTCTTGAGTTATGACCTGAATGCCAGCCGCTTGTGCTTCCAGATGGTCTCAAATAGAGATTTAACCCTTAAAGAGTTCTAGAAGGAACATTACAACACCCTTTCCTTTGTGGGATTAAGAAATCTTGGGCCAATATCTCTCCAAGGACACTGAGATCTGCCTATATGCAGGAGAGAGACATTGAAGGCTGTGCAGAGGAGACTTGACCAACTTGAGTTACATCCAGCCCTCAAGAATGAATTGAGTTCCTAAGTCAAGGGTCCCCTGTATTCAGTGTTGCCTGGGCACTGTCCTGCACAATGTTGTGGGGTAAAAAGTCTCTTTTCGAGTGTACTGTTGTAGTTTGTGAGTGTTGTCCATTAGTCGAACGTTAGTTGTAGAGTGGATGCATGATGCCCTGTGACCCCAGTGAAGTTCTCTTAGTAAGTAGGAAATCCAGCATCACCTTCTATCATTAGCCGCCCTCTTGGACGCGGCTGCTCCACAGCCTGTTGCATTTCAGTGTGCATTGTGTTTCTACTGATCTCTCTCAGCTTCTTCCGGTATCAGAGGAAACTCATCTGTCCTTAATACGTAGCAAGAAAGACGAAAAGGTAAATAAAGGGCATTGAAGCGGAAATGTATAGTTTGGGGTAAGATTGGAAAACAAAAGTCCTAATTAATTTCAAAGTGACCGCTCTTGGTGAAGTGCTGTTTAGGAGAGTGTAGTAAGAGTCACACCTTCCAGCCATTTCTGATTTAGATTCTCTGCATTGTTGAAACTTCTGAGAATTATTACCTGTGGATTAGCTTTGCACAATGTTTCTATTCTCACAATGACTTAAAATTAAACTAGGTTTTTATTGAACTACCTCACACTAATTTTCTATGCTTTCCCAAGTAAGCTGTTGCCCTTACTGTTAGATCTTTACTGAGTGTGAATTATAAATGTGCGCTGAATACTTTATAGCCAATGTTGACAAAATACCAGTAAGTATGTAAAATATAGACCTTGCATCGGTAAGAGACACGTGTAAAATCTTTCACTGTGTATCTTGGAGAATTGTGTTAGATGTGCTTGTTGACATTATTACTATCTGTTTTGTAAGTAGAAACCTGCTCGTGATATCAGTCCATTCTTTACATTTTACAAAAGGAGTAAATCTTAGTAAATTTTACGAAGAAATAAATTACTTTTGTAGGCCCAATATTTGGTATATTTTTGAGAAGCTGTTAATCTTTTAGCCGAATGAAGTTAAACTGAAGTAGCTGTCTACCTGGACTGTGACATCTATTTTCTCATTACAGTCTATCCTGTTAAATAAGTTTTTGAACCTGGAAGTTTAAGTATGATGATTGACATTTGCTTTTCTTCCTTTCCATGTTGTCCCTCCATCCCTTCCTTTCCCGGTATGCCATTCCCTCTCCTATCCTTTAGATGAATTGAATTGGGGCACTTTGTAGGGAATGCTGAGATCATTGTTGTGGTTTTTAATCATGCCCTAGTCATTCAACATGCACCACTGGAATGTAAACAATGTTATCTAGTATGTCAATTGGTTATAATATTTTAAATAAAAAAGAAAAAAGTGGTATGAAAATTACAAAATTGAGTTTTTCATTAAAAAAACTGGCAAGTTTTTGTTAATTTAGAATTTTCTGTGGATTGGTATAAACAGGATATTGACAGGCTTCTTAGATTGGGGTTTTATACACATTGTAGGAAATTTAAGAATTTGGCTTTGTTCTTGGTGACCTTGTGAGAGTAGTCATTGTGGCCACTTGGCAAAAATAAGCATTTAAACCTGGAGTCTGCTTCCTGACAAGCAGGGGATTTAAACTTGAAGCGCATTTCCAGCTGTTTATATGTCACTTCCTGTCTGCCTATTTAGGGCGGCTGTGTGAGAGGCCACCAGCCTCAGGGTGTTGACTTTGTGCAATCTGCATGTCTGGCTCCCCTCCTCTGCACCCAGAGAGCAGAGAAGAGGACTCGCTTCTTCCTCATGCTGAGTGCTACCCTAGCCCTGCCACATGGATGCTGCGTGGTGCTGTTTCATCACAATCATTGGAGAGCCCTCCAGTGACTCGCTGAGTGACAAAGCAGACATCACAACGTTGAGTTTAAACCTGTTTTTATTTGACTTTTTTTTTTTTTTTTTTGGAGATTTTCACCCATTCATAATGTGGAACAATTCATACTTAGCTCAGGTACTTTTAAATTTTTTGTTCCTAAAAAGGATCAGTAACTTTAAATAAAGATGAGGTGTACTAATTTTGTGGTTTAAAATCTTTTAGCTGTTAGAAGTTGTATTTTGGTATCCCTTTGAACTTGAAACTACAAGATAACTTCACGTGTGCTTTGAGGTGTTAGATTTTTGTATAACATGCTTCATTGAATTTTATCAGTTAATGAAAGCTTACATGGCTGTCTACTGGGGACTGGGAGGGAGGACAGGCGGGTGAGAGGCCACCTGGCCATTGCAGTGGTGCTGTGCTGGGGACCAGGAACAAGGACCTTGCTGAGGGTTACAGGAGGGATGGGTAGGAAAATGTGATGGGATGCACTGAAAATGGGGATTCCTGGTAAGAGACTTGAAAGCCATGGAGTGGCCAGACATGGCCTGGGTGTGTCAAATTGTGGAAGATGAGGCTCAAGAGTTAAGGTTCAGAATCACAGTTGAGCTCAGGATCTGGAAAATTGAGTATATGTGCCTGTGAGCCCATGTGTGTGTACTTGCTCACTGGATCCATCACCCACCGCAGCTCATATACCAAGATGGGGACGTATTGCCCACCCCATGTAGGGTTCAGTGGCATGGCGTGCTGTGTGCCTACCTGTTGCCGATGCCACACCTGGGATACCCTGGCAGAAGAACCTGTGCCCTGTGGCAGGTACATAAGCATTCAGCATGTCAGCCTGGGAAAGCCAATTCCCAGTACATTTTCTATGCCGTTTCTGTATGAAAATGCAGTTCATGGCCTTCAGAATGCAAGTTAGGATGTGCATGTCATGCTGTGAAATCACTGTGGCTCTGTGAGCATCCCAGAGCACGATGGTGGCCTTGCTCTAGTCATAGCAAGGGGCTTTGCTCTCATGGCTCTGCTTGTCGCCAGGAAATGGCATGATAGGACATTGGTGTCTATCTCTGAAGGGTATCTGTGTCCTTAGGTGCTTCATAGGAACCAAATACTTTCCCCCTTTGGATATGCTGGAAAAGGAAAGATATTCTTACACCTGGAATCCATGCCATCCCCAAAGAGGAGCAGAGCCAGAAGACCCTGTCTTTAGACTGACAAGGCCCAGACCCTGCCTCTTGTTTTCTTTAAACATTGGATGTTAAAATATAGATGCTGAAAGCTGGCTGAGGATGGCCAGAGGAAGAGGTGAGATAACTTTCTCTGCCAGGCACTTGGGCAGTTGCTATTGACCACGGCAGTTCCTGGTCCCAGGGAGGCAGGTATTTGTGACTTGTGATTTCAGGGGCTAGAAGGGCTGGATGGGCTGGGGACTGGGCTTGATCTACCAAACTTGTCTCTGCTTTGGCTCCATGGTTTCTCCACAAGAAGACACAGCTATCCTGGCTTATCACAGACCACAGCATCCCTGAGACTCTATGGTCCTGGTGTCCCTGGGCTTGGGAGACGCAGGGAACAGCAGTGTGCCTGGTGAGAAAAGAGTGTGACATTGGGTAGAGGCTGAGTCGCCGTCAGTGGACACCAGTACAGGAACAGTGGTAGGGGTGGTGCCCTACTGCTTAGCAGAGAGCTCACTGTGGACAGAGAGAACCTGTCCTGAATAGAATTCATGACGTGGTTAGGCAGGGACAGGGCTTTAATGCCGGAGGAAGAGCCTGAAACTTGGCTGCTGTCCCTGATTCTGCCTGTTATCCTCAGGCTGGAGAGCCATGGGTACAAGGGTTCCATCCACAAACCCTCTGTCCTTTTACTGTACAGAATGAATATGGCTCATTCCTGGGCCAGCATTCAAAAGCCATCTCTCTCCCCCTTCCTCCTCTTCCTCCTCCCTCACTCTCCTTAAAATTGTATTACAAATTTTTAAAAAGTGTATTAATCAAGGGCCGGGAATTTAGCTCAGCAGTTCTGTGGCCTGCCTTGCAAGCGCAAGGACCGGAGTTCAATCCCTGGTACCAAAAAAAAAAAAGTGTATTAATCAGATTTTTCCCCCGGTACTGAGATTGAACCCAGGACCTCACACATGTAAAGCAAATGCCCTGACAGCCACACCCCAGCCCTTTTTATTTGACTTTGATG
Source organism: Fukomys damarensis (assembly GCF_012274545.1). Taxonomy (NCBI): domain Eukaryota; kingdom Metazoa; phylum Chordata; class Mammalia; order Rodentia; family Bathyergidae; genus Fukomys; species Fukomys damarensis. The sequence continues at coordinate 69,649,713 of NW_022900913.1, forward strand.
CAGGGCCCCACTAAGTTATCCAGGCTAGCTTTGAACTTGTGACCTCTTCCTCAGCCTCCCAGGTAACTGGGATTATAGGTGTTCACCACTGCGGCTGGCTATTCATCAGATTTTTAATGTAAGGCAACCATTTTGCTTTTCTGTGTAAGACTTCTACAATTTCCAGATGCTTTTCTTTAAATTCAAACACAAATTTTTTTAACACTTGAAGAAATTTGTAAACACTTGGCCAATTTTCCATGATTGCATTGTTGACTTACCTATACTTCCTTTGACAATGTTTTTTAACTTGCCCTGCTGAGTTTCTCGTACAGCATCCCATTAGATTTTTAAAGAACGAATCTCTCTGGTCATAATCCTTTGGTTTACTTAATATTTAAATGTTGCCATCACAGTAACAACTAGAGTCCACAGTGGCAACAGGATTGATAACTACAATCCCATTGGGGAGAGCAGCAGTAGCCGTGGGTGAAGGTGAACTGCAGGCACCAATGTGCTTTGCACTCAGAAGCCAGATGTGTCATAGAGGACAAGAGAGATGGGACAAGAACCACTAGCGCCAATTACTTTTCAGATAAAAGCTGCAGTTGCAGATCCTAATATAGCCAGTAGGTGGCAGCTAAGGCTCATGAGCTGCCATTCACGGAACAGGGACTTCGCAGGAAGTAGGGGCTCTGCCCAGGTTAATGCCTGAGACTGGCAAGCTCCCTTTCAGTCTTCGGAACCCAAGTGAGACACTGGTTTTCTCTACTATTGACAACCTGGTGGCATTTTTCTGTCCAGGTCAAAGTCCGGAAAAATCCTGTTGTGATGAGGATACTCAGGATCCCAAAAATAACACTGGTGTTCCCACCTGCCTTCAGGTTTGTTTCCCCTCTAGGAAGAAAGGGCCTGAGCTTGCTTTGGAAACACATATACTACAATTAGAAGACAGGGTCCGATTCCTGTCCTGCTAAGTTGTGAGCAATTAAAGTTGCCTCTGGGCCAGGGATTTAGCTCAGTGGTTCTAGCGCCTGCCTCGCAAGCACAAGGACCTGAGTTTGATCCCTAGTACAAAAAAAAAAAGTTGCCTCTTTTTCCTCAAACATAGCTGGGTGGAGCTACCATCCACAGGATAGCACCCAGAACAGAGGCGAATATCTCCCCAAACCACAGAGCTCTGCATTGCTTGCCCTGGCTGCTGTGGCTATGAAGGGCCCCAGCTGGCTCTGTGGGCCTGTCAGTGGCTGCCCTTCATGGTGGGCAGCGGGGGAGCAGAGGGACCCTACCACTTACAGTAAGTCCTGTGCTAACAGCCTATGTTGTCATTCATGAGACCTGACTCCAGGAAGATGGCCTCTAGGGACAGCAGTCAGGCATGTTGGTGACTGACTCCCAAAAACCACCCCAAACCACTGCTTAGTGGCTAGTGTAAGGATACAGGCCAGGTGCAGGGCAGGACAGTGGCCCTCTTCCTGCTGCACCCCAGGCCAGCCCCTCCTGCAGGTGGGGCTTGAGGTCTGCAGAGGACCTGGGGGACTGGGAGTGGAGAGGAGAGGCCTAGGGGGAGGTAGGGCAGTAGAGGACCAGCAGGCTCCGCTCTCCTACCTGCACGTGTCACATTCCTGGGCACGTGGGCCCCAGCCCTGGAGCACAGCTGGCCCTGCGGAGAGGATTGTGGGGCAGAACTATGCTGCAGAGGCAGACAGGGAGCAAGGGGTGGAGGATATGGCAGACTGGGTATGGGGTGGCAGAGCCCAACATAACAGCTCTATGCATGTCCAGCTTCCCTAACAACGGGGCTGGAGCTCCTCGGCAAGTCTGTGTCCCCACCCCAGGGCCCAAGCCCTCTGAGAAACAGGAGATGCTGCTTGGTGAACCCCACTTGGCCCAGGCAAAGAACAAAGCAAGAGGATACACCATACTGTCAGAATGCATTTAATAAACAGCACGATGGCTCCTGGCAGCTTGCAGCTCTGGGCACCTTAGCTTGCAGCGGGCAGCCCTGGGGTTCTTCCTGGGTGAGAGGCTAAAAGCCACTGTAGTCACTGTCCCCTTTGATGCCCACCAGACCCTGTGTAGTCAGAGGGAACGCAGCAGATCCTGCCTGGGTATGGGGGGGGACCCCACAGTCCATGGGTGGCTGGATCTGTCTCCAAGCGCCTATCCTGCCTGGACCAGTGACAAGGCTTCTGGCTTGGCCTACAGAGTGTGCCCTCTGGTCCTTTCACTTTGGGGCTCTGGCAACTTGGGCCCCCACTGTCAGGCTTCCCAGCGTGGAAAAGAACTCTTCCATCTCCTTCTGCAGCAGCTGGTTTCGACGCTCTGCATCCTCCCGCGCCCGCTCTGAGTTTCGCAGCTTGATCTCCAGCATAGAGTGCTTCTTCCTCTCCTGGTCCAGCTCCTCCTCCAGCCGAGACAGCTGACCCCGTAGCTCTGCGCTGCCCTCTTCAATGCTTAAACACCAAGAAGAGACATTTCAGAGCCCAAGAAGCACCACCCTGGCAGGGGCATCCCTGGGGACTTGCCAGGGCAGAGAGGGACCCACCCACTCCACATGAGCCCGTGAGCTATCAGCCACTCCACCCTGTGATCCAGAAGTGCCACCTGAGGACCTATGTCCTTAGTGAAACAAAGACCTTGCCTAGCCAGCCCTGTCGCCTGCCCAGTCACTTGCCCCACTGAGGATTGTGGGGGGGATCTGTCCCCAGGACTTTGCTCCTATGCCCTGAAGTTTGTGCCATGCTGTGCAGAGGTTGGCATTTTCTGTGACCAGAGGACAAGCTCCTGCTTGCCACCTGGGGACACTCTGGGGCTCAGGACCCAGCTGGCTGCATACAAGCCCCGCAGTGGTGACAGATTCCAGAGACCATCACCGAGTTCCACACGCTGTGTCTGTGGAACCAGTACTGGCTCCCACCCAGCAGTGAGCACAGACCTGGGAAGGAGGCCTCTCTTCCCTTAGGCAAGCGCACGCTGTCAGAGGGCCCAACCACTTCCTGGTCCCCCGCTGCTTTGGGCTGGGATACCAGTCCTCCCTCTTCCTCTCTGTGCCACACCTGGGTGACCATGTCCAGGCTATTGACCTTCTACACGATGTTTGGCCTATTCAAAGATCATGGTCAGCACTGAGCACTTCGGCTCCAGCTGTCCCACCACTGTGGGGCACCCCCTGCATGCCACACCATGGGCCTCTTTGCCTTTTGCACCCCCACAGTCCACAGAACCCACTTAGCTCCACTTTCAAATGTGATTAGTCTGGCTGCTGCTCCCAACTCCCACAGCCCTCCGTGGCCCATACCAGCCACCCGCAGGCCTGGACCATATGGCCTCCTGTCTGTGCCACCCTGGAACCTGGCAAGCTCTACATGGCAGCCAGGTGTGCCATCAAAGGGACCACAGAGCTCAAGACCATCCATAGGCTTTTCATTCACTCTCACCTTCCTCCCAATAGGCTGGAGCATCCAGGCCTCACTGGTCATTGTGCTGAGCGCTGGCATGGCCCTGGGGTCCTCTCCCTAAGCCCTTTCCCTCCACCCCACTTTACTGCCCTCCTCCCTTGTCTACTTCCAAATACATGGCACAGTTAGGAAGACCTGTTTGGGGTATGGCCTCTCTGTCCTGTCCTTCCAAACAAGGAGGGCAGGGATTTGGTCACAGATGTATCCCCAGCACCCAGCAAGCATCTACCCTAGGAAGACAGCAGATTCTATTTGGGGAAAGCTAGAAGGAGGCTCCCTATGGGGGCAAGAGGAGGTGGCAAACACACCCCGCCCCAGCACCCCAGGCCTGGTGACTCCATGTGAGCAGAAAATGGTCATGTCTTCCCTGACCACCCCTCTTCATGGGGACTTCCTTGGGCCTTTGGGAACCTCATCCTTCAGCCACAAAGCTGCAGTAACCCAGGCAGTACAGGCTTCTGAGCCCTGGGGACAATGCACAGCACTGGGCTGAGCTCAGGACAAACAGTGACCATAAGAACATTTGGCTAGCGCTTGACAGGCCAGCATCACAGCCAGGCAGCCAAAGGAGAACTCACCAAATAGCACCTCCCCTCTGCTGGGGAGCCCTTGAGGTGGCCCCACAGCAGCCCAGTGGGTGAGGTCGGCCACCTCTAGCATCCACAGCCAGTGCTCTCACTCTTCCTGTGACCCTGTGACCTGTGAGCCAACCCACAGCAGCCACAGCCTCCACAGCCACCTCTGAACAGGGTGTAAGGTGCAGACCCCGTTTCCAGCCAGGGCTTGGCTCTGGCATGTCCTTTCTCCTCTGCACAGCCCCAGCCCACCTACTGGCCCTTCACAGCCTGCCCGGACCCCACCTAACCCTAGATGCCCAGGAGACACTTCCGGCGGAGCAAAGGGGCCACATGCTGCCCTCTAAGACCCAAGGAGCCCAGCACAGAGAAACAGGAGCACCTTCCATGTGCACCACCACAGTCGGGTACAGAGCCTACAAACCCTGCTGGGTGTATGCCCATCTGCCAGGTCAGATAGCTGGCAGGGGCCTGGACAAAGACACTGGGGGACACCTGTGCCTGCTGTCCAGTGTGGTTGTCCCAGAGCTTGGGGAAAGCTCGGCCTCTCAGCTTGAGTGTCCTCTGCAATGGGGAGGACCCTTCTCACAGGCCACCTGGGGAAGGACAGGGACCCATCTGCGAGTGATCCCACATCACAACTGTCGCTGTGGCAAGGTGGAAGGGAGGGCTGACCCCGTGCTTGGGAGGAGTCTCACTGCTTGGCAGGCTGGGCTGGGGCCCCAGGGCCTGGGGCTATAGGATCCACAGCGCAGCAAGGACCCCAGGCCCAGCCTGCCCCACCCTGGCAGTACAGCCTTGCCCAACCTTCAGCAGGCCTGCCAGTCGCCAGCTCCAACAGATGTGCCCATCCCAATCCAACAGCTTGGGCTGCTCCCAGAGGCAGCAGCAAGGTGGGGCTGGCCTGGCGCCGCAGCTGGACCTTTACCTTCTCAGGCTCGCCTCATACTCGGTCCGCTGGTGGCTCAGTTCCGCCCTGAGCTCAGCCACCAGGCCCTGGAGCACCCGGCAGCGGTGGGGAGGGTCCTGGCCAGGGCTGCCAGGGTTGCTGGGTTCCTGGCTGCTGCTGTCGCCCACCCCTGCTTCATCTGGGCCGTAGGCTGGGTCGAGAGACCTGTGGTCCTCGCCACTGCTGCTGGGGAGTGGGGATCGTTCGAGGGCCCACTCGGTGTGCAGGGAGCTGCCAGCAGATGAGTCGCTGGCCCTGCAGGCTGTGCAGCTACTGACAGAGGCATCTCGGGGTGATGAGGCCAGGGACCACGCTGTGCTGGCCACACTGGCCGTGCTAGGAAAGAGGCTTGGCGGGGGCACATTGTCGTAGGTGGACAGTCTCTGTGTGGAGCTTGAGTCCTTGAGCCGGTCCTCTGATGAGGCCCGGTGGTGGCCGCGCAGAGATGACAGCCCATTCATGAGCCAATTTCCCCGGCCACCACTGCCGCCTCCAGAGGCCGGAGGCACCTCCAGGGACGTACTGCCCTGCTGTGGGCTCACTGACCCAGATCTCCGCTGGTGGAAAGATGACTTCCAGCCTGGCAGCGTCTGCACTCTCTTCCTGGGGCTGCCCTGGCCCAGGGCGGATGTCCTAGAGAGGACTGCGGCCGCTGGCCCATCCAGAGATGAGGTCCTGTGTGTGGGCAAGCTGGGGTCCCCAGGCTCTCCCTGGCTGTCTTTGTTGGCCTCCTCAGAGCCCCAGCCCACGGTGCACGGTGACCTTCTACATGGTGATATGGGCCCTTCTGGGGTGGGTGCCATAAAGAGCTGGCCATGTTTTCGGATGAGGACAGTCATAAGGTGCTGGACCAGGGAGGTGCCTGAGGGAGAGAGGAGAAAGGCTTTGTTGTGAGTGGCTGGAAGTGGTCAGGATTGCTATGGCCTGGACACAGGGTTGGCACCTATATGGCTGCCCACCCTTTGGTGGTCCAGGGCTGTCTTACTCGTATGGGCACACTCACAAATGCACATACACCCAAACACGCACACATAGTGCCTCCTGCCCAATCCCTGAGCATGCAGCCCCACACCCCAGTTCTGGGTACTCAGCTTCTGTGGCTCTGTGGGGGTGGCACTGAAAGTGGGCATGCAAGATGGCCCTTGGTATCTACCCAAGTAGCCTCACCACCAAAGACCACAGACAGGAAGTTTGCCAAGAGGTCAGGAAGGCTGGGCACTTGGGTGGACCCTGGTATAGAAGGTAGCCAAGAACTCAGGAATTATGCAAAGATCTGCCAGACAGGGCAGGGCACAATTCAGTGTCTACGTGGGCACTTTGGCATCTGGGCAGGTGAGGGCTTGGGCTTCCTGGCCTCAGAAGGCCTAAGCCAAAGCAACACCCCTGTGGAGACCAGTTCAGGTCCATGCCACCCCACACCACCACAGGGTCCCATGGCCACATCGTGCAAGGATCTGGGCCTTCAGCTGGCCCAGGGCTGGGCAGCAGGGCTCCAGGAACTGAACCTCAGTTCCTCTGTAAAACAAGGGCGATCATCATAGCATAGGCTGGTAGTGAGGACTGAAACTGATACAAATTAAGCACTACAGAGGCAGAAGATTGAGTCTAGACCCATATCTCTTACCATGTATTAAACTAAAATCAAAATGGGTCAAAGATCTAAATGTTAAAACAGAAACATCAAATCTGCTGGAGATAAAACAGGTAAAACTCTTTAAGACAGGCATAGGCAAAGGCTTTCTGAACAGAATCCCAATTGGAAAAGAAATAACATCAACAACCAACAAATGGGATCATATCAAATTTAAAAGCTTCTGCACTGCAAAGAAAACAATTAAACCAGTGAAGAGACCACCTATAGAATGGGAAAAAATTTTTGCCAGCTATTCCTCAGACATAGGACTAACATCTAGAACATATAAAGAGGGTCGGGGATTTGGCTCAGTGGTTCTGCTGCCTGCCTTGCAAGCACAAGGGCCCGAGTTCAATCCCCAATACAAAACAAAACAAAGAACTCAAGAAATGAGACCCCCCCCAAAAAAAAAATAAGACTCGATAAAAAAATGGGCAACTGAAAGAAACACTTCTGAAAAGAAGTGCAAATGGTCAATAAAAAATGTTCAACATCACTTGTCATTAAAGAAATGCAAAGTAAAACTACACTAAGATTCCATCTTAATTCAGAAAGAATGATTGTCATCAAGAAATCAGATAACAAATATTTTCAAGGCTGCTGGGGTGGGGGATGGGGTTCTCCACTGTTGGTGGGAATGTAAACTAGTACAACCACTATGGAAGTCAGGACAGTGATTCCTCAAAAAAAAGAAAAATAGAAATTCCATTCAACCCAGTTATTACCCTCTTAGGTATCTTCCTGAAAGAGCTACAGACATCATATTATAGGGACACACGCACACCCATGTTTACAGCAGCACAACTCATAATAGCTAAATCTGGGAAGCAACTTATATGTCCATTAACAGATGAGTGGATAAGGAAAATGTGGTATTAATACACCATGGAGTACTACCCTGCCATAAAGAAGGATAAATTCGAGTCATTTGTAGGCAAGTGGGTGCACCTTAAGACCATAATGTGAAGTGAAATAAATCAGACACACAGCTTAAATATTGCATGATTTCCCTTATATGAGAAAATCAAAGTATAAATAAAGAGCAAAATAAAAGGAAAACAGAGATATTTTGCAATGGGAAAGGGACCAAGAGGTAGAGGAGGGAAGAAGGGAAGGGAAGTAAAAAGAATTAAAATGTGTTATGTAATGCCCCACAATGAATATAATTATGTGCCGAAGACATGTACTAATAATGTAAAAAATAAAAAGCACTAAATAGAGACACATTAAAAGGTGCTACCACTGCTGAGGGTTTTGTTTTGTTTTGTTTTTAAGGACCCATCTTGTTATGTTGCCCAAGCTATCCTGGGGCTCCTGGGCTCCTGGGCTCCTGGGCTCATGCAATCCTCCTGCCTCAGCTCCTGCCTCACAAGTGCAAGGTCCTGAGTTTGATACCTAGTACCAAAAAAAAAAATCATTTTATTGGGCTGGGGATATAGCTCAGTGGCACCGTGCCTGCCTGGCAAGTTTAAGTTGATTCCTGGTACCAAAAAAAAAAAATCATTTTATTATTATTTATCATAGAAAAGCAACAGGGTTTACAAAGCTATGACATCCAAGAATCTTAGATAGTTACTTAATTGTGAAAGTAATGCAAAAATTGCCTGTGTGCAAGGGCAAGAACCCTGACTTCTCCTACCCCCCAGCCACTCTGTCCACAGAGACCCACAACGTGGCTGGGACCAGACACAACACAAGCTTCCCTTTCCTTTTACAGTGGACTCCACAGTCAGGCTCATGGGGAGTTCTCGGGAGGTGAGGACCTGAGCCAGTGTTCCTTGGGCCTGAAAATGCGCCCAGTAGCAAGATGAGCCCTGGCGCCCATTGCGCCTTCCTCCCCAGCACCTTCCATGATGGTCACTGGGTCCTCCATCGGTGGCCGCAGGATGTTAGGTCCAAACACAGTTGCCAGGTTCTGCACACTCATCTTGTTGACGTCTGAGTGGGACTGCACTTCATCCAGAAACCTGCCCAGGAAGGAGAAGAACCAAGCAAACTCTGACGGTCAGATGGATTCCAGCTACCAGGGCTTACCCCAGCTTGGCCCCTCTGTAGCTATGCCCAACTCTACCCTGGCCCCATCTTGTCCCCCCTAGCCATGCCTCCAAGTTTCAACAGTGGCTGGGCACCACCAGCTGCACCTGCCAAGCTGGATCAGGGCCATGGAGGGGGCCATCAGAAATGAAGGCCAGCAGCCCGCCATCCTTGACACAGGAGGAGAAGGACACAGGACTTTACAACCTACAGTGGAGTGGATGCCCTGGAAAGCCAGACACCCTTGGGTAAGAGCCCATCCACTGTACTGGAAGACACTGATCCCATGGGCTGTGATCCCCGCAGATGCCCAGGGGCACAGGATGAAAGGCGGGCCCTCACAGGACCCAAGCACCCAAGCTTGGGGCCATGCCCTTGTATGGACCCCAGTCCCTCTGTGACTGGACAGTGTGTCCATGTTGGTGGGGAAGGAGCACAGAGACAGAGCAGGAAGGGCCCTACCCTGAGCTACTTACTTGCAGATATATGTGAGCAGGTTGTAATTGGCCTGAGGGAGGTTGCGCACTTGTTGGGCCAGCTCTAGAGTCCCCTTGGGAAAGAAGAAAACAGCTTCACAACCCACCACAAGACCCGGGGAAGGGATGAAGCCAGGCCCCTGACCACCTCCATCTCCTGCAGCAAGTTGCAGCCACACTGTGACCTCTGAGGAGGCTGACTTCCTTTCTGGGAATGAGTGAGGGATGAGCATCTTTGGGGACACCAGGGACATCTCAGCTTACTAGCAAGGCACAGATATCTGCCAGACAGGCCAAAGGGACGGCAAACTGCTTCTCCTGCCCTAGTGCCCAGGGCAGCGAACACATCTGTTCCCCTCTGTCCTGAGTGCCCTCAAACTCTTTCCAGAGTGGGCAGGACAGAAATGGGCAGAGGGTGTCTTTATTTCTGAGCCCGAGGCCTGGGTGGCCCAAGCCAAGCACAGGAGAAGGCAGTGGAGTAAGAGCATCCACTGAGACATGGCCACAGCTGGGCTCCCTTGACCAAGGTGGCCTTTAGGAGGCACCTGGCTCTTTAGAACATTCAGGTCTAGAAACAGGGAAGGTGCAGAGCACAGAAGAGCAGGATACTCTGGTCACCTCCCTCAAAACAGAGGACACCCTCACCTGCCAAAGACAGCAGGATGCACCAACTCACCCTCCACAAAACACACACACACACACACACACACACACACACAGGAAGGATGCTCCCACGAACACCATATGGTCTGCATATGTAGGGCACTGAAAGCTGAGGACCTTGCATCCTGACTCCGAGTGCGTGTGCCCAGCCGGCTCCCCTCCCGGGATGGGTCCCTGGGGCACTGACCTCCCCCTCGTCCTTGGTGAGCAGCTGGGCGCAGCTGAGGAAGTCCTCATACCTAGCGAAGGGGATCACGGGCTCAGGCAGCTCCCGCAGGTACAGCTTCAGCAGGGAAGCCACTGTGTGCACATCCGTTGTGCTGGGGGGGCGGGGACAGTGTGAGGCTAGGCTCTGGGGGCTGCGGCAGTGACACACACCACACTGCACAGCCTCTTGCCTCAGGTCTGCAGTCAACTTCCTGGTGCCCATCCCCACGTTCCCCTGCAGGGCAGCACTCTCCTGTGGCCCTTGCCAGGTGCTGTCAGCCCCAGCCTGTACTTGCTTAGCTTCTGGGCTAGACCTTGGCCTTGCAGTGAAGGTCACAGGCAGGGCCCTGACCTCTTGCTTGCTGACCACACTCAGGCATCTGTGCTCGTCTCTGTTTCTGGAGCCCTGGCCTCAGTGCCCTGCACGTGGCCCGGAGCTGCCCAGGCTACAGTGGTCCTTTCTTGGGTTCTATTTGGCCTTACAGCACAGTCCGTAGTCTAGAGCTGGCCTCTCCTCCAACTGCATCGGTTATACATGTGCCCCTGAAAGTTCATCTGCTTCCCTTGGGCCTGTTTTAAACCCAAACCTACCTCCCCCTTGGGAAGACCTCAGCAAAGAGAGGGAGGGGCCAAGAGGCTGTAGTCACTAAAGTGCCATCAGCCCTGGCTGCGTCCCATGCCAGCCTCATTGAGATAAGCACTGGGTCCCTTTGGCCCTGACATCTGGGATTCTGCGGCTCCATGCCCCAATATGCACCCCAAACTCATACTGGCAGGGCCCCTCCCTGCCCTGTCCCTATCTCCCTTCCCCAACCAGATGTGCAGCTTTCTGCCCACCACTGCCTTTGCCTGGCCCAACTAGGCTGGCTGCACCTGGGACTCCATGTTGAGCCCAGGGTCCCCTGTCCTCTGGGGTCCCAGGGATTCAGTGGCAGCAGCCACCAGAGAAGAATGGTTGGGGCACAACCATCAAGTGCCCTGCAGAAAGGAATGTGCCAGAAAAAGCAAGAGTCCATGACAATAGGTCATGAGATCCCCGAGCCACTTCTTTCCAGAGCAGAGTGGCCCCTCCATTCTGCAGTTGTCCTTCCCAGGGCCCCAGACCCCACTGTTCAGCCCCCTCACATGCTGACCTTCTCAAAGTCCCCAACCCCCTCCTTTCCCTCACCTGCACAGGTCTTTTCTTCAACAGCTGGCTCAAGGCTTTTTCCTGAGTCCCCACCCTCCCACTCCACAGTGGATCCAGCCACTCTCGCCAGCACAAAGGGGAACCTACCAACCTGGGGGCCTTCTAGCCAATGCTGCTTGAGGGGGCCAATGCAGGGCACAGTGGGCATGAAAATAGGCAGGCCTGGCCTGGGGCATACCAGCCACCCCTGCTGTTCACATCCTCCAGCTGTGGCATCCTCCTTATCCTCCTGTTTTGAGTATCCCACGAGGGGCTCATACCCGGGGACCATCTGCAGCACCCAGAGTGATGTGAGCAGTGCCAAGGGGCTTGAGGGACAGATATGCTCGAAGAACAGTTTGAGTTCTGATGGCTTCCAGGTTGATGGGCTCCTGACACAGGAAAAACCAGGAAGAGACATCCTGGCAGGTGGACAAGCTGCTGCACACAAACCCACACCCTGCAAGGGATCATAAAGAGCACTAGGCCCGAGAATACCATCCTGGGGAGCTTCTGAAAGTCCAGGTGTCAGGTCCTACCCAGGTAGTTTGTTTGGAGCCATCTCCAATCCTATACCACCCAAGAGCACAGGACAGGGGAGTCCTGGTTGGCAAATGTTTAGAGTGCACCACTGCTCAATGAAAGCCAGGGTTAGGACAGAGCTTCCCAAGGCACCAGGGAAAAGAGACCCCTAAGATGGGCTGTAAATGCAGTGGCCTTTGATAGGGGTGGGACATAGGATGTGGGTAAGTCCCAGAGGTGGATTAGGGTGAGCACAGACCCCAGGTAGGTGGGGAGTGAAACAAGTGGCTGTGCCATCTTGCCACTGATGGAGGTAGGGCCTAAAGACAGACTTCAGCAAGCCTGGGGTCCTGAATGCAGCCATGCCTGAATTCACCTAGCCTGGTGGTCAGCAAATTCCCCCTTCTCTCCTGCCTGGGCCAGGCCTCATGGCTGGCACCATCCCTGAGGGGACCCATGGCTCTGTGCCCTGGGAGGGCTGATGTGCTCATAAGTGTGAGCAGCTGGTATCCATGCAGTGGCCAGGCTTGCTGGGTGCCACTGGCCCAGCCCCACAGCTCACCTGTCAAAGAGTGGCTTCTCACCACAGTCAAAGGAGTCCTGTAGGCCCCGCACCAGGTCAGCCTGGCCAGGCAGGCGGAAGAGCCCCTCCTCAGCGAGCCCACGCTCCCGGATGAAGTCCACACACTGCTCCACCAGCATTGGGGCCAGCCGGGGCCCGTACTTCCGCTCAAGGTAGACCGTGTCCTCCAGCCGCTGCCCAAAGATCCCTGGTACAGAGAGGGGCTGGTCATGCCTTCTACCACCCAGCTGGTGGCAGGCAGCAGGGACAACACAGCCGTAAGGGCCAGAGGATGTTCTTCCTGGGGAGACACATTAGACACTGGGGGGCATATCCTGGGTGCATGGATGCAGACAACACCACTGTGATGCAACATCCCTGCTCCCTAGGGAATCCAGTCAGAACCACACTACTCCTGCCGAAAATAGAAAAAAAAAAAAAAAAAAA
>NW_022900913.1:69662689-69665286 GCF_012274545.1 Fukomys damarensis
AAAAAAAAAAAAAAAAAAAAAAAAAAAGCACAGCCTTTGTGTAGTTCAGCAGGGCGGTGCCCCAGAACAACTAAGAGTAGGGTCACTGTGCCAGATATGCCAGCAGTGCCACTTAGGGATAAGAAATGAAAGCAGGGTCCCAAGAGGGCCCTGCACCCCATGAGTGCAGCAGCACTGCTCACAAAAACATCCAGGTGCCCATCCAGGGTGCATGGGAAACAGGGACGAAGTCTACACAGCAGAACAAGCAGGGTGAAGAATCAAATGGTTCTGACAGAGGCCACGACGCTGGTGAAACCTGAGGACGTTATGCAAAGACAGCCACGAACATTCACAAAAGGGCAAGTACATCTGGCAAGTTTCCACCAGACTGGTGGAAATCAGAGCCACTGAGGATGAGGGATAGGGAGTTAGAGATTAATGGGGACTGACTTTCAGTTGTGTAAAATAAAAGAGCTCTGGGTAGCCAGGCACAGTGGTGCACGCCTGTAATACCAGCATTTGTGGAGGCTTAGGTGGGACATGGCAGCAAAGAAGAAAACAGCGAGAGGAAGAGGCCTGATGAAAGAAAACACACTAAGTGAATGACTGGCTCCACAGGTTCCTCAAAGCCTGGGCAGAGAAGAAAGAACTGAGACTGGCACAGCTTTGTACCCCCTAACTATGCAGCAGGAGGAAGGGAACCCTAGTCCTGAGCTCTGTGAGGCCTCTGGGATGCCAGACATGGTTCCGATTCACAATGCAGAGACCTGGAGGGTAGCTTCCTGCTAAGTGGCTTTGAGATGTGCCAAGGGCACAATGCCCAAACTTGACACTGTCCATGTGGCCTCTGAGGATGTTGTTGGTGTCATTCTGTCCTCTACAGCTATGTCAATTCTCTGGATACAACAGTCTAGCTCCTGCAGTGTAGCTCAGTGGTACACACGTGCCGAGCACACACAAGGCCCTGGGTTCCATCCCCAGCACTGCCCAAAAGCGATCAACCCCTAATACAATGCCCAGCATATAGTGGGATTCATCAGGCTCCTCCCACTGCTAGGCCCAAAGACAAAGCCCACAGAATTGTGGGAGGGAAACTCCCCTTCTGGAAGAACATCCATGTGCCATCAGGACTAGCAGATGCCATCAGGGCTTATGTGTGCACTGTGCACACTATTGGGCCTGCACACTGCTCTCGGGCCGTGTTCACATATATGCCCTTGTATGTCCAGTGTGCATGTGGATTGTGTGTGCATGTGCACATATGTGTAAGGAGGTATGCTGAGGTTGCTGGCACACCGTGCTATCCACTTTGAGTCCCATGTGGTGTGGTAACTCTGGGACTATAACCACCACCAACACTATCCTAGCTATTCAGGGGAGCAAACCAAAGCAGCAGGGTAGATGATGCCCATGTCCTCCTCTCCTGTGGCAGGGTCAAGGTTCAGACCAGGTGCTCTGGCTACAAGTGCAGAGAATGTCCCAGGCCACCCATGCTGTCCCCACTGGTACATAGAAATCTAGGTGAGCCTCTGTCCCCGTCCTTTCTCAGAGCCAGTCCCTAGGAACAGGCTTGGCTGGACCACCTGCACAGGTAGTGAAGTGGCGGTGCTGGCCAGGAGGGGAAGCTGCTGCCCTCTAAGATTTGGTGGATGAGTTCAACGACCTTGCCCCAGAGCCTTTGGCACAGGGTTGGCACTGCCACGAATCTGGCACTCTAGCTGCCCCGGCTGTAGGGAGAACCCCTGGCAATGGAGCTCCCCTAGTCCTCCTGCCAACACCTGGCCCAGCAGGTCTGCTGGATCAGGTTGCTGGCAACACCAGCAGGCTGCGGTTCCGCCAGGACCCAGCCCACACTGCACAAAGTGCCTGAAGGAAACTGGCAGGGATGCCCCTCTGGGGCTGAACCTACACTTGGGCTCGCAGCCTCTGCCTGACAGCCATGCCCTGCTGGCTCCCCTCTCCAGGACGGTGGAGCAGACTCAGGTAGCCACAGGCCTGGCTGTCACCTGCATCCCGGTTGACCTCAGCCTCAGGCTCTGCCACTGCACAGGGCTGCATACCAGCTCCACACAGGGCCCTTCCAAGGCTGCCTGAGGAAGCCACCCACGTCCAGCAGAAAAAGGAGGTACTGGAAATCTCTTTGGAGTCAGTCTGGGACAGAGTAGGCAGCTGGGCTGGGCCTGCCTGGTATCTCTGTGGTGGTGGTGGCTGGGAGGCTACAGAGCCCACACTCTCCAGGGAGCCACAAAGCTGGCTAATTCCAATTTCCCTCCTGGCCCCAGTCCTCCCTGCCCTGAGTCAGGACACCCACCAGTCTCCAGCCATCCACCCCACCTTTCAGCACTCATGTGTGGAGGGATTGTCACACAGCTGTCTCTGTCACTCCAAGGCTCTGCCCTGGATGCCTCACAGCCTGGCCACTGCCTGCTGAGAACATAAATTCCACCTGGATCCCTCCCTGCTTCCTCACCCTCCCCTCTGAAACAGAGGGCGTGGGGGTGGGGAATATGGACAGCCAGGCCCCAGGTACAAGGGAGTGGTGGCTTTCTGAGGCCCCAGGGGTGGTATTAGGCTCTGGGTCACAGTTTGGGCTCCCCGGGGACGGACCCCTCGCG
>NW_022900913.1:69665644-69692743 GCF_012274545.1 Fukomys damarensis
GCTGAGGGGCGCGGGGTGGGGAGGCTCCAGTTCAAGGCGCGGCCGGAAGCCGGTGCTGCGGTCTCCCTGCGTCCGCAGCTGCTACCTTCTTGCTCCTCGGCTCCTCGACTCCTCGCAGCCAGGGACCCTAGATCCTGTTCGCCAAGCTCCAGGAGCTCAGCCTCGCTCTGGGGCAGGTGTGCCTGGCGGCAGGAGGTTAGGTTAGGCAACCGGCGCTGAGTCAGCCGGCCTGGGGGCGCCAGAACCAGACGGTCCACAGCTCGGCCTGCCTAGGGCTCGCATCCTAGGGCCAGGGACAGTGGGTGCAATTTGACCTCATCACCTCCCTGGGCACTCCTGAAAGGTACCTGTGGACATCCCCATTTCACAGAGAAGACAGCTGAGGCCAAGAGATCTCACAGAGGGTAAGTGGCAGAGCTTCATTCATACCCGGACTATCTGCAAGGCCTGTGTTCTTCTCTGGGTAGATTCTGACAGATCCCATAGTCTCATTTCCAGGTGGAGAGAACAAAGGTTAGGGGGACTGGGCCTGAACCAGCTTGCATGGAGGGTCCACACATGCCATCACTGTAAAAAGACTGGGTTGGGGGAGCCCAGGTCCTGCAAAGGGTGGGCGTGGCCTCAAGTGCACAGTGGGACACCCTTCTTGCTCATACTCAGCAGGACCTGGCCCAGGGAGAAGTGAGGGAGGTGCTCCCCAAAGGCAAAAGTTAAGGGGCACCCCCAAACCCAGTAACCAAGATGGATATCATAGTGCAATGTTTTTAAGAATAAAAATGAATACAAAAAAACCTCATGGTGGACAAAATATCAAAATTTCAGACAAAGCCATGTTTGGCCCAGCACCAGAATACACTGAGGACCAGCCCTTCACCAGTCTCAGCCCTCCCAGACAGCTGGTCCTCATTGCAGATCTGGGCATTTTGTGCATTGTGCCATGGGCTCTGGGCAACGGCCCTCCCTCTGATGTCCACATCTTAGTGCCTGGCACAGTAGGAGAAAAGTGGAGCTGTGTCGACGCTCAGGACAGACAGCTCAGGTAGTCCTGGACCAATGGGTGGCCGGGGTCCTCACTGGTCCCAAGAAGAGGCACAGGGACATAAACTACAGGAGGGAAAGAGGCCAGTGAGGACAGCATGGGGAGAAGGAAGGAATATGACACCGTAGAAAGCGAAGCAGGCTGGGCTCCTCAGAGCCCTTGTTGACCCAGGACCTGAGCTCGAAGGACACTGGTTCAGCATCTGACCTCCATATCTGGGAGGATAACTGTTGCTGTTTCAAGCTTCTCAGTAGTTGTTAGATATTTCACATTAAGTTTCATTTGTAAAAGTATTGCAATGACATATATGTCTTGATTACTGAACTTTGTGTCCCCCTTGAAATCCTGTGGACCCCAGGACAGTGAGGCTCTCTGCTGCTGAATGTGGGGTGGAGCAGAGTTCAGGGAAATGGAAGGGGAGGACAGTTCACAGTCGAGGGGTACTAGCCAAGGAGTGTCCTGCTTCATCCACCAGAAAAGCCTCGGACAGACCTGGCCATGTCGAAGAAGAGACTCCGAGGGCTCAGTGGGGTACTTGGCAGGTCGCCCTTCTCGGTGGGAAAGAAGGCTCTGGTACTGACTTACTTCTGTCTCTCCAAGCCTCAGTTTCCCCTAGTGTGCGGTCACTGAGTAAAACTTGCCTGTCTCTGGAAACCCCCAGACAGATAGGGGTCTGTAGCTGCCGACCACTCTGAAGGCTCTGATGAGCGCCAGGAAACGTCTAAGCCTCACAAGCTTGGGTGGCTTACAGCTGGGGGCACAGGTGGCTAGTGGAACAGCCTGGGGACCTCTTCAGCTTGACCACCTCTGAGCTGTATGTGCAGCATCCCAGGGCTGGAACTAGGGCCAGGGACCTCAGAGATAGCCTCTGAGTGACCCCACCCCATACACCCCTTGACTAGAGGCTGCAGTGCTGAGGTCTGCCTGGCAGGAGCACTCAGGACAGTGGACTCAGAGGTGGCCACCCTGCTTCTAGCCCTGCTGTGGGCTTTCAGGCAACTCACCACCTACTTCTGGACCTGACTCCGGATCATCTCAGAGGGCTGAAGTCCTCTAAGGTGCCTGGACCAGCTGAGAGCCAGCAACCCCAGGTCCAGGACACCAAGACCACCCTTCATGCTGTCCATCCACCATTGTCCCCTGCCAGGCCCTGGGCTCCCACAGAGCTGGATGCAGCATTGATGCCCCACTCACTATGATCAGGACAAGTCCCTGGGGTGTCCCCAATGCTGTCTACTCTCTAAGGGAATCCAAGGGGATGAGCTGCGCAGGTCTGTCAGCCCCAGAGGACACAAAGCCTGGTCCCTAGGAGCTGGGTGCAGATGCTTACACACACCTCCACTAGCAAGGAGGGGTCCTGGGCATCCCTGGTGCTCTGCCCACCGACGGCTCAGCAATGACAGGACCAAGACTCCTCCAGCCCTGGGACCTGGGCTCATGCAGCACAAAGGGCAGCCGCACACCACCCCATAGCAGAGAGCAGGGACCAAACATGCAGTAAGGGGTGCTGGGCAGGTGAGCAGCCACACCCTGAGCCTGTACCACTGTGAACTGCTCTTGGGATGAGGAGCTGCTCTGTTCTCCTTCCTCCTGCTACCAGCCATAGCCCGGGCTGTGCTACCCATGGGATGGTGGGCTCAGTATCAGTTCACAGAATCTGAAGTTGCCCTGCGGGGCTGGGACATGGAGCAAGCGGCAGTAAGGAGGATTGGTCCCCTGGGAAATAAGCTTCACAGGGCCAGTATCCACTCTGAAGCACGTGTGGGATTTAAGGCTTCCTCTGGAGATGTCACTCTAAGATGGATGCCCACCCACGAACAGTGCTGCCTTAGACTCCCTCCCGTTGGTCAAGGGCTGGGCTTGTCCAACTCAGGGTGCCTCCCTCCCCACACAAAGTCAGCAGACTGGGTTCTAAGGAAAGTGAGGAGGCCAGGGAGGCTGGAGCTGTGAGGCTCTAGGGATCCCTGTGGGCCTGCTGCCTGGCGTTCCTTGCTCCCCAGCATAGAGCAGTCACTCTGGGCCCTGAGGGAGGTGGACTGTGCTCCACAGTGCCCACTCTCAGAAGCAGAAAGCTGCCATGCACCTCATGACAGGTGCTGACCCCCTCTCAGGCTCTCCAGGACCCCAGGTTCATGCCTCTGGTGGCTTAATGATCCACAGCATCGCAAATCCAGCCCATCAGAGGTCCCCCACTCCTGCAGAGCCAAATCCAGTGGGACTCAGGAGCATCTTCACCATTCACGATGGAGAGGACCATGCACACCTTACAGGCAAGTGCAGGTCTTGGGAAGCCACACCTGGTGTCCCTGTATACCACACTATGGCCCGTCGACAGCCCCATTGGGACCTGGGCTCATGCAGCACAAAGGGCAGCCGCACACCACCCCACAGCAGAGAGCAGGGACCAAACATGCAGTAAGGGGTGCTGGGCAGGTGAGCAGCCACACCCTGAGCCTGTACCACTGTGAACTGCTCTTGGGATGAGGAGCTGCTCTGTTCTCCTTCCTCCTGCTACCAGCCATAGCCCGGGCTGTGCTACCCATGGGATGGTGGGCTCAGTATCAGTTCACAGAATCTGAAGTTGCCCTGCGGGGCTGGGACATGGAGCAAGCGGCAGTAAGGAGGATTGGTCCCCTGGGAAATAAGCTTCACAGGGCCAGTATCCACTCTGAAGCACGTGTGGGATTTAAGGCTTCCTCTGGAGATGTCACTCTAAGATGGATGCCCACCCACGAACAGTGCTGCCTTAGACTCCCTCCCGTTGGTCAAGGGCTGGGCTTGTCCAACTCAGGGTGCCTCCCTCCCCACACAAAGTCAGCAGACTGGGTTCTAAGGAAAGTGAGGAGGCCAGGGAGGCTGGAGCTGTGAGGCTCTAGGGATCCCTGTGGGCCTGCTGCCTGGCGTTCCTTGCTCCCCAGCATAGAGCAGTCACTCTGGGCCCTGAGGGAGGTGGACTGTGCTCCACAGTGCCCACTCTCAGAAGCAGAAAGCTGCCATGCACCTCATGACAGGTGCTGACCCCCTCTCAGGCTCTCCAGGACCCCAGGTTCATGCCTCTGGTGGCTTAATGATCCACAGCATCGCAAATCCAGCCCATCAGAGGTCCCCCACTCCTGCAGAGCCAAATCCAGTGGGGCTCAGGAGCATCTTCACCACTCACGATGGAGAGGACCATGCACACCTTACAGGCAAGTGCAGGCCTTGGGAAGCCACACCTGGTGTCCCTTATTACCACACTATGGCCCGTCGACAGCCCCATCGAGTGTCCACCTGCCACTCTTCTGCTGGGCTGTCAGCAGCCCAACACGTGTCTGAAGAGTGGCACCAATTCACATCCTCAGGATGGTGTTATCAACCCAAAAGCCAGAAGCAGAGGATGTTGGCTGGGAAGAGGTGAGGAAGCCAAAACTCGGGCACTGGTTGGGGTGTAAAACAGCCCAGCCATAGGGAAAAAGGTTGTGCAGATCCTCAAGACAATGAAACATTAAGTAGCAACCCCAATTCTGGGAATGTGCCCCAAAGAGCTGAGGGCAGGGACTCTGACACTCGTGTTCACAAGGGCATCATGCACAGCAGCCCAAAGGTGGAAGTGACCCAAGTGTCCCTCAAGGGATAAACAGACTCACAGTGATGGGTACCATGGATGGAACATTTTCGGCCTTTAAAAAGGAAAGAAAGCCTGACACCCACTACAAGGAGGATGGTCCTTGAGGGCATCAGGCCGAAAGACATAAGCCAGGCCACCGGAGGACAAACACGACGTGATTCCACTTGTGCGCAGTCCCTGGAGCAGCCAGGTGCAGGGAGAGAGAGCAGGTGGCTCACTAGGAGCAGCCTCAGGCATAGAGCGGAGGGAGGAAGTGTGTGTTTCCGCACAGAGCAGGGCGGGGTGGCTGCACATTTAAAAAGTGTTGACATGTGACATTTTCGGGAGTGTGTATTTTATCACAATAAAAAGTAATGAAATAGAAGACACTCTGATTTAAAGAAAACCTTGGGAGTCCAAATATCACTCTCATTGGCTCACTCTGCCTCCCCACTGCTTCTCTGCATATAAACCTCCTAAACCCAGGGATGCCCAGAATGTGATCCCCAGGCCTGCCCCGCCCTAAGAATCAGTTACTATCCTGGATGGGGCCTGCATCTGGCTTTTTGGGGGGAGTAGTGGGAGCTGTACCCAGGGTTTTCACACCAAGATACATCCCCAGCCCTCCTATTTTAAAATTGTTTGATAGGTTCTCGTTAAGTTGTTTAGGCTAGGCTAGGCAATACAATCCTCCTGCCTCAGCCTCCCAGGGTGTCGGGACTATAGGCCTACACCACCACACCCAGCTAGCATTCAGCTTTATCAGGCCTTTCTCTGGGTGACCCTGAGGCTCCTGCACCATCCAGAACAGCTGCCCTCCCTTCCGCCTGCCCTCCCTTCCTGTGTCTGTCTGTCCCAGAGAGCAGAACAGAAGCTCTGTGTGTCTCCTTCCCCGCTGTGCCCTGCTGCACCTGGCAGATGCCTGTGTCTGAATGAGGACCATTTAGTACCCAGGGAGGGCCGAGCACTTGGCGTCCTTTGTCTGTCTCCACACTCAGGGTAATCCTGCAGAGCAGACACTATTCGCATTTTGCCAACAAGGACCTGAAGGCACAGACAGGGGAAGTGGTGCACCCAGGGTCACACAGCGAGCAGGTGGCAGTGCCAGACCACAGTCAGACCAAAGCCTGCACTACCCCTGTACCCAGCAAGGCCTTTGCCTCTCTGGACCAGCACACACACAGGATCGCTGTCATAGAGAGCACGCATGAGGAGCCGCCTGACACACCCTCCCAGGGCTGTGTTCCTTGAACCAGGCATAGAAGTCTGCAGATCAGACCCAAAGCTGCTCTCTTAATAGCAACTCTCTCTCTTTTTCTTTTTCTTTTTTATGGAACCGGGGATAGAACCCAAGACTTTCACATTGACCAACATCCCTAGCTCCTTTTTACTGCTTTATTTTACACAGTCTCCCTAAGTCTCCAAGTTGCACAGGTTGGGCTGGCACTTGTGATCTTCCTGCCTGACTGAGCCTGGCCACCAAACTCCAATCACAGGAGGACCTGGGAGAGGGTCCCCCACTGGGTGCTACTCAGGACATGCTGTGGGGCTGGTGCCAGGCCTGGCTGGGAGTCAGCCTCCCTGCTCCCCTTCCGCTTGGACGCGTGGATTCTCTCTTCTTTCCTTCCTTCCTACCTTCCTTTTCTTTCCTTCCCTTCCTTTCCTGCTCTTCTCCTCATTCCTTTCCCTTTTTCCTTCCCTTCCTCTTATCCTGCCTTATTTCCCTTCCCTTCCTTCTTCCTTCCCTCCCTCCTTATTTTCTCCCTCCCTCCTTCCTTCCTTTTCCTTCTGATCTTTTACATAGCATATATGTGCAGATGTGTACGCTAATGTCAAACACACACCTGTGTGACTGCGACCCAGGTCAGGAGAGAGAACATTCCAGAAACCTGTGCCCTCCCTGCTCCTTCCTAGCCTCTGTCCTCTTTCCTGCCATCCTGAGTTTTACTGTATTCATTATTTTACTTTTCCTTCTATTTCTGCTGCCTAACTATCCATAAATGACAAGGTTTACTTCTTTCATTTGCTTTATATAAATGGCACCATAAAGCATGTTATTTTTTGCTTGTTTGGATTTTAGCTCCACGTTTTACAATTTCACAGATGCTGCTTGCTGAGTAGAGACGTAGTGGATTCCTTGGCATTGCTGTAGAGTCTCCTATTGTATTTTTTCCTATTGTCTGTCACTTGTTTTACTCTGTAAATTGTTTGTCTTTCGGGTTTCTCGTGTAAGAGAAACCATGTGGCATCAGCATCACGTGTTTGTCTTGTTTTTGCTCCCGGATGAGCTCCAGGCTGTCACACACAAAGCTGCCGTGCACACTGAGATGCCCAGGTCCCCCACACGGCTGTGCACATGGGTCCGTAGGGACACGTCCCCTGCAGGCTCCTGGACCCTGGTGTGGGCAGCACCGATGGAGCCACACACTGCCAAGCTCTCCCTGCAAGATTCTGCTGTGTTGGGCCTTGGCTCACTGACAAGTGTTCCTCTTCTGCGTGGAGTCCCTGGGTGTGTGAGAAGATGCATCCAACTGCGGCTGGACTGGCACTTCCCTGGTGACCAGAGGCTGAGTCGTGACTGTTGTTGGCTTCTTTAACACAGTGCCTGTACAGGGACTTGCCCGGGTTTCCCCAGGCTTGTGTGTCTTTGCTGGATTGATTTGGATGACTTGGGGGACAGAGGTACTTGATGGGTTTGCGTTTTATCCACCTGTCCCAACCTGTAGCTCCCCTTCTCTAGATCTTAATTTACCCTCTAGAGAGCAAATACTGTTCCTGTTGGGTTTCATCAATCTTTGCCTAAAAGATTAGCACTGTGTCGCCTGCCTCCCAAGTGCAAGGACCAGAGTTCGATCCCCGGTACAAAAAAAAAAAAAAAAAAAGATTAGCACTGTCCAACAGTCATTTGAAAAATCTCACCACCCCAAGATCATGATGATGCTGTATGCTCTCGAGCCTCCTGTCCTGACTCAAAGTCCAGCTGCAGGGAGGCTGCAGGAGTCCTTGGTCCTCTCAGGCCTCTGTGTCAAGGCTGTGAGCCAAACATGTGATTGTCAGGGCCCAGGGAGTCCAGGATCACTGTGTGACTTCTGTTCCGAAGCTCAGGAAAACTACCTGTAGCTGTCAAGGCCGCACTGGATTCTGTGTGAGGGGCTCAGGGCTTGCCAGAGGCAGTCGGGATGGATAGGAGGGCTGTCCAGATGACCAGCAGAGGAAGGTGCAGCATACTGCCTGGCCAGCTCTGCAGGCCTGTCCTCAGCACGGTGACCCCATCATGAAGCTCTTTCATGATGACCTCCCAGGGCAGCAAACCATCCTGGGAATTCACCTGCAGCTGACTATGCACCATCCCCTCCATTCCCACCTGCCATGTCTCCATCGACACCTGAGCCATGACTGTCCTGGCCTGCTGAGGCCACTCATGGCTCTCCATGGCCACTCTGTACATGGTGACCTGAGGGTTTTGTATAAATGAGATCAGGTCCCATCTGTGTCTTGCTCAGCACTCCAGAAATCCTACAGAGCCCAAGGCCCAGTCACCTCTCTCTTTCTACAGTTCAGTTCCTACCTCAGGGTCTTTGTACCTGCAGTCCCTGTTCTGCTGCTCTTCCCCAGCAAGCCCTGGATTCCTTGGGTATTTCCTTGAGCCAGCATCAACCCCTTGTCTCCCAGTGAGGTTTTGTTTGGCTTCCCTATGTCTTCGCACCTGGATGTCAGAGGGTACAGTATGTGTCTACAGGTGTCTCCCACAGAGAAGGGAGAAGAGGGGAGAGTTTTGCTCACTACTGAGTTTCTGCTGCCTGAAATAGAGCCTAGCACCTTTTAGGCACCATAAACTCTCTCTCTCTCTCTCTCTCTCTCTCCCTGTCTCTTCCTCTCCTAATAACAACATTAAAGAACCAAGTCAAGAGCAAGCATGGTTTTCAGATCAGGGACAGGGAGTGGGTATGGGGACAGGGCGGGGTTCCTGTGTAGCAGCAGCAGGGGACCAGACCTGGGGCAGCAAGGTCTCTAAAGCCACTCACAGAACACAGTCCACATAGCAGAACTGATGTCCCCTGCCAGGTTTGGCACAGGGTGTGAGGTGTCACCCGAGGGCTACAGCCAAGGGGTCAGGCTGTGTCACATGTCAGTGATATGGCCAGCAAATCCCCAGCAAGGACCTGGTGGCTGAGGGCGGAGGGGGTGAGATTACCTTTACGCAAGGGTTCTACAGGGCGGGCACGCGAGCTATGGGTAGTACCTCCACCCCGCGGGGCCCAGATGACCCGGCGGATGGCCTGCACCCAGTCTTCCATGTCCCTCCTGGAGCTGGCCATGAGCAGGAGCGCCTCAGGGCCGGCCAGTGCCTTCTCCCGCTCCCTGGCACCACCTGCAAGACAGGGAGACAAGGCTTAGCTCAGGCCATGCGTGCAGGACAGCGGCTCCCCACACAGCAGCTTCCAGTCACCTCAGCCTCCTGCAGCCTTATACACCTTTCTCTCAATTTTCTCTTTTTGGTATACCGGGGATCGAACTCAGGACCTTGTGCTTGCAGGGCAGGTGGCAGAATCATTAAGCTAAATCCCCGGCCCACTTTGCTATTTTTTCATATCAAAACAGAAATGCTGAAAAGCATCCTAGAGCACTATTAGAAAAAAAAATCCAGATTTCAGGGGGCTCGCCAAAGGAGCCTCATTACAGGCTTTGTTGTAGATCAGTGTCACCCACCTCAAAGGGACAGTTCAATATCACCATGTCCTTGGAGTGATTCCCCTGACCCCTGTGCCCCATCCTGGAGGCGAAAGCAGATTCCCTGCAGATAGGAGCACTACAGAGCTTGGACATTAAACCCAGAGGGAGCTCAGGAACAAACACTGTCCCTGTATCCACATCTGGCTGGGCACTGGGGCTAAGGCAGCAGACGCTACTTGGAGCCACCTCCCCACCAGCAACTGTGCGGCTCTGCAGTCTGCAAGCATCTTCAAAATGTGCGTGCACCATTTCTGCAGAACTTTATGTGCAGCTGGATGGGTTGCTAAGAAGGCATCTGTGTCTCTGCAGCCACCCTCCAGACCCATAATTGGCAACCCACTATTCCTTGCTGAGGTTCCATCACCGCAGATCCCAGCCAGGATCATCTGCTGGTGGGTCGAGTTCTCAAGTGTGATTAGGGGGTTCGCTGATACCCAAGCTGGTCCGTATAGGAGCTTGGGCCCAGGGATGGAACCCAGACACGAACCAATGCTTCCTGGGAACTGCCGCATGCTGGGACTGCCCCACAGATTCCACACCATTTGTACATCTTCCATTGGGCTCCACTGCCAGCCCAACACCTACAGTTTATGGACCAGGAAACTGAGGCACCAAGTAATACACTTCTTGCTGGAGAGACCAGGGCTTCTAGGTCCTGGCACTGGTCTCTCAGCCAGCCACCCACCAAAGGGGTGGCATTCATCTGGGCCAGGCTGCTCAGGAGCTCCCTGCAGGGTGGATCCCAGGAGGAAGGGGTTCGTGCTGGCCACAGGTGCCTGAGTGAGGCCGGGAGGCCAGGCAGGAGGGTTGGAAGTGGGGCAAAGCCATTGCAAATGCAGAGCAGAAGAGGACAGCACACTAGGGACACTGGGGAAGGGAAGCTGGAATGAGTTCTGGAAAAGGGTTTCAAGAAGCTAGTCAGCTGAGAAGAAAGGGACATAGAGACCCTGCTCCAGGGGTTCATTACTGCCCCTCCTCTACCCTTAGCACTTGCTTTTGTACCTAATCTTGAATTTCTCATTTTAAAATTCACCAGTTGTGCCTGGTCCAAGGTCTGAACTGAAGTTCATTCTCCTGCAGGTACATGTTCCTGTAGTATTCCGAAAAGCCTACTCTTTCTCTTTTGGCTTGCCAGCATGTCCCAAAGAGAATCTTACTCCTTTTCCAATCTGGGTAGCTTCTATTTACAGAGCAGTGCGATTAACACTGAATACAATGTTGACTAGAAATTGACTAGAAGTGGCAAGAACAAGCATGCTTGCATTTTTCCATATTTGTGGCAAAAGCATTTAGATTTTCATCTTTAATTACATCCACTATAGATGTCCTTAATCAGACTGAAGTATCTTCTTGTCTCGAAACTAGAACTGTTACCCGAGAGCTTTACTCGCAGGGGATATTGGGCTTGTCAAATACCCTCTCTGCATTGACTGAAATGATCATACAGTTTTTTTTCAGCATGGTGCTTTGCTGAAATAGCAATGCCTCAGTTCATGAATGCTTCTGTTCGGGGATTTTCAGCAGAAAAAGGCAAATTTTTGCTTCCATTTGTGAACTCCACATGGGATAACCAGTACAAATGTAGCCATTTTCCACAGAATTGTGGGACAAATTAAGTTTATGAACCGAAGTATCACTGTACATTGATGTGAAAGCAGTCTTCTATTCCTGGGACAAATCACAATGATGATGATATATTATCCTCTTCATAGATTGCTGGATTCAGTTTTATTAAGGTCTTCTCTACTCGTGAGGAGTAATGGGCTTCGGTCTCTCTTCCCATAATGTCTTTTTTGCCTTTGGCTTTGAGGTTCTGCTGACCTAACAAAATAAGTAGTGAAGGATTCCCTCCTTTTCCATTTCTTTTTCAAGTTATATAGGGTTTCTATTATTTCTTTCATAAGCATTTGGTAGAATTCATTAGTGTAGCCACTTAGGCCCAGAGGGTTTTTGGTTTTGTTTTGTTTTTTGGTTGAGGGGGTGGTCTGGTTAACAACAAATTCAATGCCCTGTATAAGTTTACTTTCAGGAGCAAATTTTGGTACTTTGTGTCTTTTCTGTTTCATCTGAGTTATTGAACACATTGGACTAAAGTTACCTGAGAAATCTCTAGTTGTATGAAATTTTATTTTATTTTATTTTATTTTATTTTATTTTATTTTATTTTATTTTATTTATTTTTTGGTACTGGGGATTGAACTCGGGTCCTTGTGCTTGCAAGGCAGGCCACTGAACCGCTGAGCTAAATCCCCGGCCCTGTATAACTCTTTAGATATGGAAAAAGTAGCAATTTGGTAATTTGCGTTCTTTCTCTTCCTTCTCCCCCCTCATCAGTCTTGTCAGACATTTATTACTTTCATTGATCTAAAAACAACCAACCTTTTGTCTTCCTCACTTTGTCTATTGTTAGTAAACATATTATAAAGGGCACATGGAAAATATCTTAGGTTTTAGGCAGGGGGTTTAGCTCAGTGGTGCTGCACCACCTGCCTTGCAAGTGCAAAGACCTGAGTTCAATCCCCAGTACCAAAAAAAAAAAAGAATTATCTTAGGTGTTTAGGCCAGGTAATATCTATCACAGATTTTCTACTCTGCAAAAACTGTTAAAGCAGCTATAGACCATTTGTCCATGAAAAGGCCTGGATTTTTTGTTGTAAATTTAATTTACAAAACAGGTAGCCAGGCTGCAGTCTGTGGTTGGCCATCCTGTGTTCTATTTCATCAGTTTCTGCTCTGATCCTTATTACTTATTTTCCTCTGCTTACTTTGGGCTAATCTGGTCTTCTTCTTATTATTATTTCTCACAGGGTTTAATGCTACAGTCATCCCCTCAAATACCACCTTAGGGATATCCCCAAATTTTTGGTATGCTGTGCTTTCATTTTAATTTGGTTCAAAATATTTTTCCCTCTGAATTGTTTCTTTGACCTATAGGTTACTCAAAAATGTGTAGTTTCCGAATCTGAGGGTACTTTTCAGAAAGCTTCCTGTTACTGGTTTCTTATTTAGTTTTATTGTGGTAAGAGAACAAAAGGCTGGAATCCTTTTTAAAACTTGGTTTTGGTCCAGCATGTGATCTTCACAGCTGCACTGTGTACACTAAGTGTCTTAGTTACTTTTCTCGTTGCTAAGACAAAATACCTAATACCCACAAGTTAAGAGAGGAAAGGTTTATTTAGTCACTGTAGAAGTTTCAGTCCATAGTTGGCTGGCTCCAAGGTAGGGTGGCACGGGAGATAGATATGGCAGAGAAGAAACAGTTCACAGTGGGCAGAAGGTAGCAAATCAAACAAAGGCTGACCACAGTTCTTTCTGTCCCTTCTATATTATCCAGGCTACTTAGGGCAGGTAGCACTCACACCTTTAATCCTAGCACCCTTGAGCCTAGCATCGCACCATGAATGAATCCCAGCATCACACACTCTAGATCCATCCACCTCTGAAAAGCCCCACCTATGACTGCATGAGGCTTTGGGGGGACACCTAGACACAAGCTGTAACACAGACAAAAGTCATGGTGCTGAGGTTGGGTGAAGGACCTTGTAAACATCCATTAGGTCTAGCTGGATGATTTTGTTCAAATCTTCAGTATCTTATTCATTTCCTGCCTACTTGTTTCAGGCAAAAGGGTGTTAAAATCTCCAATTAAAATTTTGGATTCACCTATATCTCCTTGCATTTCTTTTCTTTATCTCCTTGCATTTCTATTAGTTTTTGCCTCATATAGTTGGAAACTGACATGAGGAGCATAA
This sequence comes from Fukomys damarensis, assembly GCF_012274545.1. Taxonomy (NCBI): domain Eukaryota; kingdom Metazoa; phylum Chordata; class Mammalia; order Rodentia; family Bathyergidae; genus Fukomys; species Fukomys damarensis. Next base: position 69,678,756 of record NW_022900913.1, read on the forward strand.
ATATTTAGGATTGTTATGTTGGCAAACCCTTTTATGCTTATGACTTGGCCTCCTTATCTAGAGTAACATCCTTTGCTCAGAAATCTTTGCTACCAATTCCCTCCAGCCTTCTGATTAGTGTCAGTATGGTGTGTCTTTCCCCATCCCTTTACTTTTAAGGTATTTACGTCTTTATATTCTAAATTAATTTCTTGCCAGGCATAATGTTGGGCTTCCTTTTTAATCCTATCTGATAAGCTTGATTTATAATGTGATTATTGGCATGCCTGGGTTTAGGTGTGTCTTGTATTTGCCATTGGTCCCATCTATCCTTTTCTTCTTTGCCTTGAGTCATTTTATTTTACTTATGATTCCATTCTGTCTCCTTTGTTGGCTTATTAGTAAAAATCTATCTCTCTCAATGTACAGTGACTGCTTTAGGGTTCCATCTTTACTTACTAGTCTACCTTGGAGGATGTCACCCTGTTCCTGTATGATGTTATATACCCTTATGTGTCCCAAAATACACGGCAATTACTTGTACTTAAATAGTCAATATTCTTCTGGCCTGGGCAACTTAGTAAAACCTGGTTTCACATTTAAAAATAAAAAAATGCTGAGGATGCATCTCAGTGCAAAGTCTGTGTTCAATTCCCAGTACCACATCACACCCCGCTCCCCTCCACACCAAAAAAAAAAAAGGAACAGGGAGGCAGGAGAGGGATCAGAGAGAATCAGTTACACAAGGAGAGCAACACAATGTGATAATGTGATAAGCAACAAAATGTGACCTGTCACTTTGACCTTGAAGGTGGAGGAAGCAGGTGGGGAAGAGCTGAGGAAGGTAGACAGCTTCTAGAAGAGCTGGAGAAAAAGAATTCTCCCAAGATCCTCCAGGAAGGAGGCCTTTCCCCCTTCTATGTGTTCTCTCCAATCCCCATGAGCCATGCCATCATCCATCCTGGCAGGCAAGAGAAGGCACTATTCCCTGTCCTGTATCAGGGAGGGCTCTGTTTAGTCCTTTCTAGTGGTTCTTTCTCCAGTTAGAGTTTCTCTCTGGCACCTCTTTCCCCTTAAGTAGTCCTGCAGGCTCTAAAGCTCCGTTCTCCCAGACTCAGTTCTATCTCCTCAACCTGACAGTCCAGTGGGCTTCCCTTCCTGCACTCTAGCCTAAAAATTCCTTCCAGTCAGCACTGAGGCACGTGTACCTCTTCTTGTCTGCCCATCTCCACAGGCCTCCACTGTGTCACGTCCCATATCTTAAAAGCACTTTATCCTTTTTTCTCCTTTTCTTTCTTTTCCTTCATTGTTTCAGGTGGGAATATAAAGCAGTCCCTGTTTGATCATCCTGTGCAGAAGTGAAAGTCATACCCCCACATCTCAGGGACCCTATAGGTGAAGTGTTATGTGAGATGCTCAACACACTGTTATAGTCTTAATAAATCCTGACAGATTATTACTGACCCCACATTGCAGATGCAGAAACTGAGGCCCAGAGAAGTTAAACAGCTATAAACAAACAGAAGGGTTCAGATGCAAAGCCAGATTTGTGTACTGTAAACTCATTCTCTTTTCTCAACAGAAAACCATCTTTGCAAAAACAGAGGTCAAGGGAAGTGAATCAGGTTGTTAAACCTGGGATTAATTAGAGCCTTCAACTGTCATGCCTGCCTTTTCCTCTACTGCTTAGGAAAGACTGGGATTAGCATTTTGTTAGAGAAAATAAACACAACAGCAAATATTTCTGAAGCAATTCATCATGAAAGATGGGCCTGTAATTGTGGTTCTTCATCTTTCCCTTTTCTTTTCTAAAGAGGTCTGTGTGGCCACTGTGTAGCCTTCCCACCTGACTACACGCTCTGGACACCAATGCCCTCTTGGGCGGTGCCCACCCTGACTTCCACCATGGGGGCGGAGGCGCCTGACCTCCTGGGCACCAGAGTTAGTCACCTGCATGAGGAAAATGATGAAGGTAGCTGTCATGTAGGGGCATGAAGGGAATGTGGCCTTAGCTTTGAACCCCTCAGTGTTCACCTTTATCATCATCCTCAGTCAAATAACAGCATGGAGCAGGGTCTGTCAGGCTGACACTGCTGCCATTTTGGGCAAGGGAGCCCTTCACAGGCAGTAGGAATGCCCTGTTCATTGATGTTCAGCTCCATCACAGCTTTGACCTGCTAGACAGTAGCAGCAGCCCTCCCTTCCTCCCAGGCCAGAACAACCAAAACTACCATCACACGCCACACATTGCCAAGCATTCCTGGGGAGCAAAACTGCCTCAGGTTCGCTACAGTCAGGCATAGCATGGCCCCAAAGTGATCCCTGCCTCTTCTATCAAGGTAGTTCCTTCCTGTGTCCCATCTTGGTGTGGGAAACCAGGTGCCAAGGCAGACAGCAGGGTGGCACCTCATCCACATTCTCCTCTGGTGGGCTCATGTGCCAGTGACTAGTCAAACCCAGACCTGACCTCTCATCATCTCCACACACAGCAGACAAATTCAACATATATTCAAAATCACAACACTTTCTCCCAGTCCAGGCCTCTGTCATTTCTCTGAAGGAGAAATGGAGGACCAGCATGGACTCAGGCTCTCTCCCTTCTCTCCTAAGATCTAGTCTATACAGCAGCCATAGTGACATGGTGAAGACCCAAACCAGCTCCCATACCTCTCAGTGCTCCCTGGGGTCCTCAAGTCTTGAGGCTGGCTCTCCTCTCCCAAGCTTTCATCCCTGGCTGCCCTTGCTTTTCATTTTGCCATGTTCTGAGCACTCCCAGCTCAATTCTGTTCTCTGCATCTGTTCCCTACTCGCCTCCTCCTCCTCAGATCTTTCCTCTGTGTCACCTTCTTGAGGAGCCCTCCCTGACCACCCTGCTAAATTTTACCAGATGCCACCTATCACACCTCAGGTTCCTGTCTAGCCTTTGTTCTACATAGCACTTTCTGGGGTCAAACACACACATATCATGCTTACCTAGCTATCCACCTGCCCTGCCATAACAGTAGCCCTGAGATGCCCACACTGCACCAGGAATGGTGTTGGCCAAGAGAGGTCATCAGAAGTCTGAGCATTCAGAATCAGGAAGGAAGAGGAGATATCATTCCAGAGGAAAGGAAACCAAAGCCTAGGGATGCTTAGAGACACATCCGAACTACAGCTGAATGGTGACAGTAGGTGACACTGAGCCATGACCCAGGTAGGCTGGCCCTGCCCCAATGCCAGCTGCATCCACTGCTTCCACCTGTGGCTTATGGCAGATGCCAGCCCAGGGGCTGGAGCTAGCTGGACTCCAGGCCAGCCAGTGCCTCCCTTCCCACTCCTGAAATTCAGAACTTCCTTTTTGGCCCCATTCCTCTTTCCACCTAAGGCAGAAGCTTTGGGGGACAGGAGGTGGCTCTCAGATCCAGCAGGCCCCAAGGAGCCCAAGATGAGAACTGGCTTTCAACTTCTCCCTGCAAATGCTACGAAAAGAGGAGCACGTGTTATGCGTGGAAGCCTTCTCTAAGCCATGGGTCCACGCAGGTCAGATGAGAGAGCTTTCATTCTGATGGAACTTCACAAAAGGGTTATCTTACTCAGCCCTACTCTACCAGCATTTATGCAAACTTTTTCTTTAAAAAAAAAGACCATTTAAAAGTGGCAGTGGCAGCAGCCTGCGATTAGACTCAGTGCCCCGCTGTCTTTCTGTTGTCTGCCAGGGAGGAGGTAGCTCACAGAGGGACCCTGGGGTGAAGGCGAGGTGTCCGGATGCAGCATCCTACAGCATGGGGCTCAAGTGGAGACAGGTGGATTACTTGTGCAGCCTTAACTATGTGACAAAAAGGAAAATGAAGCCAGGAGTTTAGGCACACACTTGTAATTCTGGTGCTCTGGGAGGCTGAGGCAAGAGAACTGAAAGTTCATGGTCAGCTTGGGCAATTTAGTGACTTTCTGAGACCTTTTTACACACACACACACACACACACACACACACACATATACACACAGAGGCTGGGGATATAGCTCATTACAAAGACTCTGGGTTCAATTCCCAGCATCACCAAAAAATCCAAAATAAGTAAAATGAAACAAATGTTATTATATCATCATTGTCATCATCATCATCATCATCATCATCATCATCATCATCATCACCACCACCACCCCACTGGTGTTAGTGGTTCTGGGATTTGAACCCATGACCTTACATATGCTAAGCAGGTGTTCTACCACTCAGCTACACAGTCCTAGCCCCAGCCCCAGCTGTAATTATTTTAATAACATTTTTTGTTTATGCCAATGTTTCCAAAATAGTATAATTAGTTTTAACATGGAATCAATTGAAAGTTATTGAGTATTTTTAGTATTTGTACTGAGTCATCTGGTATATATGCAGCATTAGAAGTGAATCTCAGGCAGAATCAGTCATGTTCTGTGTCTTAGGAGCTGCCTGCTGGTTGCTCCAATACTGAGCAGCTCATGGACAGTGTGGGACTGGGTCGGGGGTGCTTTGTCTTTGGGGGCCACTGTTCTGCCTACCATGCCCGATATGGTGTGTGTTGGGGGAACCAGGTGCCCTCCTGCATCTGAATGTTTCCAGCATTGGGTAGCCAGGCTGCTGAGGTTTGCATAGAATCCCAGGGACACCTTCCCTGCTGTTCCTGTACATCCCCCAGGCTGCACCTGCCTATAGGTTCCTCCTTCTCTCACGGGATCCTCTTGCTTAGAGTGAGCAAGCGCCACTTGCCTGTCAAGAGCTACTCTCCCTGTCCAGCACTCCTACTCCTCACTCCTGCATCCCCAAAGCTCCCCTGGGATCCCAGATGCCCACTTACCCCAGGGTGGACGCTTGATCCTCTTCAGATGCTTGGCAAGGCAGAAAGGCATGGTGCATGTGGGAGGAAGGTGGCCCAAGGGACCGAGCTAGGGACAGTGATGAGCAGGGACTCCACCAGGGTGCTCTACCCTGGGCCCTGCACAGGGCCTTTGGTTTGTGCTGGGACTTCTGCATTTCTCTGCCTGCTGAAGGCTGGGAATGTCTAGGGTGGGGCATGGGGGACCTGGGGACTCCCCAGGTTTTTCAGATGCTGGAGGGAAGGGGACGGGGAGCCACAGAATCTCCGCAAAAGGCAGATCCTAGCTTCCTGCACACTCCCTGCCATGAAGCCCAAACCTGGGTATGGGATGCGTCCATCCATCCTGGTCCCCTAAGACCAGGCAGGGCTGTTTTCCCTCCTGGCCTGGCAGAGGTCCAGGAATACACTTGGCAGCCAGGTAACCACAAGTGCTGGACACAGTGGGTCACTGCCAGAGATACAGGGTGAGAGTTGCTTGTTTATGCTTTGTTTCCTCATCAGCAAAGGAGCCCCTGGTGGACCTGACCCCTAGTTCTGGCAAAAGTGAGAGATACAAAGGAACTAGGGTCCAGGCAAGGTATCTGTTTGGGCTGCCTAGAGGTGCCCTCCTACCACCTAAGGTCGGCGTCACTGTCTGTGTCACAGACAGGCAGGAGAGCAGGCTCCAGGTCATCCTTCTGGGAAGAGGCACAATCAGGACTTCTTCTCTTGTGATGCTAAGCTGGAACCCAGGGCCTCACACAAGCTAGGCAAGTGCTCTGCCCTGGAGCCACACCCCAGCGCAGGAGAGAAACTGAACTGCTTTGGACATCAGCTGCTACCCTGACCATGTTTCCTCCACTCCCAAGTGAGCATCACCTCCCTTGCCCTGCCCAGCCTAGCCCCTGTCCTGAGCAGGGCCCCTGTCCAGAGGGCAGCAGGATGCTGAGCACTGTTCCTGTTCCTGGTGGCTCAGGAGCAGGCGACTTTCTGGGAGACAGCTGTTTCCCACTCTGCCTCCACCAGGAAGGGCTGGAGCCTGGTGCTCAGCTTTGCACATCTTGTCACAGGACACGGAAGGCCAAGGCAGGTGAAGAAGGTGTGGGGAGCCCAACAGAGAGGGACAGTCAGCTGCTTCCGGGCCAGGCTATCCTGTGGCCTCACCTGGGCTATCAAATAAGTCTGAACAGAGGAAAGATTGAGCCCTTTGGGAAGCCGATGTGAAGTGCAGGAACATGAGATAAAGCCAAGGAAGTCCTGGTCTTGTGTCTGTCCTCGTTTCTGGCCAGTACTCTATGCAGCACAGTTTCTGCCACGTGGCAACACAGGGTCTGGGGTCACAGCAAACACATCCCTCCCCACTGGCTGTGGCCCAGGCAGCTGAGAAGACACTGACCTTCCAGGGGCAGGGAGAGGGAAAGCACAGCAGCTCTCAGCAGAGGAAGCCTCAGGCTGCTTGAATCAGAATGAGCTTCCTCTGGCTCAGCTTGTGTCTGCCTTGGGGGCTGCTGTCTGTGTAGCCTGAAGAAAGGAGATGCAACTCAAAGGCTAGCCCCCAGCTCTCACAAAGCTCCCCACAGGAAACAACAGTTGCCCTCCAGAGGCCTGTGTTCTGTGTCCTGAGAAGGAAACCAGGATGCTGGGAAGAAAGGACAAGGCTGGCCCAGCAGGATGAGGACCAGCAGAGCCTCCTTACCACCTGCCCTGCCTGTAGTGACCACACTGGCCTGGCCACACAGTGCAGTGCAGTGAAGAGCTAGCGGGCTGCCCCTTTCTCTTTGGAATGCAAAGCTAAGGTCTCTTTTATCTTTAGGCAAACAGAGAAAAACCCTGAGCAGAGGTCACTGGGCGCCCGTCTGTCCTTCGGCCACTGATACTCCACAGCCTGGAGTCAGCGATGGCTCAAGTGGAGGGAACATGGCCGAGACTGGGGCCTGGGGCCGAGACTTAGGCACAGTTGATCACAGAGGCCTGGCAGCCCCTAGCTGCCCTCCACTGGTCCTTGAGGAGGGCTCGCATCTGCCTGGGATGTGCAGGATCCCAAGGTGATACTCCTATTGGCCCAAGAAGGGCAGTGGGCACAGAGGGCATGAAGTGTGTGGCAGAACTCAGCAAGTGCACAAATATAGAGGGGTAGAAAAAGCAGCCACTCGGCCACAGCAGGACAGATGGCCCACGGGTGTATGTGTGAGACAGAGGCCTAGGGAGCCACAACCAGATGAAAGCTTACTGCACATTAAAGGAGATTTTGAAAGAAATGAAAAATAGCTTCCTTATGATGAGTGACACCACCACTGAGACATGATGTCCTGCAGGGACATCTGGAGGGTCCCCCATATCTAAGAAGGTCCCCACCAAGCTGTGGGACACTTATGGTCACCTTGTGACTGAGCAGCGAGCAAGCAGAGCCAGCAAAGCAGAGAGGGATACGGGATGGAGGGGAGCTGTGCCCTCACCCATAGCACTGGTCCCTCAGCTCCTCCTCTGGCTCCTGGGCTGCCTACAGATCAGGGGTGAGCCAGGATCCTCTGCTCCTCTGCTTCCTGAAACTGGAGCAGCTGCTGGGGTCCTGAGGGCTGTGGGTGGGGCAGACTGTGCAGGCCTGGCTCCCTGCGGGGAGCAGGTGATCTGGGCACCTGGAGGACCCACAGCCTGGGGCTACCGGGCAACTCTAAAGGCACCCGGCAAACTCAACACCTGTCTAACTAAGAATTATGAGCTATTGAGGAATAGAAGCACCCTTCCCTTCACACAGGCTCCCTAGTCAGTGAAAAGCCTGGCCGTCTAAGGTGTCCACCATGGCCCATGATGCTTTCATGTCCGGAAGTGTTCACTAGTGCAGGTGGGCGAGAGAAAGAATTCAGAAGTGTAACAGCAGAAAAGGAGGATGCAGTAGTGGTACCACTGTTATTATCAGATTAGCTGTTCATATATGCAGAAAACCTAAGCCAATGAACTAAGAAATCACTAGAAGCAATAAGAATCTAGTCACTTGTCAGATGCAAAATGAGCGCACAGAATTGCAACCTACTGGTAAACTAAAGGAAAAAGAATTGCAGGCCATGGAAGCAGGAACACAAAACCTGATAGAGACCCCAGTTCCACCAGGTATGGTGGTGAATGACTATAATCCCAGCACTTGGGGGACTGAGGCAGGAGGATCACCATGAGTTCAAGGCCAGCCTGGACTATACAGTGAGACCCTGGCTCACATCCCACACACACACACACACACACACACACACACACACACAAACACACACACACACACACACACAGATGCCAGTTCCTCCTACAGCCCATCAGGTGACAACAACACACAATAAATACTAACCGCATTTCTTTTTGAACTAGACAAGTTAATAAGTTCACAAGATTCCAAAGATCATAAGCAAAAATAGCAATGCACTTTTTAGAAAAAGCAACGATGCCCCAACAATTATGAAATCAGAGTACTGAGAGGCAGTAACCAAAACTGAGTGGCTGAGATGCTCTGGGATGGGTTGGAGAGCACGCAGGAGTATGAAATGTAGGTAAGGCATTATTTCAAGTGCAGAAGGACAAGACCGCTGCTTCATAGACAAGACAGGAACAGCTGGGGGCCACAGAGAACAGTCAAGCTGATAGTTACGTCACACCTCACCCACACCAGAGACTCCTGACAAACAGAAACCATCGAAGTACCAAGCTCAACCATAGGAGACCGTCTGTGTAATCTTGGAGTGGACTAAAGACCTTTCAAAGAACCACTCAAAAACTAAAGGGCACAAAGAAAGAGGGACTACAGAGATATATATATATATATATATATATGTATGTACATATGACAGAGAAAATAACGTGAAAAGCCAAATGGCAAAGAGAAAGGGGATGGGGAGACAAATCCATAAAATGTGATGCTTCCAGATACTGGAAATAAGTACATAAACAAACAATCAAATAAATAAATAAATAGACTGGGGAGGCTGCTCAGTGGTAGAATGTGTGCTTTAGTGTGTGCACCACTCTGAACTTGATCCCCACCAACAACACAAACAAGACAAAAATAAGATTATGGCTAGATGTGGAAACTTCTCCCAGGTACCCTGCTGAGTGGAGAAACATAAAGGAAAGCTGGACATCGTGGCACATGCTTATAATCCCAGTCCTCAGAAGGCTGAGGCCGGAGGATTGCTGCTAATTTGAGACCAGTAAGTTCAAGGCCAGCCTGGACTACATAGTGAGACCCTGTCTCAAAACCAAACCAAACTAAACACAACAGGAAAGGGAAAATAATCTGCTATTGTCTTTGTGATGGAAAGGAGGGAAACAGCAGAAAAAGGAAGAATGGAAGATACAGTTAAAATATCTGAAAAATGTTTCTGGAAGGCAAGAGGAGACACAGGGAGTGGTGGAAGGAAGCAAAAGGAAGGGTTTTTGCCTTTTGATATTTGCACTATTGTTGTTTTGCCTGTGTTAAAAAATAAATGAAGGGGGCCAAGGATTTAGCTCAGTGACACCATGCCTGCCAGGAAAGCCCAAGGTCCTGAGTTTAATTCCTGGTACCAAAACAAACAGACACACAAAAAAGTAAATGAAGGCAGGATTTGATAAAAAGGGACAGGGTCTGGGGATTTAGCTCAGTGGTGCCTTGCAAGTACAAGGTCCTGAGTTCCATCCCCAGTACCAGGAAAAAAAATTTTTGGAAAGCTTAAATAAAATAAACAAATTAAAAAACAAACAAACAAACAATAAAAAGGAACAGGGGAGCAGCAGCTCACTCCATGTGCTGTAGGAGGCTGGGGCAGGCAGGGCCTGGGTAGCTGTACTGGGTGAAGACATGGACTTAGGAAGGGGATAAGGAAAGGGTCCAGACCTTCATCCTGCTGATAGAAGTAGGTTCTGGGGCACAACCCATGTGGGGAATAATCTGAAAGTGTTATCAACATTTTAAATGACCCCACATCCCCTTCAGAGGAAATTATTCAAGCTCAATTTGCATATATGAATAAGAAGGTAGTGAGAATAAATGGGGAACCATTTTGCCATCCATCGAGTTAATAAAAATAACAATATAGTTGTCCCTGGGGGCCTTCTGGGATTGGTGTCAGTGAGATAGGAGATTAAAGTGTGGCAAAGCTGGGTGGGGAAGTAGGCTGACCTGTTAATCACAAGATCCCTGAACAAATGCTCAGAAAGCGTTCCCAAAGGCCTACAATGGACTTCTCGCGAGAACTGGAAAAAGCTTTCAACCGGATAGCCTAGACCCGTATGTAGAAGTTATCACGGGATTCTTCGAGATTTGGACAGCAGAAAACGAGGCCCTCAAGAACTAGCTACCCTGGCTTTTCCTCACAGCAGTAGACCCTGCTTTCTCCAGTGTTTTTTCTGTTGCTTTTTCTTCTTTTCGACACAAACTTGCTCTGCAGAGCCAGTTTTTCCTCTCATCTTCATTTTTACTTTCTTGAATAAACTTGGCCACTGCTTTTCCCTCCTTTTATTCAGTTCTTTTCAGGTTTTCTGTCTCAAACAAAATCTAATTCCAGAGGGAGGAGTGAGCAGCCCAGAACCCGGTTTATCTGGCACGCCATTTTGAGAAGAAACTACCCGATAATATTTTGGCATAGCCAAACTCCGGTGACACTAGGGCTCCACACCCGTACTGTAAAACCAAAATCCAGGAATGCCCAAGTCCCTTGCATAAAATGGCACAGTATTTGCATATAATCAAAGCACATTTGCCACGCACTTTAAATCATCTCTAGGTTATTACGCCTGACACAATGTAAGTGCTATGAAACAATTGTTATACTGTCTTGGTTAGGGAAAAGTGGCAAGAAAAATGTCTATACATATTCTAGATAGATGCAGTTTTTTCTGGGAGTCTTCAGTCCACATTGGGGTTGTTAGGAAAAGTATTAAGAAGCTCTAAGAGCCCAACCCCTAGCAGAGTCAGCTAACCATGACAGGTCAAAAGGTCGCCTTAAACATTCCTGAGAGGCAGGAACCAAGATAAACGTCTGGTGCAGAACAGACCCTACCCCTTTGAACAATCCATGGTCCCACTTCCCCGAAGTCCCCACCCTTTGTAACTGAAGGTTCCCGTAATTGACCCCTTTCTTGGAATTCCCCCTACCCTATAGCTTGTGGGGTTTTTTCCTTTAAAAACTGTGTCTCTACCCTGCTTCGGGGCTCAACTCCTTTGCCCCTGTGAGGGTTATGAGCTGAGCCCCAGCGCGCTGTAATAAAGACCTCTTGTGTTTTGCATCAAGAATCGTCTCTCCGGGGTGTTTATGGTGCACCGTGGTGTCCCGGACTTAGAGTGGTGGGATTCCTCCCTGGGAGGATCTTACATTTGGGGGCTCGTCCGGGATTAGCCATTGCTCCTCACTCCTGAGAACGACCTTGGAGGTAAGAGGGGATCCCCGCTTTGAATGTTGTCTGTCTGTATTCTGTATAGTGCACTTTCGGTTTCGCAGTCCTCCGGCGGTCCGTAAGGACTGTCTGACAGTGGCCGGTAGACATGCCCGGAGGGCCACAGGCTGCAACCTGGGAGATGTCCCAGGTACGGGGATTTTCTGAGACATTTGAATCTCCCCTCGGGGTTCTGAATCTGAGATTAATTCGGTATCTGTGTGTATGTTATTTGTGGAATCTTGTCTTGTTTTTTAATTATGGGACAGACTGTGACGACACCTTTGGACTTGACCTTGAAGCATTGGACTGAAGTTAGGGCCAGAAGTAGAGACTTATCTGTACTAATAAAGAAAAGACCCTGGCAGACTTATTGTGCCTCTGAGTGGCCATCTTTAGGTGTAGGCTGGCCATCAGGGGGCACTTTTGATGCAGGAATAATATTGCTCGTTAAAGATATTGTTTTCCAGGCTGGACCCAGAAGATATCCTGACCAGCAACCCTACATTGTGGTCTGGCAAGACCTCGTCCTGATCCCCCCACCTTGGGTAAAACCTTGGGTACATCGGCCTACGAATTGGCCTGTCACTCAAGTTTTCTCTCTAAAGGAGGCCCCATCAGACAAAGATGAAAGGGCTTCGGGAATCCAGCCTCACCCACGGATATACCCAGATTGAGGGGCCCCCGACCTGGTCGGAACCCCTTCCTCCCCCTTATCCACAAGTCCCTGCCCCTCCCGAGCCTATTGCAGAGCCCTCAACGCCTTCCGGGGAAATTCACGGACCTGCTTTGGGGACGCGGAGTTGGAGAGCAGTTTCCCCTGGGGCACCTGATTCCACAGTAGCCCTCCCCCTGAGAGCTTATGGGCCACCTCCCCCTGAGGGTCCTAATGGTCAACCTGCGGCTCTGCAGCCGCTTCAGTATTGGCCATTCTCCTCCTCTGACCTGTATAACTGGAAGACTAACCACCCTTCCTTTTCTGAGGAACCACAGAGACTGACGGGTCTTGTGGAGTCCCTTGTGTTTTCTCATCAGCCCACCTGGGATGATTGCCAACAGCTGTTACAGACGCTGTTTACCACTGAGGAACAAGAACGCATTCTCTTAGAGAGCAGAAAGAATGTTCCTGGGGCTGATGGGAGACCCACCCTGATGCCCAATCTCATTGATGATGCTTTCCCCTTGGGCCGACCGGATTGGGATTACAACACCACCGAAGGTAGGGAGCGACTGAAAGTCTATCGCCAGACTCTAGTGGCGGGTCTCAAGGGAGCGGCGAGACGCCCGACCAATTTGGCCAAGGTAAGAGAGATTACTCAAGGGGAGATGGAACCGCCTTCAGTATTCCTGGAAAGATTAATGGTCGCTTTCTGGCGGTATACCCCTTTTGACCCAGAATCGGAGGGACAGAGAGCTTCCATAGCCATGGCTTTCATAGGACAATCAGCTCCGGATATTAGAAAGAAGCTTCAGCGAATTGAGGGATTACAAGATTATACTATACGAGATCTGGTAAAGGAAGCCGACAAGGTGTATCATAAGAGAGAGACAGAGGAAGAAAGAGAACAGCGGAGAGAAAAGGAAAGAGAGGAACGAGAGAAGGAAAGAGACAGAAGGAAGGAAAAGGACTTGGCTAGGATCTTGGCTGCAGTCATTAGGGAAAAAAATTATAAGGGTCGAGAAAATAAACCAAGGCAGACAGGGTACCTGGGCAACAGAAGACCACTAGACAAAGATCAATGTGCGTATTACAAGGAAAATGGACATTGGGCTAGAGAATGCCCTAAGAAAAAGGGAGGACCTCCTAAGATACTGGCCCTGGGAGAGGAAAACAGCTAGAGGGGACGGGGCTCAGAGCCCCTCCCCGAGCCCAGGGTAACCCTAACTGTGGAGGGGCAACCTGTGGAGTTCCTAGTTGACACTGGGGCACAACACTGTTTTATTGCACCCCTTGGGAGATATAAAAGAAGAGAAATCCTGGGTAATAGGAGCTACAGGGCATCAACAATATTCATGGACTACTAAAAGAAGAGTAGACTTAGGAATAGGCGGAGTGACTGATTCCTTTCTGGTGATCCCCGAGTGCCCAGCCCCTTTGCTCGGGCGAGATCTGCTCAGCAAGATGGGGGCCCAAATCACTTTCTCCCCTGAGGGCCCCAAATTAGAAGCTAAGGGGCCAGTTACCCTTCTAACCCTACGGCTGGAGGACGAACATCGGCTTTATGAGGTGCCACCTTCACCAGAGACTAACATAGAGCACTGGCTATCAAAATTTCCCCGGGCATGGGCTGAAACTGCGGGGATGGGACTAGCCCTCCAAGCTCCACCAATCCCGATAGAATTAAAGGCAAACTCTGAACCCATCGCAGTCCGGCAGTATCCTATGAGCCTTGAGGCCCAACGGGGGATCCGGCCCCACATCCAGCACCTCTTAGAGTTAAGAATTTTGATGCCCTGATGTTCAGCATGGAATACCCCTCTCCTACCAGTCCAGAAGCCAGGCACAAAAGACTTTCGCCCTGTACAAGATCTTAGGGAAGTTAATAAGTGAGTGCAAGACATTCACCCCACCGTGCCTAACCCTTATAACCTATTAAGTTCTCTCCCCCCCCCGACTGGATCTGGTACACTGTTTTAGACCTTAAAGATGCTTTCTTCTGCCTAAGATTACATCCTGCCAGTCAACCTGTTTTCGCCTTTGAGTGGAGGGACCCAGAGAATGGTCAAGCGGGACAATTGACCTGGACACGGTTACCCCAAGGATTCAAAAATTCGCCTACTCTATTTGATGAGGCCTTGCAC
>NW_022900913.1:69692886-69714662 GCF_012274545.1 Fukomys damarensis
CCCTGTACAAGATCTTAGGGAAGTTAATAAGCGAGTGCAAGACATTCACCCCACCGTGCCTAATCCTTATAACCTATTAAGTTCTCTCCCCCCTGACCGAATCTGGTACACTGTTTTAGACCTTAAAGATGCTTTCTTCTGCCTAAGATTACATCCTGCCAGTCAACCTGTTTTCGCCTTTGAGTGGAGGGACCCAGAGAATGGTCAAGCGGGACAATTGACCTGGACACGGTTACCCCAAGGATTCAAAAATTCGCCTACTCTATTTGATGAGGCCTTGCACCGAGATCTTGCACCTTTACGCGCTGACAACCCCCAGGTAACTCTCCTCCAATATGTAGATGATCTGCTCCTGGCTGGAGCCACAGAAGAAGTCTATTGGGAACTGAAAACTTGCTGACTGAATTGGCGCGTCTAGGATACCGAGCCTCAGCAAAGAAAGCACAGCTCTGTAAAAGAGAGTTAACCTACCTGGGATATAATTTAAGAAATGGACAACGCAGGCTGACAGAGGCCAGAAAGAGAACTGTGACCCAGATTCCCGTCCCAAAAACTCCGCGGGAAGTCAGAGAATTTTTGGGTACTGCCGGGTTCTGTCCGTTATGGATTCCTGGTTTCGCCAATTTAGCAGCCCCCCTTTACCCTCTGACTAAGGAAGGCGCCCCCTTTACTTGGGGACCCCAACAACAAGAATCCTTTGACAACATCAAGCAGGCCTTGTTGTCTGCTCCAGCTCTCAGTCTGCCTGCTAACTAAGCTCCTGTTTGTCGATGAGAAAAGGGGAATTGCAAAAGGAGTGTTAACCCAAACTTTGGGACCTTGGAAAAGGCCAGTGGCCTACCTGTCAAAGAAACTGGACCCAGTAGCACAGGGGCGGCCTGTCTGCTTAAAATCAATAGCTGCCATTGCCACCTTGGTGAAAGATGCTGATAAACTAACTATGGGACAACAATTAACTGTCATAGCTCCCCATGCCTTAGAGAGCATTATCCGACAGCCTCCAGACAGATGGCTGTCCAATGCCCGGATAGTTCATTATCAGACTCTGTTGAAAGAATGAAAGAATCCAGTTTGCTCCTCCAGCTATTCTCAATCCCATTGCCTGATGTCACCAAGGAACAGGTGATACATCAATGCCATGAGATTTTGGCTGAAGAGGCTGGGTCCAGAAAAGACTTGACTGACCAACCCTGACCTGGAGCTCTCACATGGTTCACTGATGGAAGCAGCTGCATCGTGGAAGGTAAGCGGGTAGTGGGAGTGGCAACGGTAGATGGCATTTCAGCGATCTGGGCCAGTAGTTTACCTGAAGGGACTTCAGCCCAAAGGGCAGAACTAATCGCCCTTACCCAGGCCCTCCAATTGTCAGAAAAGAGAGATATCAACATCTATACTGACAGCCGATATGCATTTGACACGGCGCATATACATGGAGCCATATATAAACAAAGGGGACTCTTAACTTCGGCTGGAAAAGAAATAAAAAATAAAAAGGAAATACTGGACCTCTTAGAAGCCATACATTTGCCAAGAAAAGTGGCAATTATCCATTGCCCGGGACACCAAAGAGAAACCAATCCTGTTGCCATCGGAAACCAACAGGCAGATATAGAGGCAAAAAGAGCCGCTCAAGGCATTAATATCCTCCCTCTACAGGAAGACCTAGGGACTGCCACTACCAAGTTCGCCTATTCTGAGAAAGACTTACAGGGGATAAATGACTTAGGACTCTCAGAACCTCAGCCAGACGGGACTTATGTCCTGCCCAATGGAAAGACCATCCTACCAAGGGAAGAGGCCAAAACTTATCTTCAACAACTACATGGGCTCACTCACTTAGGGGCCAAACATCTAAAGAAGATAGTTCAGACTTCCCCATATTATATATCTGAGCTAGCTGATGAAACCATCCATCAATGTATACCCTGCCAGCTGGTAAATGCCTATCCTCCTAAGCATCCCCCAGGAAAAAGGTTGCAAGGGGACAGGCCTGGCAGCTATTGGGAAGTCGACTTCACTGAAATAAAGCCTGCTAAATATAATAATAAATACCTTCTAGTTTTCATAGATACTTTTTCAGGATGGGTAGAGGCCTACCCCACGAAAACAGAAACTGCTACTATTGTGACAAAGAAGATACTCTAAGAGATCTTCCCAAGGTTTGGCATCCCTAAGGTGATCGGTTCACACAATGGGCCAGCATTTGTTGCCCAGGTAAGTCAGGGACTAGCCAAGGTCCTGGGGTTTAATTAGAAATTGCACTGTGCTTATAGACCCCAAAGTTCAGGTCAAGTAGAGAGGATGAATAGATCATTAAAAGAGACCTTGACCAAATTGTCCTTAGAGACTGGCATTATAGACTGGACGGTCCTCCTACCCCTTGCTTTGTTCTGAGTACAGAATACTCGGGGAAAATTTGGTTTAACCCCTTTTGAATTGCTTTATGGAGCCCCTCCTTCTTTAATAGGCGTTGGTAACTTGACAGATCCAAATGTTGTCTCTTCTAAACCTCTTTATGGTAGATTAAAAGCCCTTGAAACTGTCCAACGCGAAGTGTGGCAACACCTGAGAGAAGCTTATGCTCCAGGAGACCTCCAAGTTCCTCATCAATTTCAAGTCGGGGACTCCGTCTACGTCCGCCGTCATCGGGCAGGCAACCTAGAGCCTCGTTGGAAGGGACCTTTCCCGGTATTGCTGACCACTCCCACCGCCGTCAAAGTCGACGGAATATCAGCTTGGATCCATACTTCCCACTTCAAACCGGCCCCCCCACTGGCCCCAGAATAGAGACTGGAAAAGACTTCTAACCCCTTCAAGTTTAAGGTTGTACGGACTCTTGACCCTAATGCACCCCCTTCTGAGTAGTTCCCCAAATCCCCTTGGATCACCACTTTGGTGTCCACCTTATTGGGACCCCTTATTATCCTTTTATTACTTCTAACCGTGGGACCCTGTGTTCTGAATAGATTAGTTGCCTTCATCAGAGAAAGAGTCAGTGCAGTACAAGTACTAATGTTAAGACAACAATACCAGCCTCTAAGAACCCAAGCCTTAGGTATGGGACATGAAGAAACTAGACATTAAGGGTTCTAAGATTAGAACATGTGCAAAAAGAAAAAGGGAGGATTGTTAGGAAAAGTATTAAGAAGCTCTAAGAGCCCAACCCCTAGCAGAGTCAGCTAACCATGACAGGTTAAAAGGTCGCCTTAAACATTCCTGAGAGGCAGGAACCAAGATAAACGTCTGGTGCAGAACAGACCCTACCCCTTTGAACAATCCATGGCCCCACTTCCCCGAAGTCCCCACCCTTTGTAACTGAATGTTCCCGTAATTGACCCCTTTCTTGGAATTCCCCCTACCCTACAGCTTGTGGGGTTTTTTCCTTTAAAAACTGTGTCTCTACCCTGCTTCGGGGCTCAACTCCTCTGCCCCTGTGAGGGTTATGAGCTGAGCCCCAGCATGCTGGAATAAAGACCTCTTGTGTTTTGCATCAAGAATCGTCTCTCCAGGGTGTTTATGGTGCATCGTGGTGTCCCGGACTTAGAGTGGTGGGATTCCTCCCTGGGAGGATCTTACAGGGTGAATCCACAGGTGTAGAGCTTGTGAATACTGAGGGCTGATGGTTCTGGATAAATCAATTACATAGCTGCACCCCAAACTCAGGAGGTGTGGGACTGTGTGATGTAGTAAGGGTCAGCACACGGGCTTGTGGGAAACCAAACCATTGTGAAGGGCCGGTTGTCACATCATAATAGAGCAGGAACTGGTGGTGGCCTGGGCTTGGAGGATTTTCTATTTAGAAAAATGCCCTGAATGTCCCTGAAGTTTTCAATCCCAGTTCCCTTTTCTCGGCCATCTTTGAAGCAGTTTCATTTCTTAAACTGATGCTACAGGGGAATCTTCCTCTGAGGGCCCAGGCCTGCTAAGCTTCAGGAAATGTGTGTGTGGGAGCAATGGATGGGGATATTTACTCCAGCGACAATTGCAGAAGTGACAGGAGCATGGGGCAGGCTGGGGAATGCCGAGGCTAGGTAAGGCCCCCCAACCAGAAGCTTTATTGTTCCCATGATCCTCCCAGCCTCTGATCTTCAACACAAGTCCTCCAGGGCCCCTCCAGCTACTCCTGCCTCAGGGATCCTGCAGCCCTCCACCTGCCTCTTCTGGGAATAGGCTATTCACTTCCGCCCTCCTTGTCATCCAAACAGAAGCCTCTCACTCCTGCCCAGGTCAGCTCCCACTCCTTCTTCAAGGCCGCAGCTCAAATGCCTGCACTTTAGCTCTTCCTTTTCCCACTTTCCCTCCCTCAAGGGTTTACTAGAGAGCGCGTGTGCCACACCATACCATGTGCTGGGGACGCAAACACATGTCAGCGTCAGAGAGATCAACGGGGACCCTGTCTACTGCTGTCCTGCGGCACACACCACTGCCTGGCCAGCACCAATGCTCAGCAACTCTGAAGGACACATAACAAGGGGCCCTCAAAAGACACGGTGAATGTTTCAATTAAAAAACAATTTATTAGCCGGGTGTGGTGGCGCAGGCCTGTAATTCCAGCACTTGGGAGGCTGAGGAAGGAGGATCGTTGTGAGTTTGAGACCAGCCTGGGCTACATACTGAGTTCCAGGTCAGTCTCCACCACATAGTGAGACCCTGTCTCAAAACAACAACAACAACAACAACAAAAAAGCAATTTATTACAGTAAAAGACACATTGCCATGAACGATGGGATGTGTGTGTTCAAAGTAAGAGGAAGATTTTGAGGGAGATCTATGGCAATGTGTCTTTTTACCGTAATATAATTTTTATGTAAGGATTCACTATATTTTATGATCAACTCTCATTGATCGAACAATGGTAATTTTGGTCAAATAAAAATATGATGCTGTGATCTCATCTATCTTATTCATGGGGTCTGGCACCGTGTGACTTTCGGCTTTTCCCAAAAATCAAAATGACCACAAAAGGTAAGTTTTGAATGGATTCAGGACATCAAGGCAGCCACGACCTAGTGACTAGTGAAGCTCATGAAAGAGAACTTCCAGTGCTGCTTCAGAAAGGGGCAAGAATGACGGGATCAGTGTGTTGGAAGTAAGGGGGAGAATTCTGAAGGAAATTCATGGCAGTATCTGTTAGTGTAAGACATTTTTAAGAAGTAAACGCCACATTTGAATCACATCTGGTATTATCACTGCACTGTGAGCTCACAAACAGGGAGAGGGAGGGTAAGTTCCTCAGGCCCGGGAGAAGTAGGGTTTGGAGCCAAAATCGGCATCCAGACCACCTCCTTGGAGCATGCCCAGTGCATATCCTCCTGGGTCCCTTTAAGCTTCTGGGGTCTGAGGGAACCCTGGCACCTCTCCTAAACCGGAGTGCTTTGCTCTGGGTGAACAGGAGGAGCCTTGTACACAGCTGGGACCACAAATAACCTGAGCCTGTCCATCTGGGTCACTACTGGAACCATTCCCAGGAACCCCCTTACCACCTGTCTCAGCCTGGGTCCCCCAAACTCAGAGCCCGAGACCAAGGTTGGTGCACATGAAGCTATCCCAGGAGTAGTGAAGAAGGGAGAGCCCCCCCATGGGTGCTGGACACCAAGCTGGCTACTGCTTTGAGGTATAGGGACTCTGTTCTGGATTAGCTGTGCAGTCCTGGGGATGAAGAGGGTATAGGATGCTCCTAGCATCCCCTGGCCAGAGGAGGTCCTGGGCTTCAACTCTTCCTTCCAGGGGGATGACTGGCAGGAAGTGGCAGGTGGAAGGTGATGTCAGGTCAGGAGCACTGGGCCAGCCACGCCTCACTAGCCAAGGAGGAAAGTGAATTCTTCAAAGAAGAATTGCTTCCTGAGACCCCACTGTGTGCTAGGCACTGTGCCTGGCTCTGGCACTGGGCAGAGCCCCTTCTGGAGCTTATACTTAGGGGACAGGGACTGGGGACAGGGAGCAGGGGCAGGCAGGGGTGAGCTCAGACAGGAAAGGAAGGCTTGAAGGTCCTGGAACTGATCCCAGGGACAGGGAGCTGGCTCCCTTTTCTCACACAGCCTCATTCATGGTCCATGGATAGGGACAGGGTGAACTCCAAGAACCAGAAAAGCCCCGAGCCACTAGGGGTCCTGCATCTGACCACAGTGTGGGGACCCAGAGGTGGCCAGGATGTCCCCATCAGTGTCCAGGATTTGGTCCTACTGGGGTTAAGGCTCAAGTGTGGTGCAGGAGGACCCACAGCAAGGATCTAGGCCTATGGGGTGGGGTGGGGCCAAGCAGGCCCAAGCCCCCAGAAACTGTACATTTTAAACGAAATAAACCAAACCACGGTAATTGTAAGCAAAGCTGTTTTTAGATGCTGGTGGTATCCCCCACCCCAGTGACTCTCAACCATGAGAACTCCCCCAGGGGCTGGAAAGGTCAGACCCAACCCTACCCATGCCTTTCTTTTCCAGACTGTGGATTCTCGGAAGCCAGCATCTGAAACCTGAGGCGTTGGCTTTGTCCCCAGGTGGTGGATACTGCCCCTCATGAGACAGTCTGAGGAGCCACTTCCCCAAGACATTCTCTGACCCTGAGAGAACTAGAGACACAAATGTGACTCTGGGGTGGCCTGGGCACTCAGCATCAAGGGCATCAAGTAAAGGTCAGGAAGCCACCCCAAAAGCCTGCAGGGCCCAGGAGCTGCGGAAGGAACGGGAGGCTAGAGGTACTGTCTCCTCAGGGAGATACTTTATTATGGAAATGGCCAGAGCCCAGCCGTCTGCCCCTCCCCTTTCTGCATCACAAAACTACCTGGAACCGCCCACACTCCCTCTGGGATCCCTCCGGAAGACCTCCGAGCAGGAGGGCAGAATTCCAGGTGAAGAATTTCTGCCTCCTCCAGGCCAGAGTGGCTGCTCCACCAGCCCCAGGTGGAGGGGTGGGCAGGAGGCTGCCTGGAAGGGGTGCTGGGGGGACCCCAAGCTCTGCAAAGAGGACTTTTGCTGACCCTCAGAAACTCTAATGGGAGCAGGAGACACTCCTCACATGACAGGGCCACCACGCATCTGTCACTGGTACTTGAAACTGGTTCTGCTAAGATCAGCCAGGTGTAAGAGCGTCCCTGAGATGTGGGGAGCATAGGGCTGCAGCTGATGCACTCTCTGCACTTTTTCTTTCACCCAAGTTGTTCAGGTTTTTAAAAAACAATAAAAGCTAGGTATAGAGGACCAAGCCTATAATCCCCAGCTACTCCAGAGGCTGAGGCAGGAAGGCTATAATTTCTACATTAGCTGGGAAACTTAGCAAGATTCTGTCTCAAAAATTTAAAGAAAAATAAAAAGTAAAAAAAAAAGGTTAGGGATAGATATCACTCAGTGGTAGAGCACTTGCCCAGCATGCATGAGGCCCTGGGTTAATCCCCAGCACTACAAACAAGCACAAGCAGCAACTGTTCTTACCAGCTGCCTCCTGCAAGTGTAGTATGTCCACTGATAACCAGTACCACTCTTTAGCACAACTCCAGGAAGCAGCCACTCACATTGCAGTCTACATGAAAATGGCACTGTCTAGGGGGAGCCATTCATGTTATAGCTTCAATGAATAACATCCCCTACAGTCACAGGACCTGAGGGTCTCACACTGAAACCTAAAGAAAACCCTGGGGGGATCTTGTGGTCCCATTTTCTATACAAGGAAACTGCCCCAGGTCGCCCAGCAAGAGGACCAGAGCTGAGCCTGTGGGCATCCTTCAGTCCAGTGCTGTACCCCAGCTGGCTATAGGGCTCACGTGGCATGCAAGGTGGGGCTCAGTGCTGATCCTGGTGTTGACCTTGGGGAAATTCCCTGGAATTGAGGTCAGATAGAAGAAAGTCTGGAGTCAAGAAAATCCTAATTAAAAATTGTACTTTTGGGCCAGGGATTTAGCTCAGTGGTTCCACTGTCTGCTTTGCAAGCACAAGGTCCCGAGTTTGATGATCTTGGTACAAAAAAAAAGTTGTACTTTTAAAAAGAGGCCAAAGCCACCCAAGGTGAGGCAGATCAGCCTCCTTTGTTTACATTTAGGCTCCTTCCCGACCAGGCCCAGCACACCCCAAATACCTCAGGGAAACTACAAGACTATCATTTGGTTTCACTGGAAAGTAAAGAGCAGGCGCCTAATCCTCAGATAAAGATGAGGTTGAGAGAATCCAAAGAATGCTTAAATTACCTAATCAACACACACACACACACACACACACACTGCCCATTCTTGCAGAATGGGGCTAGCACCCTTCTGAGGGGAGGGCTGCCTTCTCCTGGCCTTTCTACAATGTGTAAACATCCCCATTCCAGGAACTAATGCCCCTCATTTCACTGAGCATCCACACCACACCCTTGACTGCTTCCCAAATCTAATAAGCCTTTCCTGCACCTCTTACTGACACATCCTGAAATTCTTTTCCTGCGATGGAGTCAGTGAAATCTGCAAATTTATTTTACCAAAGGGTGGTGGGTTAGCTTCCATATTTCAGCTTCAGGACCTCTCAAACCCAGCCTGGGAACAGAATGACCTGTCCTCAAATCCCTTCCCTGTGCTGGCATCCTCACATGAAGATTGAGACTTCCAGAGCTAGAAGAGCTGCCAGCCTCCAGGGCTGGTCCTCTGGAGTGTGAACATCATAGCCATCAGCTCGCTTAGCAAGAACCCAGGCATCTGGCAGCCTGAGCTGTCCAGAGTCAGACATAGAGGGGGCCAAGCAAAGTCAGTTCAGCCGACTCTGCGGGTAGCTTGGGTGTGTGCAGAGGTTGTTAAGGACTCAGTCACGACCCCTGTACAGTGACCCAGTGGATCAGGTGATCAAGGGACAGGGAGTGCTGACCTTGCTCACAGCAGGAAGAGACCCAGGGGACTTTGGGACTCAGAAAGTTAAACCTGGGGACAAAGAGTGACCCCAAAGACAACTGTCACCGGCTCAACCCTGCACACAATGCAGTCTCCTCCTGCTCCAGCCTCAGTGAGCCGGACCATGCCCACAAGGCCAGCGCTGTGACAATGCTGTCAACCTTGTCGAGCTAGGTGTGAAATGCTACCCTGGGTCCCTGGCCACCCTGAGCTGTGACTGGGTGGGAGGTGAGGGACAGGGGCCAGCAAGGACAGCAAGACAGGGGCACAGAATCCCATACTCATGTAGTCACTAGCAGCTGCGACACATGTGAGCCAGCATGGGGGCCACAGTGCATTTAGGAGACATGTGGGGCCTGCATGTGGTGGCGGCACCAGCACTCTGGCAGTGGGCAGGGGGACACCCTGTGACAGAGGCCAGCACGCCTGTCACACAGTGGAGCTTTGTTGCACCCATGCCTCTCAGGCCGGCAGCCTCTCTGTGAATGGTGCTGCTGTGATATTTTCAGAAGACCTACAAATAGCGCTCACTCCCCAGGACCTCTGCCCCCAGTCCATAAGGGCTGCCAGGCAAGGAGGGCAAGGCCAGGGAGCCCAGCCAGGACAATGGGGCCTCACAGGGACCAGGACAGGATGCTGGAGACCCAGGCCCTTCCGGGGCTGCCTGCAACACAGCCCATCCTGCAGGGGTTTTGGGGAGGATGGGATCAACTCTGAATAGAGGGAGGTGCCTGCAGCTCCAGATTTCAGGATTTACAGGCTATGAGGATGTTCTGGGGGTCACAGAGGGGAGGATGTTCCCAATTCTCATCATTATTAGATAGTTAAAGAGCCTCAAAGGCCTGCTGTCCCCATAACTGGGCCAGGACCTGGAGCCTTCCCAGAAAGATCAACGCTGATACTTGGAGAAGGTGGGGGAAGAGAAAGGAACAGGGCTTGGGAGTCGGCCTGTTCGAGGGTCAAAGGTGACCTTCTCAGGGACACCGGGGTGGTGGGTTGAGGTATTTACCTCCCAGAGCTGCTGTGTCTTCCAGAAGCACAGGAAGTCCTCAGTGTCTGGGAGGTCATGCATTCAATCAGGAGCACATTCCAAGCACAAAGTAAGTCCTAACTACGGCCGAAGAGCATGGCAGGCGTCATGGAGAGTCCTCTGGACCCTACGATACTGCAGATGCCAGGGCCACGGCTAAAACTCTAAGGCTAAAAGCAGGGCACAGGAGGTCTGGGGAGAGAATAGAGAGGGCTGAACCTGCAGCACAGCGCAGAGGTTTGGCTCTGAAAGCAGGTTTGTCCCTGGTGGTTCTAGGTAAGTGTCTGAGACAACAGAGAAAGTATCGTGTAGGAAAGAGGTGTCCTGTTGTGTGGTGGCCTTGCCTGTAATCCCAGCACTCTGGGAAGCTGAGGAAGAGGACTGAAAGTTCGAGCATAGCCTGGACAACTTAGTGAGATTGTGTCTCAAAGTAAAAAAAAACTAGTGATGTAGCTCAGTGCAAAGACTGGCTTAAATCTCCCCGTAGACTGATAATGCGAAGGGAGGCAGAGGTGGAGGGATGGAGGGAAAAGAAAAGAGGCATTTTGAGCATTTTGAGCAGAGGCCACAGCCAAGGCTCTGTGTGTCATCAACTGAACTAGAGGTGGCATGGAAGGCAGTCCCCAATCTGCAGGCTCCCTGGCACCCCCTCAGCTTGGCCTTAAGTCTCACACTCAGGAGTAGGAATGGGGAGATCCAGGCTCTGCAAATGGCCCAAGGCTCTGAGCACAGAGCTGATTAAATCCGGAAAAAGGCAGGTGGCTTTGATCACAGACCAGGGGATTCAGGGGCCTGTGTGAGGGGCCTGGCCTAGCATCTGACAGTGTCTGACAGACTCTGTGGCCTCAAGATAACCAATTTTCTCTAGAATCGGGGTGTGAGGAATGCACAGTTGGAGCAGGGAGCCTTGCTACATGAGAAGGCATGGTGTCTCTAGAGGCCACCAGGTATGGCCCCTACCCAGACCCCATCCCATCCAAGTCCTTTGCCCCCTGCCCGTACTACGAGGTTACAAGTCTCCTGAGGCCACATTCAGCAGTCTGGGTGAGACCCAGGCCCCGTGAGCTCAGGTTCCATTGAGGCCTGGCAGGCCTGACATAGATTAGGGTGTGACAATGCTGGCTGGGGAAGTAGGCTGACCTGTTAACTACAAGATCACAGACACATGTGCAGAACGGTTCCCAAAGCCTGGCACATGGACTTCTGGTGAAAACCCCAGCAGGTTTTCAATAAGATGGTCTAGGCTCGAAGTCAGAGACTGGGTTCCCAGCACCTCCTTTCAAGACCTGTATGTAGAAGTTCTCACTTCTACACACCAATGCCAGGAAAAACTTACTATTGGTGGCTTTCCTCATGACAGTCTGATCTGCATCTTCCATGGTATCTTTTTGTCTTGCTTTTTCCTTTTTACCAAACTCACCCTGCAGAGCCAGTTTCTCCCTCACTCTTCATTTTTTACTTTTTCAAATAAACTTCACTAATGCATTTTGCTCATTTCATGAAATTCTTTGTTTGAGATGAGAAGAACCTGGAATCGAACTCCCAGACAAAAGGTGAGCAACCCAGAACCCAATAACGATTATTTGGTGAGCCACTTTTAGGAGCTCCCAGACAAGAGGCTGATGTGGAAAGCTGGGTTTATAGCCCAACTCCAAGGCTGTGTGTGGCCCATTTTCACCTCAACTCCCAAGACCTCTGTCCACACAAGTGTGGTCCTGGGATAGTGACGCGGGCCTCTCTCAATCTCACTGTCCACATCAGTCATGGAGGAAGCAAAAACTATGGTAGATAGCTCAGTTAGATAGAAATACAATAGGCAGACAGACAGGGCTGAGCCCTCGAGGGAGTCAGGATGAAAGGTGAAAACACATTACAACTGTGACCAGAGACACAGCAGTTAGGGGGCAGGCCTCAAGATATCAACAAAAGGACCAGGCCTCCATACTTCCCCAAGGGATACGATAAGTGACAACCCCTGGCCTAGTAAAATCTAGATAGGCATCAGTCACCTCAGTGGGTAACCAAGACCCACAGATCCATCATCCACTTGAGAAGCTTTGTGTTTTTTCCATATATTCTTACTATGTGACTTGTTTCCCTGTTGGATCACTATTACCTAATCCACTATACTTGTAACCTTATTGATTCATCACAGCTGTAACCACGCTGTACTCACATGGGTTTTACTCTATAAAATTTCCCTGGGATGTGGGGTCCCTGGCAACCCATTGAGGTCATTCCTGCGTCTCTCAGGAGATACATCTTTCCTCCTTAATAAATATTTTACTACTCCTAACCTCCACTGTTCCTAGAATTCATTCTTTGATTTTAGAGAACATGAGCTCGGTGTATTAAACATCTAACAGGTTGGGAGATATAATATTTTCATATTTCATCCCTATATCAAAACTGCCCAACCCCAAGTTCTCTCCCACATTCATTCAGAGCAGTCCACACCGACTAGTGCTGTCTGAGACTGTGTAGTCACTCTGCAGGACCCAGGTCCCTGGGACTAGAGGTGGCATTAAGCCCCCAGGCTGTCCAAGATACCTGCAGGGTTAGGCGGGAACAATCCAGTGCCACAGTGGGATGCAGAGGTGCCCTTGGGAAGGCCAGGGCGGTGACAGCTGGCTAAGTGAACAGGGTCATCTCAGCCTGTCCTGACCCCCTCACTGTCTTGGTGAGTGCCATCTGAATCTTGGCCATGCTGCAGAGCTTCAGGCCAGGAGGCATCTGGCTCCAGAGGGCACAGGGACCTTTATGGGTAACAGTGGGGTGATTTAGAGTAAGTGCATTGGGCCCCATGCAGCCCTTTGCACTCTGAACCCACTGGGATAGTCTCACATGCTGAGGCCACTGTGACATCACTGGTGGTGACCAAGCTGGCTGATGGTCTGAGCCTGGAGGGGGCAGCTCCTGCAGGGCCCATCATATGGTCAGTGGTGTGACCTCCCTTCCCCCATCCCATAACAGCTCCGAGTTCCCCCGACACCAGCCTGTGGTCCAGCAGCGGCCCAAACATGGAGGAGCTCAGAGAGGAACCTAGCCAATAGGAGAAGCCTCCTTCTGCACCTGACCTCTGACTTCTCCCAGCTGGCTATGGCTGGGGCGCTCCATCCTGCATCTCAGTTTCAGCAGTGACACACAATGCTGTCTTCTTGCCACACTTTGGGGTCCTCCTTGCTGTTTGCCAACAGGTGTGCCTGCCTGTCACTGGGCAGCTGTATTAGGGATGCAACCAGGTTGTAGATGCGCCTCGGGCAGACAGCCTGCTGGGTGTCCTAGCTCTGAGTGCCCCTGGGCAGGAATCTCTGTGCCTCAGTTTCCTCATCTCTAAAGCAAGAGTGATAGGAGGGTTGCTATTTGAGGGTCGCAATGAAAATTAACTAGATTCTCATAGCAAAAGTGCCTGAGTCAGGGGTTAGAGTAGGGCAGCTGGGTTAGAATGCTAGTATGAAGCTGGGCATGGTGGCACACACCTATAATCCAAGCCCTCAGGAGGCTAAGGCAGAAGGATCACAAGTTCTATGCCAGTCTGGGCTACGTAGTGAGTTCAAAGCTACCTTGGAGGGGTTGGGGATGTAGCCCAATGGCACTGCGCCTGCCTGGCAAGCACAGTCCTGAGTGTGATCCCCATATGGGGTGGGGGGGTACCTTGGAATACATAGTGAGAGCTGTCTCAAGACAAAACAAACAAGTTCTAGAACATCAGCAAAGCAACACCTTCCTCCTCTGCTTGTAGTCTCAACCTAAGTCTCAAGGCAAATAATACTCATTTGCATCACTCATCATTTCCTGCTTAACAGGCACCCTGATATACAAACACAGTTTAATTCTCCCCTGTACACAACCCATTGAGGCTGTCAGTAACCTGATTACAAACATGTCCCTTCTTGGCTCAGAGCAAAACCTATCCTCAAGTCTGTGTGACCAGGAAGTGGTACAGCCAGAACCTAGAATGAGATCTGTCCAACACAGGCTCAAGCTGCCCAAACTACACACAACTCCTTAGCACCCAGGTCAAGCTAAGGTATGACAGACAAGCCTCCAGCGCAGAGAAGACTGGAGCATCCACTCCTCCGTCCTATGGGAATCAGCTTACCAAAAAAGCCCCATCCCTGAGCACAGTCTTCTGCGGCTCCCTGAAAAATCCCTTTTACAAAGCATGGTCATTATTTTTCCCGACTTCTAACTCACTCTGTGGGGGGAAAAAATTTTCCAGGGCATTTGTCCAAAGAGAGATCAAGAAGCAACTTATTAATGGGAGAGCCTGGTCTCCCACTGGGGAGACCACTTGGGGCACATGAGAGCTGGCCAGGATACCAAAGAAGAGCTGGGAAAGGAGATTACCCCTGGGAACTCTGAAACGCTGAGATCACCCTGGATCTTGAAAACCACACGTGTACCCATGTGCAGAAAGACCCAAGAGGTCCCGGTCTCCCATCTCCAGTGGACTATGAGTCCCTACACAAAGAGGAAATGAAGGCAAAAGCAGAGCCACAAACAATCCAAGATGGAGGGTGAGCCCCAAGACACACACACACACACACACACACACACACACACACACGCTCATGGCAAAGGTAAGAAGACTTTTTAGTTTAGGGCATGTGAGAATCTCTGGCAGATGACAAGCTGACCCTACACTCATTGGTGGTGGCACATGTTAGGGACAGATTGGGCAGATTTAGCCCAGGAAAGTCACCAAACAGCTACAACCACCACCCCTTGGAGAGAGAAGGTGAATCTGATTTGCTAAATTGCCATTCCATCATCTACAATGTTCAGTTTTTAACCAAAGATGACCACACCCAAAAAATCATGGAAGTACTAACCAAATACAAGGAAAATAAAAAACAAAACCCACAAAAGCAATTACCCAAAACTTCCTTGATCTGATAAGACTTACCCAGGACTTCAAGGCAGCTATTATAAACATGCTCCAAGAACTAATGGAAACCTCAGGCAAAGAATTAAAGAATGACAATGACAACTTACTCTTTAGAGAATATCAACAATGAGGTAGAGCTGGGCATGGTGGTGCACACCTGTAATCCCAGCACTCAGGAGGCTGAGGCAGGAGGATTGCTATGAGTTCAAGACCAGCCTGGGCTACATAGAGAGTTCCAGGTCAGTCTCAACTGCATAGTAAAACCCTGTCTCAACAAACAACAAACAAACAAAAAACCCACAAAAACTAAAAAAGAATGAGGTAGAAATTACAATAGAAACCAAAAATGAATTACAGAGTTCAAAAATGCAATAATGAGGTTGGAAGGTTGTTCAGTGTTGAGCACTTGCTTAGCATGTGAGGCCCTGGGTTCATCCCCAGAACCATAAATTTTTTTTAAAAAATGTGACAGCTGAAATAAATAATTCACTTTGGGTACTCAGCAGAAGATTTAGCAGGCAGTAGAAAAAGTCAGGGAACCTGACCACAGGTTGAAAATGTCTAGTAGAAGGATGATATATTTTTTTTTATAAGTATGAACAGAGTGAACAGAGCCTCAGAAACTGATGAGACATCACCAAGTACACCAACATAGACATAATTTGAGTTCCAGAAGGTGAGGGGCAAGAAAAAGGGTAAAAGGATCTTTAACCAAAGGATGATTACAAACTCCCCAAATTTGTTGAAAAGCATTATACACCCTCAAATCTCCATCAACTTCAAGAATAAGTTCAGAGGTTCACCTTAGACATCACAGCCAAGCTGTCCAAAGATAAGAATCTGGAAAGAAGCAAAGGAAAATGATCTCTCATGAACAAGGAATTCTCAATGAAATTAACAATTCACTTCTCATTGGAAACCATAGAAACCAAAGACAGTAGGATTATGTTTCAAAATGCCAACAGGAAAAATAAAAGGCTATCAACCAAGAATTCTATACCCATCAAAACCATCCTTCAAAAAGGGAGAGGAAAAAAAAGGAAGGAGAAATGAAGACCTCCCCAGATAAACACAATCTAAAAGTATTCAGCTCTCTATCCCACAAGAAATCCCAAAATAAGTCTCTCAGGTGAAATAAAAGAACCACAAATGACTACTCAGAGCCACATGAAGAAATAAAGAACATATACATAGTTAGATTTAAAAAATACAAATGTGTTATTGTAGCTTTTCCCTCAACAACAGGCAACTTCATAAAGCAATACCTAGAAAGCTATGGTGATAGGTGAAGATGTAATTAATAGGACAATAACAGCACAAATGAGGGGGAGAGATCAGAACTATATTGGAGCAAAGTTTCTGCATACTACTGAAGTAAAGATAGTATTAAGTTAAGCTACATTATTTTAAATTACAAAGATAATTGTAACCCCCAGAATATCCATTAGGAAAAGAACTAAAATAAAATATTGTAAAGAAACAGTAAGAAAATTAAAATGGCACACTAGAAAAATGCTACTCTACACAAAAAAGAAGGCAGTAATAAAAAATGAGCAAGAATGATATAAACATATAAAAAACAAAGCACAAATTTACACATTAAATATAAGTGAGTTACATATTCTAACAAAAAGACAAAGAATGACAGATGGAATTTGTTTAAATGATCAAATGATATGCCATCTACCAGAGATACATTTGAAAGTGAAATGATGAGAAAAGGTATAGTAAGCAAACACTACCCAAAAGAGAATTGGAGTGGCTATGCAAATATTCAAATTAGCACCTGAGAAATGACAGAGGGGACATACCAACTACCAACTTTCTAGACTAGAAAAAATTATAAGGGACTAATATGAACAACTAGTTGTCAACAGGGCTGGGGATTTAGCTCAGTGTTTCAGCCACCTGCCTCGCAAGTGCAAGGGCCTGAGTTCGATCCCCGGTACCAAACAAACAAACAAACAACAAACTAGTTGTCAACAAACTAGACAACTTAGATGAAATAAATTCCCAGAAAAGACAAACTACCAAAACCAACTCAAGAGAGTTTTTGGCTTTTTTTGGTACCAGGGGTCGAACTTGGGTCTTTGCGCTTGCAAGGCAGGCAGTGGAACCACTGAGCTAAATCCCCGGCCCGAGAGAGTTTTTAATCTAAATGAACTTTTAACAAGAACAGAGATTTAATTAATAATGTATGCATTTCTAAAAAGAAGCAGGACTGTGTAGCTTGACTGGGGAATTCTACCAACTGTGTAAAGAAGAGTAAACACCAGCTGGTCACACACTTCCAAAAACCAGAAGGAGCAGTTCCCGATTCCTTCTGTCGTCCTTATTTCTCTTATACCAAAAACAAAAGTGCTGTAAGAAAACTACAGACCTAATTCTTATGAGTACAGACACAAAAATCCTTTTAAAAAATGCAATCCAAATTGGCTGATGAATGGACTAACAAATGTGGTATTGTCACACCACGGAATATTATTCTGCCGTAAAAAGGAATGAAAGCAGCAATGCATAAAAGAACCTTGAAAACATGATGCTCAGTGAAAGAAGTGACTCGGAGAAAGCCACAAGAAAATAGTTTAGCTGCAGGTAAGAAGTGGGGTTGGGAGAGGACAGGAGTCTCAAGAAGGGGAAGTGACAGCTAATGGGCAAGAGGTTTCTTTTTGAGGTCAGGAAAAAGTTTAAAGCTTGACTGTGGTGAAGGTTACACAATTCTTGCACATATAAAACACTGTGGAGTTGTGCACCCCTGATGGATGAGTTCTATAGTAGTGAAATAAATATATATCAATAAAGCTGATAAAATAATGAAGTGATAGAGAATTGGGGAAAGAGCTCAGCAAAAAATATAAATTCATGCAGGACATGGACTGCTACACAGACCTGGAGGGAGCTGGTAGCTGTTTTGGGGTTCAGTTCATTGGGATGCTCCCAAAGGAAGGACCCCTAAGGTGTGAGGACCCAGGGACTAATAAGAAGAGGACGCCTCCTGTTACATCCTATGCACTCCTTCAGGAGTTTGGCTCTGAGGCCCACTGGGAGGTTTTCCATCCTAACCACCTTGGTCAGGGACTGCGGGCTTCCCAATCCTGGCTCCTCTCTGGGGCCAGAACACCTGCCCCTCCCAACTCAAAGGCCACTAGTGCCAATGTAGGCTGTGGGCTGGTAAATGTAGCCCAAAGGGCACACTGATCTAGCCTGGCTATGTCCCCACCACCACCTGAGCTGGGTGGCTCTGGCCTGGGTCTAGGTGGGAAGAGACAGCTCTTGTTCTACAGCAAAGAGCACAGAGTGGTGCTGAGATCACTTTAGGGCCCATCCAGTCTTGCTTGCTTCCCACTTCTACAGGAAGAAATGGAATTTCCAGGAGGGGCAGAGCTAGGATGACCACTGGGCTTTCTGAAAACTCTCAGGCTTGCCAGCCCATTCCTGCTTGCAGGTGGGGAAGCCAAGGAACAGAGAGGTGAAGGGCGGCCTGACCAGGAAGTGGATCCAAAGCTCTGCTGAGGCTAGTTCCTGTTTTGCAAACCCACAGGCGACTACCCAGGACTCTTGAATGAGGAAGAGGTGACAGAGAGATGCTTCTCAGAAGCAGAGTGAGTTCCGCACCCCAGCGCAGTCCATGGAATCATGAGGCTGGGGCACATCCTCATGTTACACCCAGTGTCACCTGCATCCACAGCAGGTCCCACAGCCTTGGAAGGGAAGGCAAACACAAGGTAACTTCTGTAGAGTAGGCCAGGTGTGCAGTAGTGCAGGGAGGCAAGAGGACACCCTGGGTCCAGTGCATGTTGAAAGTTGACTGTCAATGTCACCGGGCAGCAGTGCACCCTGTCGGGCAGGTTGCACAGGTCACTTTAGCTGCTGCGGGAGAACCCACCCAAGAGTCCACAGGGGAAAACCTATCAGCAGGCCACTGCGGCAGTCAGTCTGGGCAGGATGCTGGTGGCAGAGACCAGAGTGCCAGCAGGGCATGGAGACTCTCAGAGGACTATGGGAAGACTTTGCCAAAGGAACTATCAAGATGTAGTCATGGAAAATGGGAGGAGAAGGGTGAGATCAAGGGCTCCGATTTGGCCCATCTGCTTTGCACTGGCCTTGCCCAGAGAGCTCACCAGAGAACCAGACAGCGAGTGGCCAGAGTGGGGTTGAATGAGGTCAGGCCTGGACATAGAGCTGAGGAGCTGGAGGCAAGCTCAAGGAATATCCCTGAGTACAGGCCCCGGGCAGGAGCAGTGGAGGAGAGGCTGGGAGGGGCATCCAAGCACAGGCCTGAGGCTGCAGCTTCCTGCACATGGGGCCCTGGCACAGCTCTGCAGGCCTGGACCTTTACCCTGGGCTGCACCTTATCCTGTAAGACCTTGCTCATACTCTGAACCCTCAGACTAGGTGGGACCACATCACCTGTCCAAGCAGAGCACCTCAGCTTCCTGCTTACCCTATTTCCTCTTGCCCTAATGTCACATCTGCTACCTGGGACTCCAAATGGCCAGACTATGAGCATGTTGGAGACAGACCCTCCCCAACTTTTTTTCCCTACACATGGCTTGGTGTGAGTGGCTGTATAACAAACAGCTGAGGCACAAACTCAGGAGGGGTGGCAGCTGCTTGTTGGACATCTTCGAAGATATTGTGATTGACAGAACCTTCCACAGAGGGGTCCAGATGTGATACAGGTGTTAACACCTCAGAACCAGTGCCGTGTTCCCAGCCCAGTGATGCCCACACCTTCCTCTACCTTCCCTCTATCTGCCATTTTGCTCGGGGCTCCTGCTGGGCCTATGGGCCTTTGCACCTTGGCTGGATGCCCTAACAAGCCCAGGCCTGCCAGGGCCTGCCCTCTGTTCATCATAAAGGGGCCACAGGGCAGCAGGAGTCCTGTGCTCACTCTGCTATAGCAGTATGAGCTGGACTAAGCCAGCTGGCCTTTTCCCAGCAAGCTGTCCCTAGGATCTGGAGTGTCAGCTACAATGACAGGCCAGCCAGCAGGTGAGCAGGGGGCTTGTAACAGCTAAGCATCTCTCTCTCTCTCTCTCTCTCTCTCTCTGTCACACACACACACACACACATACACACACACACTACTGCTCCAACAACTGAGTATGTTTAAAACAGCAGTTCTAAAAGCGTTCCCAAAGGTCAGTGTGCAATAAGCTCTGGGAAAATCAGATTCCCAGGGCAGAGGTCTGGAACCCACACAACCAATGATCTACCTGACACACGTCTACACCATGTCAAAGGTACACTGCCCCTGTTCATTGCAGGACTCACTGTGAATGCTGGGCCAAAAGGTCCCCTATGGGCCAGACAAGGCACATGCATTTGAATGTGTCAGAGTTGACAGCATTTAGAACATTTAGAAACTTTCCCATTAAAAAAAGCGAAATCTGGGTCTGGGGATTTAGCTCAGCGGTGCTGCCACTTGCCTCAGAGGCACAAGGTACTGAGTTCTATTGCCAGTACAAAAAAAAGGAGAAAAAAGAGAACTCTGCTTTCTACGAGCCATGGATGCCCTAGCCACATGTGTCTTCTCCCTCTGGGGACAATGCTGGCTGCCCCTGCTATCACTCCAGTGAGTCACTGTCCACCAGAATGGCTGACTGCTCATTTCTGTGGCTGCAGAACCTTTGGGGGTGCCCTTCAGGTGCCTTCCCTCAGGCTGCTGGGTCAGCTGTCCCCTGGGGTGGAGGCTGGCCATGGAACACAGCCAAACTGGGCATTCCTTACCTAGATGGGTGGAGCCAATAGGGGGGTCCTGGGGGGTCAGAAACCCCTGGAAGGCAATGCCTCTGGCTCCTTATGGGGATGCTGATTAAATACCTGTCACACCCCCCTCAGGCACTGCAGATTCCCCCCTATCCCTGGGCCAGGTTCTCTCTGAGAGGGGTGGGAAGAGACCAAGGGGCTTCCCCAGGCCCTGTGCCCAGTGAACTCTTCCTTATTGGGCTCTGTCCTGTTCCAGGGCCCCCTGGCGCCCTGGCTACTGTGACAGAGAGGACTATAGGCTCCCTCCAAGCAGAAGCAAAATGCTCCCCCGCTTCTTTTAAAATCAAATGCTAAGAAAACTGTTGCAAGGAGACAGTGGGGGCCACTGACTGTTGACATTTCCCATTTGATTTTGGCTGCAGAGGCTGACCACAGATGGTATTTTGTTTGCCTTGGGCTTCTGGCGCCCTGTCTACAGGTCTTCTATATGTAACCATTATCCATGCTGGAAGCTACTGCCTCAAACCTGTGGCACCAACCTACCCACGTGTGACCTCGCCACCTGTGGAGGCCTGTGGGCACTTGGCACTTCCGTGTCCTTCTTCATCAGGATCCAGGTGCTCTCTGCAGAGGTGGCACCTGCCCTGACTTAGGACCGCAGGCCAGGCTTCTGGGGCTGGGCTCTTGGAGCCTCCTGGTCACTCCCAAGTACACAGCTGGCCCTCCCTGGACTCCCCAGCAGTCAGGGCCACACTACATGCACCCAAGCTAGTGGTTTTGGGGCCTAACGGCCGCTCCACCATATCCCCATGACCAGCGAGGCAAGGGTTAAGTCGCCAGCCAGCCCGGAGGCGGACCTCGCCGCCAACGCATCCCCCGCCCCTGGACTCTGGGCCAGCTCCAAGTTGCTGCATTCCATGCAGCCCGAGCGCGAGTCCACGGGACTTTGCAAAAACTCCAGCTAAGGGCCCCACATCCACGCTGTGACCCTGGTGGCGGGCTGGCGGAGAGGACACATGGCTCCTCGAGGGCAGCCCAGCCCCTCGCGAGCTTGGGGGACCTACAGCCCGAGACCCCCCGCCCGCCGCCTCCGAGTTAGGGAGAGCCTGAGTCACGGGGGACTTCGGAACTGCACCTGCTCCCCGAAAAACTGAGCTGTGCGAAGTCTCTGAGGGGAGGCGGGCGGAGCCCCGGGGTGCGGGGAGCGCGTCTCCAGCACTTGCGCGCCAGTTACCTTTGGGCTCTCGCAGGTGTCGCCGCCAGTCCTTGCAGCAGCACAACCCCATCTCAGCCTC
>NW_022900913.1:69715008-69722511 GCF_012274545.1 Fukomys damarensis
GGCGCACAGCCGCGCGCCCAGCTGCGGCCAGGGGGCGCTCCTGCGCGGGCTGAGCTGTCGCCGATTCCTCAAGGGAGCTGGGGCCAGATCCGGCCTCTATCCTCTTGCCGACCCTAGCTGAGGGGCCCTCACTGTGACACTCTGAGCAGTCACCTCCCGGGGGCCTTGGGGTGGCGATGTCTCAGGCCCCCCTGATCTCAGGACTCAACTCGCCCAACTGTGTGCGGTGGCAGGAGGAGCGTTTTCATGACGGTGGGCAAGTCACTGCCCTTCCCTGAAAAGTCACCTAGCATAAATTAAATTCAATGAAAGGCTGAGTGACATTACACTCTGCTCATGTCCCCATCTACGAAACGGAGGGAATAACAGAAACTGCTTGCCTGGGCCCTGGTAAGAATAAAACCATGTAGACCTGCGTGTGCACAAAATTATTGAACACACCTGACAAGTTGCTGTGCGCATGGCAGGAGTGTACAGCATCATAGGTGCAGGTAAGGATCTGAGCAAACAAGCTTTTACCAAGAGGGTGTGGTTGTTGTGGGTAACATCAGCTGCTTTATTAAAATTAATGCTACAAACCAGCACCACAGAAAGGCTGGCCCTTGGCCAGGGAACCTACACCAGGCTCTTCCCTGCAGCCTTGCCTGTTGTTGCAGAAAGACAGAACCACCAAAGTGCTCAGGAAAGGGCTGTCAAAAGGCAGCACAATGCTTTGGGATGTAGGTGCACACAGAACTCATGCAAAACACCCGCAGCATGTGCCCAGTGTTCCACCTGTGTCTGGTCTAGGCACTGGGGCCTGACATTCGGGAGGAAACCAGGAACCAGGAGTGGATCCTGGGAGGGATGGAGGAAAGTGGGTGGCAGGAGATATTGGATCTCACTTTGTCAAAGGAAGGCACATTCAGTTATTACTGTGTAAACAAATGAGAGAAATCATAGCTTCTCATATTATATTTACAGGGTTCTTCACCTGTCTTTTGGATGAGTTGGAGGTGGAACCCAGGGCCGTGTGCCTGTCCTCACCACTGAACTCCACCTCCCACCTCCCTCCAGCAGCGTCCTGAGTTCCAGGTTCTCTCTCACCCCTCCAGTCCTCAAGACTTGTCCCTGGCCCCAGGCAGGGCTGTGGTCCTTGGCTTCCAGGGGACTTTCTCCCTACCTCCCTCCTGGAGGCCAGAGGTGGGGGGGCACTCTTGTCCCTTGGCCAAAGGCAGGCAAAGGAGCAGAGGAGGCTGAGGCTGAAGAGTGAACCAGGAAGGGGTGCACTCTGATGATTTAGAGTGGGAAGAGGTTTTCCCAAGAGCTAAGTGTTCATTCAAAGGGGAGATTAACAACAGTGGGACAGATGTCTGCTCCCTCACTTTTAACCCCTTAGAAAGACCCAGGTGGGGTTGGGGAGAGACAGGGCTGCCCTGCAGCAGATCCAGAAAGAAAGATGCAGTCCCTTCAAGACTTGTAGATGGGGTCAGAGTGAGAGTAACTGAGAAAAAGCAGGGAAACCTGCCTTCTGATGGCTGCCAAGTCCTTCTAAACAGTTTCAACAAGGGCAAGATCACTTAGTCATAGCAGGCTTAATGAGGCCCCAAGAATTCCAGCTGGGAGCTCTGCGTTCAGGGAGCGCATCTGCGGGGAGCCAGCCCCTGGGTGATTGTCCAACGGCCAAGTCCTGCATTTGGAAAGCAAGATTTAAAAGAAAACATCACAGCGGCCATTGTGGACTGCTTGTTTATCTTTCTAAGAGGAAGTACCAAGGCAGGATCTTTCAAATGAGCCTATTATAAAGGGTCAACATTGCCATTGAACCGTTCAAATATATTTTGGGACACTGGACTTTTCAAAGTGGCTTTAAATATCAACCCCTAAGGCTGTTCCAGCAGACAAATAGGGCAAGAGCTTCTAGTGTTTTTTGCCTTTAGTATCACACACTTTAATTCCTGATCCCACATTGTCCTTTTTACAGTTGTCTAGTTGTGTTTCTTCCCTGAGGGGAAAGGAAAATTGCATTCACTCTATGCTTCCCACCCTGTGCCAGGCAATTCACAAATATTACTCCCTCCACCCAACACAGGACAGTCCTGCCAGGCAGACACCATGAGATTCAATTGCAGAGGAAGAAACCAAAGTTTAGGGAAGGGAAGAGACTTTGCTCAAGGCCAATGAGGTGAGAGTGACAGAACCAGAGGGATGGCAGATATATGGATGCATTGACAGGTGAATGGATGTGTGGATGGTTGGAAGAGAGGATAGTGAACACATGGGTAGATAAATGGACAGACAGATGGATGTATGGGTCTATGAATTGATGGCTGGGTGACTGGGCAGATAACTGAATGGTTAGGTGGGTCAGCGGATGTGTGGGTAGATGAACACACTGGGGGGTGGATGAGTGGACAGATGAGTATACAGACAGATGGACAGGTAGGTGGGTGTTTGGGTAGGTGAATTGATAAGTGAGTGGTTGGAAGGATAACTGAATTATTGGATGGATGTGTAGATAGTCAAATAGATGGATAGATGCTGGGTGGTTGAATGGTAGATGAGTGGATGGTATTTCCTAACTTTGTCCCAGAATCTGGGGCTACAGTTGAAAATCTACATACTGAGCACAGAATTTGTTTGAAAAGTCACTTTTCTTGAACATAGCTCTACTCTCCCAAATTGATCCCAATCCTAGTTTGTCTTGAGCTGGACCCAAACATCAGGATCATTCAGGGCAGCAAGACCTCAGCTGAACTCAAGCTGCCTGCTCAGAAGGGGAGACAGGAGACCCTATAGTACCCAAGCCCCAGCAGACCACAGGGTACAGGGAGCCAAGCTGGAAGGGATGCGGACCCATGGAGCAAGTGACTAGGGAGGAAAGCTGAACCTGTTCTGTGAGGCAGGGGCTGTCTTATCTGCCCAGAGCCTGATGCTACTCCCTATCTTTCCCTGGAGACCTGAAGTTGGGTAGTGAGCATGTTCACACCTACCCTTCAGTCTGGGCCAGCCTGGGATTTGCTTGAACCAACAGAAAACGGCAAAGGTGACTCTGGGCCAGTTTGAACCCAAGTCCTAAACAGGGTTGGCAGCTTCTACTTTTGTCTTCAGGGAATTCCATGCCTACCCTGTGACCAATGAGACTATCCTGAGACCATTGCACTTCAGAGAGCCTAATCTAGTGATGTGGAGAGGCCAAATGGAGGACTGAGGAACCCCAGCTGCACTGACTTGCAGCCCTGTGTGTGAGGTCACCTTGGAAGTGGATCCTCAGGTGGTGAGTAAATAAATGGCCAAGTTTTGGACAGTTGGAAGGCAATAGAACTAAAGCACAAGGGGTACTACACAGCCCTGTTCATGGCTGATGCTGCCCAGCCCTGACAATCTGCCAGGCTGAGAAGGTAGTAATTCTCTTAGGGCTCAGAGAAGTTCTGTGCGTTTGTTCATCATTACTTCCATATAAAGAGGACGTGAAAGGACAGAGAGGGAAGTAATTTGTATGTAGTCACACAGCTAATTAGTGGCTGAGCTTACAGTGGAATCCAACTCACCCTGATTTTTAAAGAAGAGTCTATGATAAATATTTTGGAGGGAAAAGAACAGTATCTGGTCATGCTAATGAGTTGCTCTTTGGTTGTACGGCTCATAAATCTGCAATGAGACTTTGGACTAAAAAGACAACTCTGAGCCAGTTGTGGTGGTGCACGCCTGTAATCCCAGCACTTGGAAGGCAGAAGCAGAAGGATCACTGCAAGTTCAAGGCCAGCATGGGTCATGTAGTAACACCCTGACTCAAAACACCATGCCTCCTCGCTCATAGCTTTTCAGTCCTGTCCATGTCCTCTAGAGAGTTCCCACACCTGGTCTAGGAAGCTCCCAGTAGAGAAATGAAGATGCTTTGCAGTTACTATAAACCATCTGTCCTATGAACCAGAACCTCTGGACACTGTCTCCTTGTTCAGTCTTCCTGCCAGTGCAGTGGTAGTCATCATACCCTCTCTACAGGAGAGGACACTCCTGCCAGGGAGCACTTGCTGTCAATATCACTCATTTGGTACCCTGTAGATTGAACCTGAGCAGTAGGAATCCACAGGCCAGCTTCTTGTTTGCTTTCTTTCTTTTTCTTTCTTTTTTTTTTTTTTGGTTTTTTGAGACAGGATGTCACTCTGTAGTTGAGACTGAACTGGGACTCACCATGTAGCCCAAGCTGGTCTCGAACTCACAGCGATCCTCCTGCCTCAGCCTCCCAAGTGCTGGGACGATAGGTGTGTGTCACCACGCCCAGCTTTGTTTGCTTTCTGAGACAGAGTCTTGCTATGCAGCCCAGCCTGGCCTCCAGTTTGCAGTCCTTCTGCTCAGCCTCTCAAATGCTGGGATTATAGTATGCATTGCTGCATCCAGCCACAGGCCACCTTCCTAAGGACCAACCACTACATCCTGACTCTTGGTGGACAGCATCTCCCTGGCCCTCCTTCAGCCTCTGCTCCATGGGGTTCCTCATCCATGCCAGGGTTTCAGCTCCATGTTGTGCTCATGAGTATGTACACACCACAGCTATACACGATCCGGAACCAGAAAGGACTCTGCCTTAATACCACTTCCTCGTTTTTCAAGAGAAGCCCAGTCCACACCCTGTCAAGCACTTCTTGGGGGGGCTGCTCTGTGCCAGGCACTGCAAGGGGTTAGTCAGTGAAGACCTGAGATGTCCCTGGGAGTTTCTGCTTTTGTTCTGCAACAAGCAGATCTATAGGACCTATGGAAAGGGGACCCTTACACCCTGTCTCAGTGGCTCTGTGCACCTCTGCCACAGTGCATGGCAGCCACAAGCTCTGCACTAAGACATCTGGCCAGATGTTGGGTTAAGCAAGCTAGCCAGACCCTCTCTTTCCACATCAGCTCTCTGCAACTTCACCTGACAGACTCTTGTCTTGCTTTCTTTTTTGCTTGTGATTAAGTATGACTGGGGAAGTAGAGATCACTCTTTCTGTTTGAAGCAAGCCCCTCACAGCTTTATGCTAGGAAAAGCTATGGATCCTATAAGGATGAGTATGCTTTTTTCTAATGCAACTTTTTTTTTTGTTTGTTACCAGGGATAGAAGTGGGGTCCTTGCACTTGCAAGGCAAATCCCCGGCCCTCCTCTAATGAAACTTAGCTTAATTTCATTTTTCTTTTCCTTTTGGCCTCCAGGAAAAATTAAAGTTTGCTTTTGGTAAGTATAAAGGTCCTAATAATTTTCATATTTGTGTTTTGGCTTCTTGTTTTGCATTTCAACTTTTACTTGCCTTTTCTCAAACTCTTTTTTTGTTTTACTACTGTGTTATAATTATTTTATTCTGAGTGTTCTCAGAAGCCATTTCAAATCCTTTGAGGAAAATTGGGAGTAAAAGTGGATAAGTGAATGTGGTACTTTTTAAAATTTTTTCTTAACTTTAAAGTTATTTTTAACTGATATATTAAAACAAAAAGTATGCATATTAATGGGATACCATGCAATATCTCAATACTTGTATATCTTAGGCAATGTTTAAATCAAGTTGAACATCTGTCTCTTTGTAACTTTCATCATTTTTAATGGGGATAGCTTTCAAAATAATCCTTCTAGCTTTTTTTTTTCTAAGATAAAGACTTGCTGTGTCTGTGCACCCCAGAATGGCCTCAAACTCACAGCAGTTCTCCTGCCTCAGTCTCCTGGGTGCTGGGAGTACAAGCGTGTGCCATAAAACCCAGCTCTACAGCACTGTTACCTATAGTCGCCCAATGGAACAATAGCATACAACTATTTTGTCTTTTTTTTTTTTAAGCAGTGCTCTACCAGTGAACTCTTACCCCTGCTCACACCGCTTCTTGCCCCTATCTAACTCACTCAGTACCCAAATGTGTCACACTTTGTTTTAGACCAGGAATCAGTAAACTTCTCCTAAAGGGCAGACAGGAAACACGCCTAAGCCTCAAAGCCACCGTCTGCGCCTGCTCACCCCTGGACTGCAGCAGGCGACCTGCTGGAGATGATGCCTGGATGAGTGGGCATGGCCGTGTTCCAATACAACTCTATGGACAAAAGCTGCTGGTAAGCCAGACCTGGAATGAGCACCATATTGAGTGTCTTAAAAGAATTCTGGAGCATTGGGAAATTGCTTCCTCTTGCACTGGGAGTACTCGGCTTGGAAAAAGAAGTGAGTTCAAAACTTCAGGGTGATGAAAATTCTGTCCAAGATGTCTGGAACCCACTACTGGGTGACAACTGGGGAAGCAGTTTTGAAAACTGTCTGGGCAGTTTGACTCAGGACAGGGGCTGGCAAGCCCTGGGTGCGGGGGTCGGCTCGCAGAGCAGGCTGGGAGCTCTGCCAGGGAGAGCCGGTTCCCTGGCACTCTTGTAATGCCCACTTCCAGCTGGACAGCAACGGATCTCAGCTGCACGGACTCTGCCTGTGGAAGGAATGTGTCTGCACCACAAATTCCCACAGAGAAGACAGGACCATCATTGGAGAGAAATTCCTGGGCTACATTTCTCCTGCTGTTCATGTGGCCTGAAGCCATTGAACTTGGCTGGACTGCCCCGGGAAGGATTTTACAAAGCCCATTGTCCCAGTCTGAGCCTTGCAGCACCGGGCCCCTGCCCCCACCTGCTCTTTCTG
Source organism: Fukomys damarensis (assembly GCF_012274545.1). Classification (NCBI taxonomy): domain Eukaryota; kingdom Metazoa; phylum Chordata; class Mammalia; order Rodentia; family Bathyergidae; genus Fukomys; species Fukomys damarensis. The sequence goes on from NW_022900913.1 coordinate 69,721,624, forward strand.
AAAAGCAGCTGAGAAAGTGGGAGGCAGAGGTCATGGATGAGCAGACAGATGCAGACAGCTCCAAGATGGAGCACTTCCGGGAGCTCTGCGCATATCGTGGGACCATCTAGTGGCACATTGCTTCAGTAATAAAGGTAGCAGCTACTAAGCACCTACTGTATGCCAAGTGTTGCCTGAGCATTCTCTATACATGTACAGATGAATACCCACTAGAGCCCTCCTGCAATCCCCATTCTACAGATGGGAAAATTGAGGCACAAAGTGCATAAGTGTACCTGGGATGCTTACAGAGGTGGAAAAGAAGAGGTTTGAACTGTGCTGTCTGGCTGCAGTGTGTCATTCCCCTCACCTTCAGTTCTATGTATTGACAGCCCCTGAACCCCTAACGGTACATCTTATAGTTACAGCAAAAATGCACTATGCAGAGCTCTTACAATAGGCAGGGCCTGTGAACCTGCCCCACATCCTATGCCACAGAAAACAAGGCTTAACTATGCACCAGACCAGCTGGCAACTGGCCCCACTATGCAAGGTCCCCATCCTGCAAACTGGGGGCTACCCAGTGCCTTGACTGTGTCACCCCAACTCACAGATGACACATCCATGCACATTAGTGGGGTAACAAGCACTGCAACAAAGAGCTCCAAGTTCTTTAGCTTCATCCTACAAAGACTTTGTTCTCAGGTCTCTGCCTTCGACATGGAAGGGAGAGGGGCTGTCTGTGCAGTTACTCAGGATCTTAGACTTCTAGGACTTCACTGTTTTCCTCTGACCCTCTTCCTGTGCTGAAGGAAGTCAGGGAGGATGTCAGGGCGCAGTGCTTGCCTGGCATTGGCTCAAACATGGCCCTGGATGTCCATCTGAGCGTCAGGGCTGGCGCGAGGCTCC
>NW_022900913.1:69722523-69723383 GCF_012274545.1 Fukomys damarensis
AGGAGGAGGGGGAGGGGGAGGGGAGGAGGGGCCCACTACTCCTGGGGTTAGAGCTGCAGAGATGTCAGGACAGTGAGCGCCTCTCTGATGCTTGATACCATTACCTGCCTGGACCTGACCCCAAAGCCACTTGGCCAACATCTGAGCCTCCTGTATCTTGAAAGGCCTCAGTCTTCTACCTGGACAATGATGGGGTCTGAAGGCGAGAGCAGAGCAGTGCCCCACGCCCTGTGTGCCTTAGCAGAACTTAGCAGGGCTGCTGGGAGGGTGGAAGTTCTGGACTAGGGGAGTCTGACCTGAAGAGAAAGGGATTAATCCTGGGCATGCTTCCCAAAGCTACCTGCTTGTGGAGGGAGAAAGGCACAGAGAGCAGCCTGACTTACAGTTCTCGTTCCAGGGGGCTTAAATCCAGGCCACTTCCGTCCCCTCCCTAAGCCCAGCAGGCTACTAAGTGGAAGCTGCCTTGGGCTGTGTGTGCAAAGCACAGATGCAGGGGTGAGTAGCTCACCAACACTCAGCTGCTCAGCACCAGGTCTCTTGCGCAACCCCCAGTGCCTCCCGTCTACAGCCTGCAGCCTCCGTCCCTTTGGTGGACTCCTGGATATTGTATCCCAAGGGGCACCTTCCAGACTCAGACTCAGACTCTGCACTCCAACCCCCTGGGGATCATAAAATCAATTCTGTGAGTCCTGGACAGAAGTTTACAGAATGAAATAGAGCAGAGGGTGCAGCTTTGGGGCAGGACACTCAGGAAGAAGAGAAAAAAAGAAAAGAAAAAAAAAAAGCACAGAAACAAGACACTGCCAGAAACCACTGTACATAAGAATAAAATATAGAATAGTGCTGTTCAGTGTGTGCCT
>NW_022900913.1:69723649-69838018 GCF_012274545.1 Fukomys damarensis
AATGTGTGTGTGTGTGTGTGTGTGTGTGTGTGTGTGTGTGTGTGTGCTCATCAGTCCATAAATCCCTCCCTCCTCCAAGTTCACATCTTTTCCAACCCACTCAAAAATAAAAAAAATAAAACCTACCACCTGGGGCCACAAATATTCCTATTGTTCCACACAAGGCCCAGGAGCCTGGCTGTTCTGTGGCCTTCATTTGCATATCCAAGAGGGCCACTTAAGTGACCCTTGACAGGACAAAGAAGACTGGCTTCTCCTGCTGGAGAGGAGAAAGAAAAGAGCTCTCCACATTCCTCAGTGCAGAGCCTCCCAGGCAGCTCGGGATCCTACAGTGGCGCACATCTGGGGCTGCTGTCTGATCTCTCAAATTCTTTCTTCCCTGCTTTCTGAGGGGGGCACTCTGTGCCCAACGTGGGAACTGCAGACCAGAGCCTCCAGACCAACTCTCCTCGTCCTGGGCTGTGGATGCATGGTGAGGACCCCTGGCCCCCGCTGTCTCCACAGCCTAATTGCGATGTCTCCCTGGGCCCCACTGAGTCCAGCTGGCCAGGGCCCAGAGGAAAAAGGTTCCTCAGCATGCAGGAATTATACGCCATCCTTTCCTGGGGCTAGGGGTGCTATAATTTGCATGTGTCACCCAAAATTCATGCATTGGAAAATGAATCCCCAAAGCCACATAAAGGTGTTCGAAGGTGGGGAATTAGATGGGGTCAGAAGAGTGGGGCCCCTGCATGGTACTGATGACTCTGTAAGAAGAGCAGAGGGACCTGAATGGGCACACTTTCTGTGTCTCACCTTGAGATGCTCCTGCCATGTCATGGTGCAGCAAGAAGCCCTGACCAGATGCCCTTGGACTTTCAGTCTCTGGAACCGGGAGCCAAACAAACCCTACTCTTTATAAATTACTGTTTGTGCAGTTCAGTTACAGCAGCATAGAGTGACCCAAGACAGGTTTCTGAGCATGTGCTGTGTGCCAGGCCCGGCTGCATCTGCAGCCCCTGCCAGGGACCTTCATAGGTCACTGTTGTCACCAGCCGGTAGGCTCATGACCTTGCAAGATGGTGCCCCAGGGAAGCAGTGATCCTCCCTGAGCCCTTCAGGTTCCTCTTTCAGTTCTTCCCAGCTGGCCTTGGCTCCAGGAGCAGCACCAGAAGTCAGGGTGGTGCTGAGGCTGAGCAGATGGTCCAGTGTGGTGGTGGGGCTGTGTAGAGGGCAGTGACAGAGAACAGTGGCTGAAGGAAGAGGGAGAGGCTTCAGCCCCTGGGGCAGGGCGTCCCAAGATCAGTGCGAAGGGCAGTGCCCAGAGCAGGGTCATCCCTGCCTGCAATGTCTAGGCTTCAGTGCCAGACAGCTACAATGCAGGGCCCTTAACAACAGAGGCTCATTCTCCCTGAGTGCTGAGGACCAAAAGTGTGAAATCAGGAGTTATGGGCAGGGCCCCATCTGAGGCTCTGGGCAGGATCCTTCCTGTCTTTGGCCTCTGCCGGCTTCTAGCATTTCTTAGCATTCCTTGTCTGGTAGAGCCATCCCTACAGCTTCTGCTCCCATTCAGTGGCCTTTGTCCCCTGAATGTCTCTGTGTCCCCTCCTCCTCTCCCGAGGACACCAGGCATTGGGTTGGGGCCGCCTGATCCACTGCGACCTCATCTGAGATAACTGTGTCTGCAAACATTTACATCTGAGTGAGGCCTCAAGGAGGGTCCTAGGGGACGTGGGTCTTGGGTACAGCTGCCTCCCTCCTCCCTCAGCACTGGCCGCCCAGACTCTGTCCCTGGGCTCTCAAGTGACCAGAAGAACATTGAAGAGGGATGTGTTGGACCCCAGAAATCTCAGTGATCTGGAGATTTTCTGGAATTGTAGCTTATATTGCCGACATTCTGACATTCCACAATAATGTTTTTTTTCTAAATGCTGAATTCCTAGTATTTTTGAGGTATATATTTTAAAAGGCAGAATCATTTACCCCTGAGGATGCACCTCAGTGGAAGCTTGTCTCCAGAGCCAGCTTGTCTAGGATGTGGCTGTCTGTTCCTCCACTGTCCTAAGGGGACAGTCCCAGTCCCCCACAGGCTCACAGGTAATAAAGGGCCCCTCCTCAGCATGGCCACATTGGGATGAGGAGGGGCCATGCAGAATGAGGCTCAGCCACAGGTCACGGGCATCACTGACCTCAGAAGGAATTAGTGCAGTTCCCTTGGGACCCAATTAGTTCCCTTGAGAGCGATCCATTGTGAAGGAGGAAGCAGGGTCTCTGTCTCCTTGTCTTGCCAAGCGATGGCTCCCTCATGCACTTGGTCCCTGCTTGGTGCCATCCACTGGGTTGTGACAGAACTAAAGGACTTCACCAGAATCCAGATAGGGCCACTCAAGGATGGACTCTACAAAGTTTGCTCTACAAACCCCTTTTCTTTATAAGCTACTTGGTACCAAGTATATTGTTATAGCAACACAGAACAGACTGATACAGGGAAGAAGACTGCCCAGGTTCCTCTATCACAACATATATATTTGTTCAGGTTCAGAGACTTTTTGGAGTTGTGACATTGGAACAACAGCCCCAAAACTGCCCTGACAACTCCTTGGGTCTCCATGTACCCACAACAGCACTGGAGAATTTTGCAGAGATCAACACCATGTTTAAAATTACAAGGTGTAGCTCATGATCAATAAAAACACGCAGCTCCTGCCAGCAACAAAGAAAAGAGGTAAAGAGAAAAAACTCCAAGTGCCTCCATGGTAGCAAAGAGAAAATGAGACTATTTAATTACTTCACTTCATCTGCTCATAATTTTTATTAGGACAATATTTTTAATGTTTCTATTTCATTGATTTATCTTTTCATTTAATGCTTCTAATATGTATACAATTTTACATTTTTAGATGATTACCTGGATTTAAAAATGTTATATATTCTGAGTACTTTTTAATGGAAAGTAATGATAATTAATAATGATATTTTGGAAATGTGGAGAACAAATACCTCCACTTTTGAGTGTTATTTTGTAAGGCACCTACAATTATTAATGCCATAGTAATTAGCTCTCCATAAATGGCTATGAATTAGTAACTAGTAATTAACAGCTATTTAGCAGTAGGTAACTGTGTGCCACTACTGTACTTAACGATCTACACACAGCTATGCTGGTTGTGATGATTTCAGGGTGATGAGCCTGAACTTGGAGTGATTATGTGGTTTATTTTGGACCCCCAGTCTGGGTAGAGGCTGAGCTAGGATTGCAATTCAGACAGCATGACTGCGCATGCTGTCTTTCTTTCTTCTTCTTTTTTTTTAATGCAAAACTCTTAGTGGTACATTTTAGATATACATAATGATAGCACTCATCACAGGGAATTTGTACCTGTCCACGATATAACCTGCCTCTTTTTTCCCATTCCCGTTCTCCCTCCCCCAAGCCCCCCTTCCCCTCCCTATTGAGCATGCTGTCTTAACCTTGACCCTACAAGATCAGTAGCCAAAGATGTCAAATGATTTTGACAACACATGACAACCACCATTTTCTGGCCATCTTTAGAGTTTTAAATGTTTTATTCTGAGGCTCCCCCACCGAAGTCAGCAGGTAAGAGGAACTGACAGAGGAAAGGGCAGGTGATAAGGAATGGTGAGGACTCTGGCCAACTGAGAGCCCTCAGGTTCTATGCAAAGGGTGAAGCTGTTATTTAGCTCCTGCCAGTTTTTAATATGGAGAAAGCAGATCCGATCCTATCCCACAGAAATCTATATTTTTTGTGGGCAACTTTGTTTTAAAAAAATTTTCTTGAGCCCAGACAAAATATATCTGCAGGCCAGAGTCAGTGCATGAGCTGCGAACCCTGCTTTGCAGGCCAAGAACAAATGATCTCCAGGTCTCACCGTGGTCTGCCTCTCCCTACTGTCACTTCCAGCATGCACCCTGCTTTTGAATTATTGCTCCTGTGTTGGTTTCATTTATCAAGCACCTTTTACAGGCCAGCACTGAAACTGGCCTCAGAGTGCACCATTCATTCCTCTCTCCCTGAGCTCACAGACCAGGGCTGGGGAATTGTGAGGCTGATATGCACACAGATTGCCAGGACCTACTACTGTAACACAGATCATGCTTCTACTGGTCCAGCTACAGAGTTGATATTTCCCAGCCAGCACCCAGGAGATGCTGATGGGCTGACATGTGGACTGCAATTGCAGCAGCTGGATCTAGCTAAAGAGCCCAGGAGAGGAGCCTCAGGGCCCAGGCTTGGTTCCCCAGACGTGGGTCCTCCAACCCCCACACACTAATCCCCTGCCACATTCCTCCCCACATCCTAATTTATCTAGGGATTTAGTCCAGCTGAGATCACTAGTGAAGAATTTTATCTACATCTTTGTTCTGCACTGGCACTGGGATGGCCTCCTCCCACCTCCTGCTTATCACCCTCTTGGTCCAGCACACCATCATCTTTGGAGGGATCTGTCTGCCCTGTGCTGTGTCCCAGGATCCTGGTGTCCAGCACTGGGGGGAGAGGGTGACATCCCAGAGTGGAATCTGGACTCTTATCTGTACCAGTTATCTGACTTTGGACAAGGGAACCATTCCGTGCCTCAGTTTCTCCATCTAGAGAAGGCAGATGCAAGGTCTACTACTGTAGTTTCAGGAAATTGTTGAGCCAATACAGCAGGATAATTCACAGGAGGGTAAAAAGTCAGCTTTCTATTTCTGTGACAAAATACCTCTGATAATCAATGGATAAGAAAGAAAGGTTTACTATATGTGGCTCATAGTTTCAGAGGTCACAGTGTGGAGGCTTTCTCCCATCACTTGGGGCCTGTGGCAGCAGAGTGCATCATGGCAAGGGTATGTACCTCATAATAGCCAGGAAGCAAGGGAGGGAGCGGAAGAGACCAGGATTCCAATACTTCCTTCAAGGGCTTAACCCAGTGAACTATGTTTCTTCCACTCAGCCCTACCTTTTGAAGTTTCTACCACCTCCCAGCAGCTGGAGACCAAGTCCTGAACACACAAGCCTGTAAGGGAATTGAAGACCCAGACTAACAGATACCCTGCACGTGGTCAGTGCCTCCTTCTACCTCCTTTTCTAAAGAGAAACTCAATCTATTGCTTGGGAACCTCAGCTGAGAGTGTCCTGCAGAACATGTGAAATGGGGACTTATGTCCACTGCTGCCCAGTACCAACCAGTGGCCACAGACCGAAGTGACAGATGTGTGCCCAAATCTGGCCACACGGTAGGGATGTAGACTCTCAAGTGGCCACCTTGGCGGGTGGGTGACCACACTGTGTTACAGAACATGTTGGCCAAATTTCCAAAACCACCAAGCAAGGTGTTTCCAGGTCAGCTCCCCTAAGGAACAGTGGACCCAGAGACTGTCAGAGTCACACAGTTTAGAAATATCACACCTGCTATTTAAAAGAAATAGCAACTAGACCTACTGCTTTAAACCTAGAAGCATTTTATCTGAAAAGGCTTCTTCTGGAGGTTGAAGAATAACACTGAACATATCACCTGAAAAAGTTACTAGCGCATTCTTTGGAAATAAGTTTGTCCTTTTTCAAATGTGCAGATGCTGGGCTACAATATTAAACTTTGTTTAGTAGTTAACACAGGCCAGTAACACCCTAAGATATAGGAGTGTCATGTAGCACAGCATAGGTACTTTAGTAATCCTAGCACTCTGGAGGCTGAGGCAGGAGGATTGCAAGTTTGAACCTAGCCTTGAAGTTTAGCAAGACTCTGCCTCAAAAATTAAAAAGGATTGGGGATGTACCTCAGTGTGAATTCCTTTGGTTCAATCCCTAGCACTGCAAACAAAACCAAATAAAAAAAGACCCTTATCATTTATGACCAGTTATAGTGGTTTAGGCCTATAATCCCAGCATTCTGGAAGACTGGGGCAGGAAGACCACAAGTTTGAGTACAGCCTAGGCAACTTAGGGAGGCTCTAATCTCAAAAAAAGGGGAAAAGGACAGAGGATGTAGCTTCTGCGAATGCCCTGGATTCAAGTCTTAGTACTGGAAAAAATGAATAAATAAAATAAAACAAAAGAACTTTGAAAGTTCTAGAGTCACAGAAAGTTGGAAAGAAATGTACGGCGAGGTGCCCTTCACTCGGAGCGCAGAAGGTTACCGGTAAATTCCAGGTGACCAGCCCACGATCACACTTAGCTATGCCACCACCCTCTAGTGACATCCAATCCCTTCACACCCACTCTTGACCAAGGGTAGATACTTTCATGCTTCTCTCTACAGATGGGGAAACTGAGGCACGCAGAATTTATCCCAGGGCACACAGCTATGAGCACTGGGTCCGGCTTTGACCCCTTTATCCGGGGACTGGAGGAGGTGGAGTGAGGTCTGGAGAGGCTCCAGGGAGAAACTGAGCATTGAAGTTGGCCTTGAAGAAGACAGAAAGCATGACACTGACAGTGAGCAGGGCTGGGACAGAGCCCCACGGGGGTGGAGTAGAGGCTGGAGAAACTGCTCAATGCAGGGCCAGAGCCAGGGGATGCTGGCTGGCAGTTCCAGGCCTCACACCTTCCTGCCTCTTAGCTCTCACTGCTCCCCTCTGCAGGTCCTCTTCACTTGCCCAGCACACTGGCAGTTATCTCAGACTGCACTGCTAGCCTTGGGGGCCTCACAGGTCCATCCACACTGCCCCCTGGCTCTGGCCCTGGCAGCACTGTTTCTGCTGCTCATTAGAGCAACTGGAGCTCCATTACCCCACAGTCAAGCCTGCTTCTCACCCTGAAGTGTGACCACATCTTTCTATGGTGTAGGAGCCTCGGTGGCTCCTCATTACCTGTGACTGTTCAAAGCCTGAGCCTGATACACGAAGTCCTTGGTGATCTGACCCTTATAGCCAACTTGCCCCATTATCCCAGGTATAGTGTCACAGGGAAGCGGTCAGGGCTGGCCAGGCTGCCTCATGTCCCAGGACATTTGCACAACTGTGTGCCCCTCTTCTGAGCTCCTTAACCTTGCCAGGCACTGAGCGATAGGCTGATGTCGCTGAATGCAAGCCTGGCATCCAGATCCACATGCCCAGCTCACCAAAAGCCAGACTGGGTCATGGAGTTTGCGGAGGCCAGGCTGTGGGGTCAGGGCATCAGGAGAAGGCCCTCCATTGAGAGGAGGCTGGGCCATGACCCTGAGTAAAGATTGTGCTGGCCAGTAGAGATTGTGAAAACAGGCTGGCCACGGCACTGCCCTGGGTGGAACACTCAAGGTGCTTCCTTTTTCTCTCTTTTTGCAACTATTTTATTTTAAAATTTATTTTAAGGTACATTTCTACTCTTCGTAGACACATAGGAATTGCACATATTTATGGGCCCTGGTGTGACCTTTCCCTTCATGTGCACAGTGTACAATGGCTGGACCAGGGCCATCAGCATATCCGTCACCAGACATACACGGTGTGACGAAAATGAGGAGAATATTTAAATTTAAAGTCATTACAGAAAAAGACACATTGCTGTAACTCCCCATCAGGATGACCCCTCCCTTGGAACACACTCATCCCATCATTCTGAAGCAGTTCTGGAAGACCTCTTTTGAGTGTGTCTTTTGTGGCCCTGTCCTGGCTGACTTGATGTCCCTAATTGATTCAAAACATTTCCAGTTCATGATCATTTTGACTTTGGGAAAGAATCAGAAGTCAATATGGTGGATGAAGATGCAACGTAATGTTTTAATTCAATAGAAATTGCTGTGCATTTTTTTGTTTTTGGTACCAGGGATCGAACTCAGGTCCTTATGCTTATGAAGCAGGTGTCAGAACCACTGAGGCAAATCCTTAGCCCCCGATATAAATGTTTTATATCATTAATTCAGGGAACAGAGGCAGCCACAAAAAGGCCTTCAGGAAAGATGTCCAGAACTGCCTCTGAAAGTGGCAGTAAGGATAGGATAAGTGTGTTCAAAGTGAGGGGAGGATTTCGAGGGAAATTAGTAGCAATGTCTTTTATTGTAATGCAAATTTATTTAAGCATTCAGTGTAGCTTTTGGTCACAATGCACGCGTAACTGTGTTGGGAACATTCAGAGCCTCTCCACCAGCTATTTTGAAACATCCCAGAGATTGCTGTCGATCACAGTTATCCTGTTACGCATAGAACATTAGGTGTGGTTCCCTCCTGTCACCTGTACCTGCTCACTGCCCCACCCTTGCCCAGACCCCAGCCTCTGGGAGCCACAATTCCCTTTGTGTCTTTGAAACAAACATCTTCCATCTAGGAGACAGAACATGTGGAACTTGTCCTTCCGGCCTGGCTGATTTCATCTGTTAGGGTCTTGGAGTCAATCTGTGTCGCTGTGTGTATATGGCGGGGTCCCATGACTCCACTACAAGTGCTCTTGGATTGGCCTCATTCCAGGGAGGTGGTTGCAAGTTCAGCACCTGATGGAGACTATGACCTGGATCTTAAGGGTGAAGGCCAAGGCCCCCCACACAAGTACAGACCACTGGGCTCTCCAAGACCCTCTGCAGGGGCATCCAGGTGAAGAATTCTGTGCCCACAGGAGCAAGATTTGGCGGAAGTGGGGGCCCAGCCCCGAGCCCTCAGGGCAGTATGTGCACACAGAGCAAGGCCATCAGCAGGGACAGAGGTCACTGGTCCATGTCCCTAGTCAATAAGTGGCTGCCCTGTCCCAGGAGGTTGAGGCCAAATGCAGGCACCTGCCTTCTTCTTGTCCCTTATTCCCTCCTCCTATCTTTCTCCCTCTCACCTCCCTCCTCCACATCTGAGGGCTCTTGATGAGCACCTATCCTATGCCAGGCAGTGCCCCATATCCCCCATCCTACCTTGAGCTGTTCTGCACGGCACCACCAGACATGGGGTGCTTGGCCAGCCCCTAAAAGCGGCAGTGTGATGGAGAAACTGTGTGGTCCATCTAATTTTAATTTATTTCCATTTATATTCCGAAACCGACATCCCATTCCATCACTGAAAAAGCTTCAGTGACTTTGGAATAATGTGGGTGGGTCTACTTTTCAACCATATATTTTATGAAATTTTCCAATGAAAATTTAGTACCTGAATGGAAAAGTACTCTATGTGTAAAATACTCATTTCTCTTAGAATAATTTTTTAAACTATTAGGGACAGGGATTTGGCTCAGTGATTCTGCCATCTGCCTTGCAAGTGCAAGGTCCCGAGTTTGATCACTAGTAACACACACACACACACACACACACACACACACACTCACACAAAAGAATGTAAAATGTCACGCTGGAGGGAGACGGTGTAGCTCTGCACGCATGAGGCCCTGGGTTTAATCCTCAGCACCCTCTCCTAGATCTTACCAATGTTTTGTTGATCACAGGTTGAATGATGTAGTGAATTAAATAAAATTTGTTATTAAAATTAATTTCACCTGTTTTTTAGTTTATCCTTTTTAAAAAAAATGGATCACTCACTGGAAGTTTAGAATGGCAAAGGTGCCCTGCTTTCTGTTTCTCCTGAAGGGTGCCGTGCTAAGACATGATTTTTTGCAAAGAAATCGGCAGGAGGCTCCTGCTCCAGAGCTCCTCTTTCCAGGAACCCTGTGGAGCTGCCCACACCTGATCCTTCCTGAGACAGGAAGAGGCCAGACTGCCAGTAGGGTGGGAGGTGTGGGCAGCCCCTGTGGATTCCTGGATCCTCCCGTTCTTGGCAGCAGGAATGGCTGGAGATCACAGCTCATTTCACTTCCAGTCATTACTGCTGTCTGGGAGCTGCAGCTGAACTGGGGCCGCACAAGTTTGGGCTGAGACGCAGGCAGGCTGGTACCAGGTGCTGAGGTAAGAGATAGGGCTGTATTAGCATCCCTGCCACTTGGTGGGGGCTCACAAGATCAGGGATGCCCCGGGCACGTCTGGCACAGGACATCTGTCTCCTCCACAGTAATCTTGCTGCTAGCTCCTTCTCAAGGTCAGCCCTTAGCGACAGCAGGCAGCAGCTGGATAAGGACAGGAAGTCTCAAGCTCCACTAGTGCCGAGGGTGGAACTGGAGGCTCAGGGGGAACCAGCCTTCCCACCAGCACATAGCACAAACCCCAGCATCCCATTGCTTGCTCCCCACACTCAGCTTCCCAGCTTCCCAGCTTCCTGCTGCCTCCTTGTGGCCCCCTGTAGTTCCCTCTGGCTTCTACCACCTGCCTTTGGGACCCTTTGAAGACACCCAGCCAGTAGCTTGCCAGACAGATTTAGGGCTCTGGTCTGAGTGCTGTGGTTAGCCCACCTGTCCCTCCATTGGTAGCATTATGCTAATACTGGAAGAGGGGCCATGAGTCATGATGCTTTACTGATCACTTAATTTGGGATATGGTAGGGGGCTGGCTTGTCTCTGGGCTTGTCCAGAATACTAAAGCAGCTTCTTCACTTGATGGTCCTTCCTTGCAGGTTCAGTGGGAGGCCTCAACTTTGCCTGGGGCCCAATGCCTGCACCGTCAAGGAGCCTGCGGTTTGAGAGGCCCACAAGACCAAAACACAGGGAACAGATCAATTCAAAGGGCTAGGAGGGGCAAGTTTGTCCCAGGAGGGCAGAACACACAAGGCCCTTGAGGGGGAGCAGGGCCTAGGATTCAGTGTTCTGGGGGCAGAGCTGGCTCAGGCCACAGCCCCACCCTCCATGCCCCCACTCCTACCTTTAGCTGTAGGATCCTGGCAGGGGCTTACCTGGTAAATGGGTCAGGCAGGCCATTTCCAGGAGTGCAGCAAGGTTGAATTTGGCAGAGTCAGACCTCATCCTTAGAAAGAACACCATTGATTCTGAATCCCTTGCACCCATGAGCGCCTGGGTCCACAACCTCAGGAGCTCAGCACTTCTCACTTGTGCTGTGAAGGAACTGAATTAATTCTATCTCAAAGCTTAATTAATTCTATCATCAGTCAGGATGGGGAGGGGCCCCAGCTGGGGTCAGGCTTGCTTGGGCCCAGAAAAGGCGATGGGGTGCTTTTGGACCCAGCAGTCACCTGGTACCTCTTTCTGCAGCCAAATGGGCTGTCACTGCCCTGCTGTGCTTGACCAAGCTTGGCTTGGTGGTCACCTGGGCCAGCTTCTCCGGTGTCATCACATGGTCTGTGCCCTAGAAATTGCCACCTTCCAAGGGTGTTGCCAAGGGGTAGGGTGACCACCCTGAAGAAATGCTTCTCTCCTTTCCCCTCCGAATCACAATTCCTCAAGTACAGGGACCCACAGCCTAGCCTCCTGCTGTAGATCAAAGTACAAACCAACTTCTGTCATTAGCCTGCCTGTTTCCCCCTCCTTAATCATTGCTGTTTGTGATATGCGAACATCCATGTTTATAGCAGCAAAATTTATAATCGCTGAACTTAGGAACAGTCCATATGCCCACCAACACATAAACAGATAAGGAAAACAGGATTTATATATATAATAGAACACTTTTCTTCCATAAAGAAGGACAAACTTGAGACTTTTTTTAGGTAAATGGATGCACCTCAAGACCTTACTTTTAAGTAAAATAAATAGGACACAGAAGTTTAAATATTGCATTGTTTCTTTTGTATAAGATACCCAAAGAGTAAATAAGGAGCAAAATAGAGAATAGACATTGGGAAGTAGGAAGAACATGTCCATGGAAGAAGGGAGGGGTAAGAGGGAAGGGAAGGAAGGGAAAAAGGACCCCTCCAAAAACAGAGAGAGAGAGAATGGAAAAAATGGGAATAAAAATTTTATATATGGGGAGAAGAAGGGCTGAGGGAGGGAAGTGGAATGAGAAGAAACGAATTAAGATATATTACAGGTTCAAATTTCCTATGACAAATTAATCACTATGTATGGCAAACATATATTAATAAAAATAGGGTAATGATCACTGTTAGTAAAGCACGGTTATGTCATTGCCCTAGATCCCATATGAGTTGCTCCTCACCCCTGAGAGGCCAAGTCCTGGTTTCTCCACCTCTGCCTCAGTATGGACTCAGCAAGATGGGTCTCAACAAGCCCTCTGGGCCACCCTGCGGTATGGGAAAGTTTGAAACCACTATGTCTATATTCCATAGACATAGGGGGTGGATCACTGTACTTGAGGGAAGGGTGACTCCCCTGAACACTTCCTTCCTCCAGCTAATTGTGATGCAGAGGGGAAAGGAGAGAAGCATTTCTTCAGGGAGGTCACCCTTCCCCTGTGGCTGTGAAGGGCCCTTTTCCATTCTGGCAGCTGGTGACCTGCACCTCCTGCTGCTTCCAATATCTATTTCAAACCCAATTACTCATTTACCAACCACAAGTTCTAACCATGATGTTTCTGCCTGAAAACCCCCAACCCCAGCCCACATCTGGCCAACTTGACCTTCAGGGAGAAGGGTCCTTGTCATTCTGTTCTGGAAGTCTTTGGTGGCCCCACATGCACTGGGGACTCTTACACCAGGTTCAGACAACCACCTGTCTTTATATTTTTGTCTCATCCTGTGGGTCAGTGTGTGTCTTCTTGTCTGTCTGCTTGGTTTTGATAATTCTATGAGTTGGCAGTGTGTCTCTATGACTCTTTCTTTTAAGAAATCAGCCCATTGATCAGTGTGGCAGAACTGCCTGCTGCTCATCAAACCAGCCTTGCCACCTCTTGGTCAGAGCTAGACTACATCCCCCAGAACCCCCTGCTATTAGCCAGGCCATGTGACTCAGTTTATGGCCAATGGGCTTGGAGGACAATGGGGCATCTTCTAGGCCTGGCTCCCAGTTTGGAGACATCAAGATGCTCTTTCAAGTTACAGCTTTCAGATGGCAATGCCACAGGATGGGAAGCTGCTGCCACTAGCAGCATTCAGTTTTGGCTTTACATACAAGCATACAACTATTGTGTCAAGATAATGGGATGAAGGATTTTTAGAGCAGTTAACCTGCCTTAATACAAAGTACAAAGAGTGAACATCAAGAGTCCAGCATGTGCTTATCTCTCTGGGTTTACTTTTAATCCCACTCCTACACCTCTGGTTCAAAATTCTTTCTGGAACTGGAGAAGTGGTGCGGTATGATGGAGGCTGTTTCTGCTAGTCCTTCTCCTGGGATGCGAAGGAGGCAGAGAGGTGCTCCCTGAGGCAAGGCTGCAGCACTCTCATTGGCTGGTGGCTGTGTGAATAGAGGTGAGGCTGCTGGAGTCCCCTTTCTACCAGCTCCTCTGGGCATGGGTAGTCCTCTGAGTTCTGGTCCCAGTCCCAGCTGAGTCCTGGCTATATCATCTTCCTCTTTGCCCCAGGAGAAGTCCAGCAAGCATGTGGCCCCTCAGCTTTTTGTCACAGTCCCAGGGAAGCTTAAATTCTGCTCCATTCCTGAGCTAGAGTTTTGGGGCAAAACCCCATTTGGCACGGGTCTTAAAGTGACTTTTACTGTCTGATAACCATGAAAAAACAAATCTGGTATGCGATTGTCCATGCAAGGCACCAATCACCATGTCTACGTGGGTCCTCTAATCATATGCGGGCACTGACATCAGGGAATGCACCTTGCCTCTGCCCACAGCAGCTGCTCCCGCTGCTCCATATGCTTACATTTGATTGTGAGGTGGCTCTGTGAGGAGAAGCCGCTCGAGTACTAGTGGTCCTTGCGACTCAAATGTTTTGGAGTCAGAGGTGAGGCGGGCTGAAAGCGTCAGCAGTGGGCAGAAGGCATGAAAGTTAGTGGTAGAATTGGCAGGTCCGTCCACTAGGTGGCAGTCACACCCTTTTCTTACATTTTTAATTTTATTTTGAATGGTCACTTTTTATATGGTTGGAAGAACCCAGAAAGAACTATGACTTGAAACAAAATGAATGTAGCTGGTTTGCTGTATGGTGATAATATCCTTCTTTTGGGGAGGCACTGGGTGGGGAGTGAGGGACTGTCACATGCCCTGCCTGGCCTCTGGCTGCTCAACGCTGTGCCTAGTGAGAGAGTTCTTGCGTCCTCCTCCTGTCCTGCTCCTGGCCCAGGCCTTGGGCCGGTCTATGGGCACACTGCTAGGCTTCTTCCTCTCCTCTTAGTTCTCTGTGCCCAGAGCCCACCACTCAGGCACCCTCAGAACTGTGCAGGGAGCCCGAGGGTCCCCTAGCTGCGCTACCTTCTCCCCAGCCCCAGCCCATGTTTCCTCTCTGCCTGGGCTTGCTCCCTGGGGACTGCACTCATGCACCCAGCATAGGGACCTGGGTTGCTTCTGCCCCAGATAATTGGTGTCAACCTAACACCTAATCTGGTGACCATGACTGTGGGTCAGAAAAACAAAAAACCCCCGCCTGATTCTTTTTTTTTTTTTTTTTGTACTGCAAATTGAACTCAGGACCTTGCCCTTGTGAGGCAGGTACGGTGCCACTGAGCTAAATCCCTGACCCAAAATGCCTGATTCTTTAAGGGCAGAGTCTGCCCTGCCACATTAGGGCCCCTGGAGGCTAGCTGTAGCCCAGGGTCACACTAGGGAACCAAGTGGGATACTGCTGTGATTTAAGGTAGGATTGATTGAATCTTATTATTAGTGTTGCTGTTGTTAATTTTCAGCCCCAACAAAGCCTATAGCTGCAGGCATGGTGCTGACAGAAAGCCCAGAATCTGGGGACAGGCTGACCTGGGAAGGCCAGACTCTCCACCTGCCAACTGTCTTAACCTCTCTGGGCTGCCACATATTCATGGGCCTTGAAAGAGGGAACTTTGCTAGCTGCAGGCAGAACCTGGTATGAGCCACAGGTACAAGCAACCCAGATCCCATCAGACTAGGTTGACAGGAGGCTCCAGAATCCAGCACCCCTGGTGGGAAGGAGGAAGAGAGGTCCTCGGAGGCCCTGATCACACTGGTGTGGCATCCTACTAGATGCACAGCACTCTGCAGAGGTGATCCTTGCTTCTCCAACCTGCCCCTGCCTCAGTTTCCCTGAACAGCTCCAGCAGTGGCTGAGTGTTCAAAGGCAGCTCTGAGGACCTGAATGAAGGTGCCACTCAGCCAGGCCATGATTACTGTGCTTGGGAGAAGGGGCTGGAAATTTCCTTTTCTGGGCCTTGCAGTCAGGTGGGAATGATGTGGGGGTTTATGGGAGGCTTCTGGGGAGCCTGCACTGGATGCAGCCTGGGAGCACAGCTCAGGACACCGGGCAGCCTGTGGTGTGCACGTCCTAGCACCCACTGTGAGGTGTGAGAGGCACTGCCCCAGTGACCAGGCTAACTGGCTCGTGGACTTTGGGTCACTGTGAGAGCAGGTCTGTTTAAGCAGCCAGTTGGCCTCAGACAGGGGCACTCACCCTTCTACCCTGTGACCCCTGGAATCTTTGTGTCTGTCTGCTTTTTTTGTTTTTGAGGGAGAATTTCTTTTATTTATTTTTTTTTTGGTACTGGGGATCGAACTCTGGTCCTTGAGCTTGCAAGGCAGATGGCAGAACCATGGAGCCAAATCCCTAGCCCTCCTTTTTTTATTAATTAATTTTATTGATACATTTAAGGTATACAATATAATGACATTCATTATTGGAAATTCGCACCTTAACATAATCTATCTTGGTTCTTATTTTTTCCCCATTCCCCTGCCTTCCTTTCAACCCCTCTACCCCACCTTATCTACAAAGACTTTGTCTCCATTTTTTCTTTTTCTCATGTTAATTCCGTTCCCATCTTTCTTTTCCCCTACCCCTGCCACTTCCCCTTTCCCTTTGCATCTTTTCTTCCTATTTCACATTATCTATTATACCTTTTAGTCCTTATTTACACACACTTTCAGTTTCTCACACTAGAAAACCTATTCAGTTTTTACACATAGGTGCCCCATTTATTTCACTTAAGAGTATGGCCTCAATGTGCATCCATTTAGCTATAAATGTCTCTAGTTTATCATTCTTTATGGCTGAGTAGTACTCCATTTTATTTAAAAAAGCACATCTTCTTTATCCAATCTCCTGTTGATGGGCAACTGGGCTGCTTTCAAGTTTTAGCTATCATGAATTGTGCTGATATCTATCTGCTTTTTTTTTTTTTTTTTTTTTTTTTGTACTGGGGATTGAACTTGGGATCTTGAGCTTGTGAGGCAGGCAGGGGAACCACTGAACCAAATCCCTGGCCCTCTGTCTGCTCTTAACATGCAAGTTAGTACCAAGATCCCTGCACAGATCAAAGGAGCCCTTGGAAGCCACAGGCACGTGGGTGTCGCATGCAAAGCCTGAGGTTGAGAAGTGTGTTCCAGCACCTCAGCCCAGCCTCCTGGGATTCTTATCAGAGGCTGCAAAAAATGGCCACACCCTGGCCTCCGGGCTTGGCTTCTCTCCTTCCTGTTTCTTTGTGCCTTAGCTTGCTGGCCTGAGCCTGGGCAGGTCTACCCCTTGCCAAATCATTTCTTCAGAGCCAATGGAGTGGCTGCTCACTGCCTTGCAGATATCCAGGGAGGCAATGCACCTCATGTTTTACAGAAGGAAGTGTCCTCCCTGCCTGACCCCTGGAAACTCACTATTCCTGTCACTCTGGTGGCCTCTTCCCTGTGACTGTCACCATGGGCCTTTTCTGTCTGCAGGCATCGTGGTTGGGGAAGGGGGTGGGCCAGGAACTATTAGGGTCATGGTTAACTCTGCAGTGTGCAGTTCTGGGTGGCTGGCTGGTGGCATTGGCCTCCTCTTCCTGGGTGAGACATCCCTGAGGCTGGCTTTGTACCACCTCAGACACCACTAAAGCTGAGGTGGGGGGGACAGCCATCTGTCACTTGCACACCTGGCTGGCTCCCTCCCTTCTCCAGCTGCCTTCTGTGCACCTTTGCCTTGCTCCTTGTGGCCAGCTCTGGAGTAAACTGCTCAGATCCTTGTCTTGGGCGCTGTGTCTGGTGGAAGCCATGCTAAATCAGATCCTGCTCGGCTGCAAAACCCAGCCCCACAGTGAACAGACGTGCTCACTTGGCAGACAGTTTTACTTAGTTCAGCAACAACCACAGTGGAAAACGTGGAGCTGCAAAGAACTGTTTTGTAACTGCTAACAGGATAGCACTGTCACCCTCAGATAGCCTGATTGACTAATTTCTCCTCTTGTCTTTATCATGAATTTAAAAAATCCAGATAACCATCTGGATTTCTTCCCAGTGTGTAATGCCCTATAGATTGGTCCCCCACTTTCAGGTCATTGGTGGAGACTATGGCAGCATTCCCACAAAGACAAGTGTCATGGGATCTGCCCTCCCCAGGCGGGGTATGGCAACCCCCTCTGACATCCTCTGGGGCCACTGAAGAGTGCTCAGTCCTACCTGGGCTGATCTCGAAGAGGTGCTTTCCTGGATCCTCGGGGCCAGGAGGAAGTTCAGTCACCTGGGTCCCTTGTAGAGAAATAAATCCCTAAAATGAAGACAAACACAAACAGGATACATAAGCTGCTGGGGAAAGAGTCCTGTCTTTAGTCCCCAGGGAGAAGATGGCTTAGGCCTTGGGGTCAGGGACCCAGACATCCAGATCCTGGCAGGACAGCCCAGGTCATGGGAGGGAGTGGGGCCTCCTCTCCACGGCAGAGGACAAGGCACAGAAGAGGCTCCATACCAGGTAGGGAGGGCCTGGTGACAATACCAAAAGTTGGAATAGCTCTGCCCACTGAGGGTCCATTACTGCCTGGGTAAGGCAAGGAGAGGCAGGCCTGGGGCTGTGCCCCATCACCCCACAACAGGCACCCATCTGCAGTCTTTCTGGGACAGTAGGGCTGTAGCTTTAGATGGCAAGGACTGGAAGCCTGCATCTGGGGGCGAGGCTCTGGGGTGACTAAGGACAATGTGGTGGATGGTACTTCAGGTCCTGGTATGGTGAGCTTTCATTTCTTGTCTTAATTGTTTTTTAGTATTTAATAAAAGCTTATTTAGTTATTTAGTTTATTTATTTAGATGGGGCCCAGGGCCTTGTGCATGCTACATGAGCCTCTACCACTGAGCTACATTCCCAGCCTAAGGTCTCATTTCTTTACCTTTAAAACGGGAGTCAGCTACCGTGCACAAAGTGCACAGTGAGACAGTGCCATCTCCGTCATATACGTGAGTACTGCCATCCTCAGTATCCTGGGGAGACTGGTTCTAGGATGTCCCCCAGACACCCAAATCCAAGGATTTCTTCTCTAAAATGGCGTAGTATTTATGCGTAACACGTATTTTCATATATCCCCCTATAGTCTTCAAATGCAATGTAGCTGCTATATAAACAGTTGCCAGACTGCATTGTTTAGGAAATAATGACAAATATGTACAGGTTTGGTGCAGACACAGTTCTGTTTGGAACATTTTCAACCTGAGGCTGAATGAACCTGAGATGTGGAGCCTGAGGATACTGAGGGCTGACTGAATCCATTGCAGGTATGGGCACCACCTTGATACAAGGTTGACGTCTAGAGCCTGAATGAACCAGGCTGACAGAGAGCGTGGGTGCGGGGCCACGTTAGCTGGTTGAGCCCTGCCCAGCACCTCAGGCTGTGTGCCTTTCGTAAATCACTTAACTTGTTGGAGTCTCAGCTTCTATGTTTTTGTAGCAAGACAGTGACTTTCACTTCAGGAGGGCTCACAACCCAGCCCAGGACTGGTCAGTCTTATCATGTGGCATGCAGGAGGCCTTCTTTGTTCTTCTGCATGTCAGTGACTTTGATCTCTGCTGAAGACTTCCTCTCCCCCAAGCTCAATTTTGCTCAACTCAGATCATGTAAACCTTTCCAGTCCTCTCCATAGACCCATTGAAAAGCCCATTCTTACAGTCAGCTTCCTGGCTTGAAGTTTTGGCTCAGCCACAGGTAGATTGCTTAACCTCTGTGCCCCAGTTTCCTTCCCTAGGAGACAGGAATTGGGGCAGCACTTTGGTACTGGCTGTGGTGAGCACTGGGAAGTCCTTAGTCCTCATAAAGCCAGAACGGTGCAATGTTGGCCAAGTCAGTCTCTACTATCATTGCATTGGGCCCCACACCAGGTTGGGAGGACAGCATCTCTATGTCTGTACCTGCCCAGGTTGCTGCCAACTCCACCCTGTATCTGGCCACAAAGCACTCCTCTTCCATGCAAGCAGTAATCCATGAAAAGCTTCCCATAGATCCTCAAAGCATATTACGATTTCAGCTTTATAGTCCAGAAAGCAACACAGAGAGGCCAAGCCATGGACCTGCAGCTGAGCCAGCCTTCCCCAGGGAAATCTGAGCTGTGATGGGAGCCTCCCTCGTGGATGCTGGAAAATGAATTTCAGGGACACTTGAAAATGCTGTTTAGGTAATGGAAAGGGAGAGTGATGCCTCTCCCCATAGACGCTGCATTAGAGGGGTTATGGCCATAAACCAGAGAACCAGCTGGTAATCACTGTAACCGAATTAACCATTCCCTGCTTGCTGGGGAATCTGCAGCTACTGGGAATAAATGAGGACTTGGCCCTAGGATGCAGCAACCAGCTGCTAGGGGAGCTGGGTGAAAGTCACCACTGGTTAACAGGATGCATCCTGAGCATTCACCGTATCAGAAGCCAAGTTTCCAAGTAATTATGAGTAGATTTTTCTTCTGTCGTTTCTGTGCCTTAGTATCTGTCGTCCATAAAATGGGAGTAACAATATCTACATCTATATGTATGTATGTATGTATGTATGTATGTATGTATCTATCTATCTATCTATATTGCTTTTTGAGACAGGGTCTCTTCCGCTATGTAGTTCAGACTGCTCTGGAATTCACTGTGTAGCCCAGGCTGGTCTCGAACTCGCAGCGATCCTCCTACCTCAGCCTGAGTGCTGGGATTACGGGCGTGTGCCACCATGTCCAGCTGGGAGTAACAATATTGATGTGGACATTACTTTCCCTTCATCTAAGTGGAAAAGCAGAAATAGCTTCACTTTATGGAACTGGTGCTATAGTTCTGGCCTTTAACTTAAATTACTGGATTTCATCTAGGGGCCTAAGGGGTGGGCCCTACTGGTGCCATTGTCCAGGGCTAGCAGACGTATGTGGGGGAAGTAACATGAGGATGTGGATGAGTTGGGATGTGGATCTGGCCTGAAGCTGGAGCCCTGTGTCCAATGGGCTTCCCACATGGGTGACCAAAGCCACTTGCTCTCTTAGCTTGCAAGAGGCCTATGTGGAGAGCCAGGCTGAGGCTTTGGGATATGCTGCTCACCTTGTCTACAGGTGAATCCACCCCAAGGTCCCCTTCCCACTGTGAGGGGTCCCTAGCACTGGTCCTCAGTGGCATTGACTCTGTGCTGTATACATCTGTGCCCTATACATCAAGAGGCATACTCTGGTTACAGGAGCTGCAGCAGTAAAGGGTGTAAGGTAGGGGTGGAGCTGGGGGAGTGGGGTAGCAGAGAGTCTGTTGTCTCACTGCCTGCTGGGCACTGGTTAGAACTGTGATTCAAGGACATGTACAGAATCAGAATGAAACACCCAGCTGCAATGCTGGGGGTGGGTCTTCACCTTGAACTTGCTTCCCAAACCACCCCAGGCTTATTGAAACATGGGGAGCTGGGGAAGTATATGCCAAAGTTTAACAATGGTCTCCTGGGGAAAATAAAGCATCCTGATTTGTAGTGTTTGACCAGACTTCACAGGACCCCCCACCTGGGTGTTCCTGATTCTGTGTCTGGGAGAGTAGGTGAACTCGGGGACCTAGCCAGGAGCAAATGGTTAAACTAAACGATTCAACTGTGGGGCAGAAACACACAGGCACTGTGATGAGTGAATGGTTAAACAACAGCAAGTTTAGATCAGCGAAGCATGTTATGTCTGGCCATTTCCTTCCCCTTCCCCCAGGAAAAACTGCCCGGCCTTGAGACAGCCTTGGGCCCAAACTGCTTTTCTCCTGCTTTTTTCTCTTATACTGAGATTCTAAATAAAAGGAAGTTCTCAGCGTGGTGGCCTTTTCTTCTTGCAGAGTCTTCCTAATGGCTGGGCACTCTCAGTTGAGAAACAGCCCCTCTGGGCCTCTCAGTGATTGAACTAAATCTCATCTCTCAGTAGTCGTTTTCATCCTCTATGCCGTCTGTGGTTGCTCACTATGACAAGAGATGCTTACATGTGAGGAAAAACATGTTGCTGTAGATCAGCATGGAGGACTGACCTCCCAAGCCTGGACAAGGAACAAGGACGTGTTCAACTCTTCACTCTGGTGAGGGGACACAGGTTGCCACGGAATAGCCTACAGGAGGTCAATGGTTAGGTCCATCAACTCAGAGGTCTTTTCACTGTCTGGTTGCAGAGTGAGTGGGGACATTTTGTTTATTTCTCACTTTGTTCTTTTACTTTTAGTTCTCCTGCTTTGCCTACCATCTGGGTCAAACATTAAGAAGGAAAAATAATGTAAACAACATTTACAATGTCTCTTAAAAACATCTGACTAAAAAAAAAAAAAGAAAAGAAAATGAAAAAAAATTTAAATGGGAAAAAGACAAAACAAAAAAATAGAAAAAAGAAAATAAAAGAGGGCTGAAGTTAACAAAAGCCAAGCCCATAAAGTATGCTAGGAATAATTTTTTTTCCTGGTACCAGGGATCAAACTCAGAACCTTGCACTTGCAAGGCAGGTGCCGCACCGTTGAGCTAAATCTCTGGACCAGTGGGTGAATCTATCAAAAAAAAAAAAAAAAAAAAAAAAAAAAAAAAAAAAAAAAGAAAAAAAAAAATAAAAAAAAAAAAAAAAAAAAAAAAAAAAAAAAAAAAAAAAAAAAAAAAAAAAAGAGAGAGAAAGAGAGAAAAAGAAAAGAAAAGAAAATAAACAAACTCCTATCAGTGCTGTTACAAAGGCTCAAAGCCATAGAAAAAACACCTGAGAATGCACTATGATTAAATATAACTGTTTTATGTGTTCTGTGTGTTATCTTGTTTGTCTGCTTGTTATGTGTTTTAATAACTGATAAAGTATCTGCAGCTGCTTCATTAAAGATTTTTCAGCTCCTACCAATTTTATTTTTGTCTTTGTAAACTTCTGGCTCTGAAATAAAAGTGAGCTAAAATGTAAAATAAAACAAAAACTAATAGATTTAAAGGGCACTTATAAGTAAAAGCCTTAAAGTTTGGTAATATAAAGATTATATGTGATTTAGGCTAACATATATGTTTCTGTGAGTTTGTGTTAACTTGCAGTTATATATTATCTTCCAAAAAGTCCTACTTAAATTGATTTGTAGATAAATAGACATCTATGTTGCTAACTCAAATCCTTTTGGTTTACATAGCTTTAACACAGCTAATTTAGATCAGGTGGTAAAATAGAGATGCCTTTAAAGTTAGTGAGTCTGCTGGGCATGATGGTGCATGACTGTAATCCCAGCATTTGGGAGGCTGAGGTAGGAGAATTGCCACTAGTTTAAGGACAGCTTGGGCTACACAGTGAGTTCAAGGCCAGCCTGGAAGAAATAGTGAGGCTCTGTAATGTGGGGACAAACTCCTATAATTAAGAATAAATGTGCACAGCCTCTCAACTCCAGTATGCCTATCAGCACCACTCTTTCAAGAGCATAAATCAGCCGGGCGTGGTGGCGCATGCCTTTAATCCCAGCATTTTGGAGGCTGAGGCAGGAGGATCGCTGTGAGTTGGAGACCAGCCTGGGCTACACAGTGAGTTCCAGGTCAGTCTGAACTACATAGTGAGACACTGTCTCAAAAAAACAAAAAAACAAAAAAAAAACCCAACCAAACAAACAAACAAAAAAAGAGTATAAATCAAGGCCTCACTTTTGCTGCCTCAGAAATCCAATTTGGGTCAAATTTATTTCTTTTACCATTTGGGGCTCAACTAGGAAATTCTATAGCTGTGTGTAATGGATCCTAGGGGATAGGGAGACGTGTGCCACCCTATTTTTTGAGTGGCCACTCTACTAGATACTTCATCCATGCAGAAGTTATAGAACACCCAAGACTCTTATTTTATTTATTTGTTTATTTTTGGTACTGAGGATCAAACTCAGGACCTTGAGTTTGTGAGGCAGATGGCAGAACCACTGAGCTAAAGCCTGGGCTTTAAGACTTTTATTTTAAAAGCAGTGAAACTGATACAACAAGAAGAAAAAAGATGTATACAGTGATCAAATAATGCATGAGCCTAAATAAAAGATTAATTTATAGATACAGCCTCTTGATGGTCAAGATATATATCAACTAGCATATAAGAATGCCAATCTAATTGTCAAAGAGTCTTGGCACCTCTTAAAATTTAAATATGTTAAAACAATCAAGGCTTGGCAAAACTAAGAACTGAGATCATAAGGCACAAGTGCTTGCTACTGCTTTAAAGTCTCAAAAATGTTATAATTGTGGCAAGGAGGGACATCTTTAAGAGGACTGTAAAAATAATAGGATGAAAAGATCAAACCAAAACACAAATGTCCTAAATGTAAAAAAGAATATCACTAGGCCAATCAGTGCTGCTCTGAATTTAATAATGAGGGGAAACCTATTGGAAAAAAACAGAAAGGCACAGTTTCCTGTGTCACAATAAAAACAGGGAGTCAATCATAAAATGTCCACACTCTAGTGTGAGAGCCAATCTAGGGTCACAATAAGAGCCTATTGTTATAAGTTTTAGCTAATTGAGAAATTTACTTTTAGCTTCCAATTTAAGTTGGTACTTTTATTTAATTAATATGCTTAAACATTCCTATGGATTATAAGTTTTAAAATTACAATTATAGGTTTAACACTCTCTGCTTTCAGCTAGATAAAAATACTGATTCAAGGTCACTTGAAAGTCTGTTGGCAGCCAGTCAAATTTAAAAATGTAACAATCCGAGAAGAGAGAGAGAGAGAGAGAGAGACAGAGAGAGAGAGAGATAAAAGAAAAATAACACTTTAAAATCCAAGTGATCACTGCCAAGTTTGTTATGAAAACTTTATAAGATAGAGAAAAAAATATATGAAGATATATGTATGTATATATATATATATATATATATGTGTGTGTATTTTTTTCCTTTGGGTACCTGGGATTGAACTTGGGAGGCAGGCAGCAGCACCACTGAGCTAAATCCCCCAGCTCTAAAATATATATTTTTGATGTGAAGGAACTTTGTATGACAAAAGTTTTGCCCTACTAGAAAGATAAAGACAGAAATAATTGCAGAACTGAAAGGCTCAAGTACTATTTATCAAAAAAAAAATTGTGGAGGATACAATTTATAGAAAACCGATCAATGACAAAAAACAAGACAAAGATACCTCCTAGGACAATTCCAACCTAATTTGTGACACTCATTATTGCTAACTTCATGATATATTAAATATATTAATTATTATATCCCAAATGTACAGGTCTTCAAAGAATCAAATACTTTTTATAGGTCTATGCCTAAATGGTTATTATATATATATTTATATATTTATGTTACAATACTTAAGACATGTTCAAATCTAAACATTTCAAATACAGGCCCAGGGATTTAGCTCAGTGGCATCACACTTGCCTTGCAAATGCAAAGTCCTGAGTTTGATCCCCAGTACCAAACAAACAAGCAAACAAATATTTCAAATGCAAACAATAATACATAAAATAATCTATGGACAGATGCATTCTTCTTAGGTGACACTTTATTAAAAGATGACAAATTTGAGTAAAAGTTTCTTCATATCACTTAAAATTATGATGTTATCATGATTCTTATGATAATGTGTTACATTGTCTTTGATCTCAAGTTTTCTCTACAAACCTTTATAACTGTTATCTGTTAACATTCTAGGAGCTCAATTTCTAAGACAACCATAATGGATAAAAAACAACAGTTCTCCTGATTCAACCTCCTAATATTATCACTGACTTAGCCTATGTTGTGGAGACTCTATAAGTGAATAAATTGCCCTTATTCATAATAAAAATGATAAGATGCTCTTTCATATGTTGTCTAGCCCTCTAAAATTTCCTTACAAACTTTCCTCCAACTCTGATGTAGTAAATGTGCCACCGATGTTCCTCACAAACCCATGAAACAAGCTGTTATATTTATTTTATTTTATTTTTTGGTAACAGGGATCACTCAGGACCTTGTGCTAAATCCCCGGCCCAAATAAGCTTTTATAGAATGAGCCTATGAGCTCCTCAAAACGCAATTAAAAAAAACAGAAAAGGGGAAATGTGGATCAATATTTGGACCAACACTGTAATTCAATTTGGTAAGAGTTTAAAATTTTAAAATTGTTATTCAGAAGGTTCCACAACAATATAAAAAACAAAACAAAACAAAACAGGGCCAGGGATTTAGCTCAGTGGTGCTCCCACCTGCCTCGCAAGCACAAGGTCCTGAGTGATCCCTGGTATCAAAAACAAAAACAAAAAACAAAAACCACACCAATCCCAAACAAAACAAAACAAAACAAAACTCACTGCTCAAGCTGAGCCAATGTTGCAAAGCACTAGAATTCCCTTCACTTCTGAAAATCTCTTTCTTACAAAGATTAAGTCACTTGCAACTCCAAAAGTAAAAAAAGTTCCTTATCTTTCTGAGCTTGTTGACATATAAACCTCTAGTAAGTGACATGGTTTATTTGGCTTATGTTCTTACCTCACCTATCTTAGATAAAACTACATGAAAAAAATGCAAAATGATCTCTTTCTTCTAATGACAACTCATATACAGATAAAACATAACAACCACATCCCAGCCCCTTAAGGGGCTATGGCAGGGACTATGACCACCCCTGCTATTCCAATGGTTGGTGCCTATTACCCCACAAATGGTATTTCCTGATGAAATAATTTCCATTATATATAGTCACCCATATCATCAATAGTAGTTATTATATTCTTATCTAGCCCTAGTGGTATATAAATAATTTTTGATATCTCTCAATGAAACATTATTCATATTTTGGTACTCAAACAATAAGCCAAAGCTTGGCTTCTCACTAATCTCAAGAGAGAAGGGATAAAAAAATTCAGCCCTTGAACAAATCATCTGAACACTTAAACTTACCATACAAAATGTTTTCTGAACATTCATTATGTGACAACATTCATTATGCCTATAAACCTAACTTCATAAATTACAAATAGTAGCTCATAGTATTGTCTTAAATTACCTTAGTGATATCACCTACTGGCTGAACCCACAAAATTGTTTTTCTGGCCTCAATCTTCACATCTGAATTCTTAATACTATTGGAATTATCCTTTTGGTGTTTTTTCCTCATAGTCCTTAAGGCCCTTTATATGCTCTTCCGGTGAGTGGACTCTCCATGCTGAGGCCATGATGACCTTCCGGCATCAATCTCAAACCCCACTGACTTTGTATTTCTATCTTTCTTCCCATCTCTGATTTTGTAAAACAAAAAAGGGGAAGATGTGGGGGACCTGGCCAGGAGAAAATGGTTAAACTAAATGATTAAATTGTGGGGCAAAGTGCACAGGCTCTGTAGGAGTGAATGGTTAAACAACAAGTTTACATTCGTGAAGCACTTTGTGTCTGACCATGTCCTTCCTTCCCCTTTCTCCAAGTAAAACTGCCTAGCCTTGAGACAGCTCCATGCCCAAGCTGCTTTTTTCTTTTATACTGAGATTCCAAATAAAAGCCAGGGAGTTCTCAGCTTGGTACCATTTTCTTCTCCTAGCATCTCCCTAATGGCTGGGCACTCTTGGTTGAGAAATAGCCCCTCTGGGCCTCTTGGTGATGGAACTGAATTTCATCTCCCAGTAATCTTTTTCATCCTCCACACAGATGACAGGTAAGTGTGCATTTCTAGTGTGTGTGTGTGTGTGTGTGTGTGTGTGTGCTGTTGGCCCCAGAGAACACACATTGGTGGTCTGGGGGTACTGAGAGAAGGTAGCCAAGGGCTGGTGGCTTTTCCATGAGCTTACTCCAGACTTCAGTTTCTTGATCTGTACAATGGGTTATTAGCATCGATTTTGTGAGGCTGTTGGGAGAATGAAATGATCTGTTATCCACCTCAGTGCCCTGGAGGCTGGGGTAGGGGCTGATTCTGGGCCTTGGACATGTGCTCATCACAAGGATGATGAATGCCTGCTTCTAACTTTCAGGCAATGCCCTCAGCTCTAAATTCTGGGATCCCTGAGGAGCCCAGAGTGGAAGTTAGCACAAGGAATATTACTGATGATAAAAAAGATGTTATTATAACAACAAAAGGCCAATTCAGTGATAGAATACAGCAATCCTCAAAGTTTAGGTAAGTAATAACAGGCTTTCAAAATACATGAAGGAAAAACTGTTAGAACTTCAAGGAGAAATAGATAGCATCCAAGGATAGTAAACATTCTAATAGCTCTTCCTCAATAATTGACAGAAGATGCAGACAAAATCAGTAAGGCAAGAGATAACCTGAGAATTCCCTATCAGTCAACTTCACCTAGTTGCTGCCTCTCTCAATAGTAAAATACACATTCTGTTCAAATGTGCGTGAGACTTTCACCAAGATGGCCTCAAATAAACCTCAATAAATAAACAATTCAAATGCAACATATCTTCTCTGATCATATGGAATAAATTATTATTATTTAAAAATTTTTTTTTTGTTTTTTTTGAGACAGGGTCTTACTATGTAGTTGAGATTGACCTGGAACTCACTATGTAGCCCAGGCTGGTCTCGAACTCACAGAGGAACTCCTGCCTCAGCCTCCTGACTGCTGGGATTATAGGCATGAGCCACCATGCCCAGCTTGGAATAAATTATAAATAAATAACAGAAAGATTTCTGAAAAAAGAATAAATTAGAAATAAATAACAGAAAGATTTCTGAAAAGTCACCAAATATTTGGAAACTAATTAATACACTTCTGAATAATCCATGGGCCAAACAGGAAATCAAAAGAAAGTACTTTGAATTTAATAAAAATGAAAACACATTTAATAATGTGTGCATTGCCCCTAAAGGCATGCTTGGGAGTAAGCTATACCACCAAATATTTACAGAAAAAAAGAGAAGTCTTGATCCCAGGCATGATGGTACATGCCTTGTAATCCCAGCACTTGAGAGGCACAGGCAAGAGGATTGCCACAAGTTCAAGGCTAGCCTGGGCTACTAGTGAGTTTAAGGGCAACCTGAACTGCATAGTGAGACCCTGTCACAAAAAACATCTTTAATCAATGTCTTTGACATCCTTAGTAGAACTAAGCAAATAAAATCCAATGTAAACAGAAGAAAGAAAATGAAGACCTGAGTGGCTATAAATTAAAAAATAGAAAAATAATAAAGAAAAATCAATGAAACCAACAGTTGGTTCTTTGTTGAGATCAATAAAATTGATATGCTTAGGCTGGGGATTTATCTCAGTGGTTCTGGTGCCTGCTTTGCAAGCACAAGGGCCTGAATTTGATCACCAGTTTAAAAATATTGATACACTTGTAGCCAGACTAATTGGGGAAAAAAGGGAATGAAATAAGTTATCAGTATCGGGAGCAAGAGAGGTGTTATCATTTCAGGTTCTTCAGTTATAAACCAGGTAATAAGGCAATGTTGAGAACATTATGGGGCTTGGGGTATAGCTCAGAGGTAGAAAAAGTGCTTAGCGTGTGCCTGGTCCTGGGTTCAGTCCCTACCACTGCAAAACCACACACACAGGTACATGCATATATACTCTAAAACATTATGCTAGTACATCTGGCAACTTAGATGAAATGGAGAAAATCTTTAAAAGAAAAAAACTACCAAGCTCAGTCAAGAAGAAATATCTAACCTAAATAGCACTATAGAAATTAAAGTTGTGCTTAAAAACCTACCCACAAAGAAAATCCCAGACTTAGCTTGCCTCATTGGTAAATTGTACCAAATACTTAGGGAAGAAATAATGCCAACAATACACAAACTCTTCTAGGAAAGTGAAAGAAGCAGGCATACTTTTCAGTGCATTTATGTGACCAGTGTGGCACTGATACAAAATCATCCAAAGACACTACAAGGAAAAAGATTCCAGAGACCAATATTTCCATGAGACAGAGGTAAAGATGCTCTGCAGAATTTTAGCCAATGGAATGCAGCAATATGGATCATATGGGGCTGAGCCCAGGGATTCAGGTTTGGTTTAGGATTGAAAGTTAATCAGTGAAAATTTCCATATTAATAGAAATAAAAAAGAAGACAAGATGTAATCATCTCATAAAGGCAGAAAAGCATTTGATAAAATTAACCATTTGATCGCGACTAAAAACCCTCAACAAACTAGGGGTAAAATAGAACTTCTTCAGTCAGATAAAGGGCATTTATGAAAACCAAAAGCTACTACCATGTTTAACGGTGAAAGACAAAGCTTTTCTCGCAGGATCAGAATCAAAATGAGGATGTTTGCTCTCACCACTTCTTTTAAACATTGTGCAGCAGTCCTGCCTGGTACCCTCCCCACAAAAAAAGCAAGAGAAAGAAAAGTTTACCAGATTAGAGAAGAAAGGTAAAACTGCACCCAGAGAGCATAATGATCTGTGCATGAAATCTGATGAAAGCTACAAGAACTAATAAACTAGTCATCAAGGTTGCAAGAGAAAAGATAAATGCAGAAGACAGTCATATTTCTATGTACTAGCAATGAGCAACTGCAAACTGAAAAATTAAAGCCATTTTAATTGCATCAAAACATGAAATATCTAGGGATAAATATTACAAATTTGTACAAAAGATGTACAAAACCTATGTGCTGGAAACTATAAATTGTTGCTTGGAGAAATGAAAGATCTAAACAAATGAGGGAATATCCCATGTTTATTGGTCAGAAAACTTACTATTTTTTTTTTTTTAAAGAAAGGGTCTGGGAGCTGGGTGTGGTGGCGCACACCTTTAATCCCAGTACTCGGGAGGCTGAGGCAGGAGGATTGCTGTGAGTTCAAGACCAGCCTGGGCTACATAGTGAGTTCTGGGTCAGTCTCAACTACATAGTGAGGCTCTGTCTCAAAAAAAATCAAAAAAAAAAAAAAAAAGAAAGAAAGAAAGAAAAAAAGAAAGGGGCTGGGGCTTTAGCTCAGTGGTGCTGCTGGCCTGCCTTACAAGTGCAAGGTCCTGAGTTCCATCCCCAGTACTGGAAAACAAACAAACAAACAGAAAGAAAGAAAACTTACTAATGTTAGTGTGTTAGTGCTTTTCAAATTGGTCTATGCATTCAGTACAATTCCAATCAAAATCCTAATAGACATTTTCATAGAATCTGGACCAGCTGATTCTAAGATTCAAATGTAAAGGACTTAGAATAGCTTTGCTAGGCAACTCTGAAGCAGAATAACAAAACTGAGGCCTAATAATACCCAATTTCTAGACTTGCTATAAAGTTACAGTAATCAAAACAATGAGACACTGGCATAATGATATACAAATAGACTAATGGGACAAAATAGTTCAGGAACACACGCACACATATATGGACAACCAATTTTCAATCAAAGTACAAAGGAAATTCAATGGAGAAAGGATAGTGTTTTCAACAAGTGGTGATGGGACAAATGCATAGCCATGTTCCAAAAAGTGAACTTTCACATCTTATATGAATATATACACAAAATAAATGGTATTCCTAAATGTAAAAGCAAAGACTGTTAGATTTCTATTGGAAAACCTTTATGATTTTGGACCATGCAAAATTTTCTAAGGTACAAACTCAGAGGTACAACTCAAAAAATAACTAATTGATAAATCTGCTTTATTTAAATTAGCTATACTCTTTGATGAGTGAAAATATAAGCTATATACTGGGAGACAATATTTGAAAAGCATATATCCGAAAATATACAAAGCACTTTCAAATTTTAATAAGGAAACAATCCTATTAAAGTGGGCAAAATAGTTGAATGCTTATTTATCACGGATGCTACAGGGATGGCAAATCAGTTCATAGAAACATCTGCAACAGGGCCAGACATTTAGCTCAGTGGTGTTGTGCCTTCCTGAAAAGCACAAGGTCCCGAATTCCATCCCAGGTACCAAAAAAGTACAAAACAAAAAAATCCCAAACAAATAAACCTGCAACATCATCAGTCATTAGGGAAATGCAAATAGAAACCCCAATGCAATACCACTACATAGCTATTTATTTATTTATTTATTTAATTTATTTTTTTTTTGTGGTACTGGGGATTGAGCTCGGGTCCTTACGCTTGCGAGGCAGGCCACTGGACTGCTGAGCTAAATCCCCGGCCCCCATAGCTATTTAAACTAATGGAGTCAAAAAGAACAGACACATCAGTCAGGCACACAGCATGGGTGTGACAGGCCTAGAACTCTAGCACCCTCCTACACTGCTGGTGGGAGCATGAAGTAGCAGGGCCACTTTGGAAGGAAGCAGTTTCCTAACAAGTTATACACCCACTGTATGATCTCTTGCTATGAATTTACCCAAGAAACATACTTTTATACATCCAGATGGAGATTTGTACAGAAATGCTCATAGTAGCTTTATTTTTCATATCCAAATCTAGATACAAACCAAATGGCCATTAATAGGCAAATGGATAGACAAACCATGATACATGTCTGCAATGGATACTACTCAACAGTAAAATGTATGAACCATTAATGTATATTCCAACATGGGTGAATCTCTAGTTATGCTGAGTGAAAGAAGTCAGACAACAAGAGAGAGTACATATTATGTGATTCCATTTATATAGAAATCTAATCGCTTCTCGGCCTTTTGGCTAAGATCAAGTGTAGTATATAGAAATCTAGAAAGTGCTAACTAAATAGATCAGTAGTTAATAGGGTCAGATGTCTGGAAGGGCAAAGCCAGTGGAAAAAAGGTGGGGTTACAAAAGGATAGAAGGAAATCTGGAGGTAGTGGGTAGTTTGTTATCTTGATTGTGGTGATGGTTTCACAGGCATATACATAGGACAAAACTTAGCAAACTGTGCATGTTAATTACCCACAGTTTATTAAGTGCCTATTACACTTCAGTAAAGCTGCTAAGAGGTGCTGATGTTTGATGCAGACAGCAGAAAACTTTTAAGTGTATATGTTACTTTCTTAGTAGATTACCACAAATTTAATGGCTCAAAACAATGCAAATTCATTTTCTTAGAGACCGGGGACAGAAGTCTGAAATGGGCCTATGTGGGCCCCAGCCAAGTATTGTCAGGAGCTCTAGGGGAGGCCCTGCTTCCCTCTTTTTTCCAACTTCTAGAGCCTTCAGCTCCTGGACACCTCCTTTTCCATCTTCAATGCCAGCAGTGCCGTATCTTCACATCTCTCTCCATTCTGCCCTGCTCTTCTGCCTCCTTTTCTACTACAAAGAATGTTGGTGACCACAATGGGTCACCTGGATGAGCAGGATACTTTCTGTATGTCTGGATAGCAGGGCAGCAGCCTGAATCCCATCTGCAGGCTTACCTTCCACTTGCCATGGAATGGGGAACATTTCCACACGTTCCAGTGATGAGGACAAGGACAGCTTTTTGTGTTTGAGGGGAGGGCATTTGTATTAGTTACTTTTCTCTCATTGCTAAGACAAAATGCCCGACACCCAACATTAAAGGGGAAAGGGTTTATTTGCCTTACGGTTCGTAGGGAGTTCAGTCCATAATTGGCTGTCACCAAAGCAGGTTGGATGGTAGACAGGCATCTCAGAGGAGAAACAACATGGCATGCACAAAGTAGTAAAGACAACAAGGGACCTTAAGAGTATCTTCCTGCTCTTTTATCCTATTCAGACTACTTAGGGTGGGTAGCACTCACATCCTTAATCCTAGTGCCCTTGGGCCTAGCCCCACCATGAATCAATCACACTCTCTAGATTCAGCCACCTTCAAAATAGCTCATGACCACATTCGGCTTTGGGGAGACATCTAGACACAAACCATTACAGCACTGTTGTGCCAACCACAGCATATTCAGAACAACATGGGCTTGGTACAAACACAGTTTTTCCTTCCATATTGTGGTCTGTGTTTGTTTGAGTTTGTGGGTGCAGAATATGTGATACAGAGGGGCAGCTGTATTCAGAAAGGGCCCAAAAAGGGAGAGAGGGAATGGTGAATGAAGTGCTATAATGTTTACATCCAAATAAGTAAATTTAAATAACTAAAATGTTAAAAAAAAAAAAAAGAAAGAAGGGAAAGGCAGTGAGATAGGTTGTGGAGTGCTGCTGGGGCTTGTGTGATGGGCTGTTGGCATCTGTCTGCCATCATCCCCTCACCCTGTGCTTCCGTTAATATGAAGGGGCCAGGCCATCCTGGTCAGCTTTCCTGCACCCCAAAGTGTGATCCATCATCCAAACAAGGGATGACTCCAACCCTGCCCCTTGTTTCTGCAAACATCAGGGCCCAGGGCTCTCAAGTTTCCTGGACTCATAGCAAGTGGCAATTGCTTCTCAAGTCCTTTGGGCTGAATCTGCACCCACCCCTACCTGCAGGGGGTGCTGCCCTCCAGGGAGGCTGCTGTGGCCTATGTCAAAGAGCGCTGGATCTTGGGGACAGCTTCCAGGGCACTGATCCTTGTCCAGAAGCCTCAGCCCCATCCAGGGGAGGGAGTAAGATTAACAGTAGCAACAAAAATAATAGAAATGAAAAGACATTTAAAGAAGATACAGTCTTCCAGCTTACCAAAGGTAAATTCTGGGGGAATGAGATGGAAAAGTATGATAATCAACGACCTGGACAATCTGAACTGATAGCACAGGAAGTAAAAGAACAGGAGAATGAGGCTTTAGAAATATTCAAAACAAAAATAATTTCCCAGATAAAAGACATGATTATAAACTCTAGAACAGAAACAGATTAAAAAAAAATAGATGAGTCTGGACCATGATGAAAGTCATGAATGCTCAGCATAGGAAAGAAAAGGGAAAATGAAGCCCCAACATAAGAAAGAAATGGAATCCATGAAACAGATTCAAACTGATATCCAGGAGATCAAAAACTCTACTAAAAGTACACACAACAGACTAACCCAATCTGAAGTCAGAATATCAGATAAGAAGACAGGATGGCGGTCAGTGACCATGAAAAGAGAGATCTCCTAAAAATAGTAAGGACCATGAGAAATTAATCCATCAGCTCCTAGATGATGCAAAGCATAATGTAAGATTAATAAGTGGTCAAGAAAAAGCAGCAGGAGAAAGCACAAATGGCATAAAAAAAAACTGTTCACAGATATAACAGCAGAAAACTTCCCATACAGAGCAAAAGAACTCAACGTACAATAAATGAGGCATACAGGACCCCAAATAGTTATGATAAAAAAAAATCTACACCTAGACATCTGTCTGCCATATAATAATAAAGATCCTGCAAACCCAACATAAGAACAAAATATTACAAGCAGTTAGAGAAAAGAAACAACTTACATGCAAAGGAAAGCCCAACAGAATCACAACAGACTTTTAACACAAACCCTCAAGTAAAGGAGAGCCTGGAGTGAGGTAATTCAAGCTTTAAAAGAGAACAACCTCCAACCTAGACTGATGTATCCTGCAAAACTGTCTTTCAAAATTGCTAGAAAAATAAGATACTTTCATGACAAAGAACACCTGAGAAACTTCATGAATACCAAACCAGCACTCCAAACAATTTTTAAAAATATCCTAGAAAAAGACAATGAAGGTCACAATTCCATGAGGCCCAACAGAGCAAATCCAATAGGCAAGAATTTAAAGGGAGAGGGAGAAAAATAAAAAAAGAACCAACAACAGGAAAATAACATGATAATGATAAGTCAATACATATCAGGTAGGACCATCAATGTCAATGGTCTCAATTCACCAATCAAAAGAAATAGATGGGCAGAATGGATAAAGAAGCAAAATCCAACAATATGCTGTAACAAACCCTCAGTAGCATGGGAGCTAGCACAAAGAATCAACAATTGGAATTTCATCTTTTTAAAAAGTTTCTGCACTGCCAGAGAAGTCACCAGCAGAGCTAAGAGACAATCCACAATGTGGGAAAAATTTTTACCAGCTGTTCCTCAGACAAAGGTCTACTATCTAGAATATATAGAGCATTTTAAAAAAATCAGACCCCCCAAAAAAAATATAAAGAACCAATTCAGATATGGGCATCTGAAATGAACACACATTTCTCAGGAAAAAAAAAAAAGTAAAAGCAGCAAATAAATATATGAAAAAATGTTCAACATCACTGGTCATTCAAGAGATGGCAGATCTGAGATTCCATCTCACTTCAGAAAGAATGGCTGCTATCAAGAAAAAAACCAATAACAAATGCTGTCAGGGTTGTGGGGAGATAGGAACCCTTCTTCATCATTGGTGGGAGTGCAGACTGGTGCAACCACTGCGGAAATCAATATGGAGATACCTCAGACAACTAGGATTGGAAGTCCCATTT
Organism: Fukomys damarensis; assembly: GCF_012274545.1. Classification (NCBI taxonomy): domain Eukaryota; kingdom Metazoa; phylum Chordata; class Mammalia; order Rodentia; family Bathyergidae; genus Fukomys; species Fukomys damarensis. Next base: position 69,758,764 of record NW_022900913.1, read on the forward strand.
GACCCAGCCATCCCTCTTCTGGGTATCTTTCCAAAAGAATTAAAAGAATTATACCATAGTGATATATGTGCACCCATGTTTATAGCGGCACAGTTTGTAATAGCTAAAATTTGGAGATAGCCCAATTGCCAATCAACTGGAGACTGGATAAAGAAGATGTGCTTTTTAGTTTTGTTTTGTTTTGTTTTTATAAATGAGTACTACTCAGCCATGAAGAACAAGAAAGTAGAGGTATTTATAGCTAAGTGGATGCACATTGAGGCCATAATCTTAAGTGAAATTAAAAAGACACATATGTAAATACTGAACAGTTTTTCTAGTGTGAAAAGCTAAAAGGGTAAAATAAGGATCAAAATGTATAATTGATATTGTGTAATAGGAAGAAAAGATCTAAAAGAGTAGAGGAAGTGGGAGGGGTGGGGGAAAGGTAAAGAGGGAAAAGAAAAAATATGTAAAAAGGAAAAACATGGAAACAATGTCTTTGTAAACAGGGAAGGGTGGAGGGGGTAAAGGGAGGGCTGGGGAATGGGGAAAAATAAGAGCCAAGATAAGTCTTGTAAAGATAAAAGATCCCAATGATGAATGTAACTGAATTGTATACCTAAAATGTATTAATAAACAATACAGATTAAAAAAAAACAATAACAACAGCTGTGAAGATCTCTACTTGGGTGTGTCCAGCTGGATATCTTGCACCCAGAACTTCCACTGTGAACAGAAGCAAGGATCACATCTGAAATTGGAGGTTATATTGGACCAGTGTGGAAATCAGAGAGGTTTCATCCTCAGACAGATCTGGTTTCAGTCCTGACCCAAGCTGCTTGCAGATAATAAATATTGGACAAGTTTGCCTTGCCTGGTTTCAGTTTCCCTCTCTGTTAAATCTGCCCAGTCCTTGGTCCCTGACGCCTGATTTTCTGACCAGTAGTTATGAAACTGTTAACTTCTGTTCTTCCCTCCTCACAGGGTCATCCAAGCTGGACCTTGTAAGCTCTCAGGGCCTGTGTGTGTGACTGTGCTATTTCCAAAGGCTATTTTGGCCACCACATCGTTAATCTGGTTTGTTTCTAGGGACATCCTCTCCCCTATAACCTCATGTGTGTGCCATGAAATGAGGTAGGGTGCAGACATCAGGGATCCAGGACTGTGACAAGCCAATAGTTTGTGATGCCAGTCCTATCAGCAGTATCTGCAAGGCCCTGGAGTTTGCAACAATTCTGAGCTCTCTGCAGTGGGCATTCCAGGATCCCTACTGCATCAAAGAACACTGCCCAAAGAAACAACTCCTAAAACTCATCCTCCATGAACAGCTCCTTGGAAAATTGCAGACACATTTTAAAAGCAATCGCTCAGGTTCTTTATCTCTGGTAACTCTGATGAGGACCTCAGATCCATTTTAAAAAGCTTCAGCCATCTGACACCCAACCAGGAACAGAACCACTCTGATTTTACATAAGCAATAGAAATCAGGAGGAAGTTCAGCGCCAAGCAGGGGAGGCATCCTCCCTGTTCTTATCACCAAAGCCTGTAGCCATGAGCCATTACTGCAGCTATCAGGAAAGGCCACAGAAAGGCTTTGGAGACTAATGAGCTAGGAGCAAGGCACTTTCCCTCCCAGAGTGGAGCATTTTTCTGTGCTGAAGCTTCTCCTAGAAGACTTTTCAGGGATGCTGTCATGTCATGGGGTCCAAATTTCCCTGGTTTCAGGCAGCACACCGGCCTACCAGAGGATGCTAGATTTCACCCCATGTCTTGGGCTATGTCTGCCTTCTCTGGTGCCCTGAAAGTGGTGTGCTGAGGGCTGCTAGGTGATCTATAGAAATAGGGGATTGGGAATCTGAGCAGCAGCTCCCTTCACTTTCTAGCACCTGCCCAGCTGGCTGCCTCCTGGTTATTCAGCCCAGTCTGAGCCCACCAAAATCCAGCTGGGAATAGTGGGGAAGCTGGTGTGTGTGTGTGGGGGGGTGGTTCAGGGACTAGGACAGGTGTGTAGCCTAATTCTGGGGCCTTGGTAAAGCCCTCAAACCCAGCAAAGAGCCTTTTCCAGCCCCCTTTGAGTGCCTTTTTGGGGTGTCAGGGCTTGGTTAGCTCCAGTGAGCTACACAACAAGACAGGACCCCGAGCCAGACTTCACCCTAGGCCCTGTCCCTTGACTTGTCCTGATGCATTCCTGGAGCAGCCAGTGGTCTCATGCCCCTGGCTGTGAAGTTGAGGTTGCCCTGCTGGTCCTAGCCTGGTTGCCTTGGGCCCAGCAAGCCTCCCATTTCTGGGGCCCAGTCACCAACGTGGGCATTCTGATGCCTATGGCCACGTCTGTGGAATCTGGTGCTGCTCCACAATGGGAAGTCTGTTTGGTGTTTTTGTTTTTAGTTTTTTGTTTTTTGAGACAGGGTCTCACTATGTAGTTGAGACTGACATGGAACTCACTATGTAGTCCAGGCTGGTCTCGAACTCACAGTGATCCTCCTCCTGCCTCAGCCTCCTGAGTGCTGGGATTACAGGCGTGTGCCACTACACCGGGCCCACAGTGGGAAGTCTGTACAGAGGCAGCACTCCTAGTCCTGGTGTCCTGGCCTCAGTGTCAGCCTGGGCTGGGGGCTGAGCAAGTCTCAGAGATTCAGGGAGCTCACAGGAAAGGGACCCAAGAACAGAATGCTAACCTGGAGAGTTCCTGAATCTGGGATGTGTGTCTGGTCCCAGGAGAATGGAGGACAGCAGAGGTGCATGTGACTTGAATGGGGCAGATTGCTAGGGTTATTGCATCTCCATGGTCTGCCCTTGGCTTCTCAGTGTCCTGAGGTTGGGGCAGGGGGACTGGGCAGGAGCCCTGGCATTACCAACAGGCCTGGCCCTTTAAACCTGCCCATGACTTGTGTGGCCTTTTCTCCTGTCCCCTAATGGGTCAACTGGGGAGGCCACAGAGATAGCTGGTTCATACCAGACTAGAGCTGTACTGACCCAGGGGATTGTACTATGGGTAGAAAGAAGGAGGATTTTGGAGGACATTCAGCAGTATTTACATCAACTAAGTAGATGATTTTTGAGAAAATAAATATTAATTTTTCCATGAACTGCTCATTGGGTCCCACACACATAACAGCGTTTGAAAACTATAGCACTACTTATTAAATGCTGTGTTTCTGTGCTGGTAAAGCTGCGTAGTAATATGATAGTCCCCTTGTATCTTCTATGTAACCTGCAGTTTCAGTTAGCTTTGGCCAATGGCAATCTGAAAATATATACATAATTTTTGGGGGTACCGGGGATTGAACTTGGAACCTTGAGCTTTTGAGGCAGGCAGTAGAACCACTGAGCTAAATCCCCAGCCTGCAATTTGAAGATATTAAATGGAGAATTCCAGAAATAAATAATTTTTCTTTTAGGACTGGCAATGGAACCCAGGGCCTTTGTGTTGGGATACATCTCCAGCCCTTTTTAATTTTACCTTTTAAAAATTTAAGTCAGAGTCTTGTTAAGTTGTCTAGGCTGGTTTCAAATTTGTGATCCAGAGCCTGGGATTCCGGGCATGTGCCACTATGTTCTGCTCAGAAATAAATAATTTATAAGTTTAAAAGTTGTGCATCACTCTGAGTAACTTGATGAAATTTTAAGGTGCCTTGCTGCTCCCACATGAGACAGGAATCACCCCTTTGTCCAGTGTATCTCTGCTGTGTACCCTGCCCTCCCCTAATTACTTGGTAGCTATCTTGATTATTAGGTTGACTGCTGTGATACTGTAGTGCTTGGGTCCAAGTAACCCTTATTTTATTTAACAAAGGCCCCCCAACGCAAACTTTTATTACAATATACTGTTTTAATGATTCTATTTTATTGCTTATTGCTGTCAGTCTCTTACGGTACCTAATTCATGAATTAAAATTTATCATGAGCATACAGGTCTGGGAAAATACTAAGAGTGCAAAAGGTTCAGAACTATGCTATAGATTCAGGTGTACACAGGGGGCACTTGGAACTTGTCATCCATGGTTAAAGGGGGCCAATATTATATTGTTTCTTTGCTCTTCTGTTTGGACATTGGGGATTTAAAGTAAATGAAAGGCTGGCCCATCTAGTTGTGCTATGTCATTGGGGACAGGGAGTGCCAAGCACGACAGCAGAAACTCTGAGTTCCGGCCTCTAGCTGTAGCAACCCTCCTGCCTGCCCTTTAGATGGGACATTGTGAGAAATCCAACAAGGACTGGCTTAGGTCATTATTCAGGAATGTCCCATCTGTAGCTCCTGCTCCTGGCCAAGCACCCAGCCTATGAGGGACCTGCCTGGACAGCGTGAGGTCCTGGGAGTATCATAGTGACCCCCCCTTCCTTCACCCTAGGCTCACTGGCCTGTGTCTCCCCGGAATGCCTGTATTCCACGTGCAGGTATTGGGGACGAGATAAGCAAATCCCTCCGGACATCCATGACTTTGAGTGGCACTGCTGTGTTCAGAAGGGAACCAGCACCGGTGAGTATGTGCTCTGAGCCTGGCTACACCCATCTTCCTGGCATTTCCTTTCACACAGGATTCAGGTGGACATGGCCTTGATTCTGCCCTGGCACTGATGCTTACCCTGCCCCAAACTCTTTCTGGGGCCTCCTGTGCTGTTTCTGCAGACCTGGGAACCCACAATGGTGCTGCTGACTCTCAATTCCCATATTATGCTACCAGTGAGGATGCAGAGCCCCTCCAGCCCAGGCCCTCGGCACTGAACCCCAGCATGGCCTTCCATTCACTGTCCCTGCCACATCTGCTGGGCTGTGGTATTTCCAGCCTTCTCCCCACAGTGAACAGACTGTCCTGGGCACAACCTGCAGATTAGAGCCTGGATGCACAGTGCATCCTCTTAGAAGCTCGTTTCTGTGCAGCACAGACCTCTGGGACTTACTGATGCAGGGCCTGCCTGGAAGTAGGATGGACCCTCTCCTGGCTGGAAATGGCTTGTCTTTGTTTCTGGGATTCCCTGAAAGTTGTGCAATGCTCTGGGGAGTGTGGTGTCTCTAGGGAGAGGCTGCTGTGCCATTCAGTTGACAGCAGGTCAATCTGGGAAACGCAGTCTGGATTCTCTTGCATTGATGTTCCCTGACTGTGGTAGGACAGGGTGCTGAGTGGATCAGCTGAGTTAACTGCTGCATTGTGCTGAGGAAGGTATACACCTCCTCTCCATCTTTTGCAAAAGCTGCAGTCTATCCAGGAAATGCCCACTGTTCTCAGCAGGTAGGTGAGGCAGCAGCCCATCCACATAGCTCCCGTGATGCTGAGAAACTGGGGCTCCCTATTCAATCCGCACATTAAGGAGCTAGGATGCCCAAACTTTAATCAAAGTACAGAATGCTTTTCTAAACACGGAGTCAGTATGCTTCCCAACCTGCCTGAATGTCACTCATTTTTCTGCCTAGTAATTCATAGACCTCATAATTTCCTAATTTGTCTTCCAGCTGTTACAGTGCATTAACTTGGTTCCATTGGAAGCCAAAAGATTGATCTACAACAAGTTGAGGACATTTAAGGATCACAAGCTTATAGTTACACTGACTTAAACAAACAGATCCCTGAGAAGAACTCATTACATTTACACAAATAACCAGAGATACCAGAGGGAACACAGAGCTGGTTTTATAGAAGTTGAAAACCCATTTTGTTGGCAGCGTAGTTCTGGGTGGAAAAGAAGTAAGGTGCTGTCAAGACACTTCTTGCTGGTGATTTATTTACGCATGAGGCATCATCAGTCCTCCTAGGGACTTGGTTTCCTGTGCCCTGGAAGAATCCTCCCATATATGTATTAGTTTTAGTTATTTTCGGAAGCTGCTGATTTTGTTTTCAGAGCCACTGGAGAATGGTGTAAGATAAGCTTTAAAACATACTTTTGGATCATTATATATATATTTTTTTTCTTGACATGCCATGTGCATAAAAACAGCTTTAAGTATTCTTTTATTTATTTATTTTATTTTGGTACTGGGGATCGAACTCGGGTCCTTGTGCTTGCAAAGCAGCTCCTGGAACCACTGAGCTAAATTCCCAACCCCTAAGTATTCTTTTAAAATTGCTTTAAAAAACGTTGGCTGATGCTATCAACTCAGAATTGTTACATGGATTTCTATTTGATTCAAAATATTTTGTCTGAGTAGAGTTTGCATGTTGGTCTGTTTAATTCTAGGGAGTTCTGCCTCTTAAATAGCTGCAAAAATACAAGGCATCTTTTTTTTTTTTTAAATCACGGAATCTCATATTTGAACCTAAATAACTGTTACCTCTTTCCTTCTTTTTTATGATTCTAGTGAGTAATCCTTCAGAAAAGAAGCACTTCAAGTTGCTCCAAGGATATTTTATTCAAGAAGATATCTGTTTAGTTTTTCTGCTGTGATACTAACAGAAGGGACGATCAGACCACAGCTGATGCCAGATGGTGTGTAGTGTGCTGGGAGGACACTTTCTCTGCACCACTGATTATTCTTTCCTAGTGCTCTTGTTTGTTCCTTCTGAGAATTGCCAGACCTCTTGCAGCTTGCTGTACTGAGATCCCTGGTGTGGCGGCCTGGGAGGTAATTACTCACTCACTTGAGGTATACACAGAGATTTGCAGGTGGAACATAGGAGGAAGGGAAGGGATACTCTTTCAGTTTTTCAGGAGGTCAGGGACATATTCACAAAGCCAGCTATAAGGGCCGATGGCATGGAGGTCCCCATCCTCCTACTGTCCTGCTGACAGCTCTGTCCCTGCAAAGATCTTGCAGGCCTGGTGTGGAGTAGGGCTTAGACCTCTGCATATAGTGGCCCAGCAGCAGGAATTCTGGGAAGGAGTATGTTCTGGCCAGGCCCCAGAGTGTCCTGCTTCTTTGGCCTTGATCCTGACAACTCTAGGACTAACTCCTGGAAGTCTTGGCTGAATCTCTCTCTCACCCCTCCACTCCTCCCTGCCTAATGATGTCTCTGATGACTTCCTGGCTTTAAGAGCTAGAAGGATACTGAGATCATCTCATTGATCAACTTTCCCCATTCCCCACTGCCAAACAATCAACTGACTTCTGTTTTCCCAATACCGGGGACTGGTGCTCACCCCAACCCACAAATACTGCACTGAATTCAGCGTTCTTCACACATGGGAAATCTGCTCACTTTTCTCCCAGCATTGCCCATGGGAGATGCAGTCTTTTCTATTGCCCTTTCCAAAATCCTCTGCTCCAGATAACCCATTCAATACCTCCTCCCAGTGCAGGAGTTCAGATGCCTCACCATCCTGGCTACCTGTTCTTGCCATGCTGAGGGTGCAATGCATACAGGTAACGACCATTCTCCAGGAAGGATCTGGTCTGATCATGGCATAGTTCTTCAGGGTTTCCCCTGCCTGTTCTAAAGTCTGTGTACCTCTTAGTACAGCCCAATGTCCTCAGAAGCTTTTCTGGCAGCCACATCTCACTGTTAGCTTCAGTCAAGCATCTTAGGTCTGCTTTGACTTATTTTTAAGTCAATCTTTCTATTCTGTGAAATTAAAGAATTTTTTTAATCAAGGAAAATATTTTACATTTTACCTTAACAGATTTTCTATGAAGCCAGGCTGTAAAGTTTATTTTATATCACCTTTGTCCTCCTTCCCAGATCTGTAGATTCATTATGTGTGTCTTTGGTTTTCAGTGTCACCAAAAACAACACACGTAGCACAGTGATTACAAAGAGCCAAACTGTTGAGATTTGGCTTTTGGCCCTAGCATTATTTAGCCTTATGTCATATCAGACAACTCACTGAACCTCTCTGGCTCAGTTTCCTTATCTGGAAAATGAGTGTAATAATCATTCCTAAATTGTATCAGTTATCTATTACTGCACAACAAACCACCTAAAAACATGGAAGCTTGAAAAACAGGGACCTGTTATTCCTTATTACTCTGTGGCAGGGTTTGGGGGACAGTTGTCTTACTTCACTTGCATCGTCCAGACTTACACAGCAACTGGCTGGCCTAGGAGGTCAAAGAAAGCCTCCCTCCTGTGTCATGGGGGTCACTTCCATATGCTTCCCCATTACATGTGATCTGCCCAACCATCTTTACAGTGTGGCCGTGGCTTTCTCAGAGCAAAAGCAGAGGTGGCCTGGCTCCCAGAGGCAAGCAGAATCAAGTTGGCCCCACTAACTTGATGTTGGGAGAAGGGGCGTATGCAAGGGAAGGGGAAGCCTGGGTGATGGCCATTCTTGATGACTGTGTGCCTACCTTGTAGGGTTGCTGGGGGAACTAGAGTGAGTTAACACAGGAGAGCATTTACAACAGAGCCTGGCTTATAGCACAGGTAGGAGTTGGATTTATTCAGATGCAAACTATGGACCAAACTTATGAAGCAAGGCAGAGTCAAGGTCAGGGGTCTGCTTCGTGCCACTGGGCTTCTCTGATGGAGCTGGACAGTTTGCTAAGATGTCACAGGATACAGTTCCACTCTGGAGAGGGCCACCATAAGGGCATTTTCTACATGTCTACCCTTACTCTTGGGGCAGTTTTACAAGGCAGATGAGATTATTCTCACCTTAAAAAGGGGAAATTGAGGCTCAAAAAGTGGACTATCCTGGTTACTGGCTCATAAGCACTGAAGCCACATCCAGAAACTTGCTATTTTACTCTGTCATGCAGGACTTCCTGTGGTTCAGACACCAGGTATCCAGTTTGGGCCTGCTACCTGTGTGCTACCTGCTGATACAGACTCCTAACCGCAAAAGGCCAGCAAGACTCCTGAAGGGGGTGTGAGGGAGCCAGCCTGTCTGGCAATCCTTGCTTCCTGGATCAGTGACCTGCTGCTCTGGTTTCTTTTCTTTTTCTTTTCTTTCTTTCTTTCTTTTTTTTTTTTTTATTTGAGACAGGGTCTCACTATGTAGTTGAGACTGACCTGGAACTCACTGTGTGGCCCAGGCTGGTCTCAAACTCACAGTGATCCTCCTGTCTCAGCTTCCTGAGTGCTGGGATTACAGGCTTGCGCCACCACGCCCGACTTGCTCTGGCTTCTTGTTACAACTCTTCAAGCATTCCTTGAAGATCTTCTAATTCAGAGCCCATTCTAGGGATTTTATCAACCTTGTCTGTGAATTGTCGCATAGTTTGACATCACCACCCACAACAGCTCCCATTTGTCCAGCCCTTCCTGCAGCTGGAGCTTCAGAGCACTACCCTAAAAATGAGTGCAAGAGGGGCTTTGATGATTTTCCCAAAGCTGCTGCTGCCAGGTGGTAGAAATGAGACTCGAACCCAGACACTCTGACTCCCGTTACTATGTTCTTCCCATTCTAGTAGACAAGCTTCAATTCCATCTTCCAGAGCAGCATCTTCTCCACCTGTACTGTGGGAATTAACTGTACCTGACCTTGTAGTGTTGCTATGGACTCACAGGGAATTGTGACTGTTTATTCAGCAAGTAATTATTTAGCTTCTACTATATGTCAGGGACCGGTCTAGACATTGAGATGTGAGGCAAAATACACAAAATCTGGACTTTGGTGACTCTGTATTCTAAGAGGGGAAGGCAGTCCAGTAAGTTCCATGGCAATCCTCAGGTAAGACAATAAAATGTTTTTTTTGTTGTTGTTTTTTTTTCCCACTGAAGAGCTAACACAAAGCTAAGCCAGAATATTCAATCATTTATTCATTTAATCATTTTTTTCATTCAACTATTCGTGTGAGCATTAAATATTACTGGGCCAGTTACATGTTAGGCATTGTATCTGGTGATGGGAAAAGAGAAGTGTTAAGATAGCTTGGTCCTGTGGGAATGAAATTTATAGAGGAGAATGGAGAACCAACATTAAATGGAGGTAGTGTTCCAAAGTAACAATGGCAAGTGGACTTTGTGGCGTACGCCTATCATCCTAGCACTCAGGAGGCTGAGGCAGGATTGTTATGCATTTGAGGCCAGCCTGAGCTACATAGTGAATTCAAGGCCAGCAAACTACATAGCTAAGCCCTCCTCAAAAAACTAAAACAACAAACAAAAGTTAACAGTGGAAATATCAAGACAGAAACAGTTAAGACCTTTTGGTTAGGCTGAGCAACACCTTAAAACTTGCAAGCGTTCCTCAGGGTTTGCTCAGTGGGCTTCTCCTGATGTCTGGCCTGCTCTGTGAGCTGTGAGCACAAAGGGGGTCTTGGTCTTAGAGACACCCCCAGTTAGTGCTGAGATAATGATCATGATAATAAGTCCAATATAACCACAGTTTTGAGGTTTTGTGGGCAGACATTCATCACCCAGAAAGGAACCACTTCCTGGGAGTCTCACTGAAATGCTTATCACTTCAGGTGCCACAAGACTACTCATTAGCTGAGAACTGATGCCAGCCTCCCATTCCTTCACCCGAAAGCTGAGAGCATCCAGGAGCCCTTCTCCAAGTCCTGGAGTTCCCAACAACACTATTTTCCCTGCAGTGCAGATCCGGTGAACAACACAGCCCAAGGAAAGGGAGGATTGGCTTTATGCTGGGACATACCCTGTGATCTTCAAGCTAGAGGATCTGACAGCCTCACCTGCTTCCCAGAGATTGCCTCTTTCTTAAAGAAGTCTTGTTGTCCACTTCTAATGTTGACTTCCAGTATGGCATCTGTTTCCCGGTCTATCTTGTTTTCCTCCCCCCGTCCCAAGCTTTTACTCTAAATTAAATCAAGCTGCAAATCAATCTTGTACTGCTTCTTACTGCTAAGGCTCCTGTCATTTATTTTCCTGGAAGGGGGAAAAAAGCAACATAAACCCAGTCTGGGAAGCACCTCACCCTCACAGATCACCCCAATGCTGGAGACAGATCACAGATCCAGCTCCTGGCATATGGCTTCTAACTTCGGGTTTCCAGCTCTACACTTCTGGTCCCTTCTGTCCTTAGACGAGCCTTAGGCCTATCATTCAGAGGCTCTGGACTGTTCCCTGGGGGTGAGCTGTAGGACTCACACTGGCCTTAGGCTCTTCTTAAACATATCTGAGCAACCTTCAGTAAGACAGGACCTGTTCTTCAGAAACCGTGGCAGAGCTCAGTGACCCTGTCTAGAGAGCCCTCTGCCTGGCCTCTCCCTAGCCCCTTCTGGTCTATCTGCAAAATCCCTAGGGCTGTATCACATTTCTTCTTTGGTTTCATTTTTTTCCTTCTTGTTTAAGTTTTTAAAAATATTTTAAAATGTAAACTTAATATAGTCTCCACTGTGAGACATTAAAATAATACAGATACAGATAGAATTTAAGTTGACTTTATCAGCATTTCACTATCCATGCCCTCTCCACAGCGCTACCTCATGGCTTTGATCTGCTTTGTTTTCTCAAAATCCTCCAGATTGTTTGATTTATTTCACTTATTTAAAAAATTAAATTATACCTGCTCTTAATTTAAGGGGTCAAATAGTTCCCTAACTTGTTACAAGATAAGCAATTTGTTCCTCCTGAATCTGCCACCACTTTTTACACTCTTGGATGAGATTTCTTTTTCTTTCTTAGATATTTATTTCTAAATAGCACCTTTATGCTGCTACTTCTTGAGTCAAAATTTCAAGTACTATCTATGGAATCTGAATTGTGGAAGATGAGAATCCCTTCCTACCACCTTTCCAAACCTCCCTAGTCCCTTGGGTTTTATCAGTCACTACGCAGTGTTTATACGTACATTCTGGGAAGGTTTTGTGCAGCATTCCTCCAAAGTTTTCCCCTTTCTCTCTTCACTCTTTCTAGAGCTGTTTCTGTTCAGACACTGGGGTGTCTCTCTGTTATTTTTCTTTTCTTCCTTGGATTGTCATGCTTTTTCTCTAACCTTTTTTTCATTTTTGAAGTCTCATTTCTGACTTCTAAGGGAATAGTCTGTTTCTGTTCCATTTTTATTGTCTTTCTCTGAGGATGTTAAAAACAACTTTAAATAAAAGGTTTCTTCTCTCTGCATAATTTTTGATGACTCCAATTTGATTTTTTCTTTTTGCTCTTCATGTTTTAGTCTCTATCTTCCATATGAGATTCTTTACTACCTAAGGAACTGACCACCTGGTGTGTGAGGCGTGGGGGAGGAAAGTGTTTCCCTGGTGGGTATATGGAGGAGGGTCCTCCTGGGCCATTTCATGGGTGATCCCTGAAAATTCTTCTGTTTTTTTTCCCTGAAGCTTCTACTGATTGCTGGGGCCTCAGAGCACAATGTGGGATGAATACTGGGGGCTAAGTGACTGGTCTTGTACATTAATCCTTATCTAACCCTCCTGTTTTGAGGGTGGGACTCTCACTAAGAACTGGATGGCTGGCCTCAGTCCAAAATGCTTCTCTCTTACTCTTCACAGGGACTGAATCCATTTTTTGGCCTGAGTGTTGTGTGTGTGTGTGTGTGTGTGTGTGGGTGGGTGTGTGTTGGGGGTAGTCACTTCCTGGTATAAGGTTATTTAGAATATCTGAGATTGGGTGAAGGGAGGGCATGGACAAGGGGAAAAACTGAGAATCAAGACCTGTCATGTAAAGGTACAAGGTCCCAATGATGAATGTAACTGTACTGTGTACCTAAAATGTATCAATAAACTCGACGAGGGGAGAAAAAAAAATATGTGAGATTGAATGACTTTTAAATTGACTTTCAACGGGTTCTCTTGTTATTTCCAGAGTACTCTGGCCTTACCAACTCCTGTGGTAGCTCTTTCTGATAACCTGGCAGCTTCAGTGTGCTCCTCAGGGCTGGCTTGGAGTGAGTTCAGTGCTTTCAATCAGCTGAATAAATCAGCGACCTCTCACGTATCTGCTTCCCAGAACTCAGAAGGCTGCTGCCACTGCTCTTCTTTTTGTCTAGGTAGGTGCATTTACACCTTTAAAACAACCCTTTAGTGCTATTTCTTGAAGTTGGACGATGTAGGAGAGCCAGATGTGATCTTTAAAGAGCAAAGTAAAAGACAACAGGAAACAGGGACACAGATCTCTTGCAAATGAGAAGGGGACCAAGAGATGGAGGGAAGGGGGAAGGAGGGAAGGGGAAAGGACATAGAAAGAATTAAGCCATGTTATGTATATGTACCGACTCCCCACAATAAATGAAATCATTATGTACTGCAAACAAGTACTACTAAAAATAAAAATTTTAAAAATTGAATCTGAGTTTTGATTTTTCTCACCGACTAGGAAGGAAATACGACGTGCGTGCATTTGGGTTCTATGTGCCTAGACCTTGCTTTCTCTGTCATGCATCACCTTCCCAGATATGATTTTGTTAATAATTTCTGTCTTTCTTTTCTTTTATTCTATTGTCAGTGAATGTACCCCTCTGATTTCGCTTTTTTGAAAAGTGTTTGCTTTGAGGGAGGAAAAGAAAGGTGCTGGGCTGTGACTCAGAGGTAGAGTACTTGCTCAGCATGTGCAAGGCCTTGGGGATGATTCTTAGGCTGGCAGCAAAACAAGGCAACTCCTTCCAAAACTAACAAAACTAACAAGGGGAGAGGGTGGTGAGAGTATCTTTGTACATTCTTCAAAGCTACGTCGTTAGGAGTGTAAAAGCTCACGGCTGCTGTTTTCTCAGTAGACTGTCATTTTTCTGAAGAGCTATAGTTCTTCATCCTTTCTGGCTGTGACCACCTTGAATCCTATTTTATTGGATGTTGCTCAGTCTGCTTTCTTTTTGCTCTCATTAACTAACTGGTCTATCCTTTATTCATTCCTGGCTTTTCAATATTTTTGTCTGTTTTCCCCTTATTTACATCCAATTTCTTTTAAGAAATAGATTACTCTTTGTTTTTTGCACTAGGTTCTGAACCCAGGGCTTACTCAAGGAGCTACATACCCAGCTCACTCCATTCTTTTATTTTTTATTTTGAGTCTGGCTAATTGCTAAGATCTCTAGGCTGAGCTCAAACTTGCAATTCTCCTGCCTCAGCTTCCTGGAGTGCCGGCATTGCGAGTATGCACCACCACACGTAGACCACATTTGTTATGAGGCTATGCATTTCATCTTATTTGTTTGTTCCCTCTTTGCATTTCTCTCTTGATTCTTAATTCTCCCCATTCTCTTACCATTTGTTGGGTTGATCACACTCAATTTGTTGCATTTTTTGAATTCTGATGTTTTGGAGGTTACACTTCCCATTTCGATTCTGAGCCAAGAAAGCCACAGGGACTGAGATGATTAAAATTAAGACATGGAATAGGCCAGGCTAGTCAGCAAAGCACTTGGTGGGGTGGTGGGAGTTCCCATAGCTCGAGCAAACATTTTGAGCAGAAACCAAAGCCACTAAGATGTGGAATCCTTTACTAGCTGTGGAATCCTTTACTATGAAACCATCTGCTGGAAACACAGGGACATGTGCTGGGGGACATGGGGGAAGAGGTCAAGCTTTCAGATTTTTTTTCTTTTGGTTCTAGGAATTGAACTCAGGACCTTATAACTTGCCAGGCAGGCATGGGGCCACTGACCTACATCCCAGCCCATGCTTTTAGATTTTTATATCTGAACTTGTGCCAGCCACTTCTGCGTGTGACTGTGCTTTCTGCCAGGCCTGAACCCATGACCCCTGTGAAAGGATAGAGAAAAGCAAAAGCTTTGGTGGAGAACAAAGGATGTGGGCTGAGTGATGCTTATCGTGACTTCCAGGTCTGGGCAGCATCATAGGCGCCCGCTGTCCCTCCTCCTGACAGTGGCAGCAGCTGCTGCGGCTGTCTGACAGGAGGGCGCTGACCGCCAGTCCATGCTGTCACTGGGACAGTGAGCAGGGCATATTTTTCCAGGAAGCAGACACTGCAATTATATGGAGTTCATGCAATTAAACAGAAATTTGTGGGAGCACTTGTACACTGTGGAGGCCAAATGAGTCCAGGTGAACCCACTGTTGCTTTGAGATTGGGGAATGGGGCACGGGGCTGCCACTGGAGGCTGGCTCTGTGGAGGGGGTGGGGTTAACATCCCCCCAAGGCTTTGGCAGTGCCATCCAGGCCCAGAGTAACACAGGAGTAGCCTTCTGGGCTAGGGCTGCTCCTTTACAGATCCAATGTACCTTTGGGCCACGAATGCCTGGGATGGCCTGGGTTGGGTCTGAGGGCTGCAGGCATGGCTGGGGATCCTGGCAGTTTTGGTCACGGCCATCAGAGTGACAGATCAGTCAACCCAGAAAGCCAAGCCATGGATAAAGGGTCTAAGAGGCCACAAGAAAGACAGTATGTATGTTCAGGGGCATAGGCAGGGCTGGGGGCTGAGGGAGCTCAGGTTAAGCATCCAGTAGAGGTAGCATGTGAGATCTAATTTTGACACATTCAGATCTATCTGGCTCCAAAGCTCCTATCTCCCTCTTACTGGTCTGGGCATAGTTTTTCTTCTTCAGGAGGCAGGATAGGAAAGATCAGGGTTTCCCTGTCTTCTTAAGATCCACTTTGATCTTCTTAATTTTAAGTCCAAACGCATGATTTTTGTTCTGTCCATCTTTCATTTGTGCTGTTATTTGTTTGACAGTTTTCCTTGATTTATTTATTTTTATTGCAATAAAAGCTATCTACCATGAAGTTTGAACCCAGGGCTTATGCACTGAGCTATATCCCTATCCTTTTTTATTTCGAGACAGGATGTCAAAATCCCCAGGCTGGGTGTGAACTTTTGATCCACCTGCCTCAGTCTCCCAGAGTGCTGGCATGAGAGATGTGCACCATCATGTCCAAGCTCACCACACTAACCATTCTTTAAGTGTATAGTTTGGTTCAGTAGCATGAAGCCCACTCACATTGCAGTGCAATACTTTGTTTGAAAGCAGATATGCTTTAGAAAGGCAAGCTGGATAACATAGCTGTGAGCAAAATCCTGAATCACTTCCCATAAATAAGGGCAACCACTGGAATAAATACTGGGAAGGCAGAATTATTAACTTAGGTGATTCTAGC
Source organism: Fukomys damarensis (assembly GCF_012274545.1). Taxonomy (NCBI): domain Eukaryota; kingdom Metazoa; phylum Chordata; class Mammalia; order Rodentia; family Bathyergidae; genus Fukomys; species Fukomys damarensis. The sequence goes on from NW_022900913.1 coordinate 69,774,588, forward strand.
TCCCACTGTGCTATGGAATCGGGCTGCTCCCTCCCTGCAAATCTGCTTTTCATTTACAATGAGGCCAGGAAGTATTGGGGAAGAGCAAAGACACACTCACCCACAGGGATACTCCATCCTTGGCATACTCAGCAAGATGAAAGAGAAGTCAGAGCCACTTTTTACTGTGAACTCAGCCTCTCTGTCCTGCACTCAGATGCTTCTGCACCCCTCTCCCAGCCCCATGCTGTGGGAGCTGCTGGGATGTGCACAGCTCCTGACCAGGAGCACCACTTGGGAAGTGCCGTTTAATATCCCTTCCTCACCTTCCCCACGGGATGACAGCAGACGTCCCTTGCCATCTGCAGGAATTGGTCCTGGGACCTCTGTGAGTACTGAGGTTCATGGCTCCTCAAGTCCCTTATATAAAATGGTGCGGCACTTGCTTCTAACCTCCTGGTTACTTTCTATCATCCCTAATTGTTTACGACACCTGATGAGCTTATAAACAGAGTTAGACTGTGATGCTTAAGGGAGAATGACAAGAAAACAATCTGCCCACATTCACTAGAGACACAATATTTCTTCTTAAATATTTTTGATCCAAAGTGGTTGAATCCATGGATGCCAGACCCTTGCTCCCTGACCCAAGAATGGGGTTGCCCCATTCCCTCAGCCCCACTGTCTTGGATGGGAGCAGACTGAGCTCTTGGTCACACAGTCCAGCTGTGATGGGCCCTTGAGTGGTGGAGGAAACTAGTGGTGAATTCAGCACAGTTTGGGTGGAAAGGTGGACACCCTGTGCCTGGAGTGGGGTTCCCAGTGCTGGCGGGAAACAGCCCTGCAAGGTAGAGGCACCGATCACAAGGCTTCAAGTCAGCCTCTAAGGTTAGATTTGCCCAGTACCCGGTTTCCTGGGTGATGGGATGGAGTCAGGAAATGGGCTGGAAAGGACAAGGGGAGCGGGGAGTGCTATCCTTAAGCTGAGGGAGCCCTCCATCCACATCACAAAAGTCTCCTCACAGGAGCTGTGGATGTGTTTCGTATAACAAGCTGAGACGCCAGGATCTTGGGGATAAGAACAAAATGTGGGTGTCGAGGTCTCTGTGCCTCCCCCACCTGGGTATAGCAAACCCTCCCTGGACCCCCGGCTTGACACCCACAGGACACAGGACACGCGCTCTTCACCTGAGGCTTGGTCTCATCTTTGTCCTTGTAGTAGAAGAGCTGATCCCCACACAACACAAACCAGCGCTGCTGCCAGTTCTTCATGATGCCCCGCTGCTTCCGCAGCCAGCCAGCCTTCAGCACGGGGCCTGGCCTGCGAGGGCCCAGTGGCTGCCCAGAGCCCCGGCTCTGCTCTGCCATGACCAGGCTCTTGGAGCGGGCTGGAAAGGAGAAGACACACCGTGAGACTGGCATGTCCATGGCCAGTCCCAACCCTGTCCTGGCATCCCAGCCACACTAGCACCTAGTCTTGGGAACCTGGGCCAGCAAGACACAAGCACGCCGCCGGATCCCTGAGTAGCACCAGCCCGTGGCTACTACCTGGAGTCCCCAGGGCCCGAGGTGTCAGATTCCCCAAATTTACTCATCCATGCCCCCAGGCATGCATGTATCCTTCCAGTGAAGCCCCTCCTTGGGAGGAGTCAAACCCCACTGCCTCCCTGCAGCTTTCCCGGTTTCATTCCTCTTTATGATTTGCTGGTGACTCCCTGGAAGAGCCAAGAGGATTTGTGCTATCACAGGGCCTTCTAGGTGCTCTTAAGCCCAGCGGAGTCCCTTCTCCCTGGCTGAATGCACTGCCCAGCACTCTGCAGGGGAACACTGCCCACACAGGTCACTGATGCCTGAATTATCCCCTCCGCATGCATCTGTCTCCTTCATCTCCAGTCACATTCTTCTCCTTTTGTGCCAGTATTAGGATGCTGCTGCTGTGGTCTCGAAGAGAGGCCACCCTGGACTTTGGACTTTGGAACAATTCTGAGTCAAAATGCCTTCAGACTTGGAGTTCTCGGAGCACGGGTCCTGACTGCTGATTGAAATGTATGGCCCTGTGAGTCATGCAGGAGTGTGCAGGCACAAGCTCCTCCCTTTGTAAAGTGAAGTTCTCCAAGCTTGCCCTGCACCCCACCCACTCTGTCCTTCCAGATGGACCTTTCTTCCATCTCCTCTCCCATTTGACCCTTGGCTTTGAGCTCCTATACATCCTTCAAGTTCTGACCCAAAATGACACCTCCACCACAGAACCTTCCTCCTGAATCTTCTCCAGTCACTCTCTTCCCTACAGGTAGACTATGGCTGGTAGTCATCTGCATGGCTGTCTTTTAGCTCTCTAGATGGAGGTTGGGATGGGAGGAGATGGAAGTGCACCCAGTTCTACTTGTGTGGGCAGGGAATGGATGGAAGTCACGGAGGTCAGACAGACATCACAGGACACTCCGGGTGACCTTTGTGGTTAAGATGGAATCATAATGGGGCATAACTATAACCTGACACCACCTAGCCCAGGGGTTTGGCTTTGCCTGAGTCTTACACCCTGAGGTCTGATCTTGGATTTAGTGGGGCATCCACCTATTCTGCTCAGGAGTGTTGGCACTCTGACCACATAGGGTCGACTGGAGCTGTCATCTCTCCTCTCTGGCACCCAAGTATCTGTGTCAGCTTGGTAGGTGCCACAAGCCAGACATGTGAGTCTGTCTAGAATATCATCCATTTCCCCCTCTGCCACCTGTCACCATTCTGATGCCAGCCAGGCCTCTGCTGTTTGGGACCAGATAGGAAGTGGCTATATCTGTGCTTCTGTGTTCTCAAGGGGCTTGGTGGCCCCTGGGGGTGGTGGGGTTTTCCAGAGACCACAAAGAAGGGAGATCAGAGCAGCCCAGGGGGCGCTGCATGGCACAGCTCCTGCTAGGAAAACAGCTGTCTGTGAAGTCACTGGAGCCCTGCACCGGTGGCAGAGCCCCCCTTTGGACAGCTCCGCGTTCTCCTCCCCACTCTGAGTGACTGGATGCAGAGTTAGCGCTTTCTTCCTTCCTTGCTTGCTGAGAGTTTGCATTCTTTCCAACCTTAGCTGTCTCTCAGCCAAGAGACTGTAGGGCCTGGTGGAGAAATACAGGCTCTGGGCAGAGGCCTGGGTTTGCATCATGGCCAGCTCTGCGAACTCTGCCTGCTTCTGATCAGCACGCAGGGAGCATACAAGGTGACAACACCTTGTTCTGCAGGGTCACCTGGAGGAGGGGGACAGCCATACCCAGCAGGGGCTGAGGGCCCAGTGACAGGTAACTATGGAGATGACTGTGGGAGAGTGGAAATGGTGCAGTGAATGTCTGTGTGCGTTTTGTTCCTGGGAGCCAGGCTTCCTACAGCAAGTTTGTGGGCACAAGGGGTGGACCTTTCTATGGTCACTGGCTCTGCACGTTCCGTTGTGCACTGCCCTCTAAAAGTGGAATGTCACTCACATTTTCTCTATTGCCACCAACACAGACTAACAAAATTCAAATCCCTCCACTCTGTAATTTAGCAGGTGTCCCTGCTCACCTTTGGGTTAATCAGGTGGAATCCTTTGCACAGGCTTCTACTCTGCGTGGGACTTCTGCTGGCTCCCTCTGCCCACTGAACATGCTGTCCCAGGTGGGAGGAGTGGCTCGAGATCTGAAGGTCCCTGGGGCTCCCTGAGCTTTTTCCACTCTCCTTAAGCCTTGCTCTCCCCCAAAATCTTTCCACAGCCCTGGAAAGGTAGCTGTTCATGTCCACAGTCCAGCATCTCTGCCCCATGAACTCTGCAGACTTAGAGGAGAGCCTTGCCTGTGAGAGTTGGGCTGTGCCTGATGGGACCCGCTGGAAAGAACCTCAAGAGGAGCCTTTCTCCCCCGCCCCGACTCTATTCCTCCCTGATCTCAAGCTGGCCAGGGCAGTGCAGCGCTGGATTCTGCACACACTGGCATATCTTTCTCCATGGCGGGGGATTATGTCAGGCCCTGGGGACATGGAAATGATGTACATGACAAGAAGAGGAAATCATGAGAGAGAGGGGATAGCTGTGTCTCTTTGCTTATGAGCTTTCTTTTCTGGGTGTTCATTTGCACATCTCTGAAACTCCTTTAGTGGGTTTGGAATCAATGGTAAAATTAAGTCGCCAGTGCCTGGCTTCTGATTCTTTAACTGCCCATGATTTCCAACTTGAAATTTGTAACCTGGCTGCAGCAGATGGTTTGAAGGGAGGATTCTCCGTGTGGACTCAGGCCTCCATGCCTATTCTTGAATTCTTTCCCCTCTTCTCAGGCAATCTGCAAGGCCTCAGAACTTCTGACCTTCACAGATCATTGTTCAGTCCTCTCTGGGCTCCTCACTGGGGACCGTGGAACATTCCAGGCCACATGCATGGATCTGTCTCTGTTCTTCGGTTGCAGCGTGGCCTGTTGCAGCTGGCTTAGCCCACTAGCAATGCACCTGCTTGTCCTGCAGCCCCACAGCATTCCATGAAGGGTGGGTGAGTGCATAGGAAGAGCTTAACAGCATCTCAGGGACTCATCAGTGTGGCCTGACTCTCCAGAGAGCAGCTGAGCCCCCAGCAGGGAGCTGGTTGGTGTCTGGAGATGCCTTCTTTCAAATGTGGCTGCCCCAGGAAAGCTGAGCTCTCTGGCAGAGGACCAAAACCTAGAAGCTTGTGTGATAACCAGCTGTGTGTATGGCCATGTGACTGGCCTATGGGCTATAGACAAAGCCTCAGAGCCTGCGCTGCCACAAACCCCCTCTGCTGCCCCCAACTGCAGGAAGCAGGAAGCCAATTCACAGGGAAAGGGCGTGCTGCTTCTCAGTGGGGAGCTACAGCTAGCCTGAAGAATGGTGGATACCTGATCTCTTCTGTACCTGTGGGTCTCCATTGGCCCTGCACACTCTCCTCTGTGCCCATATTCTCCAGGCTTTTGGCTAGCTGCACAGACTTCTTCCTAGACTCTCTGTCACATGGTATTGGAGAAGCAGCCTTGCTATGACTTATTAATAACCGCCACTGCTGCCTGAAGCATTTCCTTTAATCAATTTATTTGCTTCTGAAAATATGTAACCCAGGTTTTAAACCACACGGTCTGACAAGCTAATGCTGCAGTACAGAGTGGGGTTGGGGAGATAGATGTCTGGTGAACATGCCCAGAGCCAGCCCACAACCCAGGATGGGGAACATGCCCTCACCCACCTAGCATGACATTCATTCATCATTCATTCCAAACCCTCCAGGTGCAGTGCACAATCCTGGGCTGATGTCCTCTGAGGAGGTCTCAGGCTGGGAGGAAATAAACTCCAAACCTCAGCTACACAGGGATAAAAGGACCACAGGCCACATGGGACAGGTGAAGGGTGCAGATGCTGGAACAAAGGTGCTGAGCTTTTTTCAATGGCCTCTGCAGAGGTCCTGAAGGATAACTAGAGGGCCCACCTCAGGGCAGGGGGGCACAGGAGGGAAGAAAGAGTATGGCATCTCCACCTCTAGGCCCACATCAGCCTGATGCCAGACAGATACTGTCACCCTCTTGCTGATTGGCCTGCACAGACAGGGCAACCTATGTATCTTCCTCGCCCCCAGGGCCACCAAGCCCTCACCTTTGGAGAGGTGTCCTCTCCTGAGAGTGTGTTGATCAGATCCAGCACCTGGCTCTGGTGGTCACCTGCTCCTTCTGGAATCTCCTCTTCCCTTTGCTCTGTGGAGCCCACCTGCTCACTTCCTCACCCATCTCTCACTGCCTGCAGCTGGCCGGGACTTCCGTCCCCACCCCACCCCACCCCAGCTGTTGCTGGTTGTCCCAGCAGCCCTCGCTTCCATTGTAGTCCCAGATGCTGTCCTCTATGGGGAAACCTTCTGCAGGTGCACCCTAGGGATTGGTCCTGGCTCCTCGGTCTCTCTCAGACCTGCTCCATCTCCATTCCCATCCAGGGCTCCGCTGCCTACCAGTACAGACAGATGGGTGTACAGACACTTGAGCTGTGCCAGCAGATCCTTCCCTGGAAGTCCTCGCTCAGTTTCCAAACCTGAAGGCTCTCTGCACTGTCTGTTCCTTTCACTTCCCTTTGCTGAGCCGATGCAAACCTTACCCTCCTCTCCTGGGCTGCTTGACTCCTACCTCCCACCCTCCCCAGGATTCTCCCAAGTAGCCGTGTTGCTGCCCAGGAAATGCTCTGCCTGAACAATTGCACTTACTCCTGCATTTTCTCTGTTCACAGGGCTGCTGACCCTGCCCAGGTGCACTAGTTGCCCAAGGCTATACTGCTGGCCAGAGGTGCAGCCTGTTTATGAATCTGAGTTCACTTTATTCCAAGAAGGCTTGAGTACTTCACCCTTTCATGGCACTGCCACTGTTTCTAAACACAGGCCTAATAACCTTGCTGATTTCTCTAAAGTAGTTATGGTACTGAGAGTAAATTCACCCTTCCCCAGCCTGGTAGTCACCATGATTTCACTGAGTAGCACCATGCAGTATAACCATGAGCCTCCCAGCTGGACTGCTGGAAGAGGTAAAAGCTTCAGGAGAGTCTGCTCATTACACGCACCTGGGCTGTAAGACACCCCATCTCCACACCTGTACATGAATGAACCTGGGATGCAGAAACCTCATCTCCATACATGCACATGCACCTGGCCTGAGAGACATTCCACAGAGCCTAGGCTCTGTGCCTGCCATGCCCTCCCTGGGTATTAGCAGGGATAACCCTAGTCTTAACACTTACCCCTTTACTGTCCTCAAAGGCCATTTTCCAGTGTCCCTGTCCTTGGGGGACATTCTTTACAGTGTATTCTTCACCCTTCCTGCTCCCCTTTCCTGCTTTAACACTTTTAGTCACACCTGGATTGTCCAGGACTCCCTTTGAGCACCATAATCCATGAATGCCCAAGTCCCTTACATAAAAGAGCACACAGTATTTGTGTATAACTTATGTATGCCCTTTTTTGCACTGGGGATTGAACTCTCAGGACCTTGTGCTTTCGAGGCAGGTGGCACAACAGCTGAGTTAAATCCCGGACCCAGGAAATAATGGTAAGAAAAATGTTGTCTGTACCCATTTAATGTAGGTGCAACCATTTTTAAAATATTTTCTCTCTGCAGTTGGTTCAACGTGAGAATGTGGATTGTGCAAGAACAAGGGACATTGCACTGGGGATTGAACTCTCAGGACCTTGTGCTTTCGAGGCAGGTGGCACAACAGCTGAGTTAAATCCCGGACCCAGGAAATAATGGTAAGAAAAATGTTGTCTGTACCCATTTAATGTAGGTGCAACCATTTTTAAAATATTTTCTCTCTGCAGTTGGTTCAACGTGAGAATGTGGATTGTGCAAGAACAAGGGACAGCTCTACTTACATTCTACCACCAAAGTGAAAGACATACCCTGCAGAACATGTGCAATAAAAAGCCATTTAAAGGGGAGAGAAACACCTATATGAAAGCAAAGGCATCACGATGTGTTTTTGACAGGCACAGGTAATAGGATAGAGGAGTGGTGACAAACCTATGGCATGCTTGTCATAGATCACTGGTACAGAGTAAGGCCAGCCAAAAACATGCCCCACCCATAACAGAGGATGAGCCGGCGAAGAGAGGTTGGTGCTATAACACTGCATTCATAAAGGGGCTGACTTTTGCTTCTGTAAATTACAATGAAATATTTTATGTAAAAGAGCTCTTTTGGAATAAAGCTGGCTCCCCTTAGATCTAAAATAGCAATCAAGAGACCTCCAATTTGGCAAACATTTAGGAGGAGTTTTTGTCTGACAAGTGCCAGGCAAGTTCTGGACCAAATAAGGAGCAAGAAAGACACCTGGGCCTCTGCCCACTGGTCACTCCCAGGCCACGGGAGTGGCTACTATCACACCTATCAGCACACAAGGATTAGCTGTGCAGGGTGAAGCTTGGCCTTGGCTCATGCAGCCCTACCAGGGACCAGGACCAGAGGCTACAAATGAGCACACAAGTGCTTCTTTAGCTGAGCCTTTCTGGTACCCTTGGTCCCCCCTCCATCCTAATGAGGGGCTCCAGGTTGCCAAGGGATCACTTACATGGGGCAGTGACAGGAGGATCTGGTTCCTACTGTGCTTAGAGACTGCTCAGGTAACACATGGCAGACACCTCAAAAGCTCCCTGGTCTATGGGCCCCATGCCTGACATTGGGCTTTACTGGAGACTCAGCCCCCCTGGTGGGTCTCAGGATGGCCAACTGGTCTCTTGGAAGACCACCATGGGTCACTGGAACCTGTTTTGCCTCCCTCAGCCCCTGCTGCACAGACTGGGCACACCTAGGAGTTTATGTCCTCTCTGTTATAACCCTTGGTTGAGCAGAGATCCCCTGGTGTACAGGCTGGACTTCCTTGGGTTGGGGTTTGTACCCAGCTTGGCATAGCTCTCCTGTCCCCACTGGTGTCCCTGGTGGGCACTGTTGTACTAAACCACCTCATGTGAATCCTCATTGCAGGGTCTGCCCATATTTGGTCATTTTCAGGACCTTCTGATCGAGCTCCAGGAGCTGGGCCCTCCAGCAGCTGCCCTGGGCCAGGTTCCCTGGGGCCAGCGCCCTGCAGGGTGTTTGTGCTTCTGCAGCCCAGCCCAGAGCACAGAGGCTGCTAGAGAGCTGGATGCAATTGATTTATAAACATCAATGGGGTTTTAAAGTGGGCTGGGGAAATAGCAAGATGGATCTCAGGGCTGAATTGATTTAAAGGGTAAGTATCGAGGCTGAAAGATTGATTGAGAAGAGAGGCTGAGGTAATGGACAGGGCACTCCAGAGGGGCCAGTCAGGATAGCTTCATAAAGTTTATGCCATTTGCAACCAAGGTCGAGGGGGGCCTGCTGGGGTCCTGCTTGTCTTGGGAATTCGGCCTGAGTGACTGGTGATTCATGATGGGATGGCTCCAGAGTGCTCCCTGCTTTTTATTTTTTAATTTTTTTGACTCGTTACTTAGCATTCATCCTGGGCTGAGTTTGGCCCTCTGTTCTTGAGCTTCCCCAGCCCCATCTGAGGGGGATCGAGGGTGGGCGGTCTCCTGAGGGAGCAGTCTTCCTTCAATGCAACGAGGACCTCCGACAGGAAGGTGTACAACCTACCATCTGCCCATCGACAAAATACGAATTTTTAAAATGGCAGTGAGTTAGCCTAGAAAATTTGGAAACTTTTCATAACGATTATTTTAATGATTTAAAGAATCAATATGCAAGCTCTCATTCTTAAAAGTTGTTCTTGTTGGTTTTCTCTGCCTCCAAGCTCAGATGGCTGGTCCTCGGCAAGGGGTCAGGGAGGCCAGTGACACCTGATGCTTGTTCCTTACTCCCTTGCCAGTGCACCCCAGGTGAAGCTGCTTATTGTGCTTGTTCATCTGGTCTTCGGGTATATTTGATTCTCGTGTGCCACCTTTGAGCACCCTGGACATGGCTGAAAGGCCAAGTCTCCCACTGAAAGGCAGAGGGGCATGTGGGGGCAACAGCAAGGAGGCTGGGGTGGAGGAGGGGCAGCTGGAACTGGAGGAGGCAGGGAGGCCCAGGGTGAAAAGCAAAAAGCTAGGAGGAGAGGGCAAGCCTAGCAAGGAATAAAAGGGCCTTGGCAGAGTGAATGGGTGCTCAGCTCTACCTCCCTCTCACCCACACCCAAATCCACCAGTGTCTGTCCAAAGTTACCCCTTTCCTTGTGTGGGCTGTTTAGACTGCCACGATGTCAGCCTTTCTCTCTCCCTGTACCACTGTGCTAGCCTGACTTACTCTGGAAGCTCAGTTGCAGTTGCTTCCTATGGTAGGAAGACCCTTCTGGAAGGTACTCAGAGCAGAGTGATTGCCTTCCATTCCTCGCCTACCCCAGCACCTTGGCTGGACATGGCCTCCTGTGCAGTACTGATTGTGAGCTTTGTGGGACCAGGAGGGTGCTTGTTTTGTGTTTGAATCCTGAGACTGTTGCTCGGTGCCTCTCCATTAATGCTTGTGAATGAATGAATGAATGAATGAATATGAGATAGAATAGATCAAACCCAAGACCCCCAGACCTCTGTAAATGGTCTAGGTTTGGAAGAAATTGGTTCCCAGTGTTTCTCCTGCCCCTGGCATGTTTGCACACAATGGCAAATTCAAGGACAGATCATGGATTCTGTGCCTGTGATCAAAGGAACAGCTGCAAGAAACCAGAAACATGGGAATGTCTGTAACTGTTCCCAGCTTGGTGGCTGGTGTGAAGAGAATGTGGGGGCTCAGTGGAGGAGCATGGGTGGGATGTGGCTCCCTGAAGCCCCTTAGTCTCATGGTTTCCACCCATAAAATGGCCAAACATCAGTCCTGCCCACTAACTGGACTGTGGAGAGGATGGGGGAGTGCTCGGATAAAAGGGGAGTATGTGGGCACAGCTGCTGGCCCTGTGCTCCTTCCAGTTGGCCATGTCCCAAAGCCTCTCCCTCATCTGGACCTGTCTGCCAGCTGCTGGCCTGGAACCCCTCTGTGCCTGCCACTTCCGCTCCTGTTCTGATCTGCCAGCCATTCACCAAAAGCCTGAAATGGTGAGTCAATGCAATTCAATATCAATTAGAAATTTCGCTTTCTGCCCTCCTACAAGCCATTAGCTTGGATCAATGCAGCCTCTGCCCCTGGTTAAGTAACTGCTGAGGTTGCTGAAGACTTAAGCAGTGAGGACAGGGGCCCGGGCTGCCTTGGGCAGCAGGGTCACAGCGGCCTCTGGCCCAGGGCTGACCCGGATCAGGTCTGTTCTGCAAACAAATTGTCTGCTCCTGCCATCATGGGATATGGTCAAGGCCACTGTCTGGGCCCCAAGGCCAGTGTTCAGCAGTGCCTGTGCCCCAATATTCAGGATGTGCTGGATACACTGCTGTCCTCCAAGGGGAGAGGACTCAGCTTCCCATGAGCAGTTGAAGGGCAAATGAGGGAAGGGCTGGAGCCTGCGGTGACCTCCTTGCCCATTGTGTGGACAGCAGAGGGGACACCATTGCTCCCAGGAGCACATACTGAGGGCCACTCCCTGCAGCTTGAGTCACTGCCCAACTCCCTGTATAGAGCCTGGATGTGGGAGAGCCCAATCTGTGCCAGAGTGCCATGCGCATCTGCTGTTTCTTACACTGTGGCCGCCATCACGGCTCCCAGGCTCAGGCTCTGGCCTTGTCACATGTGGCTTTCTCTGCCTGGATCCCAGCATTCCCACTTCCTTGCCAGCTGCTAAGTTATACCACCACGTAGGGGTCTCTTGTAGACTAAAGATTACACATGTGTCTTTACGTGAGAAGTGTGACAGGACTTCAGAATGTAAGTTCTGACAGGGACCAACACATGACTCAAGGATTCCGGAAATGGGGTCAGACCGAGAGGCATGCTTTCAAAGAAGTAGGTCAGACAAGCATGCAGCCCTGGGGCTGATGTGGAAATACTGCTTGCTCTTGTGTGCTGAAAGCTAAAGTGATTCTCAGACATTGTAATATCCAGGAATGCCTGGAGTTGACACACGGCCTTCCAGCCAGGACAGGGAAGATCTGGCCTAGGAACAGTGGAGGGTACACATGACAGGGCTCCTGCATGTGGCTGCTCTGCACGTGAGAGGTGAGTTCAACAGCGTGAGCACAGTTGCTGCTGCCAGTGTGTGCTCAGCAGGTGCGTGAACACTTAAATACAAATCTGACATCTGATGTAAGCAGAGTTGTAAAGGGGTCTGAGCCATAGTGTTTGAGCTGACTGCTTTTCCTAGAAAAATGGAGAGTTACAATACAATGACAGCCAAAGTTGGAATTTCTCAACAACACCAGGTAGATGGAGCTAGACCCACCTGAGCAGCCACACACCTTTGCTGGCACCCCTGAGATGCTGCCTCCCAGTACATCTACCTTTCTGTGTCCAGTCTAATTTCGAGTCTACTTCCCTCCCCACTGGCCTGCTTTCATCTAGTGCCTTTTGGGCCTGCGTACCTGACATCCAGAACAAAGCAGGAGCCCTGATCTTGCCTTTCTCTTTGGTCCTGTACCTGGTGGTAAGCGTTGTGATACCTGCTGTGGACACAGGTGCATGTGGGTTTGACACATTTGTTTGGCCTGGCATCCTTGTGGCAGCTGCTCAGAGACACTGTCAGCTCCACTGGCCTCTGCCCAGGACTGTTCTTGAGGGGAGGCTTCCAGGCCCTCAGAGTCCTCTGTTTTAGCTGTCATTAATCATATCAGTGCTGCAATTATGAGCATTTCACTTAAACTATTTGTCCTCAATTTTCTTTCTTGTTTTCTAGGGTTGCTGACAAGATTAAAATGAGATGTTTACATATAAATGGATACATACAGCATGCACACATACAGCATGTTCTAATATTCCACAGAGATATTCCCACTTTCCTCCCTTCCTTAAGAAGGAAGCGGAAGGAGCCAGTGTAGACATAATGTGTGAATAGTGGGGGAGTTGCACCCATGGTTCCATTTATGTGAGATTTGAGAATGGGCAAAACCACTCAGTGCTGATGGAAATCAGAAGAGTATTGGCCTGAGAAGAAGTAGGAGGGAAATTTCTGCAGATAAGTGAATGCTCAAGATGTTGGTCTTGATGGTGTTCACTTAGGATTTGCATATTTTACTATGCCCAAGACCCTTATGGATAGCTGAAACCATCAGTTTACTGAGCCCTATAGAAAATGTTTTTTCTCATATGCATATAAAATACCTAGGATAAAGTCAAGAACTTTCACCTTTTCACTTGAAAGAAGTACTTCATAGCTTCTCTTTGGCAGATCTGAATTGGTCAGCAGCACTGCCTTTGGATTTGGGGGCCATTATTAAGAAAAATAAGTGTTGGTGAATCTAATCCCAGACTCTGAGATACCATAACTGGCTTTCTTCTAACTAAGATGGCTGCTGAGTGTGTAACAGGTTGGTAGCAGATACAGCATGGTCACTCTGGGCAAAGGGGCGATTCACACCCTGGTGGGACAGAGTGAGATGTCGTAAGACTGTGTCATGCTACTCAGAATGTCACACAATTTAAAATTTATGACTTTTACATTTTTGGAACTTTTCATTTAATATTTTTGAACCATAGTTGACTGTTGGTAACTAAAACCACAGATACAGGAAGACTACCATAAAAATTATGCCTCAATAAAAACAAATAGAAAATTTTAGAAATAAACAATGAAAACCCTACAGTAAACAGCATTTAAAAATCATTTTTTCCAGGTTCTTTGAGGACTCTGTCATTCAAAGATCCCCAAATTGGGAATTTTTATTTCAAAGCCACACCATTCACAGCTGGGTGATTAGAGGGGCTATGAACCCCAAAGATCACCCCTTACACCAGAAAGCTCTGAGCCATCCAGTCAGGTCAGCTTTGATGAGGCAGGTTGCCTCCTGGCTATGCTTCCTCAACCTCACTTCTAAGTTGCTATAAGCCCTGTAGCCAAAAGGCTGTTTCCAACCCTTTGCCTCCAACTCCACCCAGAAGCAGGCACATCTTACAGTCCTGTGCCACAGGATGATGTTTGAGCCAGTGAGAGACCCATAGAGACAGTCTCTACAACAAACCTGTTCTGCTGCTGTTGTGTAAAAGCATGGGACATCATACTTGTTCATGAGAGCCAACAACTGTCACTGGTTTATGCATTTAACAGAATGTACTTTTAAACATTATTTTATAGTGTTCTATTTATTAAAAGAGTTAACCGTAAACCAGCCTCCTGCAGTTTCCTCCAGAGAGATACCTGAAGAAGGCACTGATGTCATGGAGGTGACAGATTTGTGGTGTCATTGCCCCTAGGACTTCCAGGGGAAGGCTGTGAAGGTGGAAGATGGCAACAGTAATGACCTGGATCCTGTGTATGCCCTGGCATGTTTGTGTGTTACTTTGCAGCAAAAAGTTAAAAAAAACTTAAAAATAGGAAAATATTATAGGATTAGGATATAAAGAAAATATTTTTATACACCTGTACAGTGTATTATATTTTAAGCTAAGTGCTATCATGAAAGAGGCAAGAGTCAAAGTGCTATAATGAAAGTTAAGAAAGTTGAAAAGTTCGTTAAGTGAAAAAGTTACAGAAGTAAATATGTCTCAGAAATGTAGTGTTCAGTGTTATCGAGTCTGTGGCAGTGCACGGTCATGTGTGAGGCCTGCACACCCACTTGCTACTCATCCCCAGGCCACCTGGGGCAGGTTCGAGCCTGCAGTCTTCTTTATTCTGTGTTTTAGTCATTCTTTCCTGGGTTCGAACACACAAACAGCACAAATGTGCTGCAATGCTCCACATTCAGGTTGGTGGCCAGGGAACGACACTACACCAGACGGCCTGGGGTATGGTCTGAGATACCAGCTAGGCTTGTGACACTGGAACAGTGACAAAAATCACCTAATGACACAGTGAGAGCTAGGCTTTTTTGTTTTTTGGTGTTTACCTCCATATTTCTAGATAGTATGCTCCAGTTTAAAAGTTTTCCCTTTTAGCTGTTATCTGGTGACTTCTTTTTTTGGTACCAAGGATCGAACTCGGGTTCTTGTATTTGCTAGGCAGGCGGTAGAACCACGGAGCTAAATCCCCGGCCCTATCTGGTGACTTCCTACTATGGAAAAAGATTTTGATTTCCACTCCCCTTCTCCTACTACACATATGTGCTCACCCCACCCTGCCAATATAGTTATATTATAATTATGGTTATACTGATACAAAGAATTCCCATTATTAGTACAGTGTAATTATGAGTCTCACTTGAGCAATGGGTACAAAATAATAATTTTCCCTTTCATGCATCAACCTTCATTTTTCCTGGATTTTGCCTTGTTTTATTTTTGTATTTGCTTAGTTTTCTAGTAGATATCAGTTATCCAACCTTAAACACCCCATCAGTGGTCTACATCAAATCTCCAAGTGTTAAGAGACCATTGCATCATCTTATAAATATCATTGCATTTCATCACTCCAAGGGTCCGTGACTTATCTTAGTGTAGCCACAAGAACTACATATATACAATTAAAATGCTTGGAGTGTTCAGGGTGCACAAAAACGGTTTCTTTTCTTGTGGGAAAATCACAAGAAGCCACTCCATCCCATTCAGAGCTCTTCCAAATAACAGAGCTCCCACGACAATGACACTGTGGCCAGGGCTGCCACAACTGGGCTCATCAGCCTGCCCATAGAACACTCATACAAAAGTAAAGAGCAAGAAACATATTGGGGAAATATCTGCAGCATACAAGTTTGTCAAAGGAAGGGCAGATTTGCTAAGGATCTGGAGCAGTTAGAACGGAGATAGTGCTCCAGCCTCCCCATGCTAATGCTTTTCCTGATTTTCAACCATACATCCATTTGTCCCTTCATCCATCCATCCACATGTCCATCCATCTATGCATCATTCATGGATCCATGCATCCATCCATCTTTTTTTTTTTTTTTTGGTACCGGGGATTGAACTTGGGTCCTTGTGCTTGCAAGGCAGGCCACTGAACCGCTGAGCTAAAACCCCAGCTCCGCATCCATCCATCTTGCATCCATTGTTCCATTTAAAAATTTGTGTCAAGTGTGCCTGGAATTGGGGGTATAACTATGTTCAAAACCAGAAATTGTCCCCGCCCTCATTTAGTTCAGAACACTTGTATTAGTCACCTTTCCTTTGGTGGGACAAAATACCTGCCATACACAAGTTCAAAGAGAAAAGGCTTATTTTGACTCACAGTTTCAGAGGTTCAGTCTGTGACTGGCTGGCTCCAAAGCAGAAAGAATGTGGCAGAGGGAAGCTGCTTACCTCATGGCAGCCAGGAAGAAGAGGGAGGGAGAATGAGCTGAAGAAGAGATTACTCTCCAGAGGCAGCCCCAAGTGACCTACTTCCTCCAACTAAGCCCCACCTCTTACTTCCTAAGAGTCCTCCTGACAGCTGTGAACTCAGGTTAGTGCCTTCAACACCAGAGTCTATGGGGGGAACACTTAACATTTAAACAATTACATCAGTGCAGGTGACAGATATTTTAAAAATCACCCTCAGAAGCATACATCTATAGTCTGAGAGAAATGCTATAGAGGAAAAAAGAGCGTAGGGACCCAGCTTGGACTAGGGGTCATGGGACGACTGGCCTGGCTGTGATCCTTGAGCTGAGGCCTGTAGAAGAAGTGGGGGTTACAGAGTGCACATGTGTGAGCTCAAGAAGAATTTCAGAGGGAAGCAGGGTGTGCAAAAGCCCCATGGCAGGAGGCTCATGAAACTACAAGGAACAGGGAGAAGACCAGTGTAGCAGGGCTTGGAGAGTGAGAGGAGAGGGAAATTGTGGAGGAGCTGTGCTATGAGTCAGGCTTATGGGCCAGAGTAAGTCTTAGCTTTTAACCCAAAGAGCAATGGGGAAACCAGTGAAGGATCCTAGCTTAGCTGGAGCGGGTGTGTGACTGGGTTTACATGGGGAAAGATGGCTGTGGCTTTGGGGTGGTGAACGGATGGTGGGAAGGGGCAAACTGGTATGGCAGTCCAGGTTCCAGCTGACGATGGCCGGGGCAGGATGTGACAGGTGGGAGAGTGGGGTGGCGGAGCCTCTGACTGACACCTCTCACACCTATGGGGTGGGGAAGGCTACAGCTACACGCCTGGCTGCTGCTCCAAGCAAGCCTGCAGCAGGACTTAGGAAGGGATCAGGTTTGTGAGAAGCAAGCCTTGTGACAGAGGGAGCAACCCTAGGGGCCTAGGGTAGCAGCAAGGTCAAGAACTGGGGGCTCTGTTTGTAGCCTGGGGTCATGGGAACAACTCACACCCAGTTCTGCCCCTCAGTAGTGTCTGGTCCTAGCACTGTGAGGAACCAGGGGCCCCAGGCTCACAGGGCAAGCATAGTGAGGACAGCAGGTGGAGGTCAAGGTGGGGCGGCAGCATGGGGTCTAGGCCAGGCCTACCTTGTAAACCTACCAGCCACTCCCAGGATTTGGCTGGCATTTCCTGTCTTGGACAATAAATAGCTATTCTCATGGTGTTGTAGGGTCCACTGACTTGCAACTTGCTCCACTGTACATGTAATTATTTGATGGAGGTTTAGTCAGTGCATCTGATTTTTCTTCTGGGCCTACTGGCAAGAACAGAGCAAGCCGCCTCTTCTATTCCCACCCTGGGACTATGGCAGTGGTGGGAATGTGGGTCAGCTGAGGAGGAGCCTAGGGGACCCAACAGTGAAACAGTTCCTCAGGGAGCCTTGCAGAGGCTGAGCAGGGCAGGGTCACCAGGCCATACCTAGCTAACTCTTGGGCACTACATCTTGAGCTAGTGTGAACCCTGAACTCATATGCTTATGTGAAATGATTTCCTGAATGGTCCCTGACAATGAAGTGACAACAGCCTCATCTGTCCCAGTATGAATTTGGCTCAAGCAAGAC
Organism: Fukomys damarensis; assembly: GCF_012274545.1. NCBI lineage: Eukaryota > Metazoa > Chordata > Mammalia > Rodentia > Bathyergidae > Fukomys > Fukomys damarensis. The sequence continues at coordinate 69,791,903 of NW_022900913.1, forward strand.
AGTGGTTTGGACAGGATCTGTCCCCAGTGAAGCTCAGGTTGAATCTCCATGCGTCTGTGCTGAGAAGTCAGGACCTTTAAGAGGCAGTGAAGTCTCCAGCTCCCTCTTCCTGCAGGGATGGATATAGTTTCCTAGAAAGCTGGCTGGTCATGGCAAGAGGGGTCAGGAAGTGAGCCTGCACCTCTGCTCAGCCTCTTTCACACACTCCTTCCACACACAACACACCTCCTCTCTTCCACTTTCATCAGAATCTGAAGATGTCAGTGCCATGTTCTTGGGGTCCTAGAATTGGGAGCCAAATAAGCCTCTTTTCTTTGTAAACAACACAGTCACAGGTGTTCTGTTGTAGCAACAGAAGGCAGAGTGAGAGTGTCCTATGAAGGTGACTGTCGTATGAGGTGCTAAGGGTTTCCCCAGGAGGTTCTTAGTGTTGACATTTCTCTCACACCCAGAAGGAGACAAGGATATCTTTTGGGGAGATGGCAGCCTCTCCCCACTCACTCAGGGCTAGCCTGGAGAGAGAGACAGGAGAGAGAGAGAGAGAGAGAGAGAGAGAGGTCAAGACAGTGGTTTGGACAGGATCTGTCCCCAGTGAAGCTCAGGTTGAATCTCCATGCGTCTGTGCTGAGAAGTCAGGACCTTTAAGAGGCAGTGAAGTCTCCAGCTCCCTCTTCCTGCAGGGATGGATATAGTTTCCTAGAAAGCTGGCTGGTCATGGCAAGAGGGGTCAGGAAGTGAGCCTGCACCTCTGCTCAGCCTCTTTCACACACTCCTTCCACACACAACACACCTCCTCTCTTCCACTTTCATCAGAATCTGAAGATGTCAGTGCCATGTTCTTGGGGTCCTAGAATTGGGAGCCAAATAAGCCTCTTTTCTTTGTAAACAACACAGTCACAGGTGTTCTGTTGTAGCAACAGAAGGCAGAGTGAGAGTGTCCTATGAAGGTGACTGTCGTATGAGGTGCTAAGGGTTTCCCCAGGAGGTTCTTAGTGTTGACATTTCTCTCACACCCAGAAGGAGACAAGGATATCTTTTGGGGAGATGGCAGCCTCTCCCCACTCACTCAGGGCTAGCCTGGAGAGAGAGACAGGAGAGAGAGAGAGAGAGAGAGAGAGAGAGAGAGGTCCTGGTGGAAGCCCTGGTGTAAGGAGCCCATGAAGGCAGCCTCCTGGTCAGACCCCAGAGGCTCCCGAGCCCTTGGGCCAGGCCTGGTTTCGTTGCCTGCCCTAGAAAGTGCCTTGTCTTTCCCACACATCATGCACAGCTGCACAAAGATGAGTTTACACTAAGTGTGGTCTGCGGCAGTCCCAACCAGAGGGCGGCTGGGTACCAGGGCAGGATTTGCATAGCTGAACCTCTCTGCTCTTGTTGCTAACGTGTGCCCTGCCTGATTACTGGAAGGTTTGGGCAGAGATAAATTCTGATGAGATGTCTTCTTTCTATCAGAGCCAATTTCTCTTGGTCCTCATTTCTCCAGAAATGCTCCCAGGGGGGCGTTAGTCCTACGTTATAAAGCCACAATCCTAGGCTAGTTCCTGGCTTGGTTCTAGCCTCAGGCTGTGCATACAGCCTCTTCCTGCCTGCAGCTCCTCACAATCCTGGCCCCGCCATCCCTGTACCTTCCCATGCCACTTCCTCCTCCAGAAGTCATCCCATCATCCCAGCCCACAGCTCAGGAGCCTCTTCACTCCCTGGATGCCTCCTGACACCCTGTGCCGCATTTGTAACACATGTTCTTGGGGTACATCTGCCTGTGGCTTATGCCTGTGCCCACTTTTGTGGGCAGGAATCTATTTTATTAATGTCTGAAAAGCAGCCCTATAAACTTCATCTTGTCAAATGTCCAGGTAGATAATGTCATCCAGTAGAGGTTTTCTCTTGGCACTAGACGCTATGGACATTAGGACCAGGTCCTCAATGGGGCTGTCTTGTACTGTGGCATATTCAGCAGTGGCCCTAGTCCCTACCTGCCAAATGCCAGTAGCACCCTCAGCGGGAAAAGCCAAGTACCTCCACACATTGCCAAATGTCCCTAGGATTGGGCACCGGAAAAACCACTCCTTATTTTGAACCATGGACTTGAAATCACTGTAAGACTTTTACGATGTCACAGGCAGCTCCCTTTTCTAAAGCACTGGTCTCTTTCTAGAGGGGCACCAGCCAATAAAAAAAATACAAGGTATAATATGAGCCTCATATAATTGTAAATGTTCTTAGTGACTACATTAAAAGCCAGTAAAAGGAAAAAAGGGTGAAATTAAATTTAATACTTGGCCCATTATATCTAAAAGCTGTCATTTCGGCATGTAATTAATATAAAATAGTTACTGAGGGGATTTTTTTTTTGTACTCTACATTTTTATAGTCAATTATCACATCTGGTGTGACTTTTTGGCCCAGGCATAGACCAGTCAGGGTCCTCTTCTACCCACTGGCTGGTGGGTGACAACCTTGTCCCAATGCAACCCACAGCAGTGCTGATGTCCAGTGAGCAGGCAGGAAGGTGGGTCCCACACAGGAAAGTCATGCAAGTGCTGGCTGTGGCATGCTCAGCAGATGGGTTCTCCCTGAGGTGGAAAGGTCCGGCCACAAACCGAGGGTGAGGCTGTTTCCAATCACCCCTTGTCCCAGATGCCCCACCCATCTCCAAAGGCCCCTGTTTGTGCTAACTGCTCACAGGGAGGTCTTCTAAAACACTGGCCACATTCTGTTTTCCTAAAAAGACACATTTTCATCTGAACTTGCCCTAGCCAGGAAGTCACTGTCCAGGGAGATGTGATATTCAGCCTATCCAGAGTCCTCAGCCACTCTGTCTGCCCAGTCCTAGATTCTCCAGATCCTATCTCTCCCTTGCCCCTGAACCTGTGCCTCACCCACCCCTACTCCAGGCTCAGCTGCAGTTTTCTGGGCATTATTCTGGTAGAAAGGCTGGCAAGTCCTTGCCTCTCCAGGCTCCTGAGCAAACTCCCAGGCTGCAGTGTGAGCCCCTCACTGGGCCTCAGTCTGGAGGAGCCGAGGCATCACCATATATCTGCTGTGGGCCAATCCTGGGCATTTCTCTTTCAGTAAAGAAGCAAACGTTCCCCCAAAGTCTTCCTCTGGTCACCTAGAGTAACAGAGGGTGGCTGGACAACGCGGAATGTTGGAGGACATCACCAACCCCTCTCTGGCCATGGCAGTCTGGGCTCCACGCAGCCCAGGCGTCGCACATCCGTCACCAGCGTGCTCACCGAGGTCCAAGGTGGCCCCAGCACGCCCAGCGGAACCGAAAGTTGGACTCACCCCTGCGGGCCTGTCTGATCTTCGGGCTCAGCATGCTCCTGCAGCCGCGGGGCCGGACGCACCGGCCCAAGCCCGTCATCCACGTCCCTCTTTTTGCGCTGTTGCTGGGCGCTTCACGCCCCGCTTGTCGCCCCCTGCAGCTGGCGTCGCCCTCGCGGCCCCTTGGCTCCCTCTCCTGGCTCCGGACGGATGGCTCGCCTAGGACTACGTAAACTTCGATGCATTATTTATTCATCCCAGAATTAATTCCCATCCAAGCGGTCCATTAAAGACACAGGGATCTTTGGTGATCGATCACCGGGCCAGGGCGGGGTCGCCCTGGCGGTCCCTCTGAGCTGCCCGGGCTCTAGACTCCGTGCACAGGAGGAGGGGCGGAGGGAAGGGGCGGGGCTCTGGAGGGCGGGGCGCCTCGGGATCGTCTGAAAGGGAGAGGCGCGAGGATGGGCTTGGCCATGAGGGCGTGGCGGTGTGTGTGTGGCGGGGAGCTAAGCCGGGAAGTGGGTGTCCGAGCCCGGGGATCTTCCCCACTAGCAGGCAGGTTCCAGGAGTCGCCGTGGTCCACGCGTGGAGCTCCCATCCTGTTGGGCGCCATCCTATAGGTGGCCACTGAGAGGCCGCCAGAAGGGCACAGGACTGTGGCTGCCCGGCCCGGGTCGGAGAGCGCTTCGGTACAAAAGGCTGACTCCTGCAGGCCCCGCCCCATAGGCCCAGCAATATTGGAAGGCAGGTACTTTTCAGAAGGAGCTGGTGGTCTCCAGAGGTCCAAATCCCGAGCGGCCCGGGCGAAGGCAGAGACCTATTGGGAATGCTGGCCATGGGTAAAGGGGCAGCACGGGTCTGGGCCCGCGCACAGAGCGTCTCAGAGCATTCACTGGGCTAACGAAGAAGATGAGCAGACTGCGAGGCACGTAGGCCCTGATCCCTTCCCTGAGGGCCAGGTCCGGGCAGGGTCAGGCTGAGACCGAGGCCACCCAAGAGCAGTGTGGACACCACAGAGCTGGAACTCCTAATGTTGACACCAGGGTCACAGGGTGAGCCCCGTGGCCTGTGACAATATCTTGAGCAATCAGGAAGCCTGTGTGAGTAATGCAGCCTGGCTGGTGCTCCAAGTCCCAGGCAAGACAGGAGTGTAGCCTGCTCACCCTTGTTTTGGTTAAGAAACCACCTCCAGGCCCCTTTCCTGTGCAGCTGTTTCCCCTAGTGACATTAAGTCACCAGGCTCACCGGCCTGCTCTTCTGGGGATGGGAGTTTGGAATGGACGAAACCACAGACTCTGGGCTCACACCCAGCAGTCAAGCTGGGAAAAGGCTGGAGCCTGGGGAAGGTGACCTGGGGGGCTGGGGCCACATCAGCTCCTTCCTCACTGCCCTCAGGCCTTGCACCCTGTTCCTCCCCCTGAAGGATCCTAGGGTCTATCTGGAAGGGATGTGGGAACTGTGGAAGGAGGGACAGGAGCGGGGCCAAAGTGGGACACAGTGACTTCCTGTAGAAACTTTTATTGGAAGGAGGTGCCCTTTTCCCTGACTTTTAAGTGGTTCAGGCCAAGGAAGGAGGGAGGTTGAGAGCTGGCCCTCTCCTTGGTCCTCACACAGGCTGCCCTTCCAGCCATGGCTCTGGGTCCAGCCTCCTCCCTCTCCTGCCTGGAATCTCTGGGCATTTCCCAAGAGCTGCTCTGGGGCAGGCACTGAGAGGTGAGGTGGGCACTAGGGAATGAGCTCTCTGGAAAGTGGACTTCCACCCACCAACCTCAGCTGGCCCGCCCCCAGGTGCCCTCACAACATGCTCTCCAGACATGATGGTGCATGCCTGTCACCCCGCACTGGAAAGCCAAGGCAGGAGGATCATAAGACACCACACAACAAATCAAAACAAAACAAAACAACAGGGGCTCCCCAGCCTGGCTTCACACTGGAAAGCTTTGATAACCAGTACCTGTGTCTCACCCTGTAGCTCTGAGGGACCAGTCCAGCATGTATGGTGGCCCTGGGGGTTTGAAAATCTCTACAGGCCCTCTATGAAGCCAGGGGTGAGAATATTGCTTCTGAAGATAGCTGCATATCCCTGGGCCCAGGACCATTGGAGGGAACCTTTGCCTGTTGCCACTCCAAGGAAGGTTTCTCATGAAGAGGTGCATCTGCTAATCAGTCTCCCAGTCAGAAAGAGAAGAGGGGCATGGTTTCTGAGGCCTAAGGGAGACAACTTCATTCCACCGAGGGCCACACAACACTGTTGTATAGACCATGCACTGCTTAAAAGTGTCCAGCAGAGGGGATGAGAAGGCTGGGTTTGGGCTTCACAGGCAAAGCCAAGGGTTCTAGCCTTGGGTGTGTGTGTGTGGGGGGGGGCAGGTTGCAGCCAGAAGCTGCCAGAGGACCAGAACTAGCCCTTCTGGTGCAGAGCTGGGAACAGTGCTCCCCTGACTCTGCAGTGCCTGTCCCCTGGTGTCTTCGCCCCAGCCCTTCACTGAAGGTCTTCGGGCAGCCCCCAGACTCTCTCCAGTTCCTCCTGTTCCTCCCAAGGGGTGTGCTGGATCAACCACCTGGCACCCATGGGCAAGAGACCTGACCTTTGTTTTCAGGTACTTTGCAAGCCAGAGATTTAAGGGAGATATCACTAGAAATTAAATTGCATTAATTTAGAATTAAATAAATTGTATTTCAAACACAGCCAACAGACTCTCAACTCCTCCTTATCTCCAACTCCATTTTATTATCTTGGTCCTTCTGGAGAACACTGTGTATGGGGCAAATACAGCTCTCTTCCCAGTACTACATCTGGTGACACCATGCTGGTGGTTTGTAATTGGCCATGCCAGGGTTAAACCAAGGAAATCAGCTAGGGAGTTCCTTGTAGGAGAAGGTTGAAACCACGCAGAGTGGCTAGGACCAAAAACATGGCTAGTGGCTGCCATCTTTCCATCTCCCTTGTCACTGTGCCCAAGGCCACAGGGACCTGCCACATGCTCTGGGATGCCAGGGAGCTGTCACCTGTCCTCTAAGCAGTGTGGGGCAGGAGGAGGGGAGGGTGCCACCAGCACAGCTGCCTGGGTACTGCTGGCCTCCCCTGTCTTTACTGGGCTTCAACAAGGAGGTGTGCCTGCAGTGAAGCTTCAGGGAAGGAGTAGATTTTGGGAGCTGATGAGTCAGTTTTGAGTCAGTTTTACATTGCTGAAAACCAAGGCTTCTCCCTGGTGAAAACAGCTGCTGCTGTGGAAAGGCTGGGATGGAACAGATGGAAAGAGCAGGAATTTCCCGGGCACCCTTGCACTCCCTCACATCTCTCCTGCGGCTGTCACATACCTCATCCCACACCTCTGGCAGATGGACACTGCTTGCCCTGGGCACCCCTGTCCCCTTCCCTACCAACATTCCTCCTTTTGCACCTGCAACACTCCCTGGTTTCTTTCTCCAAGGGAAGAGACAGTCAGTCTCCCCTCTAAGGACCTCCTTGTCACGGGGGAGTGGAACTCAGTTTTGGCTGAGCAATACCCAGTCCCTCCCTGATTTGGAGCAGCTCCCCATCTCCCTCTATGAGGCCATAAGGAACTGATCTGCTCTGTCCCCAGCAGGCAGGCAGATGTGACCATGTGACTGAGGCTTGGCCAGCCGCATGCCCTTGCCTGGATTTTGAATCTGGAGTGGACTTCACAGCTGGGTCAGGGACACTGTCCAGAGTAACATGGCACCCTGAGGTGTGGGAAGGTGTCCTACCCACATGCTGCCCACTGGCTCTTAGGACTGCTGGAACCACTGTCATTCCTGCCCCGGAGCCCGGCTCTCCAGAACCCCCAAGGGTGTTGTAAACTTCCAGTTAATTCCTGTCCTGGCTTTAGAGTTAGGGCTGCCTTTCTGTGACTCTCAGGCCCAGGATTCAATTTGAGGTCCATATTTTCATATCGCTCTTCTCTCTCAATTCCTCATCTTCCTGAATCAGTACTGAGGGCACCACCTTCCGCCACTTCGTCCTTCTCCCACTGAAGTCACTTCCTTCTCTGTCTCTTCCCTGCCATCAGCCTGATCACTGAACACCTTCCTTCCAGGCCCGGCCCTGGCCTCTCCAGCCTGCCATGCATTTCTGGTGTTGGTCAGGACTAATGGAGAGCTAAGCTTCCCCAGGGTGCTGCTGGGTGAGCCTCCTCCCTCTGACTGACACTCCTTACCCTCTCTCTTTTAAATTTCATCTTTAACTATTCCACAGCCTGTTCCTGCCTTGCTACCCACCTGTGGACTGCACAGACCACTATATCTGTCCTGTCTCCCGTGGCTCAGCTCCTAGGATTCCCCCTATCACAGTGGGGCTTCTCTGGGGAGCAGTTTCTCCTCACCAGGATGTAGTTCCTGTGATATTACCACTGCCTTGGGACTGAAACTATCTTTCTACAGTCAGGGATGAGCATCTATCTGCCAAGTTCCATGACCCTCAATATCACCCACACCACTCACAAAATAGATGCCCACAGATTCTGCCATCTCCTAAGGAGACGGTGACTTCATAGCTCCAGCTTCTCACACTCAGCCCTCCTCTGCAAGGACAGGCCCTGTTACTGCTTCAGTTGCTCTGCTTAGTTTCTGGGTCATTAGTGGAGACCAAGGAGAGGCCACTTAAGCCAATCCTAAATGGCCACTCTCGCTAGACCTTGGGACAGAGAAGATCTCATCTTGGCTTGTCCTCCTGGTCTGGTTCTACCCTCCATGGGACACCCATATAGGAATGTTGAGGAGAGAGCTGGATGTAAGTTTGTGTCATAAACTTTGACAGACCACTAGACAGATGCAAAAAAAGAAGAGAAGCCAAGACTAAACTCAGAACCTTGAACACTGGAAACTGGCTTGGAAGAGGGAGGGGGCTTGCTAAGGAGAGAGAGAGAACGTGACTGGGCAGGGGAGAAGCCAGGACAGTGAGTTGGGCTCACTCTGTGCAGGGCCTAGGAGAGGGTCAGAGATGGAGCAGGGGCCAGTGGTCAGTGGGCATGGCCCAGGAGAGATTTTCCAGAACTAACAGGAGTAGACGGACCCTGCCAGCCTGAGTGGGCTGGGACATTCTTGGTGAAGCCTAATGGCAGCGGTATCATGGACCACACATTCCCCAAGTACCTCTGTAAACAAAGCAAACCAATTCGCCAAACTAAAAATGCTGAGTAGGACATTCAAGATTCGTGTTTTAAAATAAATAGGTGAGGCATGAAATCAGTGAAACGGCAGAGTAAGAAATTTCACATGTCTGTGTCTCTGACAACGAAAAGTGCCCCAAACTGGCAAATCAACATTGGAGGACTTTAGAAGTTAACCAAAAACCCAAATCAACCAGGGGAATCTTTAATCAGGGAAACTCAGCTGATGAATCAGCTTAACGATGTTTGCCTTTAAGGCAACATGAAAATAATGCATATTCAATAGAAAATAATACACATTCTGAACTATGGTCTCTCCCCAGGCTGACGATACGCTGTGTCATGTCTCTGGCAACACCAGGTGAGGCAGCAAGCTACAGCTCCTGACCAGCCCAAGGGTTGCGGGGGAAGAGATGGAGGCTATTCTGGGGTGCTGTTTTGCTCAGCTGAGCTTGGTGTCAGGGCAGTGACGTGTGTGGTGCAGTTTGGACCTCTGCTGTCCTCAGCTTATGATGGCACATAGGGCCATAACCCACTGTTGGGGACAAGCATCTGTGTGCCGAATTGTACCCCACATTAGAGTGGGCATGTGGCCAGTAACCTCCCGCCTTTGGCAAATACCACTTCCCTGTTCAGAGCCTTGTAGAGTTCACCAGGCAAGGTCTAGATGCAATGGAGTTGGGACAGAAAGGGGAGGCTACTTCAGAGGAAGTGAGACCAGGACACATTCCTGTGCCCCACACCCAGAAAGGGTAGCATTTGCTCTTTAGGGTGCACCAAGCACCAGTGCCAAGGGGACCTGGCTGTCAACACTCTGCAGATGCATATGTTCTTCTAAGCCTCTGTAGTCTGATCGAAACATTTTGGTTTCTATTAAGTCACAGAACACAGTGATATCACCCACAGTACTTGGGCTCTGGAATCGAACTGTCTTGGGATCAGAATCTGGCACCATTGTGTCCTAGACAAATCATTTCATCTTTTGGTGGCTCAGTTATCTCAGCTGTCACAATGGGCCCCTTGAAAGGGTGTCCTGGAGATCAGGAATTTAAATATGTTGCACAATGCTTAGTACATCCATAAAATATAGACAAGTGGCTTCCTGCACACTGGTCCTTGTAAGACAACTGGAGGAGCTAGCCCCCAATTTCTGAGAGCCCTAAGGTAAGGAAAAAGGGGCTGGAGATGAAGTTCTGTGGTGGAGTGTTTGCCTAGCGAGTGAGGCCCTGAGTGCAATCCCCAGCACCACAAAAAAGTTACAATTAAAGTAGTGAGAGGGGAGGGGGACACAGGCATGAGCTGAGCTCCCATCACCTGCTGGGGAGAGGTAGTCCTGCCTCACTCACCCTATACACAATGCTTAGTCTCAGAATATTTTACACTGGGCATTAATAAAGTCAAATCAACACACCTGCTTCTTTAAATAACAAAATGTCCCTGGTTCTAGTTCAGCTACTGGTCAACTGTGCATGGCCTTCCTGGGCACCTGGGGCAGGAGGAGCAGAGCTTGAGTGGACCACCCTTGGTCTGACCATGTTGTACCTTGCAACCTTGACACCTGACCTCATTTTCCTTCCCTATGCACGGGGAACTGTGTAACACATAAGGTTTTGGCAGAGGTGGCTGACCACTCCTGTCCCTGCCACTTGCCCATGTGGTCACCCCAGGGTGCAAACCGTCCCAGGGTGGCAATTTGTAAAAGAATCATGAAGAATACTTCAGGGTTGGAACCCAGGAAACCTGAGTTCAAAGCCTTGGCCTGCCTGTGCTAGCTCTGGGAACATGGGCCAGTCATTAACTTCTCTGGCCTTCAGCTTCCTCACATATAAAACAGGGTTGAGAGCCACCTTATGGGGCAGTGAGGTCATGAAGAAGGCCTGTATGTCCCTTGCAGCAGGGATGGGTATTCATGTCGTTAAATCCCACTTGTGGACCAGGTTGTGTGTGCTGGGGAATCTCAAATACCTTACTTTTACAGGTGCCTAGCTGGCAGACCTTGCCTGGTCCCCTCTGGGGGGACTGCTTGGCCCAAGTGGTTGTCTGGCAGGGAGCTTGGCCTTCAGAAATGTTGCTACCTCTCTGCTGCCCCCCGGTGGCAGATTGAGCAAAGATGGAGGCCTGGAGTGGCAGAAAGAAACAGTGGTGGTAGCAGTTTTGGCTCCTGCTCTGCTATCTTCACTCTCCTACTGGGTTCTCAAGAAAAGATGTCACCCGTATCCACTCTATGTCTCCAGGTCCCTTAGGACTGTCTTAAGTCGAGACATGAGTCATGCGCAACGGACTTGTAATGGTTCTTTGGCTGGAGTTTGGAATCGGCGGTGACATGGAAAGGTAGACTGAATGACAGACCCCACTTAGGGGTCCGGGCTGGGGGCCACTGTTCCCCTTTAGAACCCTTGGAAGGGAAGGGGTGACCCATATGCCACCTGGGCCCCTCCCTGCTCAGCTGCTGTCAGAGTGGGCCTGGGGTTGGCACCAGAACTGCCCCAGGAGAGTGTCCTCAGGGAGGGGCACAGTCCAAAGAGGAACTTGGCCCACAGTGTCCTGTGACTCACTTGCTGTCACACTTCTGCAGGGGCAGTCAAATCAGTCCCAAAATATCACTTCCTGAGACGACCGGTGGTTAGAATGGGTTTTTCTTCCTTCCATGTGCAATACTGTGTGTGTGTGTGTGTGTGTTTTCTGTGATTCAGCTTGACTCATATCTTGTGGTCACACATGGCCTCCACCCCCAGCACAGCCACTGGCCCTATCCAGGCTTCTGCCCTCTCTTCTTTAGAATGGGGTCATGAATACCACCTGGTCAGGTCAGCGCTTGGTCTGAACACTTTAGACCCCATCTAGCCTGGAAGCTCCTCATTTCCCTCAGTGGTTCCATTTTCTCACTTGGGAAATGCAGGAACTGGCCTGGAAACCCCACGGTATCTTTCAAGTATGAGAGAACAGGCCTGGATCCACACACAGACAGCTACACTGAGCCAACCTGTGGGAAGGACTCATGTCACCGAGAGAGTCAGGGTGGTTAGGGTGAAGGGGTCTCACTGTTAAGACCCTAATGTGGCATCTGTTCTTTTCAAAGGTTGGGGTTTCTGTGAAACCAGTTCTCTCCATGGTGACACTCCTACCTGGTGACTATTAGACCCATCTGGTATCCAGTGTCATGGCCTTAACTTGAGCTTACTGCAAATGTTACACATGCACTTATGAAGCCAGTTCATGAGCTGCAGTGCTGCATAATGGGGACAGGGCTATAGTGGTGTGACTATAGTGTGAGGAGACCAAGACAGACAGAACTGGATTCAAGTCCTGCCACACCTAACTCCTTTAGCTGCACTCGGTCATTCAGTTAGATGGGTGTGAGTGATGTTGTAAGACTTGAATGAGCTAAAGTGACTCCATGCTAATAGGCCAGAGACTGTGCTTCTTCATATGCTAATTGCTAACTTGGTTAACAGCCTGCCCAGGGGCAAATGGTATGACAAAAGTTGACCATAGAACATTTCCTGCATAAGATAAGCAGTGTGTTTGGAATCTTGTCCTCTGGCAGTTCTGTGAATGCCCTGATTTTTTGTTTAGAAAAACCCTATAAAAAGGACCTCAGCCCCTGAGCAGTTTCCTCTCTGAGCTACTTGGCTCCCGTAGTGCATCCTGGCCAGATTAATAAAGGTCTTTTTACCATCTAGCCTGGTGTGTTCCTTCCTGGGTTACTCATTCCTCTGTTGAGCTCCCAGAGCCTCACTGAGCTATAGGTCCCAGCATCGTGGAGGCCCTTTTGGCTGTTCACGGCTTTCAGAAGTAAGGCCCTGGGTCTTGCTTCCGGAGCCATCCTTGGGCTATAGGACTCAGCATTGTGGAGGCCTTTCGGCTGTTCACACTCCGTGGAGTGGAAGTGAGATTAGCATTGTGGAGGCCTTTCGGCTGTTCACACTCCGTGGAGTGGAAGTGAGACTTTAGGTCTTACAATGTCATGATCATACCCAGCTCAGATTATTGTTCAAACAAGGTACCTGTGACAGGGAAGCTGAATTGTCAACTTGATTGGTTTGGGTGCTGTCTAGGGATTAGTAAAGCACACTCCGGGTATCTCTGAGTGGGTCATGGAGTGACCCTGGGTGTTATACCTGATATCTCTCCCCTTCCTCTCTGGTGCTTTTCCTCTGTTCTGCTTCTGGCTATCATGAACTAAGCAGCTTTGTTCTACCAAGCCATCCTGCCACGTTCTCTCTGGAGCCAGAACTCTGAGACCATGAGACAAATTAAATTCTCCTTTACGTTTCTAGTGTCAAGTATTTTGTACCAGTAACAGAAAAGCTGATTAATACAGTATGCATAAGAATTCCCTGGCACACAGAACCTGGTCCATAGACATGATTTAACAACAACCTAAATACTCATCCCTGCTATTAGGGTTGAGTAAAAGGGCAGGAGATTATTGTCACTGACAACTTCCTCTACGACCTCACAGCCTGGGGAAGTGGGTCTCATCCCTGTTTTACATATGAGCAAGCTGAGGCTCTGAGAAGACTGGCCCAGGGCTGCTTACTTTGCATTCTTACTGGGAAGCCTGTTCTTAAAGCACCTTCTGCTTCTCGCAGGACTGAAGTGGTGGTCTCCTGCCCTTTGTGAAGGAGAGCCTCATGCACACCTGCTCCACTGGGCCTTTTCTTCCAGTTGGGGACAGACTTTAGAGAGGGAAAATCTGGTGGTGTGTCAGCTTCGGGGATCCATAGTGGTGGCCTCTGCATTCCCTGCCACACCCAGGCCCTGGAGCCCCAACACTGGAGCACGTTCACTCCCACAGCCTGCCATGCCTTCACTGCCCAGAGCAGAAAGTGCTTCCCCAAATGCTAAGCTCCTTTTAGGCAACCTAGCCCAACAGACTAGAGCAAATAAGCTTCCAATTCTTAGAAGCAGTCATATCCCTTCTTTGGCAGACTGACTGCAAAAATCTTCCAGATGTGGTGGCACTTACCCGTAATCCCAGCACTCTGGTGGCAGAGGCAGGAGGATTATAAAATAGAGCCCAACTTGGGCAACTTGGCACGAGCCTCTGTTTCAAAATCAAAAATAAACAATGGCTGAGGATGTAGCTCATGAAGGCCCTGGGTTCAATCCCTAGTACTGCAAACAAAACAAAAATCTTCCAAATTGCTGACATCCCTCTGCTTCCTGAGACACATGGCCATATTAAACCCATTTTTACCCCCACTGACAGCTGGGAGGCACTGCACACCGAAGCAAGGCCGACTCACCACCGGCCCCAGCAGACATGCCAGCTCACAGGCCTCAACGCCAGAACACTTTACCTTTTGAGTTTCAATGCTGGTTTGTGATGGTGATACAGTTAGAGAGACACAGGGACAGAGATCAAACGCTCAGGCCCTTAACTTATTGTTCATTAAAAGCACGATTTGTGCTTACTTTTGAGGCAGTCAGAACGTTGAAAGGGGCTTTTGCTTTAAAAAAAAAATGACTTCATTAGGGCCCACAGATGCCCATTAGGTGAGTAAAAACAGGCAAAGCTGGACCTTTGCTTATTACCTTAAATTTAAACTGCTCAGCTCTGCACATAGGCATGTTTATCACTTAGAGTGTGGGCAAAAGGCAGATTAGCTCTGTATTTACATAACTTATCTCATCCGCCTTTAAAATGGAGGACCCAGAGATAAGAGATTTACAGAGACATTTCACTAGTCAGGAGTTTGAGCCCAAAGTCGCCTGTCATTGTCCTCAACCTGTGGTCACCTGGATTCCACAGAGCCTCCATCAGACTGAGACTGCCCCACACAGAGATAATGGTCTCAGAAAGCCAGAATCATCCCCTCAAGCAGCCAGGACTGTCCAGAGTCATTCTGCAACCAGCCCTGAGATAACCATCAGCCAGATGTCAGCCCACCTCAGCAAATCCCTAAAACCTGGCCCTGTTCTTCTCTGAATGGATCTTCATTAAGCGGTGTTCCCATCCGCTCCTCAAGCTGAAGTCCCTTGGCTGTTTGCTATCTAGCTCTGCCTCTCAGTGACTCATCCTGAAATGTTTCTCTGTGATGAGGAGCCACAGAGTGTGTGGGAAGGGGAGTTGAGGCCTTCATTTCCTCTTTGGGGGACCTCTTTGGTGATAATTCTGCATTCGCTAACCCTATCTCCTTCTACATTGGATCTGGATCCAGTTGTAATAGAGACTCCCCAGCAGGGACTTGTTGGCTGTGTTGCATGGGCTGACTCCAGCCTGCAAGCCCAGCATGTGGACCAGACACGGTGCTGGTGGGCCAGAGGTGGGGTCTGACTCTGTTTTCCCCTGGCCCTAAGCCTCTGGGTCTCATCTGGAATCATGATGACCCCTATGTCTCAGTGTCACTGTGAGGACTTGAACAGAGCAGATGGTGTCCAGATGGACCCGAAACCCTACAGCCTTCACTCAGTGGTGGCTGCTGAGAGGGGCCACAAGTGACACTTGGGAAATCTTTGGTTTTGGAGCTGGAGCCCTGGCTGAGGTCCCAAACCCATGGTATCATCACCAGAGCTTCCTGGAAGGCGGAAGATATTCCACTCCCCCTCCTGGGTGTATTTGCACATAACTGAGGCTTCAAGGGCCCACTGGGAGGCACTGGATGTGGAGTTCTGTCATCAAAAGCCATGAATTTGACCCACCAGGTACAGAAGACTCAACGATGGGGCTTGGGTGCTTCAGTATTGGGACCCCCAGAGCAGTGATGCTCCATCCTCCCCGTGTCCTGCCCTTACCATCTCTTCTATCTGGTCTTCCTGAGTTGCATTCTGTGAGTCATTCTAGTGGATGACTGAAACGGAGATGGGGGTCAGTGCCCCTGAAGGTCAGGCAGAAGTGTGGCAGCCTGGAAGCCCACTGGCAGCAAGTGTCTGCAGTGGGACGGTGTGACTGCCCAGCTCCTGTCAATTTTCAATATGGAGATACATCAGAGAACTAGGATTAGATGTTCCATCTGACCCAGCCATCCCTCTGCTGGGTATCTTTCCAAAAGAACTAAAAGAATCATTTCAGAGTGGTGTATGCATGCCCATGTTTATAGCGGCACAGTTTGTAATAGCTAAAACTTGGAAACAGTCCATTTGCCCATCAGTTGGAGACTGGATAAAGAAGATGTGGTTTTTCTACAAAATGGAATCCTAGTCAGCCATAAAGAATGAGAACTTAGTCATTCATAGGAAAATGGATACATATTGAGGATATACTCAAGTGAAATAAATGTCACACATGTAAATAACAAATAGTTTCTCTGGTGTGAAAAACTGTACATAATTGTACATAAGATCCTAATGTACATAAGATCCTAATGGTATAATTGACAATGTGAAATAGGAAGAAAAGGGCTAAACATGTGGGGGAAGTGGGAATGGTAGGGGAGAGGAAATAAGGGAGAAGAAAAAATATGAGAAAGTGAAAAAATGGAAATAAAGTTTTTGTAAATAGGGAAGGGAGGAGGGGGTGAAGGGAGGGCAAGGGTACGGGGAAAAATGAGAACCAAGACCCGTCATGTAAAGGTACAAGATCCCAATGATGGAAGACAGCTTGTGAATATGTGTCCTCTTCAGAGGTAGGCCCTCGAAGATGGGGCTGCCTCCTTTCCCTCTGAACTGGACAGAGAGGGCTCTCTGTGGGGACCAGGAGCCCAGAGGAAGGGGTCCCTCTGTCCTCTGCAGAGGGCTCTGTCTGCACTCGGGGCCCTGCCCTGCCTGAGGAATCCATCTTGATGGGAAGGTAGGAATATCTGGACTCACAGAATGAGGCAGTGGGCATAGCTGGCAGCAGTGACCAACATCTGGTCTCCTATTCTTCCTTGGAGTAGTCCAGTTTGAGGGCATGGGGTGACATAGCCACCTGTGCTTAGGACAGCACTGCCTTCCCAGTGCTGTGCCCACATGGCCAGGAGCATGTGGTACTGGGGCAGGGGCACAGTGTCTGCACTTGGCAAATGTCACAGCCCTTACTTTGGCAGTCAGCATTTGCTGAGCCAGGTACCACTGTCCTAGGTGTCACATGTGGCTACCCAGAGATGCTCTCAGAGGCAGTGAGGAACATGTGCAAGGGTGCCTCAGCCTCCACCTGCCAAGCTGTTACACCAGGTGGCCCCACCTCTTCCCACAGAGAGGCTGGCCCAGGTGTCCACCCCCTGCCCTGCATGATGCAGCTGACTGTGCTTTGTTGGCTCTGCCCTGTACTCTGAGACCCCAAACCAAAGCACAGGTCCAGAAATCTGCTTTGGGGAATAGATGCTTCTTGGTGACTCTGCTTCCAGTTGTCCACATGGCCTCTGGGATCATTTTTGCTACGGGCATAGGATGTGGGGCAGTGGGACTGCTTCTGGAGGAAAAGGATGAAGCTTGCCGTCCCAGCCATAAATCCAGGCAGCCTGTGCCAAGAGAGGGTGCCATCCACTGGATGATGACCCCGGACCCCCAGGGCTCTTGGGTGTGAGGAAGGAAGCTCACTTGCTACATTATTTGTAATGGTAAAGTATGATAAAAAACACAGTGAATGCTGTTGCTGAGTGCTGTCTAACGGAAAAGAAGGCTCATAGACAACACTGTATGTTATCATCCACCTTATTCACTGGATCTGACACCCTGTGATTTCTGGCTCTTCCCTAAAGTCAAAATGACCACGAAAGGGAAATGTTTTGAATTGATTCAGGACATCAAGACAGCTACAACAGCACAACCCAAAACATTCAGGACAGAGGACTCCAGAGCAGCTGCAGAAAGTGGCAACAACAATGGGATGAGTGTTTAAAGTGAGGGGGAGGATTTTGAAGGCAACTAATGGCAGTCTTCTATTGCAAAACTATTTAAAAAACATTCACTGTATTTTTTGGTCACACCTCGCATCACCCAGAGAAGACCAAAAAGTGAGCAAGTGGTGGAATCGGGATCTATACCATGACCTGGCTTTTTCTAAAGACAGATTTTATCATTTCAAAGCTGGCAAGATAAAGTCAGTAGCAGGGTGATGCAGGCTGGCTTTCCCTGTGGATTATCCATGAGGGAATCTTGTCAGCTGCCATCCTCAGAAGAAGACTTGCATGTGACCAGGCACTGGGTTATGCCCAGGGGCCTGGGAGGAGTGGAAGCAGAATCTGGGCAGAAGGAAGGACCTTGTCTTAACTGAGCTCTGGGCCTAATGGTCTGCAGGGCAGTCGTGGAAGGCATCGAGGGCATCTGCGTCTCTCTATCCATCCTTACCTTCTTCCCAGGTCACCAGGATGCTTCCTGCCACCTTTGTTTCTATGATAACTGGTCCTGCATTTGTGACAGCTAAACTATTGGGAGAAACCACTCTGAAGCCCTAGCCTAGCCATGCTAAAGGTGATGATGGGTATGTGCAGATCTTGGGATGAGGCCCAGGGGTGCAGTCATCATCCTAAACAAAGAAGTAGAGATGGGTCCATTTGGGTTGGGGCTAAGTCTGCCTCTGTCACTCAACAGCCCTGTGCCCTGCAGTCAGTGAACTTCCTGTCCTCTACTCCCTTATCCCACGCCCAGGGAAGCCCTCTCTAGCCAGCAGAGCTGGGCACTTGAATGAGCCCACAGGAGGGCAAGCCTGCGGTTCCCATCCCACGGCTTCCTGGGGTCGTGTTTCTCCAAGCTCGGCAGGGCCAGGAATCACCCAGAAGGCTGGTTCTTTGGGAACAGCTGCTGACTCAGCCCTGACTTGGTCTAGCTGTGGGCAGTAGGCAGTGCATCTGCTGAGAGTGCTGCCTGGCCTCTTCCTGGGCCCAGGCTCTTCACTGCTTGCCAGCAAAGCAGGTGCTGAGCCGCAATCCCTCAAGATCAGAGGTTAAAACCCCAATCTCAGGACCTCTGGATGTGGCTGCATTTGGAGATCTAAATGTTAAGTGTTAAACCATACAATGTCTATTTATTTATTCATTCATTTTTGGTTGTTTTTGGGCCAGGGTCTCACTATGTAGTTGAGACTGACCCGGAACTCACTATGTAGTCCAGGCTGGTCTCCAACTCACAGCAATCCTCCTGCCTCAGCCTCCTGAGTGCTGGGATTATAAGCTTGTGCCACCATGCCCCGCTACAATTTCTAGAAGAAAAGACAAAATGTTTATAATTTGGGGTTATGCAAAAAGTCTTAAATACTACATCCAAGTTATGATTTACAAAAGAAAAAATACATAAACTGTATATCACCAAAATTAAAATTTTGTATTTCAAATAGCAAGTGGAATATTAAGAAAATGAATAGGCAGGTATTGGCACCACTGAGCTAAATCCTCAGCCCCAGGGACACATGCTTCTGATACATACGAAAACATGAGCAGACCTTAAACACCTCAGGCCATGTGAACGAAGCCTGATTTGAAAGACTAGTCAGCATGAGATAAATGGGTACTCTATAAATGGGTACAAAAGCAGTTTTGGGGGACCACAGAAATGTTCTAAAACCGGATTACCACTATAGTTCTATAAATTTATTAAATTTCCTAAAAACCATTGATTCATGCACTCAGATTGCATGAATTTTATATTAAAATTTACACACCAATTAAGCTGCTACATTGATAAGCTGAGAATACTATAGTAACCGCTATGTGTTGGATCTTGACTGTCTCCTAAGGGTCACATGTTTAAAGGCTGGGTCCCAAGGGAGCACCGTTGAAAGGTGCTGAGAAGGGAGCAGATTGTGCTCGCTTCTTCCTCTCGTTCTCTTCCTGGCCACAAGGTGAGCATTTTGTATACTGCATGGTGCACGGCCTTTCCACCAGCCCAAAGCAACAGTACCAATGGCTCATGGGTAAGCATGAGAACTTGGAGAAATAAGAAACCCTCTTTGGTTATAAGTTCCTGATGTCAGGTGTTTCATTATAGTGATGGAGAGGTGACTGTCACAGTCACAAGCATTATGCAGAAATGTGAATCAGGAAGAAACATAGGAATGTAGGGTTGGAGTAGCAGTGGGGTAGCAGTTATGGCTGTGGTCACTGGTGCCACCATCCTGTCCACCTGGACATGTGCTGGGCCTGTACCCTTGTGGGTAGTTGGGGCAGTGATTGTCATGAGTCACAGTTGTGCGTAGAGTGTGACATGTGCCGCTCCAGGCTGGGGATTTCTCTGCTGGTCTGAGACCCTCCAGAGCTCAGCCTTGGGCCTCCAGCCTGGTGGACATGGGCTCTGAGCCTGGCTCTCCATCAGTTGGGGACTTTGAGTCACTGGGATGGACAGGATGCAGCCCCTCACCCTGCCTAGTTGACCCGAGACAGGTGACTGTGTGACCTGTTCCGTTCTCCCAGCCTTGGCAAAAGGGGGCATAGGGCAAACATGCTCAGGAGGTGAATTTGTGAGCCAGGCGGCTGTCTGGGGAGCTGGTCCAGAGTTAGGCAGCGGACCCACAAACCTGGCACATCCAGCCAGTGTCAGGAGACTAGTGTGGCTGGCATTGAGCTTGAGGAACCAGGCAGGAAGTGATGTGCGAGCCCTGAGGGCTGTGTGGAGGAGGCCAGCAAGAACAGTGGAGAAACAGTGAGTGGCACAGGAGCCTGCAGGGAGGTACGGAGTGAGAGACGGGTCAAGAGGATCTCAAGTTTGAGCTCAGCCTAGGTAACTTTGCTACCAAGTGAGACTGTCACAAAATAAAAAAGTTAAAAAGGGCAGAGGATGTTGCAGTGGGAAGGCCCTGGTTTCAATCTCCAGGGTGGCAAAAACCTTAAAAAAAAAAAAAAAAAAGAATCCAGACACGGGATGGCATCACGCCCTGCTGCCATGCCATTCTTCTGTGTACAACTGTGATCAGATCAGATCAGTCCTGTTTGTAACTCTCCATTGCTCCCTACTGACTATGAGAAAGAACCCAGGATTCCCAACATGCCACCCACTTACCTTCTCTCTCTTAGTCCCCTTCCCTCTGCTTCCGGTCCCCTCCCCTGGATATCCAGCTCCCCAGGACAGAGTCTTGCCTCCCTGCCTTGGCCATCCCACCTTGAGCAGCAGTGAGGGACAGGGCACAGGGCAGGCTGTGACAGGTGTCCCTGTTCCAAGCTGCCCCTGCCTTGGTCCTGAAGTTGGATTGTGGCCAGGGGCTTGGGAGCTGTAGGAGTGTCTGGATTTGGAGTGGCCCTCTACTCTTTTGGAGAATGGGCCAAGGCTACTGGTGTTCATACCAGGAGGACTCAGCCATGCAATGGCTCCTTGTGTGTGTGGGGGTGTTTGCCCAGGACAGCCAGCCACAGGGAGAAGCCACCATTTTGGGGAGAGAGTCAGAGAGATCAGTGGCTATAAGATCGGGGAGCTGGTGAGAAAAGATGGTGCATTGAGTATGAAGTGGCAGGACAATTCCTGGGGAAAACTGAGATTGGTTCCACAGTGAGAGAGCCATGGGTGGTGCCATTGCTGTGTGTTTTAGCACAGCCCATGAATGAGGGACCTGGCTGGCATTTGGCTTCCTGGTAGAAGGACAGTTCTGGAAGTTTCTTGACTTGGCACAACTGTGGGCAAAGTGACGGAGTGAGGTACCACAGTACAATTTAGTCCCCAAGAACCTTCTGTTCACCTTCAACTCCCCGAAAATATCAAAGACAAAGTCTAGATTCCCCACAGATCACTTCAGCTGATAGCAAAAGAGGGAAAGGGAGAGGGAGAGAGAGAGAAGGGGTCACCCATGAGACCAAGGATGGGGGAAAAGCTGCCTCTCCTAGCCTGGCTGGCTCCCTTTCCCTCTGCAGACCTTCCTGACCTGGCATCGCTATTTTTATGATGCTGCCAAAGTGTTTGAGACCAGATGATCCTTACACATTAATCCAGCTAAGAGGAATGATGTACAGATACATACTGTAGTGTGGATGAGTTTCAAAATCATTCGGCTAACTGAAAACCATGAGGCACAAGGAGATACATACTGCCTGATTCGACAGATAAGAAGGCAGAGTCGGAAGGCGGATCCATGGGTGCCAGGTGGAGGGAGGAACAATTGCTCACTGGGGACAAAGGCGGGAGGTGAGGATGTTCCCCAACTAGATAGAGGCGGCGCTCACATAACACTGAGAATGGACGAATTCCACTGAAGTGCATATTTCAGAGTGATTCATTTTATGTTATGTGACTTTCACTGCAATACAAAACTGCTTCCTGGCCCTCGCTCCGCAGCAGGCTCAGCTGGAACCCACCCAAGCCCATTCAGCTCGAATCTTCAAGGAGAAGCCTGGGGAATTTCCGCAGCTCCTCAGTGATCCCGGTAGGGAGCAGAGACCTATTCCTTCTCCTGCCCCATGCCAGCTGTGCTGTGCTCACGCACCATCACCAGAGGACTGAACCAGCCAGCACCGGCCGTCCTGCCTGCGACTCGGTCACATCTCAGCCAGCACCTGCCGCGCTCCAGCTGCACAGCACTCACTTCTCACAGTCACCTCCCAGTCACTCACTGGTGCCCTGACCCTTCCTCCTTGTAGCTCAAACAACTGCTCAGCTGCACGATTTCCAAGCAGGGATGCAGCAGCCCCTGGACCCTCAGCCCTCCCCTCGAAGCCCCAGCCTCCCACCCCAGTAGTGGGCAGAAGCTGCAACAACTGAGTGTCTTCAGAGCCCAGTGCCCCTGGGGGCATGGCGGGGGGGGGGCGCCTGTTTTGTGTAGACCCAGAGCAGCTGCCCCAGTTCAGGGGTGAGTGCTGGGCACCAGCCAGCACCCAGGAGCTGAAGTGGGTGGGACCCTGACCCCGGATGCTGCTATCGAGGGGCCTCTTTTGGCAACCATGGATGACCCCATGGCCAAGGAAAAAGTCAAGCATGAAGGCAAAGAAAATAAGGTTCTTACTGAAGTATCTGGCCGCGAAGGTTCTCCTTCTGCTGGAAGCAGTCGGCAGCATAACGGAGCTGGCAGTGTGCACAGTTTTCTTCTATATCGTTTTTATAAAAGCGCCAACCACATCCTCAAGCAGACAAGCTAATTCCTGTTTTCCAGTAACAGGAGATCAACATCTATAGAAAAGAAATATATTTAGAATGCCCTTTATCTGGTGTTTTCTTGGATTTCAAGTAAGAAACCTACTAGAGGAAAGAGTGCCTGACAGAAAGTGTGCCCAGGAACTTGGGATGGCCTTGGAGACACTGAGGGGCTTTGGGGAAGTCACTAGTTCCTCATATCTGTAAAATGGGAACAATACTGACAGCCACTGTTCACAGCAAACAGATGCTGCTGTCAGTGGAAGGGAGAGGCTTGGCCAGTGGCAAAGTCTGCAGCTCTCCTATGCTGTTAGGCTCTCCCCACTCCAACTGGCTGGTTTGGGTTTATCTAGGGTGATATGTTTCCAGAAAACCTGGAAAACAGCAGAGTGCCATGCTGCCTCCAGTTTGCATTTGGAACCTCCTCTGGGGTACAACAGCCCTGTGAAAAGGACAGCAGGACATGGTCTCCTGCATGGGTGCAGGGTAAAGCCAGGGGGAGCCTCTGCCCAGCACTGGGCGGCACCTGCACCTCCATACCTAATATTTAGCATTATCACAGCAAAAGTTACTGTCATGGGAAATCAAAAAGCAAAATCTCAGCTGTGAAATAGCCAGGTGACATTTATGCAGTCATCATCACCAACAGTATCCTGGAACTATAAGGTGAGGCCCCTCAAGAGATAGGTCCAGTGTCACCATGTAGATACATACGGTGTCTGCAAAGACCAAGCAGCTCCTGGGAAGACATGCCCCATACACTTCCTGCTCCTACCTCCCCGCCTTTGCTGTACTAAGCCTAAAACCACCACTGTCAGAAAGACACAATAAATTGCTACTGCTTTAAAGACAGAACAAGCAGAGCCAGCACTCAGCATGGTGGCTCCTTCTGGCTTGGGTGGGGGGCAGGGATTATGTGGGTGTCACAATCGCAGGAGGGTGGAGCAGGCTACAGGCTGCTGGATAGGGCTCAGTGGCTGTCTTGGGGCCATGTCTTCTTGGCCCAGGCCTTGAGGGTCTCTGGACAGCTCCTGCCTAGAGGACTCTGGCAAGCAGAGGGGATGGGGCCAGCCTGTGCCTATGGGGAATGACCCAGGGCCACCAGAAGCAGAAGGCAGCAGTGTGCTAAGTGCTACTTCTAGAAGGGCCCAGTTCGAGAAGCCAGGCTGTCCAACATGCAGCACATGGAGAAACCCAGAAATGGAAGGCAAAGACTAGGCTGAGTAGAAAGCCAGAGGACCCAAATATCAGTCCAGAACTTTGGAGGTGGGACAGATGCAAAGAGCCAAGTCCCTATGTTCCTTAAGCACCAGGGCTGGGAGGGCCATGGGGAGTACTAGGGAGTGGGGGAGGATGCAGTGCTGTGATGCCATGACCCCGAGTGCCAGGAGGGTTAGAATTAATAATCCAGCTTCAAGGTTAGGTTTTCCCCTTTTCTAGTGCAAACTGAAGCATGAGTCAGATTTAGCAAATAAAAATACAGCATGCCCAGCTAATTTTATGGGACAAGTATGTTCCAAATAATGGCTGGATATACTCTCTGCTACAGAGGCACCCTTCTGTCATCTGAAGTACTGTTCAGGTTTAGTGGTGGGGGAGCCCTGGGTTTTTTGTGGCAAACTCACACCTTCTGAGTACCTATTTTCTCTTTGGTCAAGAGAGTATACAGGCGAGGATCTTCCAGTTGTGGAAAATAAACAAACAAAAAGCCAGCTAAAGTTGACTTCAAAGATAAGAGGGCATTTATTAACTTTTAGCAGGAAAGCCCTCCCTCATAACATCCAGGCTTCAAGCATCCCCAGTTACAGCAGTTTAACTCTGTCTGTAACTCTGTGTTTCTTTTATAGTTCTCTGGTTTACTTCTGAGATGGTTGCTTCATTCCCAACAAAGTCCATCCATCCATCCATCCATCCATCCATCCATCCATCCATCCATCCATCTATCCATCCTTTCAATCATCTATCCAGTTTTTCAGTACAGGGGTAGAATCTAGGAGTGCTCTACCACAGAGCTATATCCTGAGTCAATTAAAAACTTTTTTTATTTTGAGATGGTCTTGCTATGTTGATCAGACTGGCCTCAACTTGCGATCTTCCTGCCTGTCTCCTGAGTGGGTGGGATTACAGATTTGGGGGATTTCTCTAATTTTTAAAAATGCTCTCTTCTGTCCAGCAGGAAGAGAGAGCCTATCTCTTAGGGTCTATCACAGAAGTGCCAGGGAGCTGCTCCTTCTACACACCACCCAGGTTTTCTGGCCTCCTGGCCAATTTGGGCCACTAACTGACCACCCCCAGAAGCCATCCAGGAGAATGCTGTATTGGGATTCACTGATTGGCCAAAGCCAACCCATCTCTCCTGGAGTTGGTAGGCTGGCATGGGAAAGAAATGGGTGCAATGTGCCAGGGGAAAGGGCTCTGACCTACAGTGCCCCTGTGGGGTCGCCGTGGGAAGGCAACTTCAGGAGGAGAGGGGGCAAAAGACCCACCCGCCTCCCCTCACCCACCTTTCTCTGCAGCAGGGTCAGGAGCAGTTTTCAGGCCTGGTAGCTGTGAAGGGCGGTGGAGGGAGCTGGGCTCTCTGAGGGATGACTCAGCCCTGACCACACCACAGCTGCTTGCCCATTTAGTGCTGCGCGACCCGGTCTTCCTGGACCCAGTCTGATACCTCGTGCCCCGCCTCAGCCCACCTGCAGACCTTATTAATACAATAGCCTGCTCTTGTTAGGCGCCAACTGTGTGCCAAGGGCATTAACCCGGCTCCTGCCAGTGCCCTGAGGAGCACAGGACAGTGACACTGTGGGTTTGCCTGGTGGCACAGGCCAACGTGGCCATTGGAAAGGGTCTTCAGGTGCACATACCTGCGAAGGCTGGCCAGGTGCGCGCCTGGAGGAGAGAACGGGTTCTGCTCACCTGGGCCTGGGTCCTGCCTGTCTGCTGGGCAGCGGCTGTCGGGACCGTCGGCCCGGGACAGCTTGTGCGTCTTGGCCACTCTTCTCTCCCGGCTCCGGCCCCAGGCTTGAGCGCGCTGGCAGGCGCGGGGGACACGGCCTGGCGTGGACATGGTCGGGCCTCGGTTCCTCCAGGGACCGCGCCGGTGGCAGTGCTTGGGTTGCTGCAGGACAGAGCTGGCCGGGCAAGGCCGGGCTGGCGGGTTGTCAGTGCAGAGCGCCCACTGGCAGCTCCTGAGAGTACCACATCGTCTCGAGTCCAGCTCTGGGGAGGGAGTGGGAAGTCCTGGCTGTCTAAGCCAAGGTCTCTTGGGGCAGCTGCAACCACAGAGCTTACCCGTCCAGGGTCCACTGTGGCCACATAAGTCCAGCGCGTCTCCAGCATCACAGAGCTTTAAGGCATCCCCGAGGAAGGACAGGAGGGAGGCGGGCAGTTGGCCTCAGCGACCTAACCTCCCCCAGCTCAGCACCTCTTATATGCTCTGGTACAATATGGCTTGGGCGAGGGGACCCAGCAAGAAGAAGCTGAGAAGGTCCCATAGGTGACAGCTCCACACCGGCTCGCAGGAGGGGGAAGGGAAGTCGAGGCAAACTCTTGACACTGACTTTCCTTGGCTGGGTACTGTGCAACCCCCGACCCCTGGGCCATCTGCAAAGTGCGTCCTCAACAGGGCTGAGTGCTGGTCTGCTCCGGCACCTAGAGTTTGTAGTTCAGCCTGCCTAGGTGACTTCACCGGTGTCTGCATGTGTGTGCAGAGCTGAATTGGTGGAGGTGGTGGGGGATATGGTGGCCACCCTTAAGGTTAGTGTGTTGGACCATGGTTAAGTGTAGCTCAGGGGGCCAGGGGCCTGATTGTGCCCCCTCAAGCACTTCCTGGGGCCTCTAAGGTGGCTGGGTCTGGAACAAAGAACCCTTAACCAGAAATCTGGAACAAAGCTGTCACCAGCAGTGGGCTGAACAACTTTAGTCAAATTAGGGACCTGTGTAAGGGCTCAGGGTGCTGGAAGCCAAGCAGGGTGGCCAGATGTCCTCTGCCCAGCAAGCCCCAGACCTGGGCATTCACAGGTCCTTCCAGAGCTGCTTTGCTGAGCACATTTAATTAAGAACTTCTGAGGCTGGGGATGTAGCTCAGTGGCACAGCTCCTGCCTGGCAACTATGAGGTCCTGAGTTTGATCCCTGGTACCAAAAACAAAACACCCAAAAGCTTCTGAGGCTGCTTGCTTCTTTGTTTTTTGTTCAAGGGTGATCAAAATATAAGGCAGATGGATGTTTAAATAAAAATTTATTACATTAAAAGACATTGCCATCACCCCTCTCAGAATCCTTTCCCATGCTACAGACACACTTATCCCAGCATCCTTACCACTTCCTGAAGCAGTTCCGGAGTCCTCTTTCTTCAGTGTCATTTGGAGGTGTGAGAAAAAACATGGTGAATGCTGCTGTTGGGTGCCCTCCAATAGAAAGGCAGGCTTGTAAATACAGGACAGTGTGTTGTCACCCAGCTTACTCGCCAGATCTGGCACTGTGTGACTTCCAGCTCTTCCCCAAGTCAAAATGATCACACAAGGTAAATGTATTGAATCAATTCAGGACATCGAGGCAGCCAGGGTGGCACAATTGACATTCATGAAAGAGGACTCCAGAGCTACCTCAGAAAGTGACAAGATTCAGACTAAGGGGGAGGCTTTTTGAGGGCGATTCATGGCAATGTGTATTTACTGAAAAACATTAAAAAAATTTAGACGTTGTATTTTTCAACCTCACTTGCTTGTACATAGCAAAGTTGTTTTGATTTCCTAGTTGTTATAAGCATTGGGATGATTGTTTTTTTAATGTGTATAAATATTTAAGTTAGTGCAGAAGCCCATTTATTGTTTCCACCTTTTAAAAAATTTTAAAATTTCAGTTGCAGTTTATCTAGCTTGTAATCATCTTGAGAAATGGTTACATTTTACAGCCTTTCTTTTCTCCCCTCCCTTCTTTCCTTCCTCTTTCTTTTCTCTCCGAACAAAAACCGAACTGATTTATCAAGACATTAAGCAGCCCTGACTGTAATCGGCAGTCGTGGTCAACAGATGGCGCTCGCAGCACACTGCTTGCAGTGTGCAGTGTGCGTGTGCGTGTATGCGTGTGTTTCCAGTAGCTCCGGTCACCGCGGCGAGCCGGCCCGCCGCAAAAGGAGGGTCTCAGTCCAGTTCCGGGTTGCCAAGTCCCTCGAGAAGCACCCATGTGCAGCCCTTGTGTCCGCAGTGTGGGGTGGGAACAGGTGAGCAGCGGGGCGTCCTGGGTGCACGTGTGAGGGAGCAGCGGGGTCTCATCTGCCCGCTCCATCCCCGGAAACACTTTGGACACCGCAGGTGCGCGGCCAGGATCCTCAGATAGGCCTTCTTCAAGGGGCCTTGCCTCCTTCTTCAGTGTCATTACTCTGAGTCCCCTTGGGTCAGAGCACGAGTGGGCAGCGCCCAGCGAGGGCTCGGGGAAGAGGCTGGGCAGTAACTGCCCCGGACGTCCGTCCTGTAGCAGCCTGGTTGCATGGCCTCTGAGGCAAGTGGCAGCTGCGTGAAGGGCACCCACAGGTGGGTCTCTGCTCTGGGTCTGGGTCTTGGGTGGTTCAGGGGAAAGTCAACACCCCTGCACTGGCCTGGAGGCTGGAAGGGGAGAGGGTGTGAAGGTGCACTAAGAAACCTGCAGAATAGGGAAACAGCCTACATGTCCATCAACAGACAAATGGATAAAAAACGTGGTGTACGTACACAACGGAGTACTACCCAGCCGCAAAGAAAGATCATTCCAGTCATTTTAGGAAAATGGATGCACCTTGAGACCATAATGCTAACCGAAATAAATCAGACACACCGCTTAAGTATCATATTCTTTCTGTTACATGAAAAGCCCGAAGTCTAAATAATTGAAAAAGCAAAATAAAGGAGAGCGGATAGGAAATGGGGAGGTAGACTTTTTGGAGATAGGAGTGGGGAGAGGAGAAAGTAGGGGAGGAAGGTGTTAACAATGATTTTGCATCTCAAATATATACCAAAAAAGAGAAATGTAGAAACAGGATGTTGGTGAATCGGTGAGTCCTGGTGTGTGGGTTCTGTGGGAATGGAGGCGGTGTGGATGGCAGGGCAGTGACGCTCACACAGGGCCGGAGCACCACGGCCTAGGGGAGGGGTGGGGGGTGGGAAGGAGTTGGAGCTTCCGCCTCCTGGGTACTTGCACCTTTAACTAGTGTTACATTGAAATCATCTGTTCAAATTTATTCTTTTTTCTTTTTGTAGTACTGGGCATTGAGCTGAGGAATGCTCTACCACTGAGCCACTTCCCTAGCCCATTTTAAATTTCACTGAGACAGGGTCTCCCCAAGTTGCTCAGGTTGGACCTGAACTTGCAGTCCTTCTGCCTCAGCCTCCTAAATAGCTGGGAGTACAAGTGTATACCATCAAGCTGGGATTTTTTTTCTTAAATTAAATTTTTTGAAATGTTTCGAATCTAACTCATGGCCCTGCACGTCATTTCCCATGAGCTACACTGCCAGCTCCTGGACTCTAGCTGAAACCAGGGCGGTAGAGATTGTAGTATGAGCCACAGGTATAATTCAAAACTGTCTAGTAGATGCATTGAAAGAAGCAGGTGAAAGCAGTTTAACAACATATTTTATTCACTGCAATATATGACTTCAACATGTCACTAATATAAGTATTTATTGAGACACTTTAGTCTCCTTCTTTACACCAAGTCTTCAAGATCCGGGGTGTATTTTCCATGCATTGCACATTCTAATCTGGGTGCTCCATTCCCACTGGAAATATTCCATCTGCATTTAGATTTCATGAAATTTAGAGCTGAAAGAAAAAAATCTGCAAGTTGTTCCAAGCATATGTAAAAGTGTTTAAATAATTGGACTCTGCAATCAATCTTTAAGGTAAAATTAAGTAGAATAGAAAATTTAACCACTCAGTGCTGCTATTTCAAATGGTCGGTGGGCACAGGTGGCCTGAGGTCCTACTTTATTGGACAGCACAACTGTATGTACTTAAAAGCCAGGCACGCAGGGCTGGGGATTTAGCTCAGTGGTTCTGCCGCCTGCCTCACAAGCGCAAGGATCCGAGTTGAATCCCCAGTACCCCCACCAAAGCCAGGTACTCATGTCAAAAATGTAAAAGTAACAAGAAGAACAGGAGAATGTATAACTTTCAAACCAATAGAGGGGGATAAAGACCAAAAAATCTTAATTGAACAGAAGGAAGAAAAAGAGAGAGGAAAGATAAAAAAGAAAAATCAAGGTAAGTGGAACACAAAAGAAGGCAGAAACAGGTATAAATATATCAGTAATCAGAGTAAATGTAAATAGATTACATTCATCTATTACTCTGGATTAAAAAAAAAAACCCCACAGCCGTAGCTGTTTTCAGAGATGCACTTCAAATAGGAATATGGAAATATTGAAAAGAAACTAATGAAAAAATATACCAGGGAAGTTACTAAAAGAAAGCTGATAGTATATTGATATGAAGAAAGGTCAATTACAGAAGGAGGTTTATCAGAGCAAAGAACTGTCATTGTGAGGGGACACAAGGGACAAGTCTCAGAGATGCTCCTAGGTCTGGACCTTCGTATGCCTGGCGGGGGGAGGGGGGGACTTGCATTTGGAAATTTTATGACAACACACTGAGAAACTGATGGGCCCAGGACAATGACAGTGAGCTTGGTAGAGATTTAACAATGCCACGAGCCAGCTTCCTCTCACAAGTGTGCTCAGATGGCTTCACCCTGGACTGTTTCAGACTTTGAGTGTGGATCTCTTTATAAAGGATGGCTTTCCATACACAAAAGCATCTATGTGTTCAACATCCCCTAACCCCATGTAATAAGCAGATAGACAACAACAACAACAACAACAACAACAACAACAACAGGCAAAAATAATAGACATCTGTAAACTGAACAGCATATTGCTTTGTGTCTCAAAAAAGATCTTGGAGTAAAAATTAAAAAATATTTAGAACCAAATACAGCACTATCAAATGTGCACTATCCTCACATTTCAAGACTTCTCATGGGCGGAGAATACAGTATTTTGAGGGATATTTATGGCACTAAATGTGCATACCAGAAAACAGGAGAAGCTGAAGACTAACTGAGCACTTAACTAAAAGAGGTTAAGGTTACCCCTTCAGGGGATTGGAGAAAGGGTTTCTCCAGGCTGAGTGTAATCTCTAACTATTGGGGTCCCAGTCTTTGGCCTGGCCCTGTTTTTTTTTTTTTCATGCTCTCTCAGGTAATGTTATCCATTTCTGCAGTTCAAAAACATCGTCTTCCCTGAGACTGTCTCTGAGTGTCCCTTCCTCCCTGCTCTCTTCTACTGGCATCCCAAACAGCACACGCCCCAAACATGCACCCCAACCTGACCTGACTCTGACCAGGGAGACTTCCTGGGCCAGAGGCTGCTGCCATTGCAAGCCTGGGGCTCAGTGTTAATCTGAAAAGCAGTGACAAAGATGCCAACTATGGCTGCTTGCAAACCACCTTCAGTGTACATTTCTTTTGAAAAAATGTGTTCCTTTTTCCTATTCACCAGTACTAGGTGCTCTGGAGATACCCTCTAAATGCCTCCCTTCCTGGTACGCACATGTCCCTTGTTTCAGTCTGTTTTTTGTGGCTATAACAAAAGATTCATGGCTAGGAAATTTATAGAGCAGAGCTTGTTTAGCTCATGAATCTGGAGGTTGAAGTCCAAGTCCAGTTCGGGCATCTGCTTGCCTCTGGTGAGGCCCTCTTACTGCTTCCTGGTGGAGGGCATTACATAGTGATGGAGGAAGCATGTCACCTCAGCTTCTTCTTATAAGCCATGAATGCCATGTGTGTGGGGGTCCCCACCTCATGATTTCCCCTAACCTTTTTTTTTTTTTGGTACCGGGGGTTGACGTCAGGTCCCTGCGCTTGCAAGGCAGACGGCGGAACCACTGAGCTAAATCCCTGGCCCTCCCCTAACCTTAATAGTTTCCCCAGGGCTCCACCTCCCAGTCCCATTAAAACATGACTTTGGGGACTATATTTCCAACATATGAACTTTCAGGGATGCATTCAAATGATAGATCTCCAAGAGGCACAAATGACACCATGACACTTCTGTACATGGACACTAACAAACTTGGTGGCTTCGCCTTTTCTCTGGCATCTTTTTAAGAAAAATCTACACTGTCCAATGTGTGATGAGTGGCCAGGAGCAGAGAGAGAATCTACAGGAAACCACTGAGGCAGCAGGCATGTAGGGGAAGCCTGGAGGATCTGCCCCCATCCAGCTCCTGCGAATGCAGCACGGGACCTTACCAGCCAAGCCTGCCACTTCCTGTCCCATCTGGTCACCAGAAATAATAAGCAGTTCTTGTGTCAAACCACTCTTTTTTGTTGTATAGAATCAGACATCCACAGCACTCTCCAGTAAAGCCTGGGAAAATCTTTCTGTCAGATATTTCAGTGGACTGTTTGTGGGCTGTGTGTGAGGGGATGCCGAGGTAGCCTGTGAGACCTCTGCTCGGAGCCCTTGATAGCTGACGAAGCAAAGAGCTGGCTACCCAGGGCAAGTGAGGGGCTCGGCGAGTGTGGGCTGCTGTTGGGGAGCAGGGATAGTTCTGTCCTAGGGAGGCAGCAGTGAGGACAAGACATCCCCCTGGACCCTTTCCGGCCACCAGGCTGGTTTGTGACAGTCCCTGCAGCACTTTGTCATGGCTGGAAAGCAATGATGAGGACACATGATGGTGGAAACTGGCCATGTGCTGACTACTGGG
The DNA here is from genome assembly GCF_012274545.1 of Fukomys damarensis. Taxonomy (NCBI): domain Eukaryota; kingdom Metazoa; phylum Chordata; class Mammalia; order Rodentia; family Bathyergidae; genus Fukomys; species Fukomys damarensis. The sequence goes on from NW_022900913.1 coordinate 69,823,951, forward strand.
GACCACCTCCTCCAGTTGTTCCCCCCAGCCTCTGGAGGGGAGGGACATTGCTGTGAGTGCCCCCACAGCAGGGGAAACTGAGGGACGCAGAGCTGGAGCAACAGGCCCAAGGTCGGGCTGAAGAGGGAGGCAGGACCTAGACCCAGGTGCTAGATACTTGCTCAGGGACGAGGCAACAGATTTCATGTTATTTTATTTTTGGTACTGGGGATTGAACTCAGGACCTTGTGCTTGTGAGGCAGGTGGCAGTGCCACTGAGCTAAATCCCTGGCCCTTTCTTGTCTTTTTAGAAAGAGAGCATCATAGGGCATGCATTGCATTTCTTTCTGGTATTAATAATATCTGAAATGGCATCTGGATGGCTGAATAATACGCTGTGTTAAGGTCTCCTAAAACAACCCCCTTATGATTATTTCCAAAACATAGAGATCTTTTGTACCTCAACATTTGCTTTTGTGTTTATGTCCTTTCATCACCACACCACTTAAATGAAGTTTGGAGGCAGATCTATAAAAGGCCCACAAGATCAGGTCATTGAGTTAGGGTGGATTCCCAGAAGGGTAAATGAAACACTCTCAGATTGGAGGTTCTGGAAGCAAAGGAGAGTCATGTTGGGGGGCTGTCCATCCCCTGTTGGAGCAACAGTTCCCACGATTGCTTGCTTCTCCGGCAGTGTGGGAGGAGATTCTGTGGAGAGCTGGGCTAGTTACACCGAAACTTCCTGTAAATCTCTCTCAAAACTTGAAGTGAACCTGTGGCTGAGGTTTGAGAATTTAAATGTGCCTGGCTGGCACCTTAGTGGGCCCTGGGCAGAAAGCAAAAGTGGCATTGCCTCCCTCCTCTGCCCCATGCCACAGAATCAGCAGCTTGCAACTCTCAGGACTGGCAGTGGCACAGGTAGGGCTGGTTGCTCTGCTGGGGGCGGTGGTGTCCACCTTGGGCTGGGCCATTGGAGCCACGAGCCCTATTGGTGAAGAGTGGTGGGCTGGGTCACCTCTCTCAAGGAGCAAATGTCACACCTGTCCTTGCCTTCCCCATCCTGGGCATTCTCCCAGCCTCTGTCATTCGGGTCCTCACAACTGTCCCCAGGCAGGGAAGGGCTGGTTTGCCTTCCTGGCCACTGCCCCTCAGTGCTCGCTGATCCGGTCCTCCATAAGAGTCTGTATGTTCTACTCATGAGTCCTAGAGTCCTGGACCCTCCGGGGTTGGAGGAAGAGGCGTTTCTCTTTGTTCCAGGCTACTTACCTTAGTGGTATGGTGGTAAATTCAGATAAGCCCTGGGGACGGTGGTGTGCAGCAAATGCTTAACACTCAACTTTCAAAAAATAAAAACAAAATGCATAGACTGTACAGTTGTCCCCCTGTGTCCATGGCTCCCACATTCCTGGATTTAACCATCTGCGAGGTTGAAAATATTTGGGAAAAAATTTGCATTCGTACTGAATGTGTACAGATTCTTCACTTGAACTTAGCCAAAAGGCCTAGAAGTGATATGTACAGGTTTTCTTCTCATTGTTTTAAAGAATGAAGTGTAACAAATACTTGTGCAGCAATGGTATTGGGTGTACTAGGTCACCTAGCAATGGTTCAAAGTGTCTAAGAGACTGTGTACAGTTTACATGCAAATTATATATTCTTTCCATCATTCTGGTCTCATACAAGGTGGAGGAATCAAATTCAATGGTTAGATTCAATGTTGACCTTATGGAGAAGTTTGGTTGTGTTCTCATTCAGTTTGGTTTGATGCCAGCATCATGGAGAGAATTGAGTTTGTGTAAGAGGCACCACTGTGTGTGTGTGTGTGTGTGTGTGTGTGTGTGTGTGTAGTGTGATTGAAAACTACAATGAATGTTTAAACTTCATAAAATTTATTACAGTAAAAGACTGTATTCATGAAACCCCCTCAAAATGCTCCCTGTCATTTCAAACACATCTATCCTGTACTTCTTGCCACTTTCTGAAACAGTCCTGGAGGATTTTGAGGGAGATTCATGGCAATATGATTTTTACTGTAATAAAGTTTTGAAGTTTAAGCATTCACTGTTTTTGACCACCCAGTATGTATGTATGTGTGTGTGTGTGTGTGTGTGTGTGTGTATATATATATATATATATATGTATATATCTAAATTTATTATACATTTATTTTTCTAGTGGGAGTGTAGTTTGGTAGTAGAGCACTTGCCTAGCATATATGAGGCCTTGGGTTCAAGCGCAGCCACCAAACATTGTTTTCCTGATGTAAAGGAAGTGTGACACACTACAAAGTGAGCAGTGATCATAGCAGTGCAGAAAGGTAGACTCATTGATTTAGAAATTATGGATGTAACAAAATTACGGATGTTTTAAATATGTATTATCTTTGTTTTGGTTTTTTTTTTGGTTTTTTGACACAGGGTCTCACTATGTAGTTGAGACTGACCTGGAACTCACTATGTAGCCCAGACTGGTCTTGAACTCACAGTGATCCTCCTGCCTCAGCCTCCCAAGTGCTGGGATTACAGGTGTGCGCCACCATGCCTGGCTACCTTTGTTTTCAAAAGAAGTCATTTAAGTATATAATTTAATTTTGCTGTTTTATTTTTCTGAGTTGATCACAGGGAACTAAAATTATACAGAGATTATATTTGGAATCACAGGATTGTAGTGCTGTTTGTTAGTTTTCTAGTCAAGCTATAGACAGAGCTAGTAAAAGTCTTTGAGTTAGCTAACACTAATACTACGTTTTAAATAACGATGATGTAAAAATAATGAAGGAAACAAAAAATTGGTGGATGAGAAGGAAATGAAGACTAACTCTGCTGATGTCTGTATTTTTCAGAGTAGTGAACAGTGTTTTAGTTTGCTACACGAAAGACAGCATGTAAGTATTTAAAGTCATAGGGGAAATTCCTGGAAGGATATACAAAAGTGTAATGAACAAGGCCCAAAAAGGCCACTTTTAGCAAAATAAAATGAGCCTATAATTGCAAATCAGGAAAGAGTAGGAAAAAGGAAGATGGCGCAAGCCTGATGATTTCTAGTTTTTCAGGTCTGAGGCCCAAGGGTAAAGCCTGACCTCAAAGTGTCCTAACAGTGTTAATTAGAGCTGTGGTAGAAGTAATCTCCAGGTCTGAAACACAGTTACTCTTTGTGATTTTTTAAAATTAATTTTACCATACATTTAAGGTATACAATATAATAACACTCATCATTGGAAATCTGCACCTTTACATAAACCATCATGGTTCTCATTTTCCCCCGTTCCCCTGCCCTCCCTTCAACCGCTCCATCCCTCCCTATCTATGAAGACTTTGTTGACATTTTTTTCATTTTCTCATATTAATTCCATTCCCTTTGATCTTTGTGATGTTTGAGGCAGGTGGCCAAAGGACACCAGCAAAAGGGAAGCAACTTCTTAGGTTCTTATACACCAAATGCAGCTTGCCATGGGCAGGTATGATTTTATAAATGAAGAAGCACATCTATTTAAAAACTGCTCTGCTCCTTCCGCCTGGACCCACACCCCTTCAGGTGAATTTGTGCCTGCCCACGGATCCCAAATTGACACAGTCCCACAGCTTCCTGGTCCCCTACCAGCAGGGGCTTCTGTCACTCCGGGCAGACACCACATCCTGTGCCTCTCTGCACCACAGATGTGCACACCGTGTGAGGATTGCACCTTTTAATCTTTGTTGCCCTGGATGTGCACATGCCACGCAGAGGCTCAGTGGGGTGGAGCCTGTTGGAGCCTGCCTTTGGGGTGCTGACCCTCAGGTTGCTGTTCCTTGCAGTAAAAGGTGAAGACCTAACAAATATTGGCCCCAGACATGGGAAACTCATGCTGAAGGTGCACATTGTCCCATGGACCCTTTAAGGGTGGGTGACTACAGCCTTCCCCAGACACACCCTGGTCCTGCCTTTCCCTCTTGTCACTGATGGGCCCAGGAGCAGGGACCCTGGACAGCTTTACCCCCTCCTTCTGATTAATTCTCACGGTGACCAAGTCTATATGGAGAAGCTCTGCTTTTTTGCATTTCCGAGGAGGGAAGAGCCACAGTTCAGTGAAGCATATGCCTGAGACCACAGGCTTGATTCTCAACCTCGCCTTTTGCTGCTGGCCCACCCCAGCAAGGCGTGTCTGATCTGTGAACCATCCCTTCCTCCTCCAGGCTTTGGCCCCCTCTCTGGCCCCACCTGCACCCTGGCCAGCTTCCTCTCTCACCCAAAGCTGCTGTGATGAGCAAACAGCTTTGGCAGAAGCTCTGTGCCCAGTGACCAGGCCGTCCCTCCCTTGGCTCTCTCTCATCTGTCTTCACCTTGGCCCTTGGCCACTGTCCAAGCACAGAAGCCCAGCCACTCCACTTGGAAGGGTGAGCACTGCCCTCCTGCTGCTCCTAGGGTACCTAGCGGCTTCCCTCGGTGCTGCTGTCCCTGTCAGCCCAGGGACCTCGATTTAATGCACATTCCTTTCCCACCCCTCCTGGTCTGCCAATGGCCAGCAAAAGGGGGCCCCTTAGGGGCTGAGGCTGGTCCAGGGTTCTAGCAGTGAGGACCCTGATGAGGTCGCCACCATCCCAGCATCCTCATTCCAGGTTCCTCGATGCTGCAGCCCAGAAGCTGGGTTTGTTCAGTGTGGCTGGTGTCCTTGGTTCTGGGGTCCCCTGCTCTGACCTCCTGAGATCTGATCTCTACCACTGGCTGTGGCCCCAGGGTCACATCTGGTTGGACAGGTGTTTACCCATTCACATAGGGGTGCAGGGACAGAGAGCTTCTCTCAGAGAGCCTGGGCCTCAGGTGAGGGAAACTCAGAACCACTGGTCCTGGCTGCCTTCTGCTACAGCATCATATGTCCTGCTAGCTGTGGCCCAAGCTGGCCCACTGAGGCACAGGGAAGAGGACCAAGCCCCTGGCTGGCAGGGCTGGGGGCATCTCCTTCAGAGCCTTTCTTGGGTTTACAGTGGAGACAAGTGTGTCTCTGTTCTTTGCCCGGCCCCTCCACATCCCTCGCCCCAGGACCCTAGCTTCACTTCTCCATGGCTGTTGATGTGACTCATCATAAAGGCTTGGGTGCACACCAGGGCCTTGGCTGCCATTCCCTGCTTCATCTTCCTGGTTTCAACCCAGAAGTGTTGAGGACAGCTCCATCCAGAGCCCTCAGCATCCTTCCAGGGATCAGTCCTCCCCTCTGGGCCCCACTCAGCCTATCCTAGCACGCTCTCTCTTTACTGGGGAGGTGTTGGCTGTCCTGGTCCTGGCTATTTCCTTTCTTCACTTTCAGGCAAAGCATCAGGACTCCTGGGCATGGGCCATCTGGGCCTGGGAATGGAGAAGCAGCCTTCCTGGACTGGGAGGACCTTGGCAAGGGCTATCATCCTGAGGTCTTGGCATGGTCCCACTGTGACCTCACCAGGCACCTGTTGGTGGGCATCTTGGTACAGGGTTTGGTGGGGGCCAGTGGTGTGGGTGTTTGGAGGCCACGCAAATGCTTTGCCTGGCCCTCTCCACCATCGCTCACTGCAGGTGGAGCTGATCTGCCCTCCTGACCGGAAACAACCATTCCTCCCCCGCCTCATCCCATCCATCTCTCAATAAACCTGGGCTATCTTTCCATCTCCCAGGTTCTCCTGTGTCCCCATCCAGGCTGGGATGCTCCTCCTGGGGGTCTCAAGCATGTGTGAACCATAACCTGGAGCCTGGCACCTCTTTGGAATGGACTTGCCAGGGCCACCCTCCTGTGCTGGACCTCATTGCCCCATGTTTATGGATCCTCTTTATTTTTTTCCTCACTATTTGTGTGGTTTTGTTTTTATATGTCAACAGTGGGTTCTTTGGCTTTTACAAAGTCATAAGAAAGGAATGGCATTTTATTTCTTCGTCCACGTCCACCTGGTTTGCTGACCCCACTCAGTAAGTAACAGGCCTCTTTCCCTGTGGAATGTAGATGTCACCACTGTGCATCTAAAGTTGCACATGCGATTGATGCTGTTTCTGGATTTTTCACTCTGTTCCACCGTCCTCTTTCCATGTGAGACGTTGTTTCCGTGACAAAAGATTTGGAGAGAATTTTAACTTCTGGTAAATGGAGCCTTCCCTTCTTGCTTTCTTTGTGGAACTCCCTAAACATCTATAAAGTTAATATAATAGCATAATTAACCGCTACACATCCGTCATCCAACTCCAACCGTGATCAACATCTTGCCATGCTGTTTGTATACCTCTACCTATTTAATAATTTTGTAATTTTTTAATGTAAAACTTTATGCATATTTAAATGTACACATCTGAAATTGTAGGATTTTTGACAAACTGCTCCCCAGTGTAACCCAAACTCTTGGGACAATATTAAATATATTTGTGACTTCAGAGTCCCATTAAGTTTCTTTCTAGCCAACACACCACTTGCCAGGGCAACAACTTTTCTGACTTTTTCCACCACAGATTAATTTTGTTTGTGAGTGAATTTCATATAAATAGAAGCCCAGCACCATATATTTTTGTGTTTAATTTTGTTCATTTAAACATTGTACCTGTGTGATTCATTCAAGTTGCAGAATATATGAATGCCTGTGTCTTATGTATTGCTGAATAGAATTCCATTGAAGGAATTTACCGTGAATTTTTCATTCCATTATGTACTGGTCAAAATCTGGGTTGCATCTGTTTTTAGTTACTGTGAGTAAAGCCGTTGTAAATTTTCATGCCTGGGAGGATGAATAGGTGGACATGTCCTTTCATTTCTCTTGAGTGAGTACTCAGAAGGGGAAGTGCTGGTTCACTTGGAGAGAATGTGTTCCACTCTGTAAGAGACTGCTAAGCAGCATTCAGAAGTGGATGTATTGTCATATTTTCCTGCAGCAATGTAGGAGTATTTCAGTTGTTTCCTATCCTAGCCAAGACTTAGTGTGAATGATCTTCTTATTCTTAGCCATCGACTGGATGTGCTGTGAAATCTCAGTGTGCTTTTAATTCATACTTCACTGATGGTTAATGTTGAGTGGTTTTTCATATACTTTCTGGTCCTTCACATTTTTGGGGTGTTGTTCATTTGTGTCTTTTGCCTATTTTTAACGGGGTTACTTATGTTTTTTGGTATTGATTTGCTGGAATCCTGTGCCTGTTCTGGATATGCCCTTGGACAGATAGGCGCTTTTCTTCTAGTCTGTGACTTGTCTTTCCATTTCATTTTAATCAGAAGTTTTTAATTTAGGTGAAGTTGAATCATCAACCTGTCTCTTGCATGTATTTCTTTCTATATTCTGTCCAGAAAATCTTTGTCTACTTTTAGTTGCTTAGGTAGTTTCCTGTTTTCTCCTAGGAGTATTATAGTTTTTTTTTTTTTTTTTGAGACAGAGTTTCACTATGTAGTGAGTAGTGAGACTGACCTGGAACTCACTATGTAGCCCAGGCTGGTCTCGAACTCACAGCAATCCTCCTGCCTCAGCCTCCCAAGTGCTGGGATTACAGGTGTGCGCCACCATGCCCGGCTAGGAGTATTATAGTTTTAATGTTTCAATTTGTGTCTAAAAATGTATATAACCCTCATCAAAATTCCAAAGTCATCTTCACAGAAATAGGAAAAACTCTAAAATTCATAAAGAATCATAAAGACTTTGAATTTTTTTGTGTTTTTCTTGAGACAGGGTCTCACTATGTAGTGAGCCTGAACTGGAACTCACTATGTAGTCCAGGTTGGTCTCGAACTCACATTGATCCTCCTGCCTCAGCCTCCTGAGTGCTGGGATTACAGGCGTGCACCACCATGCCCGGCAAGACTTTGAATTTTGAGGACAAAGAACAAAGCTGGATGTCCTATACTATATGTTACAAAGCTACAATAGTCAAAACATCATGGCTGGGCCTAGGAGAAGTCACACTGACCAATAGAACAGGATGGAGAAAGCAGAAATAAACCTGTGCATTTATGGTCAGGTAATTTCCGACAAAGGGGCTTTGATCTATTTTGCTATGGATATTCATGCGATTCTGGCACCCTTTGCTGAAAAGATTTTGTTTCTCATGAGCTTCTTTCCAAAAACGTGTCCTCACCTTCTTATTGCTAGTTGCTGCACCTCTTCTCTTTCCAAGCCAGTTGCTCCCCGCATATCCTCACTGTGGACATACAAGTCACCCTCACATTTGAGGTGCTTTGGCCAGAACCTTGTTTCTAGCAGTGCGCTGTCAATGGTGTGATGGTACAAGGGTGCTGGGAGTTAGACTGCATCCAGCTGTCCATCTCTGCTGCCCCAGAGGGACTGTGTTGACTTACAGGGGTGTGGCTGTCCTGGAGGCTCCAGTGTGCATGGGTGAGTGGTGCCCTTGAACATCATCACCCCAGGCACATGGAACAGTGTGGAGAGCATGGCTGTGACAGGCCTCACCCCACACCTTACAGATGTGCCCACTGGTGGGGACTATGGCTCTCTTACACCCCAGGACAAACCCCTGCACCTTGAGACCTGTCCTCAAGCCATAACAGGACCCCAGGGCCAAAGGCTTGGGAGGAGGATTAACCTGTGTCTTGGCCTGAGTAATTCTCTGAAGAATAACTTGCCTTTGTGTCACCTTTCTTGGGACCTAAACATTCTATTGCAGATTTTACTCACGATCTTACTGGGGAGAGGGGGAAGGCTTTCATCAGACTGCAAACACTGTCTCCCAACATCTCCGGGGATTGCTCTCTCCCTTAGCCTGTCCGGCAGCACCTTTTATCTTCTCATCCTCTACTCTCTTGCCCAGCACAACTCCATCCAAGGAACAAATGATCTACAGTCCAGGAGTCCAGCCTCTCCTGGCCTCAGCTGGGGAAGGGTCTCATACAACCCCTGCCTTGCCCATGATGGCACAGTGGGCCTCAGAAGTGTTCTAGCTATGAATTCTAATTTGTTGCTTTAAGAGAAAGAGGAGCCCACTCTGGTGGGCATGGGATGCCTGACGCCGAGGTGTGTACCTGTCGCTCCTCCCGTTACAGTCCTGAAGTCCTATTGTGCTGTGCCCTCCGGGCATCCATGTTTCATGTCATGGACAGAAAGAGAGATGCTGGGGCGTGGAGACCAGGTCAGCACAGGTTGATGGCCCAGACCATAGCTGGGCACATCGCCTCTTCTGGCTGCCGGCTGCCCATGTGGTTGTGTTGGCGATTTGAGTCTTCATCACCAGTGTCGTTTTCATCCTTTTGTCCCAAGAGTGCTCTGATGTTGCTGTGGTCTCTCACTTACAGTCACTCATGGGAGCTCGGCTGCTTCTGTAAGCTGGGGACAGGCTTGTCTGCTTGTCCTGAGTGCATGATATGGAAAGACTCATCCTAACAGTCTCAGATGCATGAGTATCTAGAGAAGGCATCTTAGAGGAGTTGATTCTTTTGTTCTATTAGCGCATATTAGTTACAAGGACTTCATTTTGGCAGATCTGTACATGTATATAGCATACTACATCAGGTCCACCCCATCACCCCATTGTTTCTCTCTCCTCCCCTTCCTTCCCCCCTTGCCCTTCCTCATTTCTAATACTTTCTCTTCTACTTTCATACCAGGTTTTTTTTTAGGTTTTATGTATGAGAAAAAAACATGTAGCTTGTTTTTTGAGCTCCAGTTCCTTCCATTTTCCTGCAAATGACAGGGCTTCGTTCTTTATGACGAATACTGCTTTGTATGTGTGGGCCACATTTCCTCCATCGGTTCATGGTTGGAGGGTACCTAGTAGCTCTTGTGAGTTGGCTTAGAGAACTCAGTTCTATTATTTACATTTTCCTGTCATCATCACGATCTCTCAGTCCCATCACCCGTGACTGGTCATCTGTGTCAGAGGCTCCAGTGAGGTCTGGGATAAAGAGGAAAGAGGACCAGGGTCTCTGAGCCCGGTGGGCGGGGGCTGGTGGCCAGACCCATTCCCTCGGCATTGTGACCTGCCTCCATCTTCAGCTTCCTGGGGCTCAGCAAGGACAGGCAGGTGCTGCTGGTCAGACTTGCACTGCAGGGCTGCGCTTTCCCTTTCTGTCCTCTGTCCCAGAGCCCTTTCTGCAGTCTGAGCCATACCAGGGAACTCAGGAGCCATCCTGTGGGGGGTGGCCCCGCATTTGTCAGTCCCACTTCTGCTTTCTCCAGGAAGCAAGCAGAGGCCCAGCTTGGTGATTCATAGTGAAACAAAGCTGCTGGGCGGCTGGGCCCTTCCGCAGCCCAGGGCTGCCTGGGGATGGAGGCACCCATGCCAGCAGACACCTGTAGGCCCTGACCGCGCTCCAGGTAGGCTACCTTGTTCCTGCCAGAGTGGGCATGGGGCCCAGCTCTCAGGGTGTCAGGGTGGGGACCTCGGCCACTGCCTAGAAGCCAGTGCAGCCCTAGTGACCTTGAGTACCAGGTCTGGGCTCCCAGTTGTGGGAGGAGCTGGAGAGCAGCAGAGAGGCTGCGTGGAGTGGGCACCTGCAGGATGGGGGCCCCTGTATGTGTTGATGGCCGTCACTCTGGGGTCCTCTGAGTCACTCCAGGCTCCCCCGCCAAGTCCTCATATCCCACCATGGGCCAAGTCCTTTCTGCTGGGGAGCGTGACTCTACTGCAGCCTGGAAAGGGTGATTCTCGCCCTTTCCAGCCCTATGTTGGCCTCTGAGAAGCACAGGGCTATGATCCGTTCTGCTTCTCTGGGCCGTACTTCCTTGTCTGAGTCACATGAGACTTTTGAAAGCCAGTGTTTCTTGGCAAACAGGGCCACCTGGCTCCTTGAGGATCAGCCCTTCTCTCCCCAGAAAATGGAACCTTTTAGAATGCTGACCCAGCTCTTGTCCCACCTCTCTGAAGGGCTAAATAAGGCTTTTATGCTTTATCATCTTTTCCTTTTTTTTTTTTTCTTTTTTTGAGAAAGGTCTTGCTATGTAGTTCAGGCTGATCTTGCACTCGCTGTGTAGCCCAGGCTGGCCTCAAACTCTTGGTGGTCCTCTTGCCTAGCCCCTTAGGTGCTGGGATTATAGGTGTGTGCCACCACATGCATCTTAAACACTCAATTTTAATGTGATTTTATGCATCATCATCATCCATTTGATTATTCAACAAATACTCAGAGAGAGGCCACTGGCTGCCAGGAACTGGTAGAGGGTCTGGGCTAGTGGAAGGGGTGTGTGGGCCCAGGGCCAGGACTGACGTGGGTGAGAGGGGAGGCTGGGAGCTGAGGAAGGCTCCACTGTCACAGGGAAGCAGAGCCATGCACTTGGCCGGGGTCTGGAGGAGGAGGCCCAGGGGATAGCAGCGAGGTAGCACCAGGTGAGGGGCATACTGGGGACACAGCCTGAGAGGTCGGGGTGGGGTCAAGTCAGGGCTGGCCCTCCTGTCTACCCTGAGGGCCTGGGAAGATTTTCCATGTTCAGTGGATAGAAAAGACAATGCAGAAAAAGCAGGTGGGGTAGGAGGGATCAAGTCCACAGCCCTGTGAGCCATTGCCTTTCTCTTCATTCGAAACCCTCATTGTCTTTGAGGCCTTTGGTGATCCTGCCCCCACCCTCCCTTACACACAGGCACACACACTGCAGTCCCCATCTGGATTTATTGTTTCCTTCCTTTTCTTTCTGGTTTTACCCCATATATTTCAATTCTTTAATGGGTGTGATCTACTTTTGTGCAAACTTTATCAACATAGAATTATATTCTTTAAGACTTGTTTAATTGACTCAAAATTATGTTTCTGAACTTCCTTTGTGTTGTTGGATGTGTTCATGGCAACTGCTGTATAGTATTCTGTTCTGTGAACATCTGTTTATGTGCCTGTCTGAGATACTGCCAGTGGGCCCTTAGGTACTGCTGAGGTTAATTTCAACTCTAAGCAGTACAGCTAGGGCTGTTCTTGTTCACGTATCTTGGGATGCTTGCAAGGCTTTCTGTAGTGTATATACTCTAGCAATGGAATCTGTGTGTCCAAAGGGACACTCATCTTCAGCTTCACTGGGTGACACTATGTTGTTTCTCGAGGTGATTAGAACCTTGGGCATTGGTCTGGGCTCCTCAGATATGGAAGGAAGTTTACACAGGACCAACACACACCCTCCCATGTGCTTCAAGCCATCTGTAGATTACATACAGTATTTGCTGGCTGCGGACATGCAGAGCCTGCAGGAATGAACTCTACACTAGTTCAGTGACCAGTTAGCAACACATGAACATTTTTGTTACCTCACACCATCACCATCATCAGACATTGTTGAGTATCTTTAAGTGAGTAATCGCAACTTGGATCCCTCTTCTGTTCCAATCTCTTACCCTTTTCTCTGTGGGGCTATCTGTCTTCTTTATCCTATTGATTTGCCACAATCAATCCATATTAGGGGCATTGATATTTTGTTGCAATTATTTTTCTCTTGTTTGGGCCTTATTTCCTTGTGTTGTGATTTCTGTTAGTGACTGAACTGATTAATTTCCATAAGTTTGATTTGTCTCTCTATTCCTTTATGAAATACACTTTCCAGGGACATACGCTGCTTCGTACTCTGAGGTCATAAAATTATTTCAAAAATTTTAGAATTTGTCTTTTGCTTTTCAGTCTTATGTCCACCTGGAAATGATTTGTTATTTTTTCTCTCTTTCTTTCTTTCCTTTTTTTTTGGTACTGGGGATCAAACTCGGACCTTGCACTTACAAGGCAAGGGGTGGAACCTCTGAGCTAAGGGATGATATATACTTACTAAAATTTTGTTTTCTTCATATGGATAGCCAGGAGCGTTCACTCCATTTATTAAAAAGCTACTGAGCTACATTTGTTTTAGCTACGTAACTACAGCATCTTTGTTGTGAGTGAAGTCACCATGTAGATGTGAGTCTCTTTCTGGGCTGTTTTTCAATTTGTCTATTTTTTGCCAATGTTAAATAGCATTACTTATAAATTTATAAATAATGTGCTATCTAGGAAGACTCTCCCATATATTTTTCTTCTACCATTCTGCCTTGACTACCTTTGTAACTTTCCTTCTTTCAAGCTTAGCATCAAGTTTAACAGATATGTTCATATTTGATTGGAAATATAATTTGGGAAGAACTAAAATCTTTATGAAAATAGCCCTTTAGATGGTGGTGCAGGCTTATAATCCCAATACTATGTTAGGCTGAGGCAAGAGGATCCCAAGTTTGAGCCAGCCTGGGGAATTTAGTGACTTCGTGAGATCCTATCTCAAAAAAAGGGGGGCGGGGCCTGGGGACATAGAGCAGAGCAAATGCCCTGGGCTCAATCCCCAGTGCCATGAAAAAGAAAAATTCTAATTCAAGAATATGATTTGTCTCCTCACTTGTCTTCTTTAAATTATTTTATTAAAATTTTATAATTTAAAAAATAAAAATGGTACCTAATTTTTTTAGATCCATTCTTAAGTGATTTATATTTTACATGATCTCAATGTTACTAAAACTTTTTTTTACTGTGACTGGTGAAGACTTGCATTTCAAAGCAGACTCACCTGGCTTTGTGTGGAGAACAGATTGCAGGGAAGCAGAGGGAAGAAGACAGCTACCACAGCAGGGGCTTGAGCCACCAGGCTGAGGGTGGTGGTTTCCTCCAGAGCAACAAGTCAGAGATAGCGGGGTGGTCAGGGCCTGGGCAGACTGGAGATAGTGTCTTGAGGGTGAGATTTGATGGTGCTGTTGATGTTAGGTGTGGGAGAAGGGAAAATGAAAAGTGACTCTAGAGCTGTAGGACAAAGGGGTTGCTCTAACTGCACTGGGTCAAGGGCAGTAGATGCGATTCCCATGGTGGTGCCTGTTCGGGACGAGAGTCTGGACCTATGGAGGTGGAGAGACCTATCCTCTTCCCTCCTCCCTCCAGCCCCAGTGACAGCTAGGCCTCCTGGGAGTGGAGAGGAAGAATCTTTACCAGGAGGAAAAGGGGCCAGCACTTGTTTTATTTTTGGCTGGGTCCCTGCAGCTCCTGCTCCCTCCCAGCACTGCAAACTGTCAGTACAGATGGGTCTCCTTCTGAACCTGTGGCTGGGGGTCCCTTGGGAAACCCACATCAAAAGTGTAAGCCTCAGGTTAAGGATTTAGCTCAGTGGTGCTGCTGCCAGCCTTGCAAGCACAAGGTCCTGAGTTCAATCCCTAGTACCAAAAAAAAAAAAAAAAAAAA